>NC_068377.1:9566661-10290324 GCF_023724105.1 Carassius gibelio
ATATTATTACCCTTTGAAAAGGACCCACTCCACTGTACTTCTACCTGAATTTTGAGTTTCTATTTAGTGTTTTTTTTTTTTCATTCCACCACTCTCATTCAAGTTTCTCTTTTGTCTCTTTTGGACTAATTTGCTTCTTATGCTAACTTTGTGCCTGCCAAACAGCTACTAGACACCAGGCCTCTGTTGACCTCTGCATACTGTTAGTGTGATATTTGAATGAATTAATCTAGCATTAGCTGGAGAGAACTATGACTGTGGATATCTGCCTTATACAATAGCACCACATCAAAATAATAAATCAACTTTTTATCAGTTTTTAATTTAATTGACCTACTTGATTTTTCTAATAATGTTTTTTTTTTTTTTTTTTTTTTTTTTTTCATATCTAGCTCAATTCTGGTTACAGTTTTGTCCCAAAAATGTGACCCTGGACCACAAAAAGTAGTCTTTAGGTCACTGGGCTATATTTGTAGCAATAGCTAAAAATACATTGTATGGGTCAAAATGATTGATTTTTCTTTTATGCCAAAAATCATTGGGACATTAAGTAAATATCACGTTCCATGAAGATATTTCGTTATTTTTCTACTGTAAATATATCAAAGTGTAATTTATGATTAGTAATATGCATAGCTAAGAACTTAATTTGGACCATTTTAAAGGTGATTTTCTCAATATTTAGATTTGTTTTGCACTTTCAGATTCCAGATTTTCAAATAGTTATATCGCTGCCAAATATTGTTTTATCCGAACAAACCACATACACCAATGGAAAGCTTATTTATTCAGCTTTCAGATTATGTATAAATTTCAATTTCCAAAAATAGACCGTTTTGACCACCCACCATAGAAATGCATTTCAGTGGACAGTTGACTTGATTTGACAACTTTGAAAATAGCTGCCCCATTTCTGGCATTCGCTCAGTTTCTGTCAGATGGGAACTGACTCAACTGGGTCAAAGCAACACTTAAAATATGCAAAAACTAGATTTGAATGAAAATCTCTCCATCTGGGACATTTAATGAAGAACATGGAATTTGGCCAAACCTTTCTAATAAAGAGAATAGGACAAAATTGATAACACTTGTTCAAAATGAGTTGTTTTTACAGGCTGCTATTTTACATGAACATGAAGCCACACGCAGAGAAGGACATTTAAACTCTTGTCGTAATTGCAAGCAATTTGTTTAATCCTGTTATGTCATAGGTTTCCCATCTTCCTATTAGACATGTAGCCTACCTGATTAGACAGACTCCAGGCAGCATGCTGTGTGTCATTAATGGCTCAAGTGGTTGGGATTATGGTGGCAAAAGCACATCTGATTGGAGCTCTGGGATTAAGACTCTAGAGACAAACAATTTCATTGGCTAAACTGCATCTGGAGTGAGTGGTGAATTCCTTTTCCACCACCCATCTGCTGTCTCCCTATGAGCAAAGACTGCTCAACCTACTTGAAGCCAAAATTATCAAAAGGAAATAGTATTTTATATCAATAGTGACGTACAGCATGGATTAAGTTTAGCTAGTCTGTGAAATTTCAAATTAATATGCAATCAAACTAAAAACACAGGGCATACTCTTCACAAGTCAGAGTGTCTTCACACAGTCAGCAAAACAGTGTTTGGTCCAATCTTTGAATCATTTTCATAACTTTTTTTATATAAAATGATGACATCTTGCAAAATCAAGGAGCTCTTATGTTAGTCATACTGTGTCACTTGTAAAACATTATACCCTATATTTGTCACTTTTTTATCAAAAGCTATAACACACTGCTTTCAAAACTACTAAAACTCCTTCAAAATCGAATACTGTCTGCAATAATTATATTGAAATATATAGGAAATCAGAGTATAATATTTAAAATAAAATGAAAACTACAATTCTACAGGCATATGAATTGATGCTTGAGCATTATCGACAGTGATTTCGTACCACGAAGAAGGTCTTATGTCGAGTTTGTTCGTGAAAAGGGCATTTTATTTGATCTGTGGATCAAAGCATGTAAGGTAACTGACTGAAAGTTGCGAGAACTTTTGCTGATTGAAGAATTTAAAAACTGCGTTCCAGAACGTACTGCATTGTACTTGAACAAAAAGTCAGCACAGTACAACTGGCTGCTGTGTTAGCTGACGAGTACACATTAATGCACAAAACTGTGTTTTTTAAGCATTCTTCTGATTCTGGAGGTCCCTCATCAAAAGAAAATGAAAATCTTTCTGATTCAAAAAATAGATGGGTTCCTACCAGTCCGAAGTTTAATAGAGAGTGCGGTTATTGTCACAAAATGGGACATATGATGGCTGACTGTCGAATCTGAAAACGGAAACAAGAGCAACAAGAGTCCTCATCTTTTCAGTCTCGAGGTTCTGTTTTGGTGAAAACTGTCTCCACCCTTCTCTGGTTCTCCTGCAACACCTAAGAGCTGTTTTCAGCCTTTCATGTTCGATGGATTTGTGTTGTTAACTGATAAGGTCAAAAGTCGAAAACCTGTAAGAATCCTCTGATACAGGAGGGTCTCAGTCCTTTTATATTATCAGATATTTTGGATTTTTGTGCTGACTTGGCGTGTAATACCAGCGTGATTGTGCAGGGTATTAAAATGGGTTTGGTGCCCATTCCTCTTCATCGTGTATACATCTCTTCTGATTTGGCATCTGGGTGTTTTGAGGTTGCAGTTCGTCCCTCTTTACCTGTGAAAGGTGTTGATTTTTATCATGGGCAACGACATAGCTGGAGGTAAGGTAATGCCGGTAGTGCAAGTGATTTGATGTTCAGTGTAATGATTCGCAGGCTGATGTACTTGCTAAAAAATTGCCAGATGTGTTAAGTGCTGTTGCGACGTGAGCACAATGGAAGCATGATTTTCAAGAAGGTAATATTCGCTGCGATTCTGTCTTTTCAAAGATTTTGAAAGATGATATATTGCTGAATCTTCAGACGCATCTAAAATAACTTTGGGTTCATCCTTCTGCTTTGATCTTGCTGCTGATTTGCCCATCTCATGGGAAACTCTGATTGAAGCTCAGAGAAATGATTCATCATTGAACAAATGTCATGCGAGTGTTGAAAATGAGTCAACGTTGTTGCGTAACCAACAGTTTTACTGGAACGATAATGTGCTCATGCGTAAATGGAGTAGATCGTTAAATCCTTTTTGTGGTCAGGGTTGAAATCTGATGTACGATGCACTGTAAGACATATTTGTCAGGTCAGTGGAAAGCCTAATCAGTTGGTACCGCTTGCTCCTCTCTGTCATTTTCCTGCAGTCGGCGAACCTTTTGAGCATGTTCTCGTTGATTGTGTGGGCCCACTTCCTCGTGCTAAGTCTGGTTGTCAATATTTATTGACAATCATATGCGTAGCAACACGTTTTACAGAAGCCATCCCGTTACGGAACATAACGGCTAAGTCTGTAACTAAAGCTTTAACAAAGTTTTTTACAACTCTCGGGTTGTCAAAAACCGTTCAAACTGATCAGGGTTAAAATTTTGTGTCTCGCATGTTTTGTAGCTCATTAAAGTGGCGTGTCTCACATCGTGTCTAGTGCCTATCATCCTGAGTCGCAAGGGGCTTTGGAGAGATGGCATTGAAATATCCACAGACACGACGTAGTTCAGCACAAAGGTTATCTTTATTTTCCGTTCTCACAAAACGCGCCAAAACCTTCACACAGGAAAAACAGTCTCCCTTCCGGTCACGCAGACTCTCGCGATAATACATTCCCTCGCACATGAAGCTAACAATCTCCTTCTGTTCTTTAAATAAGAAAAAAAAATGAACGGGTGTTTTTGACATAAAATATTGTCACACAGAAAAAAAAAAATATTTTCAGAACACATTAACATTAAAGTGCATTTGTGTATTTAAAAAAAAAAAACTGTACCAAGATAGATGCTCAATGGACCAGATATTACAGTTTCCATACACCCTCATACAGCGCTTTAAAAAGCATAAGAGAGGAAGCACCTTTTTTTGTCAAACAGTCGGCAAGTTGTGACTTGGCTTCTGACCAACGCACTTCTTTGATTTTGTTAGCATGTATGAGCTCTTTGACACCGCTTATTTATAATCTTAGTCTCTTCTCTGTGACCTGCTTTGTAGACTTAAGAGCGTCAAACAGGGAATGGTTATCAGTAACACAGATAAGGGGAAGAGCATTAAGATCAGCTTTATCAGTAGTGAGCTCAGAGTAAAGCATAGCCAAGAACATAGCATTGTCAATACCATCTGACATGGCAAGGGTTTCTCCTGCCAGTGTGCTTTTTACCACACGTCTGATTTTTTTAGATTGCCAAAACAGTGGAGAGAACTTTCCTGTTTTTTCCATGAGAGCAATTAGAGCCCCACCCTGTGTGCCTCCATCTGGAAGATTACCCAGTGAAGCATTACTGAAAACGACCAAACTCAAATCATCACTGTTGCCCAAGTATTGAAACTTAAGTGTTACCTTCTCTGACTTAAGTTTACGGATCACTCTGTTCACTTCATGCATGGACTGAACAGTAGCATTCTTAATGTTGGATGTTAGGCTACATGTGTCAAACATAACATCTGGTCTTGTTTGTTTAGCAACCCACAGAACCTGTCCTATTTTGGATCTGAGTTGTTCTCTTTCTTTCTCGTTTAGTGGAGCCTCTCTCTGTTCAGCACATGTTGCTTGTAAGTGAACTGGTTGTAGGTTTTCAATATAACTGTGCTGATGCACCTGCACTACACCACCCACAGTAGCAATGTTCATCCCCACATATGAAAAACTCTCATGCTCTTCACGACCCATGTGAAATGCAGATTTAAGTACAGGGATGACATTAGTCACAAAATGCTCTGAACCTGCCCAAAAAAAATCATCCACATGGCATGCCAGTACTGCTGTCACTTCAGACTGCTCATTCTGCCAATAAAACACTGCAGGATCAACCCGTGACATTTTACCACCACTGTTCAGCATTAGTTCTTTGACCTTGTTGTACCAGTAGAGAGAAGCATCTGCAAGTCCATACACACATTTCTTTAGTTTCCACAACACATTGTCCACGCCCGCTTCTGGTGGGGGACAAATGTAAATGTCTCTTGAGAGTTCCATTCCCTGCAAAAAAGCAGACTTAATATCCATAGTATTCACTTGCCATTTGTTTTGACAAATAACAGCTAACAGCAGCCTGAGTGACTCTGATTCACATGTGGGAGAATCTTTTTGTAATTCATGAATATTGACTTCTTCAAAACCTCTCGCCACAAGGCAGGCTTTGGGAACAATACCATTAGAAGTTTCCTTCAACGTACAGACCCATCTAGTAGAGATACATTTCTGACCCTTGTCTGTGACTTCTTCGTAAACATTATTATTTTGCCAGTTTTCAATCTCTTGCTGTTTAGCAGCATCAAAAGAGATGTCTTTGGTAATAAGTACATCACCATCGGTGTTCTCACATTCAGTGAGAAGATCATCAACATGTGACATGTCTAAAGCTTCCTTTTTACCCTTGCTGCCTTTTGGTTCAAGATACTGCACATTGTACCAGTTTCTATATTGCCCTTTTGCTTTCCCTGCTCTGCCTAAAACTCTGGCAGTGTGTTTAGTACCATCATCTCTGTTTGTAAATATCACTGTCTGACCTGTTCTCAGTTTGACACCAGTTGAACCCACTGTATTAGTAGCATCACTCTCTGTCTCATTAGTTTGTCTCACATCTTCTCTATCATCTGTTTCTGTGCTTTCAGGGATTTGCACTTCTCTGCTAACACTCATTTCGTCATCTGAATTCTCTGACACATCAGTGTGTATTACGTTTTCTTTTTCTTTACTATTTTCAGGGATATCAGGTAGTACAGGTGTATCCTCATCATGTGCATTAACTTTATTCAGCCTGGACTGGTGTACTCTGACAAGGATCCCACCATGTCTGACAAACACTACAGAGCCATCTTGACCGATAACTACAGCAGGGCCTTTCCACTCTGTACTGTCTGCTCGTTTGTAGTACACTCTGTCTCCTGTCTCATACTTTTCATCTGTAGGCCTGAGCTGCTTTCGTAAAGCTCTTCTTATTCTTTCTGAGCATTCCACCTCTGAGAATCCTCTTCTGGAAGCATGCAACGCTGCTATGTGCTGTCCTACTCTAGTACCCATAGAAGTGCCTTCTTGAGCAGGCAGTTTATTAACCAAAACGGAGGGAAGATTAGGACTGTGACCAAACACAAGCTGATGTGAACTATTGCCATGCACATTGATCATACTGTTTTTTGGCCATTAGAGCCCAGTCTAGAGCAATCTGCCAGCCACACCCATTTTCCTTTTTCACCTTCAGGAGGATCTCAGTCAGTGTCATGTTGTGTCTCTCCAGCAGCCCGTTGCTCCAAGGACTGTATGCCGCTGTAGTCTTCATCTCAATGTTGAATTTTTCTGCCATCTCTCTTATCTCCTCATTGTTGAACTCGCCACCGTTGTCAGTGTATATCCGTTTTGGGGCACCATGAACACTTATCCATGAGTGAATGAAAGAGTTGACAATCTCCGAGGCTTTCTTTGTTCTCACAATGTTTCCAGCGCTGAAGCGTGTAAAATGGTCGATGATGTGGAGGTACCATATGCCAGGTTCCAGCTCATGTAAATCCATTGCCACCGTCTCATTGTACTCTGAGGCTAAAGGCAAACCAACAGCAGGCCTGGGCTTGGTCCTGCTATATCTTTGACATACCTCACAGTCACGGATGATCTCTTGCAGAATAACTGGACAGTCTTTGTCAGTATTTCCAGAGCTGAGGATGAGCCTTTTGCAGCCGGTCTGCAGAGGCGTGGCCAAACTGCTTGTGAAGCTTCAGGAGAACTTTATGCTTCTCTTTTGTAGACATCTCTGCTGTGACGACAAGGACTTCACTTTCATTGGTGTCCGCTTCAGTATTACCATCTCTAATGTCAACACAATAGTGTCCCGAACTAGTGAGCTCAAGAGTCACTGGTTGCTTGAACATGACAACTTTGTCATTCTCCATGTCTAAAACAGTTTGTGCTCTCTTTAGAGCCATTTTGCTCAGCAGTAAGGGAATATCAACAGGAACAACTTCCGTTTCAATGTGACATTTTGTTGGTCAGATCTTAGCGGGAAGCTTTACCTTTCTATTGAAGTGTACCACCTGACCATCACCAAATCTGAAAGGTCTGCAGCTTGAAGATTCTGTATGCATCAGTTTCTCTATTTGGCATTGGCTCAGGTCTTTCATGTAACTATCCAGCCACTTTTCACCACAAACAGTACGTGTGCATGCTGTATCAATGATAGCTGATCCCAGTGATTCAGTTAGGAAGATCTCAGAGTCCGTCATGACTTTTGTAAACAGTGTAATGTTACACTCTTCGACATTTTCATCTTCTGCTAGCTTTACTTCATTTCTCCGATGAGGACAGTCTTTCGCCCAATGGTACGTGCTCTGACAAATTACGCATTTTGTTCGCTTACCATATTTGTCGAGTGGGTTTGTACCTTGCTGTGGCTGCCACTGTCTGCTCTGTGACTGGCTGTTGTTCAGTCTGAATTTACACAGTGGCCTCTGCTCCGTGAAAAACGCCGCATCTTGAGTCCCGCTGCCTCCGCTTGCTCCACTGGTTTTTCCTCCGAAAATCCGTTTTAACGCTGACTTCATGGATGCGAATGTTAAATCCATGCACGTGTAAGTGGTAGCTGCCTACTCTTCTCTTCAAGACAAGCCGTGTCCAGGAGTTTAAACGCTAACACTGCGTCAGGCAGGGTCATGTTGTACTTCTTCATGCGGTTGTATCTCTGCTCAAAGTCTATGATGTAGTCTGCCATGGACACCGCGCTGTCTTTGGAAATCGAGTCGAAATGAGAGTACGCTTCATAAGTGCGGTCTTTTTCTTCTCTCAAGAATACGGAGTCCAGTTTATCTAGCAAGGTTTTCATACCGTCGTCTTTGTTCAGATCGCTCGCGGGTATTTCCAAAGCGGTCTCTCTGGCTCGCCCCTCGAGCCCAAACACCACCGCGAGTGCCTGCTTTTTCTTGTCCAAATCTGTAACAAGTTTCCAAATACTAATTTCATTTTTCCAGCACTCGTATGGTCTGGCTTCGTCAAACTTAGGCGGTACTCTATAGTTGGAAACCATCCTCTGCTACCATGAAATATCCACAGACACGATGTAGTTCAGCACAAGGTTATCTTTATTTTCCGTTCTCACAAAACACGCCAAAACCTATACACAGGAAAAACAGTCTCCCTTCCGGTCACGCAGACTCTCGCGATAATACATTCACTCGCACATGAAGTTAACAGGCATCAAACATTAAAATCTGTGCTGCGCAAGTATTCTATAGAGACTGGGAATGAGTGGGATGATGGAGTTCCATTAGTCTTATTTGCAGTGCGTGAGGTGCGACAGGACTCGCTTGGGTTTAGCCTTTCAGAGCTCGTGTTCGGGCATAATGTCCGTGGACCTTTAAAGATGTTAAAGGAGGAATTCCTCTGTACAGGTTTCTTTCGCGAAGACTAACGTCCTTCATTTTGTATCACGTACTCGTGAGTGCTTGCGTAACGCTTGTACTGTGGCAAAAGGAAGCTCTGTCTCTCACAAAAGAAAATTAAGAAACACTTTGATCGAAAGGCAGTTGCGCTTAATTTTCTGCCACAAGAGAAAGTTTTAGTGATGCTTCCCATTCCTGGGTCCACTCTCTCTGTGCTTTTTTCCGGCCCCTATGTGATCGTAAGTAAGTTGAGTGAAACTGATTACATCTTATACACTCCAGAGCAGAGGCGAAAAACTCGCTTATGTCACGTCAATATGTTGAAACCATATTTATGTTGTTTTGAACCAAAAGGGAACACCGCTGAGGGTTTGGCATGTGAACCGGTGACTGAGTTAACCACTGAATGTGTTTCATTGCTAACTTATACCTTGCCTACCGAAACGGAGGACAATGGGTTGAATGTACCTATGGAAGTTTTAAAAGAAGGATGTTTTGAACACACAGAAGTTTTATCTTTGCTTTCCTCTCAGCTCTTCTATTTAATGATCAAACAGCGAGGAGACATAATGAAGCTGATAGACAGTTTTCTGAGTTTATTCAATGACGTTCCTCCTGGTACTAATATCATTCAGCATGACATCGAGGTCAGCAGTGCATTACCACTCAAGCAACATGCTTATTATTTTCCAATAGGTAAGAGAGAAGCGATCAAGAACTAAATTGGATTTTTATTACAGAATGGTTTCGCTGTTCCGAGCCATAGTCCATGGAACTCGCCGTGCGTTCTGGTACCAAAGGCTGATGGGTCTTTTCACTTTTGTACTGGCTTTAAGAATGTCAATTCTGTCACTGTGGCTGATACTTTTCCGTTACTGTGTATTAGGCTATTGGGAGGTGCCTCTAACTGAACGTGCTTCTGAGGTCTCCGAGTTTTTAACTCCTGACGCTTTCCTGCAATATATGCGAATGGCATTCGGCCTGTAAGATGTACCTGAAATGTTTCAATGTTACATGTCAACAGTCTTAGGCGGGGTTCCTAATTGTAATATTTATTTGGATGATGTAGTCATTTATTCGTCTACATGAGATGAACACCTGTTGACCTTATATGAAGTGTTTCTACGTTTAACAGCTGCTTTCTTAGCATTAAACCTCAAGAAATGTGAATTTGTTAAGGCTTCTGTGACATATTTAGGGAAGCAGGTGGATTGGTCAGGTATGGCCATTGGATGGAAAAGTGGCCTCTGTCCTTAGCTATCCAGTACTTAAAGTACTATGAGGAGAGAGCTGCGTAGATTCCTGGGGATGCTTGGATACTACTGGTGTTTTTTGCAAAAAATTCTCAAGTGTTGTTGCCCCTTTAACTCAACTGTGTACTCCTAAAGTTTGTTTCAGTTGGACTGATGAGTGCCAGCAGGCATTTCTCTCTGCGAAATCTCTTCTTTGGGAAAAAGTCATGTTTACCACTGTGTGGCATCCCCTCTTCTTTTTATAACAGCCTGTAAACGTCTGGAAACTAAGGAGACAAGTTGCTCAAGTTTAGGAATAGGAATGTTGTCCCATTCTTGTCTAATACAGGCTTCTAGTTGTTCAACTGTCTTAGGTCTTTGTCGCATCTTCCTCTTTATGATGTGCCAAATGTTTTCAATGGGTGAAAGATCTGGACTGCAGGCTGGCCATTTCAGTACCCGGATCCTTCTTCTATGCAGCCATGATGTTGTAATTGATGCAGTATGTGGTCTGTTATTGTCATGCTGGGAAATGCAAGGTCTTCCCTGAAAGAGAGGACATCTGGATGGGAGCATATGTTGTTCTAGAATTTGGATATACCTTTCAGTATTGATGGTACCTTTCCAGATGTGTAAGCTGCCCATGCAACCCCATACCATCAGAGTTGCAAGCTTCTGAATGGAGCGCTAATAACAACTGGGGTTGTCCTTGTCCTCTTTAGTCTGGGTGACATGGCATCCCAGTTTTCCAAGAAGAATTTCAAATTTTGATTCATCTGACCACAGAACAGTTTTCCAATTTGCCACAGTACATTTTAAATGAGCCTTGGCCCAGAGAAAACGCCTGTGCTTCCTGATCATGTTTAGATATGGCTTCTTTTTTGACCTATAGAGATTTAGCCGGCAACGGCGAATGACATGGTGGATTGTGTTCACCGACAATGTTTTCTGGAAGTATTCCTGAGCACATGTTGTGATTTCCATTACGTTTTTTTTTTTTTTGTATTTAATATAAAAATTTTCATGTTATATTTATTTTATGGCATGTATTACGGTGTGAAAATGATTAGGCAGCTGAATCATACACCATAAAATTGCGCATTTCAATATTACAAATATTTTTTTATATCCATAATAAAGTATGACAGGCTTTTACTTAAGTCTTTATCACTTTATTAAAATTAAGCATCTCGATTCAACTCAATGAATATAGATTTAAAACAAATACTATATCTATGAAAAATAAAAGTGAACATAAGTTTACAATTTGTGTAATTAATAAAAATAAATTAAGAGCCACAAACCTGTATATTAAACTCTTTTATTTTAGGTACACTTGGGTACATTAAAACAGAACCCATCTCTTATTTTCAAATGCATACAATTATGTTAAATAAATACAATACAATTTTGATGAAAGATGAACATGCTTTTTTCTTGTCCACAACACTATCATCTTGCTTACGAAATCTAAAATGCTTCCATACCTCTAACTTTTTATGTGAAGGTGGCATCAACGTCGACAAACCACCTGAAACCGCCATTTTAAGCACTGAATGAATGAATGACAGGTTCGCCTCTCGCTCCTTGGTAACATCGCACAAGGCAAATAAGAGGGTGACATCTAGTGGAGCAGACTTGTAATTAGATTAACGTTAATCTTACGTTCAAAGTTTGCAGAAATAAATGTTGAAAAAAATTTGATTCTTGGTTTTTGAGAATCTATTTTGAATCGACCACACTGAGCCCTAGTCACAAATCGGACGTCAGAGGCAGTGCACGCCATGGACGCAATGACTGCTAACCCCGGTTTTCTGTCAGATTTTCCTACCTCCCACTAAAACAGTGGGAAGTACAATGGCAACAACAAAAAATGCTACTGTAAAGTTGTGGTGTATAAACTTAAAATGTAAATATAAAATGTTATGACATCACAAATGATTTGTGTCAACAGATAAAGCTTCATCACTGCACATGATTTGTTATTTATTTATTTTGATGGGTGCCAAAAAAAATTCAGTGCAGGATAAACTCTTATTCTTGTTACATATGCTTCAGAAAAGTCAATCACTTGGAATGGTGTTATTCATATTCCATAATGATTAATTTATGTGAAAATAATTTTAACTGCAAAGATAAAAGGTCATTTAGCTATGTAATGGTCTCTGTTTTTAGTGTTTTTAGGTCAGTGTGTTATGAGGGACAGTGTGTGCCTTCTAAGTGAGAATTGTTGCCAGTGTTATGGTTAAATAAATAGGCTTATTTTATACTGTTTGGCCAAGATTCATGTTGGTAAGGCAGACTGAATAAAGAGTTATTAAAAAAAGTGACTTCCGTATTATTATTATTATTATACTGGCAAACAATGAAATAGCATATTTTCCACACTATAAGGTGCACTGGATTATAAGGCGCACCTTCAATGAATGGCCTATTTTAAAACTGTTTTCATATATAGGGCGCACCGGATTATAAGGCGCATAGAATAGAAGATACTGCAGTCAAACGTTTGACTAGAGTTTCGTTATGCATCCACTAGATAAAGCTGTGCTAAAGGGAATGTCAACATTTTGACAGAGCACCTTGATCCATATATAAGGCACTCCAGATTATAAGGCGCACTGTCGTTTTTTTAGAAAATTAAAGGCTTTTAAATGCGCCTTATAGTGCGGAAAATACGGTACTCTTTGTCTACATCAATTACAAGTGCAGAGTATTGATTCCGGTTTGTCAGGTTACTGGGCTCTCGGCTCAAGGCCCCTGGCAATCACAGGCCCCAGGCCACTGGTCCCATTGACCCAGTCTGAACCATAATCCAACCGTAGCTGTGTCTTGCACATTTGTATTAGACACACATACTGTATACACAAGCACATGATTTTAAAAAGGTCCATAGTATTGATATGAGTTTTCACATGCAGAACTTCTGCACTTTCAAATGACATATCTCCATTTTACAATGGTGATTTATTGTGTAATTTCTTGTCATCTGTCAGTGTGAGTTGGTTTTCATAATTTAAACCAGTAGAGCAGAGTTCAGATCATACATATCTGTCCTATGATATTCACTATGATATATTTCTATAATATATCACTATATTTCTATTGCTAAAAACATTTACACTTTCATTACATTTATGCTGTAATTCAGCAGATAATTTTATCCAAAGATAAGTTAAACAGTCAAATGCCTTTGGAATGGCTGAATAAATTGAACAAACACAAACATGTTTTTTTTTTTTTTTAGATCACCAAAAACTGGAAAGAGAGGCCCGAATTTGTCGTCTACTCAAGCATGCCAACATTGGTAAGTACAGCCACACACACTCACATTATCCAGTGAAGGTTCACTTGTCATGGCCTTACAGCACTACAACTGCCACTGTTTTATGAGCTGTTTTATGTACAGCACTTAAAATATAGTAAGTATTCAAACCAAATGTGACATGACTCTGTTCAAGCTTCACTGTAATAATTCTGTCCTCAGTGAAAGCAAAAATTATATAGCTGTTTGGTGAGTGTGACTGGGGTGCGAGTGAGAAATGGAAACCCCAGTGTGGATCCAGGGCAGAAGAGTGATTACAGATACTTTTAGCATGAATTGAAAGCCTGGGGAAGCCAATGAGGGCAAAGAGGCAGTGGCTCAGACCATGTAGCTTGCACCCCCGTGCATTTCCTTGGCCGGCAAGGCTGCCCAGTCATGGTGAAGCAACCAAATAAAATATCACTTGTAGGGATGGGCATTCCAAGCAAAAATTATATTCGGAAATCGCAGGGTATTATTCGATTACTATTCTAAAATCTCCCCCTCCCCTACATGCATGAACAAACTGAGAGAGAGGGAGAGAGACGAGTTGCACACTATCAATCTGTATGATTAACTGTTTAATTCAGAAGATAGTCTACCTTAACTCAAGCCATATAGTTATTGTAACTTGCTGAAACATATTAATATAATAAACACAACCGAATGATGGAACTTGATGGAAATGTTATGCACTGTAATGTAACAAGCTACCGTTAGCAAGTGGCTAACCATGTCCATTTAATAACCATGTTATTTGTTTTCCGCGACTTTCTGAATACGGATTCAGCCACATAACCCAGACACACAGTGGTATGTACAGAACTTTGACATTATCCTTCTTATGCCAAACAAGTCTACAGTTTGCGCGTGAGACAATGTGTTCTTCTGTTGTCTTTGACAGCTTTTAGGTGCTTTATTGGCAGCGCCACCCTCCGCTTACATCACCACTGCATCAACACGGAAAACTTGGAGAGATTTTTTAAGACAATAATCACATAACTTATTCAATATTCTATGATTAAATCAACTAATCGAATATTAAAAATCTTGACCCATCCCTAATCACTTGTAGCTAGTTTGGAGAAAACCTAATTTAAACTCAGATACAACATGGCAGCATTGCATTGCAAGAGTATTGACTATAGAATTTCATTCATTTGGACACGGTGTTGGGTCACTTAGTCTGTTTTAAGTTCCATGCATAAACTACTAAATATCTACATTACAACAATTACATTTCTTTCATAGTGCTCACATTCATGGATTTCCCAGTGCTGTGTGATTCATTGTAATTAGATCACGCAAATCTGACCTCTAGCTGTTAAGGTGGTAACAGCTAAAAATGGCCATACTTTTCTGCCCACACTCACCGACCTCCTAGCCAGCTGCAAGATTACAAGCGTGGGTGAATTTTAGCAGTAATTACGGCTATAACACAAAGCTACAGATAAGCTGCAAATGTTTGTATCACATTCCCACCCCCATATGCTCATCTTCTTGCATGAGAACAACACTAAGCCATTGAAACTATTCAGTGTTTTTTCCCCCAGAGATTACATCAGATGACAAAATGTTTTAACAGTTTTATTCCAATGTAAATGTATTTGAGACCCTCACAATCGTCACTATCCTCATCTATCTATCTATCTATCTATCTATCTATCTATCTATCTATCTATCTATCTATCTATCTATCTATCTATCTATCTATCTATCACCCAGTGGCTTTCTTATACAGTAATTTTTAATAGGGCTTACTTTCCCAATAATACCCCTATACACACACAAAATAAGGAGATATAATAATAATAACAATAATAAAAGAGGATTATTTAAAATCCATACGTTTCAGTCATTTTGGAACTTTAAAGTTCAGTCCATTCAGTGTATTTTCACTTCAAGTTATTTCCATTTACATATATGGAAGAAAAAAAAAGTGGAGTGAAACCCAGTGGCTTTCTTAAACTAGCAGAGTGATTTCTCCTCTCCAAAGCAACCATCAGCTGGAAAGCAATTCTCTTTTTGTTACTATGGCAACAGGTTCGAGCAACCAACTGTATCATAGATGAGAGAAGATATTTATACAGAGGGGGTTTTCCCTGCCTCTTTCCCCCCATGTAGTCCATTCATATTTCTATTCCTTTGGTATAGTTTATTGGGAATTCCCTCTACTTACTTTAATCAGTAGCTGTCATGATCTCTTCAGTTTCATTAGAAGATTTCCACAATTTTATTTTGCTGTGTTCAATACTGATGTTCAAAGGTCTGAATTCTACATACCTAAACAGTGTGAGCGAAGCAGAGCGGAGTGACGCTCCGCTATGTCTTCCGCTCTATGGACGTGCGCTCCGCTCAGTCGCTCTAACCACCCAAACAAGCCTGGGTACCGCGCCGACATCAAATTTATCTAGTAGGCCTAATTGTTTACTGTTTGTACTGAAATTATTGAATAATTGTCTAAAATTATGCATGCTGATAATAATATATTAATCTGACTTTAGCAAACATAACTCAAATGCAAAAGCTGAAAAAGTGTATGTGATTTTCATTCACTTTATTTCCGTGAAAATAGCTGCCGTTGTTGTGCAATAGAACATTCAAAACAGGCTCATTAAAACACAGACGCACACACAAGATGAAATGTACGTAGATCTTTACAAAGTAAACCTGGATTATAAAGCCTGAGAAAAGCACACACAAGATAAAATGCACTTGGATGCTTGGATTATGAACTGGGTTGAGCGAGTGATGCTGAGCGTATTGAGCTAGCGGAGAAGAATCTTCATAAAAGCACTCTGCGCTCTTAAGGAATTATTACCAGTCCACTTCCCGCTTCACTCACATGCTCTGGTCCTACATGGATCCATCTTTTAATGTAAGAATGTGTAGCATATTTGGTTGACTCGTTGTTGTTATGTCAGTATGCACAAACATGTTGATACCACCACAACATTTTCACTTGTTAAGGAAATCACTTAAAAGTGCCGTTTAGAAGTATCTGCATATTAAGATGGTATAGAATTAAGAATTAAGAATTAATAACATTTCAGCAATGGATCTGCCCTTTATTCATCTTTGACAATGAAAGGAAGCAGAAGTAGGAATAATTCATAATTCTGCTTTGTGGAGTAAACGAGTCTGTGAAAATCTCACTTCCTCATTCTAACGAGTTTGAAGGTGAGCTGCTCCATACAATCTAATCAATCTCTCTCTGTTTTCTCGACAGTGAGGCTCCATGACAGCATATCAGAGGAGGGTGTTCACTACCTCGTCTTTGATTTGTGAGTGATTTTTTGCTCTGTGTTTCTCTGTCTCTATGAGGTCACTTCTCAAGGTCTCATGTTAAATGAGTGTGATTGTTAATGAGAGCTCCTCCACTGACCAAATAAATGAGACTAAACCCAGATCAGAAAAAGCCATAAAAAGTTAGACAGTACATTGCCAAGATTGCGAAGTGACAGGCTTATCATTTAAATGACTTAAACTGTCAAGTATGATATACTTCAGAAATCATTTCTGATTTTTTTTTTTTTACATTTATTCAGCAAATAAGCATTAAATTAATTGAAAGTTAAAGTAAAAACTTTTGTATTATGTTACAAAAGATTATATTTCAAATAAATGTTATTTTGTTTTGTTCTTTATTCATCAAAGAATCCTGAAAAACAGTTTCCACAAAATATTAAGCAGCAAAAACTTTTTACAATTGTTAATACCCTTACCAAAAAGTAGTATACTTCAGGTTTATTTGATTAAGTATGCTTAAGTAAAGTACAAGTATATTTTTAAGTATACTATGTAGCAAGTATACAAATATCAGTGTTCTAGTAGTATACTTGTAAGTGTACTGTTTCAATACTCCTTGGAACTAAATTGATAATACTGATAGTATACTAATTAAATACTTTGTATACTTTGAAGTATAGTCTCAGTAAACTACCAGTTTAGTATTTTTATACTGCTAGTATACTCATAAGTTTTCTTTAAGTGAACTTTACATCATACTTTAAGTATACTACTATGTCAGGGTAGAATAGGGTATCTGCTTGTAAAAAAATAAAATAAAAAAAAATTATTCTAGCTTCATGCATTCTTTTTTTAAACACATTAATGTGGGTAAGTTTCATAAAATAACATTTTGAACAAAAAGCTGAAAAAAGACTATGAATTGGATTCAGAATGATAATCAAAACGTAGAGTAGATCAACAACCAAAAGCTTGACTTTAAGATTATCTTTTTAGATTACATCTGTTAGTATCTATTGTTTCTTTTTTTCCTTCTTCACTTGTGTTTTTTTGGAAATTCTGTGCAGAAGATGTGTACTAGTGCTGCAACGACTCGTCGACGTCATCGATTACGACTACAAAAATATGTTGACGTGCGTGAAATGCGTCGACACGTCACACTGTTTGTTTACATCTCACATAATGGCATACTGGGAATGGAGAAAGTTGCATTCTATCACAAAAACAGAGACCACTGTTATCAAAAGTATGGGAATACTTTAAACAGAGGAAAAATAAAATGGCCCTTTGTTCCCTTCACAAAACCGATATGGTGGACCACGGCAGCACAACTGCGATGCGCGAGCACCTCAGAGGAAAACATCTTGGCGCTCTCCGTCGCAACCGCGTCGCTTCCATTATGAGCGCACTTATCGCGCGCCTACATTGGAAATAACGAACTTGAGCGCGCAAAAGACGTGATGTGAACGGCCCCTTAAAAGACAACAGTCACAAACCACCGAGCTACCCCGAATCCGCTCCAGATCTCTGGAAACCAAGCTAAACCATAGCAGAACCCTGACTACATTTTATGGTTTGTGATGCTAAAGAACATTTCATGACATCTCAGACAACTGTAAATTTATGGCTACTGTGGTTTAAACGTTATAATAAGCTCATATTTACCATAGTAAAATAATTTTCTTTGCCTCTTTATTATTTTATACTGTAAAAACTTCAACCACATTGGTTGAAAATGAATAAAGGTTGAAATATTATATTAGAAGTTGTACTTATATATTTTTTTTTGTAAAGTTATACAAAGGTTTCATTAGCTAATTAAAAAAAGAACATTAGATTAATTATTTATTGTAATACAAATAATCGTTAGATTAGTCGACAGAAAAAAAATTGTTAGATTAGTCGACAGAAAAAAATTAGTTGCAGCTCTAATGTGTACTAGCGCCCTCTACTGTATAATAATGAAAACAAGGATTCAAGAAGTATAGCTCAAATATATTTAGACTTTTTAGTATGTCAGGTATACTTAAATGTCATTTTAAGTATATTTCTGATGAGCAAATAAGCCCATTTCTAAGAAATGTAAATAGTAAACTAAAAGCATACTTTCCTATTTTTTGTTTGAAAGTATATGAATAGCACACTTGAATAAACTTATTTTTCATAAGGGTACTAAGAATAACTATTCAAATAATAATTAGGCAGCAATTCTTCAAATTAGAATGATTTCTGAAGGATCATGTGACACTGTACTGGAGTAATAATGCTGAAAATTCAGCTTTACGAAACAGAAACAAGACAGAGCTACAAAATAAAAGTACAAACACTAGTATACAGCATTTATACAACAGTTTGTATCCTCTGGTTTGATGGGCCCACAAGGAATTCCAAGAATGCTTATACATTGATTCCTATTAATTACCTAGACTGTTGTAGCCTACTATAAAGTACTATACTATAAAGTATAATATATACTATTAAAGTAATATACTTAGTGAGATATTCATTTATACTTGATATATACTGTATAAAGATATTAATTTACATTTACATTTATTTTACAGTGCAGTTGTATTGCAATAGTAATATATTGTCTTAATGATAATACTAATATTTAAGATTATAATAATTTTTATTATTATAATCATTTTTATTATTATCATTATTATCATAAAACCACATGTGTGAATGAATGACTGTATACATTTTTATAAGTATAATGAATGAATGACGACTAAAAATAGGTTTGAGTCTGCTTTAAAGTCCAGGTACAAGTCAGTGCAAATACTTTTTACTCTAAACATTATACTGCCACCATAAATTTTGTAAGGGTGGACTTTATGGCCTCTTTAAAATGGCCACTTTTTACTTGCAACTATGCGGAGGAAAGCCGCATTAACACTCACTCAGTGCTCTCATGATCATGCAAATAAAGTTATTCACATGAATTGTAAGACTACATTCACACTGCCAGCCTGTGTGCTCAATTCAGGTTTTTTTTTTTTTTTGCATAGCTGTTCATGTTGTTTTGAATAATATGCGCAAAAGAATGATACAAACAGAATTTCCAGATTTTGACAACAAAATTCTCCAAAAACATCCCGCGGCTACAGAGGAAAAAGGAGACCAATTCTGCAGGAATAATGTGGATTTGGCAACACTTGCACAGCGTGCTGTCTATATATATATATATTTTGTCCCAAGGATGTGACAAAAGAAAGCAGAGTTTTGAAACTTTTATGATACAAGCCCTTATGTTTTGCTTGTAGAGTTTTCACCGTAATACTTAAGTTCTGACACCTCACTATATTTCCACTGATTACCATTCGCTACTGTCTTGATAACTTTGGGTATGTAAAATCTGTCTCCCATCAGTGCATAATTATGATGAATACCGATCTAGAGTGATGTAAAAGTCACATGAAATCCGACATGACCATACACACTGTGTTTGAAAACATCAAACATGGATCGGATTTAGTACCACATATGGAAGTGGAACAAATCAGAATTGAAAACATAAGCATCCATGCACTTTACTTCTGCTGATTAGGGTGGAAATGTTGACTAAAAATGCAAGGGGTTGGCAAACACCCTGTTCATGTACAGCGCCATCTGAGGCATCATCAGGAGTGAAAGCAATAGGAGCATTGGGAAGTGGATGAGAAAGCAAGGTTGCTTGAGTTTAGTGTCTTCCATTTCCATTTATGTATTTAGTGAGTGAAAATGACATACAGCCAAGTATGGTGACCCATACTCAGAATTTGTGCTCTGCATTTAACCCATCCAAAGTGCACACACACTGCAGTGAACACACACCCGTAGCAGTGGGCAGCCATTTATGCTGCGGCACCCGGGGAGCAGCTGGGGGTTTGGTGCCTTGCTCAAGGGCACCTAAGTTGTGGTATTGCCAGCCCAAGACTCAAACCCACAACCCTTAGGGTTAGGAGTCAAACTCTCTTTAGCAGACACTTATCCAAAGTGACTTACAGTGCATTCATGCTATACACTTTTTTAATCAGTACATATGTTCCCTGGGAATTGAACCCACAACCTTTTGCACTGCTAACGCGGTGCTCTACCACTGAGCTACAGGAACACTTACCAATGCCCTTCCAATGATTTAGTCAACTCCTCTGACCAGGTAATCTGTTTCTTCCTGCTGTTCCCTTTGAGGGCCTTGTACAAAGGATGCATGAGTGCAGCTTCCAGTGGATTAAAACAGTGGTAAACATTTATCATCCCCAAAAACTGTGATTTTGTTTGTGCGGGGAGTTGGAAACTCTGTAATGGCAACTTTGGATGGTAGGGGAACCGCCCCCAGTAATTAAACAGCAGTGTTTCATATCGACCTCACTCACATTTTTCCAATGATGACGCAGGCAGGACACTAACCTGTGCTCCCATATCACACAGGAAAGGTTGGCCCGATAACCAGTCTGTAATGAACAGCAGATAAGCAGTGTCACTGGCTACAGTGCTACTAACTGTAGGAATGCTGTGGGACTCATTGATCATGCATGGAGGATGACACTTTTTGGCCTTCACCCAGAGGGGGTGCCATACACATACAGTATTGGAATGCTGCCTGATATTCATCTGCCAACTGAGTCAGTCCCCTGTAATCGTATACTGTAGTATTTGCCAAGGCTGTTTGAATGTGTTCTGGTAACTTTTGTAAGAACAACTCCTTAAAGCGTTAGTTCACCCAAAAATGAAAATTATGTCATTAATAACTCACCCTCATGTCGTTCCAAACCAGTAAGACCTCCATTTATCTTCGGAACACAGTTTAAGATATTTTAGATTTAGTCCGAGAGCTTTCTGACCCTCCATTGAAACTGTGTATACGGTATACTGTCCATGTCCAGAAAGGTAATAAAAACATCATCAAAGTAGTCCATGTGACATCAGAGGGTCAGTTAGAATTTTTTGAAGCATTGAAAATACATTTTGGTCTAAAAATAGCAAAAACTACGACTTTATTCAGCATAGTCTTCTCTTCCATGTCTGTTGTGAGAGAGTTCAAAACAAAGTTGCTTGTCATATCCGGTTCATTCGATGTAACCGGATCTTTTTGAACCAGTTCACCTAATTGAACTGAATCGTTTTAAATGGTTTGTGTCTCCAATACGCATTAATCCACAAATGACTTAAGCTGTTAACTTTTTTAATGTGGCTTACACTCCCTCTGAGTTAAAACAAATCAATATCCCGGAGTAATGCATGCACTCAAACAGTACACTGACTGAACTGCTGTGAAGAGAGAACTGAAGATGAATGCCGAGCCGTGTTCCAAAGATAAATGGAGGTCTTACTGGTTTGGAACGACATGAGGGTGAGTTATTAATGACATAATTTTCATTTTTGGGGAACCAACAACAACAGAAAGCATGGCTTATGCTCACCAAGGAGTCCTAGCATATGATCCATTAACTCAGATGGACGTGAATCTCTTTGGCCGGGCAGGGAAATTAAACAGTGTCCTTTTTTAGTCTCTGATAAACTGAATGTGTTTAACAAATATGCCTTCAGTGTAGAATATTTATCCAGAGCAGGGGTATTTTCCGGTATGCTGATCACTCACACTGCTGTGGAACTGCCAAGGGCCACAAAAACATAACAATATTTATTGTTATCCGTGGTGATATCCCGTAATGTGAACTGAGCTTCAGCTTGAGCGAACCACATGACTGCTTGTTGCTCCCAAAACTCTGGCAGCTTCAATTTTACAACATAATAAATTATTTGTTCTGCCTCGGGGTCACCAATGTAGCTTTTGTGCTAGCAAAGATACACAGAGGCAGGATTGCACCAGAAAACTCAGCAGCCACGTTTATTATTTCTGCTAAAGAAGAGCACACTAGAACAACACTTCCCTTTCTTAAAGGGGAGCATACATACATTGGACTTGGGAGCCCAGCCACCTCTGACATAATTGAGAAAAGGCCAATGAAATTGGTGAACAAAATGTTGTATAAATGCATGCATGTATAAATAGGCCAACATGGCATTTGGACACTCATTTTGTTCTGAGATGTTGAGAATCATCTAAACCTACTCAGAAGCGGTTCAGAGTTGTGGAATAAGGGACACAACATATCCATTGGTTACTATACATTACCAAGACGTTCCCTTTCAGTTTGTCACTTCAAAACTCTTTGAAGTTCCAACACTAGAGGTCCCTATCCAAAATGCCACAGCTGCTGAACTGTGTTACCAGTACATGAGGGGCGCTGATGTTGACAAGCCCAGTGTGTCTCGTTCAAATGCACCTCAACTTCCAAGACTTGTGACCTCACTCTCCAACATAAAGAAAAAATAGAGGGTGAAATGTCCTGGTTGTAACTTTGGGGAAGAATTTGTTTTCCTAAGTGGGAAAAGAACACTACAGAGACCACATGTCTGTCTAGGGGAAGCAGTGAAACCTATTCTGATAAAGAACACTGGACTTATATGGGGCTGCCAAAGGGACCACCAATCAACAAGTTCACTTGGGGGATACATACTCATAATGGATTCTCACAGAGAGTTCCTCCATTAAACTCAGCTACATAAGGCAGTGCTTGAGTGATGGAAGGGTAGTCCAGGGTTCATAAGAAGGAACTAAACTGGACTCAATAAGTGCACATTATCACCTCAGAGAGGGGAAGGCACTAAATGTGAGCTCTACACCTTACCAGCCACCTAAGTTTAAGAGCTAGTGCTCAAAACTTAGGCTGAAACTGGTTCCAATTGCAGAATGTAGAATCTGGCAAATGTATTAGGTGTAGCACAAACTCTAGCTCAACAAATGTCCACTAATGAGGCACCATTTGCTAAAGCTGAAGAAACAGGAATGCCCTTGGTTGATTGTGCCCCCACTCCCAGTGGGCATGGTAAGCCTCTGGCTTGATAGGCTGTAAGGAACACATCCACAATCCAGTGTGAGATCCTTTGTTTGAACACAGTATTCCCCTTCCTCTGAACTTGAAAGCAGACAAAGAGCTGGTCAGACAGTCTAAAACTCTCTCTCTCTCTCTCTCTCTCTCTCTCTCTCTCTCTCTCTGTGTGTGTGTGTGTGTGTGTGTGTGTTCCTAATAGATGATTAGGGCTCAAACCGGGCACAACAGAGACAGGCCAGGGTCCCCTTACTTTGGGTGGATAGCTTGCAAGGTTACCATCTGATCTCTAAAAGGAGTGGTGGGAAACTTGGGCACATATCCAAGTCATGTACTCAGGACAATGTGAGAGTCTGCTGTCTTGAAGAATCCCCACACTCTTGAAAAAATGAAAACATCCAGGAAGGCCATCTTTAATGAGAGGGCTAGAAATGCCAGGAGTGTGACAAGGGATGGAGGAGATAGCTCTTTAACCTCTTAACCCGCAAACTGACGCGGGCATGCTGAACTCCCCTTGTTTTCACTTGCCAATATTTATGAATAGATTAAATGAAACGGCACACATTTCATCTTGACCACTACATATCATTATAAAGATCTAAGCCTCAAGCATCAATAACAGATCGCTGTTTTTCAATGGAAACCTTATAAAGAATGTATTTGCTAAATTTGTGTAAGCAGTACACATGAATAAATTAAGAATAAAAACGCAGTACATACCAGATTCGTCGTAATAACGAGTGATAAACACATCCACAGCTGTAAATACCGGTTTAGTTAGAAAGGTAAGGGTTCACTGAACGAAATCTCTTGGTACACGTTTAGTCCAACGAAACAATAACATTGTAATATGGATGATAATTCCTTTATTTACGTTTCAGTTCTTCAGGGACAGTATTTTTTTGTTACTCACAAAAAAAGACACTATGGTTGGTTAGTCTTTATTTTATTTTTTTACTTATATTCTTTAACTATATATATATATATATGCCAAGATGAAAATGTAAATCAGTTTATTAAAGGTGCTGCAATTAGACTGTCTTTCATGTCGACTCAGAATGTGAACTTTTTCAGAGTCACAGGAGGGGAGCTGTTTGAAGATATCGTTGCCAGAGAGTACTACAGTGAAGCCGACGCCAGGTTAGTGCTTGTATCCAAATTTAAACCCCTTTAAAACCCACTCATTAGAATGCATGAATAGACAGCTCAATTATTTTAAATAGACAACACAGTAAACTATAATATAAAGCGTGTGTGTGTGTGCGTGTGTATATATATATATATATATATATATATATATATATATATATATATATATATATATATATATATATATATATATATATATATATATATGTATATACAGTAGTCAACATTTGACATGGATCAAAAACTTTCATTAAAGTTGTCCTAAAACCAAAATGCATTCTTGTCTTAGGACAACTTTGATTAATTTTTTTTGGTCCACTTCAAATGTTCACTACTATATATATATATAATATACGCATCATTGTCAAATATCATATAAAATAACTTTCTGGTGTTTTTTTTTTATTTTATCTTTAAAACAATAATGGACTTACAGTGGAAGTTTATGGGGCAAGACACTGCATCCTGGTGTTTTTGCACCTGTCATTCCCTCCCCCACCAAATGAGGGAGCTATCACCAGAATACTAACTTCTGCGTTTCCTTCACACATGAATCTCTTCCCTTAATTAGTAGACTGCATGTATAGTCCAGCTTCTTTATAAAGTCTTGTTTATCATTTATGTTGCCAATTCTGAACGTTCTTTCCAAATTGTAGTTAGTGTTATTTTAACCATGATGTTTTCCTCATTTTCACAATTTTTTGGGTTTGTATTTGTTTTTAAGGGCTGCATTGCAGTACACGGTTCACAGTTTTTTCTAGCAAAGTAACTCTCTGAAAAAAGAGACCTACAGCTTAAATAGCAAGCAGAGTAGAACAAAAAGTTAGTTATATTCAATTATATTTGTGATTTTAAACACTCTAGAAAACCTTGCCCTAGACTTCCATTGCAAGTGCATTATTGTAAACACAATTTATCTTATTTTTACAAACTGACCATAAAGTCCAAACTGTAATCTGTGGAAAGAGCTTAACAATTTCTAAACATAGCATTCAGTTATAAAATGTAAAGTGCAAATTTTGTAGTTCACAAAACAGAATAACAATATTTTATCACAGTCTGTGTCTGCAAAATATTATTTTTCTCAGTCAGTTGTGGGGGCAATCCTCTCTGTAACTTCACAGAAAAAGTGAATGAGCAAATTTTGTAATATTGCTTAAGCATAAGAAATAAATGTTTTCTAGGTTTTAAAACCAACATTGAGAAGAAATTTAATAAAGTGTCTGTATTGCAATATGTCTTCCAATGTATATGTACTTGTAATTTCTGTCTATAGGTGTTTTTTGTTCGTTTGTTTTTCTCTTTTTTTTTGGCTTAAAATTCTTTCTATGCTGCTTATTTCTTAATTTTGGGTTATTTAAGCTTTTTTGTGTGCTTCTGTGACATGTTTATGAGTATTTTTAAAAGAATAGTTCACCCAGAAATGGAAATTGTCATCCTTTAAACACCCATATGCTGTTCCAACCCCATTTGACTTATTTTTCCAGTGCAACACAAAATTTGAAATTAAGACATGTTATATGTTCTTTTCTGTGAAGTTAAAATTAACAAAGACTGAAGCATTCAAGCTGCAAAAAAGGACACAAATGCATCATAAAAGTATCATAAATGTAGTCCAGATGACTCAATATCCCAGTTCTTCTGAAATAATACAAGCTTGTGTGAGCAACATCAACGTTTTTAGGTGGTTATTTAGTCCTCCATTCTTCTTGGCCTTTCATGTGAAATCATACAGTGACATGAATAAGTTTGGAATCATTTGAAAACATCTGGGGTCTCATTTATAAACATTGCATATGCAGAAAATAGGCATAGAAATTGCATACGCAGTTTTCCACGCACATTGGGATTTGATATCGGGACTGATATATCGCTGCTTAGAAACTGGTAGTATTCCAGGGCTGCTAAAACATGCAACAGTTTTCCTCTGCTCAGTGTTTCATTGTGAAAGTGAACCTACTTTGTTTGGCCTTCCATAAATTAATTTTGATTTGAATTGTTTAAAACAACTGGAATACTATTTGGCCAGTGCAAAAAAAATGAGACCAACTCTATTCTTATATTAGGATTTTTAAATATTTTTTATGTATTTATACTAAAACATAACAAGGATACTGGATGATTTTTAGCAATAAAAAAATTGTGTATGGCACAAATGGCATTTATAGTCCATATATCATATTTCCTTAATGTCTTGTACCTTTAATAGTGTTAAATATGGTGTCATGTGGATGGGAATATGGATGGAAATGATATGCAGATCGGGTTATGCATAGTAAAACTAGGCATTTTAAGCTCCATATACTGTATGGTGATTTCAGGTACATTTTTAGGATGAAATCTATGGAGTGTTTTATAAATGAGACCCTTGGATTTGTTAATTTAACTCGCAATTATAGACAAACACTATCTAATTGAACTAATAACACAACAACGGGCTCAGGAAAACATATTGTCTTCTTTTTAGACATTCTTTAGTTGATTTATTTGTGTGCTTTGGGTCATTGTTTTGCTGCCTTACCCAACCTCTCTTAAGCTTGAAGTCATGAATTACTGTTCTGGCATCTGATATTCCCCTGTAAAATGTCTTGATACACCTTGAATTCATATCCCCTTCATTGATTGCAAAGTTTACAGGCCTTGAGGCAGTAAAGCAGCCCTAAATTATGATGTTCATTCTTCCCAGTTAGTTGAGGTTCTTGTGACATTTTCCTTTAAATAAAGTTATTTTTGGTCTTGTGAAAGCTTTTGGGATCAATGCATGGTTCACACTAAGGGATGTCAAACGCACTACCTCTAGAGGCACAGCCCGGCATAGTTTAGCTCAAACTTTAATTAAACACACCTGAACCAGCTAATCAAGTTCTTTAGAATTAAGCTAGGCATAAACTGATTTTAGATTTTAGCAGTGTTTTTGTTAAGTACCATATCTCACTGTACGAGTAAATTGCATGTGATGTCAAGCCAAAGCTCAAATCTGATCGTCGAGCTGCAATTTGAGTACTCATAATATAAGTGTGAAACATACATGTGAGACCCCCCCGAACCCAGAACCTGTGTAGCCTCTGTTCATACCACATGCCATGTCACCATGGTTTAGTTTCTGTTTTCACGCAGGTGCAGTGAGGGTGAAAATGCTGAGTTTAGGGTAGTCTGTTCATAGCTGTTTCAACTGTGCAATAGCTTCTCGAGTGATAAGCTAAATTTCGGACATGACAGCAATTCATCTGATCATCCGATTGCCGCTCAAGAGAGGATAATCATCTCTCGTTACCCCCTGTACAAAGCACAACACAAACACTCATGACAAAGCTGAAATGCAGCCACACTAAAAAAAAAAGTAATATGACTCAGAAATCGTGTATGATTTTTTTACTTGAAAACTAAAGGTGTGTTGGATCAGGATGGAGCTTAACTCTGCAGGACTGTGGCCCTCCCAAAGCATAATTTGACACCCATTCACTATCCGTTATTTCTTCGGAAAGAACAGATTGATCAGTAAATAGGCATTGCATGACTTGTGCAACCCACATTTCCTCTGCTCAACTCAGCAGTTGGAGTAATCAATGCAGAAATACAGATATTTTCAAAGAGTTCTCTGAAACTTTTTTTTTTTGATATCTCGTCAAAGAATCAATTCATCCATAAAAAAACAACAACAACAACAGCAACAACAACAACAAAAAAAACTGCTGGTCTAGACTCTGTTTCTGAAATGCATCATAAGCTCAGGAAAGATCATAGAAACCATTGGAATCAGTGGTCTCTACAATGTACTTAGACTTAAAGGGTTAGTTAATCCAAAAATAAAAATTGTGTCATTAATAACTCACCCTCATGTAGTTCCAAACCTGTGAGACCTCCGTTCATCTTCAGAACTCAGTTTAAGATATTTTAGATTTAGTCTGAGAGCTTTCCTTTTTTTTTCTTGCTCCATTGAAACTGTATGTACAGTATACTGTCCATGTCCATGACGCTGCTGACGTACAACGCTGCTGATGTGTTATATTTGTTATTGGGCACACCAGAAAACATGTCAGCAGCATCATACGTCAGCAGCGTCACTGCAGTGTTGTGAAAGCACTCACAACTGACCCGTAATTTTTTATTTTCGATGCTTAAACAAATTCTAACTGACCCTCTGATGGACAGTATACCGTACATACATTTTCAATGGAGGGACAGAAAGCTCTCGGACTAAATCTAAAATATCATAAAGTATGTTCCGAAGAAAAAACTGAGGTCTCACGGATTTGGAATGACATGAGGGTGAGTCTTTAATGACATAATTTTCATTTTTGGGTGAACTAACCCTTTAATGCCTTCGGGCACTGCTGATTCAGGCCAGTAGTAGCAACTTCACATTACCAGGTAATAATAATTCCACATTAAGAATGAAAGAAAAAAAGTCAACAGTGATTGGAAAAATATGAGGTTAAGCTGAAAATGAATTTTTTATTTTTGGGTGAAATATTGCTTTAAATGCATTTTTGTTTATAATTATTTTCAACTATTTAAAAATTTCAATAGCCTACTGGAGTAGAGTATTTGCTCCTGCCCAAGCTAAATTTGCTTTCTGTTTGCACTGTCTGGTTGCCAGCTGCATATATTTTCTGACTGTGCTTGCTGACTGTTCAATCTCTCTTCTTTGGCTTCCTTGCTATGTCTCTCTTTCTCATAGTCATTGCATACAGCAGATTCTAGAGAGTGTTAATCATTGTCACATAAATGGAATTGTACATCGCGACTTGAAGGTTAGTATAACAGACTTAAGCCTCCAACCTGCTGGCAATGTTGTTTAAAAATCAAAACAATACACCGTGTGTTCCCAATGTGGAAGCCTCCTCTACTCACCCCAACCTTGTCCCTCAAAACACATCTACACACCAAGATCTGGGTGTGTGGCTGTGGGCTGAGGAGAAAATCACAACTGTTGACCTCTGAGCTAAGGTTGTGCATGTAGCACCTCAGAAATGTGCTTATTCTGGAGCTGTGTGTTTGACTCTATAGGATTGTCTTTTTTTCATAAATGTGTGTTGTTGGTGACTGTGCCCTTTTTGGTTGAAATGCAAAACGGGTATCAGAACCCATCAGTCAGTGAATTAGTGGGTCAAGCACACAGTCACCCAAGCAAACACCACTTCTGGATTGAGATTAGGCGAGCAAGACAAATGAGGTAATGATGACAATAGATGGGCAATGTGTATGTATATGTATTATTTTTTCTAATATTTAACTATATTTGATAGCATACACATATTTCAAAAGTGTAATATTTCATTGTAGGGCTGGGAAATAAAGTACCTAGTCATATTAATCTGTAAATCTTATACAAATAAATCTTCATTGTTCATCCTTTTGATCTTTCATAAAAAAAAAAACTATTAAAAGTCTATATTCAGCATATTCATTTGTCATCGTAATTTGTAGTTTTTGTATACTATGTTTATATAATATAAAGAACTCTGCTTACGTTTTTAGAAAAATGATACATTTAATAATTAGTGGTCAAATGTCTGTTTTAGCTATTGTGATATTCATATCTTTATAAAAATATCAGATGAATTATAACAGATATCATTAAATAAATAGTTTTTCATCAAGTTAGACATCGATTAAATCATTCAAACCCATTTCAGGGCAATTCTACTTTGCCGTTGGTCTCGAGCACATCCACTGTTGTCCTCTGAAGCACAATGGGTTGTGGGCAATATCAGCCATTTAGCACTGGTCCACACTTAAAAGACCAGAAATAATAGACCATCTGGTGATCTTTGGCATACTATTTTAAACATATTATGCTTCGGTCAACATTGTGACAGGAAAGGATTTATGGTGCAGTCCTCATGTGCATTCAACTCATAATATGATCTTTCTGACATGGCTTGGACACACCACTAAATAAACAACAAAGAACACAGAACACCTGGGGAGATGATAAAGGGGAACATTTGTAAAACTACAAAGTACTAAAGCTGCCTTCATGCTATGTTATAGTTAATGCAATTCTGAGATGACAACATGTGACATTATGCTCTGAGCTGAATTATGTGTTTCTATGGCAACACTATCAACACCAAAGCCTTTAGATGCTCCAGAGCTGGTAATTACAACTAGTAAACTCACAATGTTCTGATTGCTACAACTTGGACCATGTGAAGCTGTACCATCTGACCGCCACCAGATTTCAATTTGGCGCTACCTCTGAGTCTGAGAACTTGGGCAGCTCTGAGTAGAACGTCACATGTTGTCATTTTGGAACTACGGTAATTACGTCATGGCGTGTATGCAGCATAAGATAGGACAAAGGGACAGAGATGAATCTAGAACGTCAACATAAAAGTCTAAACAAATAAGGGAACGCATGAATTGATCTTTATGGCCTTATATCCCTTCCTTTGATTTACTAGCCTATTGTTGTTTTGAGTCGGTGCATACACTGTTGTCAAAATCTGAACGTATTTGTGAATTTTGTGAATCAGTTTTGTTGAACTGTCCTCTTCAATAAATTAAACAATTTCTATGTGTAGTTGCTTAATAAAAGATGTAAAAGATTTCCTTGCCTTGTTCCTGGAAGCTAAACACCACTAGACACTTCATAATCAAACATACCTGATAAAACTCATTAGCTTATTAAAGACTGCAATAAATGGATAGGTCAAAAAAGAGAAAATCCAGAATGATTGTTGGTATGCCTACAGGTACAGAGTTGGAAAATACTTTATTAATTTTCCATACATATAAATAAATAGCTTTGCTAGGATTTTACAATGCACTGTATTTCTTCAATTAATGCACTTTTGAAAAAATATCACCCAGCCCTACTGCAAAGCATCACTCATAATCATGTAACACTGAAACTTTAAGTAATGAGAAGTCCATTTGAGTCATGTTCATCACCTCTAAGCCCATGCTCTCTAACTCTCAATGCAATGCACAGACAGTGAGTGAATGCTAGTTACTAACCCACACCCCCTGGTGTTTGCATGCAGTCATTGCATTCAGCAGATCCTTGAGGCTGTTCTCCACTGTCACCAGATGGGAGTGGTCCATCGTGACCTAAAGGTGAGTAGAGACGCTGAGGGTCTTAATCGCCAAGTCTTACTTCTTTGTCCTTCTATTTAGATCCAGTATCTTGTGTGGCTTTTACTAAGGGCTACAAATGGCTTATGGTATTGTAATTAAAAAAAAATTGAAGATTATACAAGTGCTTAGTAACATATGAGATCTAGGTTTGTCTTGGAGATGGGAATCGGTGATATGAATATAAAAACATTTAAGATTACACACGTTTAGGTGGGATTGGTGTTTTCTGTCCTTTAGACCTAATCCACCACAAGCTCTTGTCAGTGCTAATTTGCCAATCAAATGAGCCAGGTGCAACCAGAGATTGTTTTCCCTCCTCTTATTATCTTCACCTGAATTTGAATCAGCTGTAATTCAGCTCAGTGATTGGCTGCTGGCATATAGTTACCATGGTGAACAGTGACTGCACCATAAAAAAGAACAAAACCAAATAACAGAAACAAAACAGACACAAAACAGAAAGTAATATATATTGGTTTTTTTTATTATTGTGTTTTAGTGCAATATATTATATACATCACATATGACTGTTCATTACAGACAAACAGCAATTAATATATATATATATATATATTCTCATTTTGAAATATCAAAGCTCATAGGGCAAGGGTCTTGCATCCTTATATAGGTTTACATTTCTGTCTTTACACTTTCACCCCCCTTCCCCCTTCACTCCACCTCTCCTATGAGCAACCCTCAAATAATAATCATTAAAGAAAGAGTTCACCCAAAATTTTTAAATGACATTTAATCAACCACATCATTCCAAACCATTTTACTTTAAAGTGTGTCCATTAACCACACACTGTCTAAAATGCTCTATAAATAGGCAAAAAAAATTGCACATAGAGATTGTCTACACAGGTATTTGAATGTGAACAAACACTAATGAGATTGAATAGCTGTGGTGAATTATTTGGAATAACATGGGTGTGTTGTTGGCATTAGCGCAACAAATCAGCAAGCAAAACATTCACTTCTATTCTAATCAGAGTTTCCAATCCTGACCAGGCATGTCAAGGGACAAATTTGAGTCAAACAGCATACAGATGTGGATGTAGTGTTTTTCCTTCAGTTTTTCCCTCTTAAGGAATGTCACTTGAAAGCTTATTAGCAAAAAAGAGGTCTATCTTACCTTATGACCTGTGTGTTTTTCTCAGTTGCACACTCTAGCAGGTTAAGGTCTTTTGCCTTTGTATGGCAGAATACATGTGGCTTCTGTCTCTGTAAAGAACAGCAGTTCTTAGCTGATGTTTGCTAAGTCAAGACTAGTTTCTAGTTTGCTAAGAATGGAAAGACCAGACACAGAATTAAAATATGTCCCAACTGCCCACAATTGGTCCCATGAATGATTTTGCTGTTGTAGGCTGCAAAATTGGTGACAACAGCACACCTCATCTGCAAGGCTTAGTAAACATGAAAACGATGTGTTGTCTGTCGATGAAACAATGGCTATCTGCACATGCTTATTATAAAGATGCTTCTGGAAGGGACATTCACAATTACAAATATATTGTAGTAATGGATGTGATATTAACCTGCACAATTGCTCTCCGAATCAGGAGGATCTTCAAGGAATAGTTCACCCAAAAATTTTAATTTGTCCGTGTTCTACTCAGCCTCGAAGCATCCTAGGTGTATGTGACTTCTTTTTTCAGAATAATCCAATCAGAGTTATATAAAAAATTGTCCTTGCTCTTCCAAGCCTTTCAGTGGGGTAAGCGGGTGTTTGTTGTCAACAGTTCAGAAGACGTGAAATAAAGTGTACTCATCTGTAATAAAATGTCCCTCACGGCTCCGGGGGGTGAATAAAGGCCCCCTGTAACGAATTCATGTTTTTTTTTTTTTGTAAGATAAATATCCAGATTTCAACCCAATAAACACTTTTTTTCTAACATCTGCTGACTGTGGGATGCAGAAGACGTGCAGGCGGAAGATGGAAGACAAATGCGTCATGCGCTCCTCTGGGAAATGTAGGAGCAAAGGAAACAGAGTTTCCTTACTTTAGCAAAAGGTAAACCAGTCTCCTCTTGGCTTATTTCGAAATATTCTGACGTTTTTCTTTACAAATCCTTGTTTTGTGTTTCAAATTCGTGACCAGCTTTTTGTTTTGTTCCCTCTCCGTGTTCATCACTAACCACGCTGCGTACCACGACATCCACCTGCACGTCTTTCGGTTTCCAACAGTCAGCAGAAGAGAGAAAAAAAAATTATTACATTTGAAATCTGGATATTTATCTTTCAAAAATTGATGGATTAACTACAGGGGGCCTTTATTAACCCCCCGTAGCCATGTGAGGGACGTTTTTATTACAGATGTGCACACTTTATTCCACGTCTTCGGAACTTTTGACAACAAACACCCGCTTATCCCATTGACAGGCTTGGAAGAGCAAGGATATAACTTCTATATAACTCTGATTTGATTATTATGAAAGATGAAAGTCACATACACCTTGGATGCTTTGAGGGCGAGTAGAAGATGGATGAATTTTCATTCTTGGGTGAACTAACCCTTTCAGCCCTGCTTCTGAAAGGCCTACCATTCTGCACAGTTGAGTTTTAATCCTAATCAAACACAGTTGAATCAGCTAATCAAGGTCTTCAGAATTGAAAGCAACAGTGGAGCTCCTTGCCAATCACTTACAAGGCCACAATACCCTAGCATAATCTCAGGGCAACACGTTCTCGCTAACAACTTGCCACATATTGACGTTTTTTCAGGATCCTTCTGTGTCACTTTTTTAATGCTCAGGGTACCTCTTTAGCATTTTAGCAGGGCTCCATAACTTTTGGTGTCATACAGAGATCCAGTGGGTATGGGAATATTGTCATAATGAAATAACACATTGGAGAATAAAAAAATACCTGTAAATAAGCAATGCATACCTGTGATATTGCCTGTTAAGTGTTTTATGTTATTGAGAAGTGAGTAGGATTTGGGGTTAAGTGTGCCGGTATCTATGATAGTATGAATATTTATAAACTTTCAAATTTAAATTTATACAATTCAATTTTTTGCATTTACATATGCAAATGATTAAATGTGTCTTGATCTGACTCATAAGGCAAACAACTGAAAGCAAAAGTATACCCTGCACATCGAAAAATGATGCTAAATGGGTAACCATAACGTTAAGTAATGCTAAGGGATCCTGACCAAGCATCAATATGTGACGAGTTGGGAGTGAAAATATCCTTGTGAGGGGGTGTATGGGGGCAAGGTTTTTTGTTTTGTTTTTTGTAACAAAAAAAAAAAAACATTTATATAATAGTAAAGTTTGGGTTGTTTATAAGGTTCGGAAATGCAATGACTGCATGACAGTTTCAATTGCACTAGCATGTTAGCCCCTTGATCTTCCCAAGGCATAAGGTGAATGCTACAACAACTAACTGCACCTGACAAACTAGCCTCATGTCCTCTGCTAATGTCCTGTTTGTACAATAATCACAAGAAAATGATTTTGGTTAGAGTTTTGACTTCTCTTTCTAGACTCCCCTGACATAAGAGTCCTAATAAATGTATACTTTTTATAAAGTTTAGAACTGAATATCCACTATTCAATATAATAATAATAAAAAAAAAATACTATAAATAATAAATATGTATAAGTAATTACGTATTTTTATATGCTTCGTGAATCTATTTCAAGGCTCACATGAAAGGGGTTGTCTGAAATTTTCAACACTTTTTTTTATTTGTATACTTTATTATTAGTTCATTAATTCTTTCTTTCCTTTTTTTGTTTTTTCAAAAAAATTGTCATGTGCAGTGTTGAAAATTATATCATTATTTCCTCCAGTCTTAATGGGCTATGCAGTTGATTACTAGTGACCTATTACATTTTACTTACAAATTAATGTTTTTGAAAAGAAATGTAAATATTTCACATGCATATTATAACATTTATTAAAATCATAGAAAAAATCACTTGGACATATCCTTTTTTTTTCAGAGATTTCTAATGAAACACCATTTGTTACATCAGTTACAACAGTGTTGCTTGTGTGATTATTCATTTTTAAATGAGTTTAAATTAACTGTTGTTGCTCAGTCAATCCATTGTTCAAGTCTGGTCACAAAGCTCTTCATGAGGTGCTGCATAACCCTAGAGGCTGTACTGATGATTTGGAAGACATGGTTCAAAATGTTGTATCATAATTTGTGTATTTACATAAATAATCCCCTTGTTTTTGTTTCTGAAAAAGAAAATCAATAAAAAAAAAAAAAATCATAATTTTTTAATCCATTTTTGGAACTCTGGGGGATTTTTTTTTTATCTTTCTTATCAGAGTACATGGTATTCTTAAAATGTTTCTTGAAAACTACATTTTGACCCAAGTCTTCTATGAGACATCAGTTCGTTGAAGATGTGTCATGTCATTTGTTGTCTATAACACAGATAATTTGTATAAATTCTCTCAATATATTACCCAAAGCCAGAGAATCTTCTATTGGCCAGCAAACTGAAGGGTGCAGCAGTGAAACTGGCTGATTTTGGGCTGGCTATTGAGGTGCAGGGAGACCAACAAGCGTGGTTTGGTTAGTATTCACCAAATGGCTTAACAACACTGGTTTAAAAAATGATTATACTAATACTATGCTGACATAGCTGACAAAATGTGCATCGGCATAATCAGAGAATGTTAAAATGCTTATAATTTTTCCAAATTAAAATTCATATGGTTACACCTTATATGGTTACTCTTCTGGAAGTGTTGGCAATGCTTATAAAACTGAATAGAATTACATTGTGTAAAAACATTATCAATAGTTATTTTTGTGTATTACTTTAGATTTTGAAGTGCATAACTTTTCAGTGTAATTTTTCTGTATTTTGTTATGTTAGTGAATGTTATGGGATAGTCAAATTAGAAAAATCTTTTTTATTTTATTACTGTCAAATTATGTATAATTAAGTATAATTTTAGAACTTCAATGGCTTGTATCATTCAATCACTTGAAGCAATGTTAGTAATTAGTCTGTTATTAATAATCGTTATCTAAAAATATTTTGCCTGTTCTCTAAAATGGCTTTAATCACCAAAAAAAAAAGAAAAAAAAAGTATGATAATTATTATTATTATTCTCACTAAGTTCTATGTGGATGTTGTGTGATTAGTCTTACTTTTGGAGAAACCCTGATGATGTTACCATTTAATTACAATGATCTCAAGGGCTTTACACTCAGCTCCAGTTTTCCTCTTTGGCTGCTTTCTCATTATGGGCTTTTTGCCCCTGCGGCTTGATGGGACATTAGGGACTAAAGTTATTTTAGAATTAGGCTGCAATCCAAAGTCAAAAAAATGCCTTTAGTAAATTAGTAAGATAGAATTTAAGGGAAGCTCTTTTTTTTTGAAAGACTGTTTAAATGAGAAAAAAGATTTAGGTTTAATTGAGGTCTGTTTTTTGTATTTTTTGAAGGGTTTGCTGGAACTCCGGGTTATCTGTCTCCTGAGGTGCTCAGGAAGGAGCCTTATGGCAAACCAGTGGACATGTGGGCGTGTGGTAGGTTCCTAAAATGTATTCGGACTTTGTGACTATCTGCACCCCAACTGTCTTCTAGCGAATCAGATTAGAATTTACTTTCGTATTGGGTGGTTAGTAAGCAGTCTGTGGGTGGTCCATGGTCTCTGTCTGAGACAGGAACTGTCTATCTTTATATAATATAATAAAATATTATATTATATATTAAAGGGTTAGTTCACCCCAAAATGGAAATTCTGTCATTACTTTTGAACTTTTGAGTTCAAAAAGAGGTTAGTTCTTGTGCGTTACTATTTTTTGGTTGAGCTGCTGCTTATGTTCACTGATCAATGTTTACATTCAAGTAAAAACCTAAGGTAAATCATAATAAACAATTGATTCTCCTCAGAAAATTTGGACTAAACCACTTAATTCAAATGGATAAGTTTTCCGATCTCTTTAAAAAGTTTTTGAAGTTTCAAAGTAGTAGTTATAAAGGCAGTCAGTGGAAGGAAATCTGACAAAATTCTGTCATCAAAAATATCTCAATTTGTGTTCCAAAGATGAACGAAGGTCTTAAGGGTGTGGAACGACATGAAGGTGAGTAATTAATAACAGAATTTTCATTTTGGGGAGAACTAACCCTTTAATATAATATATTTTATTATAACTTATACTTTTTCTTCTTTTTTTACCATTTTGTTTCATGAATAGGTGTTATTTTGTACATCCTTCTTGTGGGTTACCCTCCTTTCTGGGATGAAGACCAGCATCGACTTTACCAGCAGATCAAAGCTGGTGCATACGATGTAAGATTTCTTACATAGATATAGTATATCAAATATATTACGTAACGATTACATACTCAGTTCTTTATCTACTGTATGTTTGATACTCTGACAGTTAAAAAAAAAAGAGAGAGAAAGAAAGAAACACAGATGTAGTAACCTAATGCAAATCATAATTCTGTGTTATTTATGTGTTAGGCAAATCATGTTTTCCCATCAGAAAGTAAAGGAGCGAGTTAGAAAGAATGAGCAGTCCATTGGCCTCTGTCCAGCTTGGCTCACATGCCCAGCTATTTAGTAATTCTGGATGAGACTAAATTATTTCCCCAAACATTGCCTCATCTAGCTTCTGTGAACCTAATCTTCTGAAAGGCTCTATCAGTTATTGATGAGTTTTTTAATGCATTATGATAATTATTAAACAAGAAGAGTGCATTGTAATACTGCAGCATCACTTTAAGACAAACGTAGACCAATTAAATGTTCACTGTATGTGCTATGTCAATGGATTGTCTCTTTTAACTCACAGCAAGCTGATGATCTGAATCACATGTGATACAGATAAGAAAAATACTATGGCTCCCCAGATCCTGAAATTAAATGTGTGTGTGTGTGTGTGTGTGTGTGTGTGTGTGTGTGTGCTTTCTTTTCCTAGTTTCCTTCTCCTGAGTGGGATACAGTGACACCAGAGGCCAAAGATCTGATCAACAAGATGCTGACTCTAAACCCTGCCAAACGCATCACAGCAGCTGAGGCCCTCAAACACCCCTGGATCTGTGTATGTCTACTTACTTTCTCATTCACACACACAAGTTTACTATTCTATCTAAAAGGGGGCATTGCATATATTATAATTTCTTTTTGTATGTTTTGTCCCTTAAAATATGGTTAGGGAGGTACATACAAGCACATACACATGCACACAAACACATTTTTATCATCTGCATTGTATGAACATACTATCATCAGCGCTGGAAACATAACTTGTAAGTAATGCATATTATATTATATCGGATTACTTCTAATCAAAGTTATTATTTAATGTTAATTAAGTCAGATATTATTAATATTATTATTTATATGAATTAATAATGGAATAATAATTGAAATTATTTTAGCACTTCACATAAAAATGTTCTCGATACACAATTTCTTCTTTATTTAGTTGCTTCTGTGACCATCGCAAATCCCAAACCAATATTCAAGTCAAGTCAATCACCTTTATGCACAAAACTGATTGTGTCAAAGCAGCTTAACAGTTTCAAACAGGAAAATAGTTTGTCAATAATGCAAGAAGACAATAGCAAAGAGATGTTTTTCAGCTAAAGTCAGTTCATTGATGATTTATTATGTCATCCTCCAGTTTAGCTCTCTTTCAATAGTGTCTGTGCAATCAGACAAGCGACCCCAACTAAGCAAGCCAAAGGTGACAGTGGCAAGGAACCAAAACTCCATCAGTGACAGAAATGGGGGAAAACACTTGGGTGAAACCAGGCTCAGTCAGGGGGCCAGTTCTCCTTTGGCTAAAACAGTGTCTTGATGAGCAACTTACGCCATGATCTACAGAATATCTACAAACCCTTGTATTTCAAATAAAGATTTATTCATTTTTCTTTTACAGGTGGTAATAAAACTAAATTTTTTATGTACACAAATGGATCATATTTGCATAGAAGATAGGTTTGTTCTGGAAAGAATGATAATGACTCAGCATCCATGCAATACCTCTGTCTCATGCAAATTTCAGCTGAATTGCAAGTGGTACAACTGTTTAATGAATGTGCCCCAATTTTTATTGTACACACTGACAGTGATTTTCTTCAATTGATTCTCAATAATGTGCAGGACTTTTATTTATTTATTTAGCATACAAAGATAGATTTTAATAATAGATCTAAAACAGTTGTTCGTTTATTGTTTTCCTGTGTGTATTATAGCAACGTTCCACAGTGGCATCCATGATGCACAGACAGGAGACAGTGGAATGCCTGAAGAAATTCAATGCCAGGAGGAAGCTTAAAGTAAGAAACACAGAGTCATGTAAATGCACACATGAACAGCATTCTAACTGGGAACACACTAATGACTAATAACCACACACACACAATCACTTTTTAGCACTTCATGGGGCTGTTACCCATTATAAATGCATTTGATTGTGAAAAATACTCTCTATAAGAGATAAGGGGTAAGGGTTGGATTTTTATAAAAGATAATTAAGAGAATTTGTGCCATATTTAGAATAATGTACATTATATACAACAAAAAAAACAGGAGCATTAAGAAATTTATTAAGAAAATAAACAATAATTTCATATTGACTTTAGTCTTTGTGGGGTTTTAGCCTGAATGACATCATTCAAAAAGCTTAACTAGATTAATTGTTAATTAATCTATCATTGACTAATATTTTGCACAGCTACAAAGACTCATGATTGATCTTTGCCTTTCTGTTTTTCTGGATTGTTTTAGGGTGCTATCCTTACTACAATGCTTGCTACACGGAACTTCTCAAGTAAGAAACTCTCTTCTGTTTACTTTGCATTTGCTTTTTGATAGTTGTTCTGTGAATCATGTAAACAAGTTGGAGTTATACTTTTTATGTTTGAGAAGATGTAAAGTATCTTGGATAATACAGAAGTTTTTAATATTTTCACTGAAATAGGGTTATAAAAACAGTTGATTTAAGGTCAGATGGCCATGTGCAATTACTAAACTTTGAAAGGCTAAGATTTAATTAAATAAAATTTTTGTTTGCACATCCTTATTTCATGTTTACTTTTTTTACTATTAGCTTGTGATATCCAAAGCACCAGCAAAATTACCATATTTATCATATCACAGTTCAAATAGCAATCACAATGTATATTAAAATAATCATGATTTTATTACTATTATTATTATTATTATTATTATTATTAAATTATCCAGCCCTATAAACATTTTCTTTTTTCAAAAGTAGCATTTCCCTGTATCAAAAATATTGAATTTGCTTCTTGATCATATTTCATTACATAATGCAAATCTTTGATTACAATTCATTCAGGGTACTATTTTTGTACTATTTTCAACATTAGTAAACACTAACCTTGTCTGCCCCAACCCTTTCCTTTTTTATTCCCCTTTATGTTCAAAATGATCTTTTCATTTCACTCAACAGGCAAGAACCCATACAAGAAGCCTGATGGTGTTAAGGTAGGTTACTGTACTGTAGGTAAACATTGCCACATACTTTATGTGCTAGGACATTAACTATTATTTTTGCATAGAGAAAAAAAAACAAGAATATTAATTAGCTGACATACCTTTCACCCAGTTGTATTTAGTAATTAAGTAACCTAGTAAGTGATTTGCAGCAGGTAAATGGGCATGAACCATAGTGTGTGAAATGTGTGAATCCACTTTTGCTAGTTTAAGGGGGGGGGGGGGTGAAATGCTCGTTTTCACTCAATATCCTGTTAATCTTGAGTACCTATAGAGTAGTACTGCATCCTTCATAACTCCAAAAAGTCTTTAGTTTTATTATATTTATAAGAGAAAGATAGTCTGTACCGTTTTTTCCCGGAAAAACACGACCGGCTGGAGGCGTGACGTGTGGGCGGAGCTAAGGAATCACGAGCGCGAGTAGGCTTTTGCGTTGAGAGCGTGTGGAAACTGTGACATTACCGTGAGGAAAAAACCATCATCCAAAACAAACCATGGCTAACAGTCAGATTCAGCCGTTTATTTATGATCCAGAATCAGATCCAGAGGCTGAAATTGAACAAGAGCAGCATCATCAATGACTACAGCAGGACGTCTCTATGTAGTATGTATTGAAACTGTATATTTGATTAGCGGTTTTGGAAAATGACTAAGTTCCACACACGATCATGACCCTTTTTCGCTGGGACTGCATTATCCTTAAGAAATAAACGATATGCAAATCCGGCGTCAAACTGGGCCTTGTTTGTAAAACAAGCATCTTCGAAATGCAGGGAACAAACAAAAACACTTGCACAGCTCCATTGATGCTCTGTAAAAATAAACTCCATCCACTGGTCCCTTAAAGCTGTTAATCAGTGAATGTCTCTGCTCTCAGTGCTCTGCTATACGGGAGCGCGCGCTCTTCCGGGAGAAGTGCCCTTAGGACCCATATAAGGAAATTCCGCTCCATCTAACGTCACACAGACCCATACTCGAAAAAAACTTTCCGAAACTTGTGACAAACCGGAAGGAGTATTTTTGAAATACTCCTTCAAACGTACAACTTAATTTTTGAAACGTTGTCCATGTTTAGCATGGGAATCCAACTCTTTAACAGTGTAAAAAAACTCAGTATGAATGAAATAGCATTTCACCCCCCCTTTAATGACTGGAAAACAGTCGGCGCGCATGTATGTATGGTTAAAACGAGTTGTCCTTATTCTCTTAATGAGTAATGGGTGTTTTTGGGCATAACGTGCAATAAACCAATCAGAGGCTCATCTCCCATGCTCGGAATATAATTTTTCATTTTAAAAATGTTTGTGTGCTGTGTGTGTAATAAGCAAAGTATATGCACGTTGTGCACTTGGCTATAGGCGCACATTACTAATGTGCTCTTTAAATTACAAAGAAAAAATATTGCGCCAGACTTTGAGTTTGAGTTGGTCTTTGGTGCAGGTTTCAGTTCCAAAAAAAAGAAATGTGCTAACAATGTGCCTGAACACACCTCTTTTTTAGACCCGCATGCCCATATAAACAACATGGTGCAGTATGGGAAAATTAGAACTGCTTCAGGCTCAAACTAGCAAAAACACTTGCACCGCGTCTTGTGCCACATACAGTAGCACCAGTTGTATGATAGGGCCCTATGTATCTGTCCTACAATCCTGTAGTGCCTCTTTTTAAACGGTGGTCATTGTCTACATACTTTTTGCTTTCAGTATTCACATTACTAAAAAATTAATTAGCCCTTTTTTAATAAAAAATTAGGTCCAGCATTTAGAGTCACTGAGTAACCCTTATCTTTATATCTCACACTCTAATTCACAGCTGTGTCTCCAACTCATATCAGCTGAAACATGGGTTGTGCCTTTTAAACCCTGTGAAAGCAGTGTTAATCTGTCCTGAATGAGTTTTGGAACAGTGTTTTAAGTCCTAGGCTGTATCCAAAATTTTGATAGAGTGTCTGAAAGTATCAAAGTAGGCCTATATTGGAAGAACATATGTGACCCTGAAGTACATTTTTAGCAATAGCCAAAGAAATATTGTATGGCTCAAAATTATGGATTTTCTTTAATGCCAAAAATCATTAGGATATTAAGTAAACTGTAAATATATAAAAAAAATATTTGATTAGTAATATGCACTACTAAGAATTTCATATGGACAAATTTTAAGGCGATTTTCTCAATATTTCAATTTTTTGTGCACCCTCAGATTCCAGATTTTTAAATAGTTGTTTCTCAGCCAAATATTGTCTGATCCCAACAAACCATACATCAATAGTAAGCTTATTTAATCAGATTTCAGATGATGATGTAAATCTCAATTTCGAAAAATTTACACTTAAGATTGGTTTTGTGGCACAGGGTCACATTGGTCATATATACAACATGCCTTGATATTTAGGGGATTTAAAAAAAAAAAGGCTTTGAGAATATTACTCCAATAATATTAGAGTTAGTAATAATCAGCCATCCCCCATCTGCACATGCTGAATATATCCTTTGTCAGACAAACCCATTTCATGTCTAATGAGATAAAGAGATGATGATCTGACAGATTTTTGCCCTTTTCCGTTATCCACAACGTAGCATGTGCAGCATATTTCTCTGATGGAATTTACTCTTGCCCAAGCCTGAACGATTGCAATGCAGTCTCCTTCAGGGTTGATATTCTCTCCACTGCTCCTTCAGACTCATGATGGTCAGGCAGACATTGCATGAGCCAGCCCAGCCAGAAGAGCAGTCTGAATTAGACAAACATTTCTTGGCTGACAGTAGCCAATTGCCATTTTTTTTAAAGATCTCATCGTATCCTGTAGGTCCTGAAAACTCTTTTCAACACAGATCACTAATCATGTTGCCTCTGACTTCACCATTTTCAGTTTGGTGGAGCAACGGTATGCTGAAATACCTGCAGTTAAAGAGAAGCTTGAAGAGATCTCTTGTTATCTTCAGCTCCTTCTTAGAAGTTGTGGCCAACACTGCCATCTAAGCCCTGTAGAATAAATTAGTCCTTTACTGTGAAGTCCATAGTGGTACTGCAGGTGTACAAGACTGATCTACTCAAGGCTGACACGTTCTGCACTGCAAACTCCCAGCAGTTGTTTCCCTGATAGGGTATGAGAACCTGCATTGTCTTAGTAAAATCCTTTTCCAGCTCTCTGCGGTGTCCTCGATGAAGTGAAGGGCACTAAGACTGCCCCCTCAGAAAGACTGTGGTTTGCAGACTCAATCAGTGACACATTCGTGTCCACTCATGCGTATAGACCTGAGGTCAAAAGCTACAGCTTCTCAACCTCTGTTGCCTGAGGGCTTTTTTTGATCAAATGGCCCAAAAACGGAAGGAGGATTCACACTTGTGTTCCACAACGGTAATTTTGAATTTACTTATTTAAAAAAGTAACTTCAATTTTATTGTAGTTTAATAATCATTATTTTACTTTAAATAATCTGATTACATAACATGCATTACTTGTAACATGTATAAACCCTAATGCTCAGGTCTTGGCTTTGAACAAGCCAGACAGTTTACCTCTTCTTTACAAAGCACACTGTGTTCCCAATGGTATTGTTCACTTAGAACAGAAAAAAAAAATCCCTCCAAAAACAGAATTCTCTAGAATGTCATTGTATGGTGTAATATTAATATTTGTTATTAATAGAATAGTTAAAACCCTTATTTTTAAGAGAGTGTCTACATAGTTTTGCATATATACCGCAAAAGTATACAAAGTGGGATACAGTCAAAGTTTTCAAGTTTTTCCTATTATATTTTTGAAAGGATGATAAGATTATTGTTGCTCCATTTTAGTGAATTATGCAGTAGAATTAGCACAATGAGAAAAACATTATCTGATAACATGGTGATAATAAGGTTTATTTTTTTGTTTTACTACATCAAACTGCAGAAAAGGAAGCCTAACTCTACAGAATTTGAAATGGTGAGATGTGCTAGTAATAATAAAATCATTATTTGTATAATTCTCTAGTTACTAGTATTGTATTTCTCTTCTGTATAGTCCAGTTTTAGATGTAGACTGAAAACCTTTGCAGTTGTATACCTAAAGGTGCAATAGAATGCATTGATAGAATATTTTAAATTGTTCTCTGATGTCCCCAGAGTGTAATACCCCACAGATAATTTTTTATAGCTAATAATTTTATAGATAATTTTGCCACTTTTTGGGTTTGAGCCAAAACATGCAGTTTTTTGTGTTCGTCCCCTTTAAATGAAAATGAGCTGGTTCCCCCGCCTTCCTTTTCAGAAGAGCGCGGAGCTTCAAGATCTCATGCTTGCAGGCAAACTGGTGTTACGGTTTAACTGGTGGTGACCGTGTTACTGACGTCACATTCCTTCCAAATAGTGATGGGAAGTTCGATTTCTTTTTCCGCGAACCGGTTCTTTTGGACGGTTCGATTCAATAAACCGGTTGAAAAAAACGGTTCACCGGTTCTTTTGCGCTCGACGTAATGACGCCATTGGCGATGACGTAATGGCGTCACGTCTATCAAACATTCAAATATATAAAGTCAGTACAGTACAGTAAAGTCATCATAACTTAAGTCAGTTAAAAACCTTATAATCATGAAAAGTTTACAATTAAGTTTTGCAACAACGCACCCAAATACAGTAACAGCAATAATGCATGAGGATTTAAGTCTTGAAGATATAAAGTAAATAAATTAGGTGTCATCAGCGCAGAAACCATGATCCACTTACTATACATAAAATCATGCATTCACATTATCATCAGCTCCTCGGTTCTCGAATCGGACGCGTCCGAAAGAAACGGTTTCGGTTCAACCAGTTCTTGACTCGATAACGAGAATCGCTCTAACCGGCACGTGCTGCAGTTCAGTATCATCAGCTGCTCTACTCGTGTTCATGGTCTGTTTACTACAAACTCAATTTGTGAATGTGTCTTCATTAACTATAAATACAGTACACATATTTCATAAATCGTCCCTTATTCCTATTAAACATAGAGTCTTTAGAGTCTTAATTATTCTCCAACTTCCCTGAAAACCCATTTGGCCTTTACATTATCTACAATATACAGATTAGAAACATTAATCTTAAAAAAAAAAAAAAAAAAAATAGATAGATCTTTTATCACACTTTCCGAAATAGTTGAAAAATTACACACATGCGCAGTATCATCAGTTCATTGGTTCTTAAATCGGACGTGTCCGACAGAAACGATTCTCGGTTGAGTGTATGGTGATCCGAAAACCGATGCAACTGGTTCTTGACTCGAGAACAAGAACTGCTCCAGCAGTGCCGTGTTCGTTCGTCATCTGGCTCTGCGTTCATCTTCAGTTCTCTCTTCACAGCAGTTCAGTCAGTGTACTGTTTTATTAAATTAATTACTCTGGGATATTGGTTTATTCTGACTCAGAGGGAGTGCCAGTCACGTTAAAAAAGTTAACAGCTTAAGTAATTTGTGGATTAATGCTTATTGGAGACGCAAACCATTTCAAACGATTCAGTTCGATTTGGTGAACTAATTCAACCGGTTCACTAAGAAGAACCGGTTAAATTGAACGATTCGTTCACGAATCGGACATCACTACTTCCAAATGCAATTTTCTACCACATTCCTATTAATGATCATTCTGGTAACCAGTTAAAGCAGCATTAGTGAAAACAGGCAGAGACAATGCTAGCATTAGCAACATTAGCCTTACAGAGAGCCAAGAAGACCTTTTGGAAAACAAAATATTACGCATGATGCTTACTTTGTCTGGAGTCTGGACATTTGTGCGAAAAGCACTGTTATAGATCCCTCTTTCAGAAGCAATCTTTGCACAACTACAGCACTGAACTGACCAATGTTTGTGAGGCAGTCCGGTGTAAAATGTTAGCACAAACTTATAAGACTTTTCCTTTCCTTTTATTTTTTATTTTTATTTTTTTTACATTTCTTTCGAAAATGAAATTTAACCACCGTTTCCTCAGCAGTCTATATAGAATTCTATGTTCGTCTGTGCATCCCAAAACATTACACTTTTTGACTCTTTGGCACTGGCATTGTACCTCCAGCAGCTATAGCAAGAAAACAGTAATGGCAGACTGCTGCTTCTCACTCAGGGCTGTGTATATTCTAATAGGGTGGAGTGCATCACAAATGGGCGGGATTTGAGTAGAGAGAAATCTAGAACTACTAGTGTGGAGCTGCCACACTTCTGTTCAAACACCTTATAAAAGAATTTTTGCATTCTATGGCACCTTTAATTTTATGAGTTTGTTATTTTATAAAATTCTGGATTATTTACTTGTGTAGAGTATCCAAACATCCCGGTTTTTAATATCATAATGACCCAAGGTGTGATGCCTGTAAAATTTTATAACACGTCTGTTTCATATCCACTATGAGTTTCTACATTGATCGCAACAGCAAAATAGGGGTAAGTTTTATTAGCTTAACAAGGATGAAATGAGCATTTACATGATTGTTACTGGAATATTATGTTAACGGTTTCCTTCAAATCAGTTAGATTATAGTCTCTGTAATCTGTAGGGAATACTGTACAGTATGTATTTAATAGGAGTGTGTTTCTTCTTCTTCTTAAAAACACATATACAATCCAACCAAAAATGTATGGCTGCCTCAAGGGAAGGAAAGGGAAGAGGATTTTGAAAGGTTTGGTAGAATAATTTGATGGCGATGAAGTCTTTGCTGCTTTGTGCTGTTTAACCCTTTCGAGTCGATTAACGCATATATGCGTTTTGAGTCATTTTCACCTGATAACCCCGAAAAGAACTTAAATTACACTCTCAGTTTTAATCGTACAGATAAGAGCAATACATCAATCGAATCTGTAAAGGGTCTAGTTTTTTTTGGATACAGACATAATAACAAAAAACCTTTGTGCACTTATAAAATAAAGATAACAAACAAGGTGCGCTGTCTACAGTCTTTGTCTCCGCTGATCGTCATGTACAAACATTTCATTAAAATGAACTGTAACTCCGTGAATACTCAACGAAGAGACATGAGAGAGATATCTATAGAAAGCCTGGAATGTCTACTTTTAAACTAAACAAGTGCTGCCGAAAACAAATATTCTGAGATAAAGTAATCCATATGAAAACAACGCAATGTCTGTTTTTCATATCTCCGCTCATTATATCTAATGTGACCACGCCCCCGCGCTTAACGCGCTATTCAGATTCAAACTGAAGCGCGCGGCTTGAATACGCCCACACAGAAGAAAAAGCAGCGAGACTGTTCTTCAAGTTTTTATTTTATTTTACTGTTTGCTTCGCGATGAGAGGACTAAGACATAATTCACCCCAAAAAGATGTGATGTGGTTGAGGATTTGAGAAATGGATTTCCTCAGAAAAAAGAATGAAGCACTTTATTCAGCAGAGATCATAAACATGAGTAAGTCTCTTTTTATTTATTTGTACTAGTTTTCACATAACGTGTAAACATTTTACTAGTTAGACATTTTCCAAATACTTTTTCCAAACTATAATTCCTGACTAAATGTATAATCAAGTGAAACATTATGAAGTTTCAATAACAATATACAATACTATACCATTCAAAAGCTTGATGTATATAATATAAACGTGACAAATAGAGATAACTCTAACAAATGTAAAAACAATGCAGTTCTTTCGATTTATTCCCCCTAAAAAAACCTGAAAAAATATTATCAGCTCTTTTCAACATTAATAATAATAATAATGATGATGATAATAAATGGGGTTTATTTGGTAGAAAATAAGATTGTTAAAAGGATTTCTGAAGGATTGTGTGACTAGAGAAAGGATGCCAAAAAATTTGAAAGTCAGCTTTGATTGTCCCTAATAAACTGTTTAACTGCTCCCCCAAGTGGATATTAAATTATGTTGTGGGATAATTAAATATATTCTTAATAAACTACAAACATGAAATTATATACTTTTATTTTGTTCTCACATTCTTTCTTGTAAGTCCTCCCTCAGTGGCACAGTTGAATGAGAGGCTCATTATGCAGCTCATTATGCAGGCCTTTGTCTTCTCAGGTGTAAATCACAATGATATTCATGATAGTTGACGCCTACTCGCATATGACTTTTACCAACAAAAAGTGTTTTAGAAAATTTAAATCAATATATTGTTTTCTGTGAGTGAGTAAACAAGATGATTTTCACATAATTCAGAAAGAAAAATTCTAGGCTACAAGCTCCAGTTCTCAACTTTTCCGGCAACCAATTTTATGTATGTGTTTTATTGCCTTATTCAAGTGATTTAACATTTTTAGTTTTTCACTAACCATGCATAACATTTTTTTTCTCAAAAATACAATCATGTACATGCATGCATTTCACATATTATTATAGCCCAGTTTGTGCTGATTACAGTGATATTAGACTTTACCCATTTAGATATTTATAAGAAACTGAAAAAAGCACAAATGTCAGGGCATGACAAAACTTCTCAAGGCCCCAAAAATACCCTTAGACTCCAGAGGGTTAATAATCTAGTTGTTTCCCTGGGAATCTGTAAATAACAAAAACTTCTCTACAAGATTATTCTATCGCAAACTTTAAAGGACACACTTTTATGCATGTTTATGGTAATCCCGAGAGGGCATGTGTTATTATTTCTTTCTTTCTTGTTTTCTCATGATCACAATTGAAGTTCCTTGTGATCTCGACATAAGTTTTCTCGTGATTTCAACAAGAGGTCGACCGATTTATCAGTTTTTGCCGATTAATCTGCACCGATAGTTGTTTGCTGGAACAATCGGTTATCTGCAAAAATCCATAGTTTTCCTTTGCTGGAGTGGCTGATAGTTTCCCGGGTTGGGTCCATTAAGCTCGGTTTTCATTATACAGTGCGAAAGAGGCATCTAGTGGCGGAAATCACTGACACCCCGTGCTGTTTGTTTAGACACGTGATGCTGCACGCTGAAAAGAGAGAGACACATCAGACAGAAAATCCCGCTGCGCCTCAGAGGGCCATTCACATAGTTTAACATTAAATTAGATTAGATCTTAATTAGATTAGATTTGACTGAATCATTCTTAATGTACATAATGAATTGTATATTGTACATTTTCATAGAAACTTTTGTCTTTCTGTGGCTCTAATAAAGTCTGTATGCTTCATTTATAGAGCTATAATATAGATCGCTATTTCCGTTTGCTCAGTTTTTTAAATACTGAACTTCAAACTTATCTTTGGCTCATTGTTCATTCTTTAAGTAAACTTGTGTCCATTTGGTGAATACATTTTTAGAGCGCTGCACGAGTTGAACGGCGTGTTGGGAGTGTGTGTGATACCGGTGAGCTCTCCTAGACTAGGCGCTGCTCTTTTATTTTGATTAGATAATCATTAAGTGTTCAAGAATAGAAGCAGTTCAAGTGTGAGAGTATACATTGTGCTGGGATAAATGTAGGCCCCCATGGTTTCCACGATGCAGAAAATGTGGACGGAGTCGCGGAATCCATTCATAAAAACGGAATTCACAGTTTAGCATGCGTGATGCTCGTGGTGATTTCAGCATCTGCCGTCAGACTAAATGAGGACAAAAACACATGAACAACCTCTTCAGAACTGCTCTGAGAGTCACTTCATGAGCATCTGACCATTTGATTTGACTAAAGCATACACTGTTTTCAACCGATTTTCATCGATTTTGAGTCGAATTCTGACTCGTGCGACTCTTTTTCGGGTCGGGCCAATTTTCAGCATTGTCGTGCAGTGTTCGTGCAGTGTACAAGGGGAAACGAGAGGCAATTAGCCTCTCCCGACCGGCAATCGCATGGTCGGATGGATTTCTGACATGTCAGAAATTTTGGTCGCCTCTCGTGAGGTATCGCACTATTGAAGCAGGGCTACCAACCAATTTTCCACATTTCCCTCACTACGCAAGTGCAAAACCATGAATGAAACCATGGCGACACGGCGTGTAGTGTTGACTGAAGTGATGGAGGGAAAACTTGTGGAGTTATGGCAGCAACATGTCAGCCTTTTCGACGTGTCATCGTCAATTTACCACAACAGGAACGCCAGAGGGAAAAGTTGGGAGGATATAGCTCATGAGCTGCAGCTGCCTGTCTGCCTTTTTTTTTTTTTTTTGACATTTCAGCACACAGAATTGCGCATATGACCAAAGCAGTGCGTTTATCCCTCTATGGTTTATCCCGGGAAAGCATGTTTATTCTGAAACGGCCACAAACATCTGGGTTCTGAGGGATCCTACGTGTTGATTCCCACGTATAGTGTGAGCAGTCAAATCGCAACTCGACGAGCGGACCGTGCAGTCAGTGCATAATAATCATGAGCTTTGGCTTTACATCGCATGTGATCTGCTCGTAGAGTGTGAGTTGATACCTTGCCGAAATCGCACAGAAATCACACAGTGTATGACCAGCCTAACTGTGCGTTCACATCGCCTCCGTCGAGAGCATCAAAAAATGCTCTGGCTGCTCTGCTCACAAGGCTGCTGAAAGATTTGTGAATGCTCTGAAGTAGATCGAATGCTTATCTTGTATTTAAAGCGGCCGCAAAGCAAACAAGCTTGTTAAACTTGTGCAGACAAACCACAATGAGAGTAACGTTATAAGTTAACCTCATTAAATATTGTTGTGGATGAAGTATTAAGATATTTTACCTAATAGTGTAAAAAGCACTGTAAAAATACTCTGATGCAAGTTAAAGTCATGCATTGAAAATGTTACCTAAGTAAATATAATCAAGTATAAACATTACTTAATGTAATTATAATCAAGGAAATTTGTTTAAAAGTAAACTGGGACTGCTGTACTATTATTTATTATATCATTAAATTATTATTCCTATAACGTTACTGCACATCAGCAACTCACCAGGACCATGAACAATCTCAGACAACTTGGTTCTCGTATCATTTTTTTTTTTTATGTCCCTGTACGCAAATAGGGATGCATAGATTATTGCAAACCAGCCACATAAATAATCAACCTGTGCTCTATTGTGCTTGAGAACTTATGTGGTCAGAGCTGCGTTCTCTGGAATCCTCTCAAGCGGTGGACTTCTACGTTCCGAATGGTTGCCGCCGAACCGCGTCATAGCTCATTACCATAAAGTTGCCCTGATTTCACCTCTCCACCGCGCTGCTCCTCTCCGCTTCTCGATGCCGGCTCTCATTTAAAATGAATGACTTCCGACAACTTGGACGCTCTCGGCGGTGGCTGTGTGAACACACAGTAAAAGCATCATATCACATGCACAGAACACGGCATCCCGTCAAAATAAAAGTCTGGTTTCAAAGTCTATTTTTTTGTAGAATGTACATAGCCTACTACTACTATAATGGAACCATCATCATTTTTTAAGGATTATTCATACAACATTTCTTCCATGTTTAATTTTGAATAGTTAATCCCCTTTGTTTGCCGAAAACAAGTTTGCTTAATTTTCAGTAGAGATGTTCCGATACCCTTTTTCTCTTCCCGATACCGATTCCGATACCTGGGCTCAGAGTATTGGCCGATACCGAGTACTGATCCGATACCTGGGTGTGTATCTGTATATACAGCTGTATATACTACTAGCCCTGTGTAAACTGCTAGAATTATTTTATTGTGTGCTTCAGACTTATCCCTTTATAAAACATGAACAAATACATGGTGAACTACTGTATTTATTACAGTATTTTTATTATCTGACATGAATTTGACAGTAATATTATTTATTTTCTTAAGCGAAAAAGAACTTCAAATGCAGCCAAAAATCTAACACCGCAAACTAAAAAGGGTATTTTAGTTTTACAATATAACTGTTTAAAAAACTGCAACAAATAAGTCTAGGAATATAAAAAATTCTATAATAATCAGATAATCTCTTTAAAACAAAACAAGTAAAAAACAAGCAACCATCTAGGCATAATTATTATTATTAATAGAGACGTATTATTATTACTACATAGAGACGTAGCTAAATCTACTGTAGGCTACAACAGTAGCTAAATATATTGTCGATTTACTCGCCATGAAGATCTTTGAGTGTCTGTGTTTATGATATGACAGTTTTCTCAAATGAAACGGTAAAATCTCATGAAGTGATGTTTTATGCGTTCGTGTCCTCATATGGTAACACACGGCAGAGACTTCAAAACAGCGAGCACAGTGTTGGGGAAAGTTACATCAACAAACATGACAAATGCATGCTATGAACGTGTATTGTATTGTCAAGGGTGGTGAGGGAGGAGGAACCAGCAAATCGATTTCCAACAGCAATAGGTGCTGATCATGACTTTGTGAGCTCCTCCTCATGCACCTCCGGGAAGAAAGGCACCAAGGCAGGGTGCTGAGAACCAGCACGAACCACCCCAAGAAACCAATTGTCCAATCATGAGGACTCTGGACGCGGTGGAGGTTTCCACTCGGGCACAGCTCTCTCAGCCCAGGAAAGCATAGCCGACATCTCCGGAGAACATGACTCATCCACAAACACCACTTCAGTGTGCTAAATGTGTGTGACGACACAGGAAAGCCACCACTGGCTGAGGCGCCATACCTCCAACATGAAGAGATCTCAAAGAGCGCACTGAACTTGTTGAGTCTTTTTCTCTCAGTTGGAACAGAACAAAGTGATTACTCGACTCCGAAATGAAAAGCTGAATATGAGCTGCATCTGTTGCCTACTTATACTCACATTGTGATCAGCGGCAGCTGGGTGCAATAATCACATGCCAATGTGCATTGGCTTGTTTAGTTTACATTTGAAGTAGATTTGTCTCTCTAAGCGAGATCCCAATTCGTCGGTCTTACGGCGTGACGTCGAGAGTGACCGACTGAAAGGGAACCAACTATTGTTATATGTCGAGTTCACAAGAAAATTAAGTTGAGTTAATGAGAAAACAACTACTGTTATATCGAGATCATGTTAGAAAAAGAAAGAAAACAATATATAATAATGCATGGCCTTTTGGACTTCCGTACCTGTTAGACTTTTATGGCCTTTGAATAATGTGTAATTTCCACAGCATTATTTGGACAGAATTGTAAATGCCATTTTCCATAAATGACCATTTCCACTGAAAATTTTGATTATTTGACGTCCAGTTTTGCTGTAGTTGTGGAATAGCCTGATTAATTGTTGTCAAGAGAAATCATTATGATATATGCAAATTAACATCCATGTAATGCAAGATTTTAGATTAATGGGATGTGACATTTCCCTTACTTGTTTAAAGCTTTGCTTGTCTGCCTCGCTCTCACATATAGATCAACAACAAAACCAAAGTAATCACCAGCCCCAAAGAATCTGCCCCCTCTCCTGCTCTGGTATTTTGTCTGTATGACTGTTTGTCAGTTGTGTTCTCTTACCACTGGCTTCACATTTCTCTCTCTCTCTCCCTCTCACTTTCTTTTCTTTGTCAGCATGCCTTATCTCTTTTAAATCAATTCAGCACCTTCTTCATGTGTGAAATCCTGCATTCAAATAATGCAGTCAGTCAAATAATTACTAATATTCTGGAAATGTCACTATGTATTGTTCTGCACTAGCATATCAATGCAGAGAGAGAGAAAGTTCAAAGTCAGTATTTCAAATAATGGTATCAATTACAGTGACAAAAATGTTTACTCTGAGATAGAGTGTTAAATGAAGTGTTATGTATTATTTTGTCTTTATTACAACATTCGAGCAAATATGTCTATAAATGATTAAATATAAAACAGTTATATTTAATAATTTAACAATTTTAAACATACTTTAGTTAATGGTTTAATTAAAAAAATTCTTAATCAGATAAGTCAGTTGGTTTTATTAGTATATGCATATGCAAGTTTCATGTGATCATTATTCAGTAATCACAACACATTGTGTACAAAAAAAAACAAAAAACCTGTGAGGTGCACTAAATAAACAAGAATACTCCATTGTACAGCTATTTTTGTACAGACCATAGTTCAAATGTTTAAAAGCTGTACCGGTACATGATTTATTTTCCTGTTAGCAAATTTCTATCCCTTTTCCAGTTTATCAAGCTGATAGTTTGGTATATAGTTTAGTAAGGGTTATGTGCTTGTTACTGATTATCTACAAAAAGAAACATTTTCATGTTCTGTAATGTAATGTATTATAGGAAAGTTCACTTCATGCGGTGCTCAAAGCCTTGTTTGTGTGTTCGCTAATTGACTATTCTTTCCATATTCATACATGAATTAACCATGTTTTTGAAAGGTGCATCATTGAATGTGTGTTAAGAGTGGACATTGTCAACAGTTTATTTTGTATGGATAAATGCCTTGCTCATGGAAGGTTTTTTTGATTTTCTATTTTCTGCACTAAATGTTAAGTTTAACTTATCAATAATTTATTTTTTTAATGATATATATTGACAATTTATATTTGTCTACAAACCTAATATACTCAATAATGCCATTAAGGCCAATAAGGCCATTAATAATAAAAATCATTTGATTTGATTTAAGCAACATAGAGTAATATAAAATCAATTAATTTGTTAATAATTGTTGAATTATCCAAACACATACACACGCACCACTGTAGGCTATGTTATGAGAACATTTGGTTTAATCATAAAAACACAATGGAATAGTGTTCTTACAATTTGGTAATTTTAGTGATTAGTTAATTTAATCAAATTCAAGACACATGTTTTAAATTGCTCTTGTGAATGAAGTGTTACAGTACTGTAATGTACAGCTGTCACAATAGGAAACTATACCAGTATGCAATAACAAAACATTACCTACACCTGAAGCAAACCCATAGACTGAATGAAGGTTTTGTAAGGTTGGCTTGTGTTCTTCCTGATACTTTCGTTTTACTGCATGCTTCGGCTGGGTATGTTGTACTGTTGCTCTAGTGAAGATGTACTGTATTAATTACCCATATTCCCATCTCACATTTACATGACCAGTTGTCTAAGCCAGTATGATCTATTCTTTTCAAAAGTTCACCAAGCTTTGTTACAAAAAGTTACTTTAAGATATTTTAATCTTGACTTCACATAGTCTACTATTAAAGTTCTTCAGTAAATTATTTCCATGAATGTAGTGCACTTTTTAAAACATTAGTTTCATATACATTGCATGAGAACTTTTGAAGATAAACTGCTATCTGACATAACAAATTTATTTGACTGTCAGCCATTTCTGAAGGTTAAGCACTGACCATTTGTTTAAAAAGTTTCAGGTTCTATTTTGAACCATATTTGTGGAAAGTGTCGGTTAGATGAGCACATGCAGGACAGTAACATCTAGGCTGCCACGACTCAACATGTAATGCTTGGTGTTCTTTAACTCTTCACCTCACTACTACTTTTTCTGACACACTTTATCTTTTGTTTTTCTGTTTTATCTTTCTTTCTCTCCCTATGCACCTCTATATCAGGAGCCTCAAACTACTGTTATCCACAATCCTACTGATGGAAACAAGGTATTAATTGATCAATGAGGATTTAAAAGGGGTATTGTGAGTTTGAACATGTCTGTGTAGTGCATCTGATGCAGGCTGTCTGTAATTACTGAGATAATTCAGTTTGTAAAGATATAACCTAGCAAGCAAGAGGAATGGAATGTTTAAAATCAGAAACATTAACCTTGCTGCATGCATTTTTGTATGAATTCTGGATAACTGACCCCATAAAAAATAAAAATCTCTAATTTGTTTACCCAGATGTCATTCTTTTGCAGAACACAAAATTAATTTACAAAATAATAGCATTAAAAGTGTGATTTCTGCATTGATAACTGCATTTCAAATCCGAGTGTGTATTTATACACACACACACACACACACATACACAGTATAGATAGATACATTATTATTTTGTTTTATTAAAATTAACCCTTGGTCTTCCATAGTAGCATACATTTTACTGTAGATCATATAGTATCCACATTTAAAACCACACATATAGCACCTCAATACCATGGTAAAATATGTTTTTTCTGTGAAAATCAGTACTGTAATTATATTTAGTATAAATGCACAAAAGCAAATACTGTACAAAAATATTATTGTAATATAATTGTTAGAGAAAAGTGGTAGAGAAAATCCATGGTAAATTGTCGATTTTTTAGGAAATAGAACACCACATGATGTCGAAATTTATAATCTTATACTTTTCTGGGTCAATCATCACATCAACATAATTTATATCCTATCCAAAACAATATTGATATAATGGAATTATATAATGGAAGCAGTCACTTAAACTGCAATGTGAAATAAGATTTTAAACCTTCTGGAAAATGGTGGTGTGCTGGCCAAACTAGTGTTTATCTAACCAAGTTTCAGTTTCAGTTTATTTTTCAGTTTATTTTTACTGAAGGGGGGTTAACATTTCTGACTGTTTTTAATCATCATTTAACTTGAGCCTATTATCATTAGTAAGATACTATTTAAATTATTTGTCTGCTTGTTTGTTTGTGTGTATTTTTGTTCTTTTTCAGGAATCATCAGAGAGTGCCAACACCACTATTGAAGATGAAGACATTAAAGGTACCGTTGAGCCTAACACAGACTTCTGTTGTCCAGCCGTTTGCTTTACATTTATATTCATATTCACATCATACTGCTAAATTTCCCTGCTTCAGGGCTAAAGTTATTGGTCAATAATTTTGGGTTTTCAGTAGCTGATTCTTAAACCTCTAGTCTCACACAATAAATAGGTTGAATGCATCCTTTAACTGGACTAATGTACTGTATTAGGTGCTAAAAGTGGAAACATACAGAGTGAACACCGTTGGTCACCTGTTTCCTGCATGTGCACTTTACTATTAGTTTGGCCCGCTGTACCAAACTTGGAGGTCACAGTTGGTGAATATCTGTTGAGATGAATCTTTTTATTTGAAGCTTTCTTCTCACATGTCTGCTAACTTTCTGTTCTTTTCTTTTGCTGTTATGAGCTTTGAAGGTAGAACAGTAATTTCATCTCTTTAAAGGGTCATGAAACCCCAGGCTACTTTTTTTCTGAGATTTTACTAGAGGTGTTTGTGTTGCACATCATAGATTACAGTATTAGCATCCTATAATTATATACTTTATATCCTATAATTTTAACTTTTGGAGAAAACTGGTTAAGATTTTTTGCGATATTTTCATCTTCCGGGTTTTAAAGGGGTAATATGATGCTGCTAAAAAGAACATTATTTGGTGTATTTGGTGTAATGCAATGTGTTTTTTTGGTTTAAGGTTAAAAAACACATTATTTTCCATATGATGCACATTATTGTTTCACCTCTATGCCCCACCTTCTCATCTCATCTCAAAGCTCATCATTCTAAAAAAGTGAAGTGTGCTCTGATTGGCCAGCTATCCAGTGCATTCTGATTGGCTGAATTCCTTAAGCATATGATGGAAACTTTAAACCCCTTAACATATGCCGTCTCTCAGGCCAGCAGCACAAGACTCAGTCCAGCTGCTCTGCTCGTGCACATCCAATCTTCTGTTCTCTTTTAGCAGTTCAGTCAATGTACTGTTAGGAGTAACTAAATAACTCTGCATATTGGTTTATTTTGCGTCAGAGGGAGTGTAAGGCATGTTTATAAACCCAATAACTGTGGATGATTTGTGGATTACTGCATACTGGAGACGAGAACGGTTTCTAACGATTTAGTGAACTGGTTAGATTGGTTCAGATTGTCTTGAAATACAAACCCGATTTCAAAAAAGTTGGGACACTGTACAAATTGTGAATAAAAACAGAATGCAACGATGTGGAATTTTCAAATTTCAATATTTTAGCGCCTGCGCTTCTGGATCATGTTTAGATATGGCTTCTTTTTTTACCCATATTTTTAGCCAGCAACGGCGAATGGCACAGTGGATTGTGTTCATCAACAATGTTTTTCGGAAGTATTGCTGAGCCCATGTTGTGATTTCCATTACAGTAGCATTCCTGTATGTGATGCAGTGCCGTCTAAAGGCCTGAAGATCAAGGACATCCACATCCAGTATGGTTTTCCAGCCTTGACCCTTACACAGAGATTGTTCCAGATTCTATGAATCTTTGGATGATATTATGCACCGTAGATGATGATAACTTCAAACTCTTTACCATTTTTCTCTGAGAACCTCCTTTCTGATAGCATTGCAGCTGATAGCATTGCATCTGATGCAGCATTGGGGGAATTGGTGATCCTGACTTCTAAGAGACACTGCCACTCTGGGAGGCTCATTTTATACCCAATCATGTTGCCAATTGACCTAATAAGTTGCAAATTGGTCCTCCAGCTGTTCCTTATATGTACATTTAACCTTTCCAGTCTTTTATTGCTACCTGTCCCAACTTTTTTGGAATGTGTAGCTCTCATGAAATCCAAAAAGAGCCAGTATTTGGCATGACATTTCAAAATGTCTCACTTTCAACATATTATATGTTATCTATATTCTATTGTGAAAAATATATAAGTTTATGAGATTTGTAAATTATTGCATTCCTTTTTTACTCACAATTTGTACAGTGTCCCAACTTTTTTGGAATCAGGTTTGTACAACTTAACCAATTATTTTATTGTCGTGTCCTCTTTTGGAAGGCCAAACAAGTAGTTTTGCTTTCACAACAAAACACACAGCGACTCTTCGACATGGCAGAATCAGCAACAGAGAAAATCAAAGTTATGCCTTCTTTCTTTGCATGAACATTTTGGGTGGCATTATGCAAATCTTCCCACATAGTGACGTAGAGATGTGGGGGCGTGTAAGAACGAGCCATTTTAGGGGTGTGTGGTTGACTTAACTTTTATATCTCTTTATAAGAATATCTCTATGGATTTGAGACTTCAGTCTTTGCAACTTCACAGATCGTCTTTATGCACAAAGAGCTTGTAACATTCCAAAGAGAAAGGAAAAATTTAAATTGCATCATATGACCCCTTTAAAATCTACATTGTGATGACATGGCAATGGACTATAGTACAACGATTAAGCGTCTGTGTCTATTAAATTATTCATGAGACTGCGTGTTCTTATCCCTTGAGAAGACGCTTCACTTAATTATTAACAACAGCATGTGTTGATTTGCTATGATAGACATTTCAGACTGTGAGATGACATCATGCACATTAACTGAGAGAAAAGTTAATTTTTTTTTTTTTTTTTTTGCTTTGTAATAAGAGTTTGGCACAAACATGATTCATTCACTTGGCAAGCATAGCAGTTTTTAAAACTCTGTGACACAACCCATCAAAAAGCTTTTATAAACGCTACAGAGTAAACCTTAAAAGTTCACAGAGGTGCAACAGCACGTTCATATATATGTTTTCGATGCAGAGTGCAAATGGCTGTGCATTTATTTGTGTTTTTAACTCGATGGGAGCTAAATGAAACTGTCTCCCCTCTTCCCTCTTCTCCGTTCCACTGTGCACCACTCCCAGATTTTAGCATTTTTTTTCAACTGTAGTGAGAACTAACCAGTGCTGAATGGGTTTTCATGACCCTTTAATGCAACTGTGTGATTTTGTGTAATTATGTGTAGATAAAGTTGTGTGACATATTTTCCAGGTGACAGTAACAGTTTGTGTGTCTGCATTTTTGCGAGCTACAAAAATGTAATACAAAATTATGTAATTAAATACCTAAATTATGCAATTTGTTCTGGTTTATCTTCCGGATTGAACTCTATGGGCCCTATCATACACCCGGCGCAATGCGACGCAAGGCGCAGTGCAAGTGTGTTTGCTACTTTCAGTCCGGCGCCGTTCGCATTGTCAACTAAAAAAAACCTGGTCTAAAGTCTAAAGTCAATGGCGCAATATTTTTTGTTATTTAAAGAGCGGGTTGGTAGAAAATGCGCCTCTGAGCGGGTCCACAGTGCGCGTTGACTTTACTTATTACATACAGGGATGCGCATCACACAAACATGCCAAATATATATATTAAAAAAAGGATTACAGTGTAAAAGAATATTATTGTGTAGGCTACATAAATATAAAAATTTAATGATGGATAGTCAGTGCATGTACTAGAATTAGGCTTTAACTTTGCGCACAAGCAGATCGGTTTCTTCGCTTGAGAAGCGTTCAGCTTTTCCGCCAACAAATTCCCTATCTGCCCTGGCGCGAGCGCATCTCTCTCTTAAAGGGGATGGGAGATGACACTGATTAGTGTATTGAACGTTACGCCCATTACTTATTAAGAGAATAGGGACAACCCATTCCGAAAATGCGCCCTGTTTTTCTGTCGTTAAAATAGCAAAAGTGGATTTGGACACGCCCTGAGTGCACCTGCGCCGTACGCTTTACACTTTGCATTTAGATCGTTAAAATAGGGCCCAATAATGTCAAATCTTTAAATACGGCTTTTCCGGTTTTTTTGTGTGTGTGTGTGTGTGTGTTTTTTTTTTTTATTGCAGTAAAAAACACCCATAGAACTCACATAAGTCTGCACAGTGTAAAAGAGACATTTAAAAGGGAAATATTTATGTGCCATTTCTTTCCATTGCTGTTTCATTCATGTCTTTGTTTCAGGGGATGCCCTGCAAACAATATGTAAATCTATTATTCACCTGATGTCATTTCTACTCATTTTATCCTTTTTCTCCTCTTTTTATCAACATTACCCTTGCTTTTTATCCTCCCACTATCAATCCACATCTTAATTTATTTGCTTTCCTGTCCACCAATCTGTCCACACATTCATTCATCTGTCTGTCCATCCATGTATCTATCCATCCACTCATCCTGTCCTTGATGTTCTTCCCATATACTGAAAACATACCCTTCCAAATGGCACATTTACTAGGATCAGAATACCACCCGCCTGCCGCTTCTCCTAAAATGTACAAACGCGAACGATCTCATTCCCAGCAGTCTTGTTCTTCCACTTCCTCCTCTGTCTCATCCTGCTGGTATCTCCCAAACATGTGGCCTGAAGAAATCTGCTGTAACCGCATTCTTAAAGCCCTCCTGGCACTCTACCTGCTTGTTTTCCTATTTGCCTATTTGGCCTTCCTCTACATTAGCTCAACAGCCGATTGTGGCAAGTGCATTAATCCCAAGGCTGCTCCCAAACGGTCTCCGCTAACCCAGAGCCACATCACCTTTCAGTGTAAGTGACAGCAGAGGGAGACATGAAGTCAATGGACAGTTTTAAAATGGTGTACAATGATAGCTTAGCCAGTAGACATGATTGCAAATGAGTAAAAATGACTTGATGTGTATACTTTTTTTCCCCTGGGATTTACAGACACAAACCGCTGTTAGTTATGCCAAGCAATATCTTATATTTAGCTTCTGGATCTGGCTTTGTACTCAAAGCTGTAACAGAATTTGATGTTGTGTGATTCAGTCAGGAACTTTTTAAGGTGAATTTATGTGCATTTTGTCAGGTCATATATATCCAAAATAATTTATACTGTAATAGTAATTCAGAGATCAAAGTTTTGTTAAACATGCAGCTCCAAGAATGTTGCAATACAAGTTTCCATTAGGGAGCTCCTTTTTTTCTACATTAATTTTCTCTATAGAGATATTGTTTTGTCTTCATATTTTTTTAAAGGGGTTGTTGATTGTGATTTAACTTTTTTAACAGTAGTTAGTTTGTAATGTTGCTGTTTGAGCATGAACAATATCTGCAAAGTTGCAGCGCTGAAGGTTCAATGCAAAAGGAGATATCATCTTTTAAAATTCTGTCAGTTTAATGCATACAAAACGGCTGGTAAGGGACTACAAAAAGCTTCTTCCTAGGTCCGTTACATCATGAAACCAGATAAACCCCGACACACAACAAAGGGGCGAGGCAATGCTGTGCTGCTTTAGAGAACAAGAAGAGAAAACTAAGGGTGCACGTAAAAATCTTTGTACATATGAATCGCGATTCTGTCTTCTAACGATTCTAATGGATTCACAAGTTTCAAAACCAATGTTCTAAAGCAGCGGTTCTCAATCTTATTCCTTGCGTCGCCCTGCTCTTCAATCTATCTCTCTCCCTCTCTTATACAGATCGTCAGACCATCTCCAACAAACTGTTTCAAAACTTATAGTTTATAGTTTTCAAAACTTTTTTACCAAAAAAATTAAAGTTCTATCCTCATTTTCTCAACTTAATGTTGTTCCAAATAGTTTCCCCTTGATGTCCATTGTATTTTTGTCAGCACAATGGAAGTCAGTGAGAACCTAAACAGTTTGTTTACCAACATTCTTCAAAAATATATATTTTTTTCACATTCCACAGAAGAAAGAAATGCATATGTTTGAAACAACATGAGATTGACTAAATTATGCAAAATAAAGTTGAGCTTAGAATGAACTGCACCACTCGTGTGTCTCATTCTTTGGTCCTGGGTACCTGATCTTCTCTATAAGATAGCCCAACCTGAACCAGAAATTATATTTGCGATCTCGAAGGCAAGAATATAGAATTTATTCTTACATTATGATAGAATTTAAAAATGTGGATAGACTATCACTTTAACATTACAGATTAAAAACTGTCATTGACCGTGTTCTACACAGCTCCCCAAGATGCTGTATTGTTGGTCATTAGTAAGCATTCTGCTCTTTGGCTTAACTTTATTTGTAGGCTGCAGAAACAAATGACTATTGAATCACTGACAACAAATGGAATGTATCACCCACTAAAAATGTCATTTTCATTTAGACAATGTATCAGGTTTATAAAATAACAATAATAATAATTTAAAAAAAGTTATATGATGTTTTATTGACAAAATTCGGGAGGAGCACGTCAGATACTATCAGCATCCCTCATTCACCCCATCTCCTCACTTCGAGTTCATTTTACAACTATATGTGGAAGGAGGGATACTCTAGGTTCGGGCCATTCCCGAGCTTGGAGCCCTTCCCCGGACAGCATGCCAAATACGCATTTCCATACCTCAGCTAATTATATGTAAGCATGAACTCGTGAAATATATTGATAATATTGTGACTGACTAAAATCAGTTAGGTACAACAACCTTATCTATCTTTTTTTTTTACAATCAATTACAGTATGCCCATTGAAATCAAATGACTTTCAGTTCATTGAGCAAGCCTTTCCATGAGAAAGATAAAATGTACTATGATTTGTTAACCTGGTTGGAGACACTGAGTATGTATTTAAAGAAGCTTTCCACACTCTAATGCAATAACATTCTCTTTGTCTTATTTAGAGTGTGTGTGTGTGTGTGTGTGTGTGTGTGTGTGTGTGTGTGTGTGTGTGTGTGTGTGTGTGTGTGTGTGTGTGAGAGAGAGAGAGAGGGGGAGAGAGAGAGAGAGAGAGAGAATTAGGTGCTGTTATTTTGTCTTCTGTCTCCAAAACACTGAAGCATCACTGCAAACATCTGGAGTTATTTCTCATTTTGATTGTGCAGTGTCCCTTGAGGTGCTGCTAGAATAAGACATTAAAGGCTATTGTGATGCATTATTGCCCTCTTGTGCCAATAAAATATAATTGCACAATCAAAAAAAAAAAAAAAGTCAATTCAAAGATGCTTTGTGTCTGGGAGCACAATTTTACAGTCTGACTGGAATACAGGCTTTTTCTTTTCACCTTAGAAGATCTGTAATATTTAGTATATAGCAATCTATGATTTAGCATTTCCATTCAACAGCAGTTGCTAGGCTGGCACAAGATTCCATCTTTGTTCATGGGTGATTTGTTTTTGCACTCCAGAGCTGCATGAAAATTATGTCAATGTTGATGGCACCACAAGAGCACATAATCCCAAACCATTCACTAGCACCTGTCTTGAGCTATGAACGGAAACAGACAGGGCAAAATATTTTTTTAGCTTTGAAGCGCCCTATAAAAAGCGGGCACTATAATATAATACAATTTTTATGAATATTTTGAAAGGTCGTCAGTAGAGAATCAGCTAAACATTGACTCCTTTCCCATGACTAGATTACATCTACAATATAATCACACTGGTTCCAAATTACACTCCACATAACAGTAATGAACACTACATAAGGTCTGAAAATATTTTTTTTTTTGTCACTTCACGTAACGTTTAGCTTTCAGTGATGAAGGTACAATTTTGCTGAAAACTTATAAACAATCATGTTTTTAGACAGATGATTAATACAGAGAATGATTTTGTGGACAGCTTTCCCTATCAAATGATTGTGTTGAACACATATGGAGAATGCATCCAATAGTGCCGTGCTATTAGCAAGTGCAGAACTAAGCCACTTTACGAGCCAAGCCTCAGAGGGCTCACAATGAGGGCTCCTAAAAAGCAGGAGCTAATTATGAGACCCAATCCACTAGGCTAAAGACTGCATAGCAAAACCTATTCCACTCACAGAGGGGATTTTGTGAATTAAGCAGACAAAATCCATGCCTGGAGGGCGACTGCACAGATATCACCAATAGAAATCCTGCTGGACCACACCCAGGAGGAGGCCATTCCTCTGGTGGAGTTGGCCCTCACTCCGATAGGAGCCTTCTGAGGCCCTAATCCGGCAAATCTTGCAGAAAAGTTAGCTAGAATAACACATCACAGGAAAATGGGTTTTTGTTCCATGCTGCACACCAGCCAGAAAAGACTGACAATTTAATGGCAAGGAGGCGTATAGTAGATTGGGCTTTAGCCTCCAAAATGGTTTTAGTCACATTCGCTAAGAGCTGTAAAGGTTCCTGTTGAGTGGCCAAACATGAAGGCTTCACAGCTCAGGCAGGGAATGCCAAATCATGCCTCTTGCTTTTGAGAGGACGTCTGTCCTCAATGGTATCAGCCAAAGGGCTGCCGTTGGCAACTGATTCAACTCTGGGAACCATGTCTGATTCCTGTAGAGTGGGGCCACCAGGAGGACCAAGCATTTGACTTCCCTGATCCGTCTGATGACATGAGATTGCACTGTGCCCATTAAAGAGGTGCTGCACCATCCTGTAAAGGGAGCATGACCTGATACTGCCTTGGTGATTTATATGACACAAAAATGGCGGGAAGTCCACATGCAACGGCTTCTCCCCCTCCAGTGTTTTTGTGTTTCTTGTCTTCATCGCATCTACCTGTCTTTAAGCATGCATACAGTCATGAGTTTAAGCTCGATGTCAGCAGAACCACTTTTTTATAGTTAAACTCCATGCACACCGATAAGCTGCAGGATCTTGGGGCCCTATTTTAACGTTCTAAACGCAAAGTGTAAAGCGCACAGTGCAGGTGCACTCAGGGCGTGTCCAAATCCACTTTTGCTATTTTAACAACGCACAAACGGTTGGCAAGTCTGGGCGCACGGTCTAAGCGGGTTGTCCCTATTCTCTTAATGAGTAATGGGTGTTTTTTGGGCATAACGTCTCATCTTCCATTCCCTTTAGGAGCTAGTTGCGCTCGTGCCATGACAGATTAAATATATATATTTAATTAGCTTAGAAAAAATTCTTATGCATTGCAATCCTTTAATTTTAAATATTTGACATGTTTGTGTGCTGCTGTGTGTCCCTGTGTTTAATAAGCAGTGTGTACGCGCGTTGCGGACCCGCCTATACTAACACACTCTTTAAATAACAAAGAAAAAACATTGCGCCAGACTTTAGGCAAGGTTTGAGTTGGTCTATGGCGCAGTCTATTTTCAGCTCCTTAAAATAGCAATGCCCCTGAACGCACCTCTTTTTTAGACCAGCACGCCCATGGGTGCAAAAATTAGCGCAAATCAGCAAATCAGGCTTTAGTATCAGAGTAAACAGGAGTTTCCCATATGCATTCAAGGAAACAGGAGAGAGTGTTCAATAGGGACCCTCTTGTAAGGGAAACAGGTCAATTTCAGAATCAGAATCAGAAAGAGCTTTATTGCCAAGTATGCTTACGCATACAAGGAATTTGTTTTAGTGACATAAGCTTCCAGTACACAGAGACAACAACACACAGAAAAAAAAAAAAAGAGAGATTTACAAATTGACAAATAAATAAGTGTATAAACAATTGTGCTATAAATGATAATGGAATAGGATTGAGTGAGATGCAGGAATGTTCTAGGATGGAGGGTTAACAAATAAATATAAGGATATTGCACGTTTATAAGCATAAGTAGGGAACATTTAACTGTTCATGAGGTAGATTGCCTGGGGGAAGAAACTGTTCTTGTGCCTTGCTGTTCTGGTGTTTGCGGCTCTGAGGCGCCGGCCAGATGGCAAAAGTTCAAAGATGGGGTGACTTGGATGTGAGGGATCCAGAGTGATTTTCTGAGCCCTTTTCCTCACTCTGGATGTATACAGTTCTTGAAGAGTGGGCAGGGGAGCACCAATAATCCTTTCAGCAGTCCGAACAGTTCTCTGTAGTCTTCTGATGTCTGATTTTGTTGCTGAACCAAACCAGACAGTTATTGAAGTACAAAGGACAGACTTAATGACGGCCGAGTAGAACTGTTTCAGCAGCTCCTGTGGCAGGTTAAACTTCCTCTGCTAGTGAAGGAAATACAACCTTTGCTGGGCCTTTTTAACAATGGAGTCAATGTGATTGTCCCACTTCAGGTCCTGAGAGATGGTGGTTCCCAGGAATCTGAATGACTCCACTGCAGTCACAGTGCTGTTCATGATGGTGAGTGGGGAAAGTGCAGGTGGGTTTCTCCTAAAGTCCACGATCATCTCCACTGTTTTGAGCGTGTTCAGCTCCAGGTTGTTAAGACTGCACCAGACAGCCAGCTGCTCAACCTCTTGTATGTAAGCAGACTCATCACCGTCCTGGATGAGGCCGATGACTGTAGTGTCGTCTGGAAACTTTAGGAGCTTGACAGAGGGGTCTTTAGAGGTGCAGTCGTTGGTGTACAGGGAGAAGAGCAGAGGGGAGAGAACACATCCCTGAGGGGCACCAGTGTTGGTGGAGCAGCTGTTTGATGTGTATTTCCCCAGTTTCACTAACTGTTGCCTATCTGTCAGAAAGCTGGTGATCCACTGACAGATAGAGCTAGGAACAGAGAGCTGGGTCAGTTTGGTCTTAAGGGCTGTTGGGATGATGGTGTTGAATGCCGAACTAAAGTCCACAAATAGGATCCTCACATAAGTCCCTGTTTTGTCCAGATGTTGCAGGATGAAGTGCAATACCATGTTGATTGCATCATCCACGGACCTGTTTGCTCGGTAAGCAAACTGCAGGGGGTCCAGTAAGGGTCCAGTGATGTCCTTCAGATAAGCCAGAACCAGTTTTTCAAACGACTTCATGACTACAGACGTTAGAGCCACAGGTCTGTAGTCGTTAAGTTCTGCTATCTTGGGTTTCTTTGGGATGGGGATGATGGTGGAGCGTTTGAAGCAGGAAGGCACTTCACACAACTCCAGGGATCTGTTGAAAATCTGTGAAAAGATGGGGGCCAGCTGGTCAGCACAGATTTTCAGACAGGCTGGTGTAACACCATCTGGGCCTGGTGCTTTTCTTCTTTTGTTCTTCTTGAAGACCTGGCGCACATCATCTTCACAGATTTGAAGAGCAGGAGGTGTGGAGGGTGGGATTGCAGGATGTGTTAATGGTTGTGTAGGGAGATGGTCAGAATGGGTGATGGGGGTTTCAAATCTGCAATAAAACTCATTCAGGTCGTTAGCAAGTCGTTGATTAGCCTCAGTGCAAGGGGATGGTGTCTTGTAGTTTGTGATGGCTCTTAGACCTCTCCACACTGAAGTTGAGTCGTTGGAAGTAAACTGGTCTTCCAACTTTTTAGCGTAGGTCTTTTTAGCCGCTCTGATCTCTTTGTTCAGTGTGTTCCTGGCCTGATTGTACAAGACCCTGTCCCCATTTCTGTAGGCATCCTCTTTGGCCTGACGAAGATGTCTGAGTTTTACTGTAAACCATGGCTTATCATTCATTGTTAAATGTTAAATAAGTCCTGGTAGGAATGCATATATCCTCACAGAAACTAATGTAGGATGTTACGGTCTCTGTGAGTTCGTCCAGATCGGTGGTAGCAGCTTCAAAAACACTCCAATCAGTGAGGTCAAAACAAGATTGTAAATCCTGCTCTGTTTCGCTGGTCCATCTCTTCACAGTCCTTACTACAGGTTTAGCAGATTTAAGTTTCTGCCTGTAGGACGGTATAAGATGAACCAGAAGGTGATCAGAACGTCCCAAAGCTGCTCGTGGAACAGAGTGATATGCATCCTTTATTGTGGTGTAACAGTGATCCAATATATTACTGTCTCTGGTGGGACATGTAATTTAGCTCAAAGGGAATCATTTAATAATTTAAAGGGAATTTGAACAGAACCACTGTTTCACGGCTAATCACTGAGACGCCCTGCGTTTCACTGAACGAGCCGTTTAACATCAAATCTGCGCTGGATGTTAATATATCCAAACTATAGTGAAAACACTTTCAATTAGCACAGTAACAAGATCGTCAGTTTAAGACATTAACTTGTAATCACAAAACACAAGATACTTCTCTTTTCAATATGAATAAGGCTTTATTAGATAAATCTAAGACATATAAACTAATCTAACACATAAACGCGCACACACATTCACACAAGTTGCAGGAAGATCGAAAGTTAGGGAATGATGAGTTTAAGAGAATGGAAATATGGAATCCCAAGTTTACAGCAATACATTAAATTGCATAGACATGAACAACCATCAATCACGTAATTATCCCTCGCATTGAGTTCCTCAATGAGGTTAAAATTATATTAGATACACCAGTAAAGTTCACAGTCTGGAGGTTACTTGCGTCTCCTGTGAAAAGGGAGTCCCCTTTGTTGTACGATGTCGCTGATTGGCTGGAAGTTCAGTAGTCGCAGAAGTGACGTCTTGGGTAGCCCTGGTTGGGCGTTGTGTGCGGGTTGAAGTTGAAACTCGACGTTACAAAACTTAACTCAGAACACGAAACTCTCAAACGGAAAAGAAAAGAAGTAAAGTTTGACGAGACTAAGTTGTGTTTCTTCTCATCGTGGCTAAGCAGGTGTGCAGACTGAAGCATGCTGGAACCGCGCTCAAAGAACAGTGATGACAAACAGCATAAAAGCTAAAGCTAAGAAGCAAAGTTAAAAGCTGGCATGACTAGTAGCAGAAGCAAAGCTAACCACTAAAAGCAAGATTTTATGATGTCCTGAGTATTTAAACTGGCCTGTTGGCCACACCTCAAATGTTGTTTTGACCAATCAGATATTGTCTTGGCTCGGGGGCATCATAAATCATATGTTTATCTTACCAAGCATGTGGTCCGAATTTTCCCGCTTTTGCAGGGTCTAATTTTGGATATGATTCCTATAACCAGAATATTATATATTTGACACTTAAATGATTGTCAGGACTATTTCAAGCAAGCATATTCGATTACATTGACAAGACATGAATATGTATCCTTAAGCTATCCTATAGTTATCAAAAGACATACACAATAAGTGATTATAACATGATAGTCAAATGTGTGGGTTATATATTAATTAATATGGACTTAAGCGATGGACTGATATTCATTTAGAAGTCATTTTGGAATTCATTTTGGTCCATATATATGTAGAAAAGACAGTTTCTTTGTCATTATCTGACCAAGATTTCTGTGGAGACCAGGGGTTCAAAGTCCCTCCCCCCCTTAGGAATTTCAGTCGGGTTCTGCTAGGTGGGGGGGAAGTCAATGGAACTTGTGTAGTACTCTCATGGGTTTACATGTGATGTCCAGCGTTGCATTTCAATTACGAACAACAAATTTGACAATCTCTTCTGCGAATTAAAAATGTCAATAATTGTTCTAGTGGTGTTAATGTTGAAAGCTGTTTTGTGAAAAAGTTGGTTGGTCATCTTGCTTGGGACTTGTGGCACTAGAACTGATTTATGACTTCCTGAGGAATTCGGCTCGTGTTTCAAACACAGCCCTGATCGACTCTTTAATTTGTCTGGTTCGAGTCATTTCTGCTACACTCTCTAGTTTCAATTAAAATATCTCAATTTGTGTTTTGAAGATGAACTAAAGTCTTAGGGGTTTGAAACAACATGAGAGTCAATTATGACAGAATTTTCATTTTTTGGGAGTGAATTATCTGTGCAAATAACTAGAGCAATATTTACACTCTATATCCCTCCCTGTAAGCTAATGACCACTAACTAAATACACCAAACATATGTTTCAGGTTTTTTTTGCAAAATCACTAAAGTGTTGCATAACATGCCAAGTAAAGTCAAGTTACCTTTATTTATATAGCGCTTTAAACAAAATACATTGCGTCAAAGCAACTGAACAACATTCATTAGGAAAACATTTGTGTGTCAATAATGCAAAATGACAGTTGAAGGCAGTTCATCATTGAATTCAGTGATGTCATTTCTGTTCAGTTTAAATAGTGTCTGTGCATTAATTTGCGATCAAGTCAACGATATCCCTGTAGATGAAGTGACCCCAACTAAGCAAGCCAGAGGCGACGGCAGCAAGGAACCGAAACTCAATCGGTGACGGAATGGAGAAAAAAACCTTGGGAGAAACCAGGCTCAGTTGGGGGGCCAGTTCTCCTCTGACCAGACTAAACCAGCAGTTCAATTCCAGGCTGCAGCAAAGTCAGATTGTGCAGAAGAATCATCTTCACATGTAAACACTGTGAATCACTAAGAAGGATGTCCTTAGCCATTTAATTAGTTGTGATAACATGAGTTAGGATGGCTCAATCTCCCTGAACAAGTCATTTGAGGCTGAGCAATTTGCCACTGAGCAATCAGTGGCACTAGTGGCAGGTACTTTGATTTGAGATGGTAATACTGCAAATGAAAATTGCAAGGGGGACCTGTAATCATTCACTGTGAGTTCAGTGGGTGCAGGGACATCGAGATGTTGTATATTTACTGTGAGACATCAATGTTGTATATGTACTGTGTGCCTTGAAAGGTTACCACATAGATGTTTGGTTGAGGAGCAGTGCCCTGTGCAACCAACAGTATGTAGAAACCATGTCTGCATCCTGCATCTGATGCAGTTGTAAAGGAAAAAGACTATGGGCAATAAAGTCATAATATTCTTGGCTTTTCTTTATCCTCCTGGCTAGAACTGCCTTGATGTTAGGGATGTAACGATTACCGGTTTAATGATAAATCATGATAAATTCCCTACGGTTAGTATTACCGTTTAATCGTTTTATTACCATTAAAACCGTTATTAGATTACCACGATTTGAACAACTGGCGATAAATTAATACTGTCCAGCATAAAGCACAGTTTTCTGTAACAGTCTCAGGTGCACACAGCATAGTAGTTTCGTTTTGAGTCAAAACAGGGCGGAAAAGCTTGAAGGTTGTAGAAGAGTGCTAAGGGAATTATTCAAATGAAAATATGAAATAATTAATTATATGAATGTACCTCTGAAGGTTTTGACTGTCTTCAGAAACGATTTGATGGCATTTTGTTTTCATCTTTGCTCCATGTAATAGCTTACCTAAAGCAGCGGTTGTCAATTCCAGTCCTCGCGCCCCCTGTTCTGTACATTTAGTATGTTTCTCTTATGGCTTCAGACATTTGTTCTATTCAAACGTAAGTGCCCAGTGAAGTGGACATCACAGGATACTCCACCATGATTCCAGTTCGAAGCGAACGTACTGTAGGCTTTATGTTCCATTCAAAGTGCATTGAAGTGTGTGAGACAAAGTATATGAGTGGAGCAACGTGATTTTGTCTGGAGCTATGAGCGGATTATTTGCTACAGCTCCATCACTAGCACAGAAATTATGATTTGTGAAAATTCAAATCTTTCTCAAAAGAATGAAGGCATTGCAGTTCAGGCTTACTACTTCATATTCAAAACAAGCAGAAATGTAAAAAATTATAAGTATTAAAAATTATTTTATCAGCTTTACAATTCAAGAATCATTAAAAAGTAAATAATTAACATGGTACTCATACTTACTGGCCGGGACTAAAATGCAACACCCAGTTTCTTGGTTTGAAAAAGGCTGAATCAATAAATTTCATTCTAAAGGTATACATAAAACAGGACAGTTCTCCACATAGTCAAACTTTAGGGAGTATGGGGTTAACATTTGATTTACATTGGTAGCTAGCCAGTTCCTTTCAGACTGTTTAAAGAACAGCCTCATAAAACTCATTCACTGGATAATCAAATATCACTGTTTGAAATGTATTACTGTTTAAAAGGGTCATATGATGTTGCTAAAAAGAACATTATTTTGTGTAGTGGTGACGTGACATTCAGCCAAGTATGGTGACCCATACTCAGAATTTGTGCTCTGCATTTAACCCATCCGAAAGTGCACACACACAGATAGGGTGACCATATGCGCCGTTCATATGGGACACGTCCCATGCAGGATTTTAATAATGCCTAAAACCTGTATATTTTAGGCAACATTAAAATCATGGCTGGGACGTGTCCCGTATGAACGGCGCATATGGTCACCCTACACACAGAGCAGTGAACACACACCCGGAGCAGTGGGCAGCCATTTATGCTGAGGCGCCCGAGGAGCAGTTGAGAGTTCGATGCCTTGGGCATCTAAGTCGTGGTATTGAAGGTGGAGAGAGAACTGTACATGCACTCCCCCCACCCACAATTCCTGCCTGCCCAAGACTCAAACTCAAACCCCTTCGATTGCCAGTCCGACTCTCTAACCATTAGGCCATGACTTCCCCTAATTATCTGACTTTAATTATCTCCTGTTTCCATGTATTTGGTGTAATGAAATGTGTTTATGTGTTTTAAGGTTAAAAAAGAAACAACAACATTATTTTCCACATACTGTACATTACTGTTTCTCCTCTATGCCCCGCCTTCTGAAATGCGTCGTTTTTTTTTTTTAAAGCTTATGGTCAGTTATCCAATGCTTTGTGATTGGCTAAATGCTTCAAGTGTGTGATGGAAATGTTAAGCCCCTCACCATACTGTGATGTTTGTCCCAATCAGAACACTGGCGTGACAGGACAAAAACAATAAAATCCATTACAAATGAGAAATTTGTTGCATCCAGTGGGGACATAATTACTGATTGTAACGATATGAACTTCTTACTCATCGGGAAGAAGGAGGCGGGAACCGGCGCACAATCAAAACATAATTTTAATAATTCAAAAGATAAACAAAACAGCGCGTCAGCCCCTCACGGCGACTGACGCGCACAAATAAAAACCAAACACATAAAATAATATCCCAGGCCTGGTCCTCTCTCGTCCTTCACGGTCGTCACTCCAGTTTTATATCCTTCCATCTCCTACGTGGGACTCGATACGGGCGGTGGGGCGCAGGTGTAGCTCATCTCCAATCACTACACCTGGCCTCACTCCTCGTTCCCACGCCTCTCGGCCCCGCCCCACTCGCCACACTGATTATAGTGACTTATATTGTCTTTTTAAGCGTTGTGTATTGCACCACATGAACATAAAACCACAAGCCTATTCTACACTGCTCAAAACTCACATTTGAATCAAGTCTTAACTATTATAAAGATTATCTCTTATGATTCAAGACTTTAGTCTTTGCAACTTTGCAGTTCTTCTTTATGCACCAAGAGCTTGTAACACTCCAAAGAGAAGGGAAAAATTTAAGTCGCATCATATGACCCCTTTAAAAATGTATGTATTTCATAGCCTGGTCTGTTCCTCAGCTAAAGGATAATGACTACAGTCATTTGCACAGTTTTTCAAGTGTTTAACTTTTCCCCCCCTTTTCTGCATATGTGTTTTAGCACGGAAACAGGAGATAATTAAAGTCACAGAGCTGCTGATCGAAGCCATTAATAATGGAGATTTTGAAGCTTACACGTGAGTGTTTTTATTTTATGTTATGCCTTCACTCTGTATAAATTATCTTTTAGCTTTTTATATTATATTGGGTTCCGCAGGAAAATTTCTGACCCTGGACTGACATCTTTTGAACCTGAAGCGTTGGGAAACCTAGTGGAGGGGACAGATTTCCACAGGTTCTACTTTGAAAACTGTAAGAGATGTTACATGTTAAAAAATAATTGATGTTTTGATACTAAGACAAGTAAGTGGGCTATCAAGAAAAAAATATCTATATATTCCAATTCTTCTGAAGCCATGCTATAGCTAAATGTCAGGATTAGAGAGATCAAGGTTGTTGTTTTTTTCAGGATTTACTTTGAAACAGTTTTTGATAGTAGATTTATTTTTAAAGTAATAAAAAAGGTGAATTGCAGTAAATGTTAACATTTTTATATCACATAATAGGTCATTTTATGAGAATTTGAAAACATTTTGGACACACTGTCTAATCACAGTTCATATGGTAATACCAGAACATAAATTAAATCAAGTATTATTATGTTTACAATATCATAACTGTCTTTCAATATAATAAATTTGAGCACTAAATATAATCAGTTTTATTAAAAGACAATTAGGCTTATTAGGCTACATTGTGAACTATATATATAAACAGACTACTAATTTTGTTAGGCCTGGTTTCACAGACAGGGCTTAGACTAAGGATTAGGCCATAGTCCAGTTAGGACATTTAAGAAAATCTTATAAACGTGCCTTAGAAAAAAAATAATAATAATTTGGTGTGCATTGCGAGACAAAATAAAGGCACTGATATATTTTAAGATCAGTCAGAGCAAGTTTCTTTCAGTAGAAACAGCTCAGACATAGATTTTAGTCTGGCATTAGTCTTAAGACTTGTCTGTGAAACTGGGGGATAGTCATTTAAATGGTTGTTATGAAAACTTGTTTATATTCTACACAAATGAAGAATATATGGATTCTTAATGTATTTATATCATGGATCCATATGAATGCATATTGTTTTAATATCTTTAATGTCTTTGATAAGGGTGAAAGTGCCTTGAATGACACAAAACTATAGTTTCATATATAAGCATTATTGTCCCTCTGCTGTAGCTCTCTCCAAAGGTCACAAACCCATCCATACCATCTTGCTGAACCCTCATGTACACCTAATTGGTGAGGATGCTGCATGCATCGCTTATATAAGGCTCACCCAATACATGGACGTCAACAATATGCCTCGCACTATGCAGTCTGAAGAAACCCGTGTCTGGCATCGTCGTGATGGCAAATGGCAGAACATCCACTTCCATCGGTCTGGCTCACCAACTGTGCCCACCAAGTGAGGTCTGTTTTTGTGTGTGTCTGTTAAAAAGACCTGTTTGTCTAGGCTAGATAAAGGGATAGTTCACCCAAAAATTCTGTCATCATTTACTGGTTCCCATTGACTTCCATAGTAGGAAAAGAAATGCCATGGAAGTCAGTGGGAACAACCAACTGTTTGACTGCCAGCGATCTTCAAAATATCTTCTATGTTCAACATAAGAAAGCAACTCATACAGGTTTGGAACAACATATGGGTAAGTAAATGATGACAGTTTTCATTTTTGGGTGAACTATCCCTTTAATGCTGACCTGGTTCTGTACTAGCTTTTAAAGAAAAGCAAGTATGCGTTGTATTCTGTGTATCATAAATGTATTTCTCACAACTTTTCTTTTCTGAGCGAGTTGGAGGAAACTGCAGTAGATTTTCATTAAATAAAGTAAACTAAAGTTGGTTAAAACTTGGTCAGTGTATAAAAAAAAGTAATAAATAATATTTTTGATGAGGTAATATGTTATTTATTCTTCCTTTTCAGATAATAAGGACTCCAGAGCACAGCCCTTCCTGTCAACTGAGCTTCAACTCAACCATGATCTTCATAGTTTGGTCTACTGTACCAGAGTCTTGTTTACATGAACTGTTGGACTAGGATGTGGTGTGTTTGTATGCGAGTACATTTATATGTATTGAATATGCTGTTCACACACTATACTCATTATGTGAAAGGCATGTTCTTACTTAGTACTTGAATCTTTTTTTAAGGGTTACATTTTTGTATAACAAATTATATGGAGCCATTTGTTAGTAATCTGTGGTGTTTGGGTACATGGGTACTGTATATCAGAAAATAATAAATCAAGCTTTTTTTTTTTTCTTTGTATTTGTCATAAAAAAATGACAGATCCAAGATTTACTTATTTCTTAAAATGACAGATATATGAGCTTGTGAATAGTTTTCAGTGATGTACATTATGTGAAGTGCTATTTCTGCTTTACACTTTGGAGTATTACTAGTTTGTTAGCACACATAGGGCATATTGTGCTATTTTCTTGGATAATCCAAAATTATGATAGGGGATAAGGTTTAGAGATTTATTATTCATATTATTATAATTTTATTGTATTTTTTTTGCCCATGAATTGTCATACAGTTATAATACATCTGAATATATGAAAAAAAAAAACAATGTAACAACTCACACTTCACTACACCAGATATGCTTATATGCTCATTCTGTAAAAAAATATAATTGACTAGCAATGCCAGATAGGTTTTCATTGCTTTTCAATGAATTGTGATAGTATGTACATGAGAAACAGGTCTGGAAAAAAAGTTCTACCCATAATTCGCTACACACAATTACTTGGTAAAAACAATAAATGGCTAAAAACATGATGCCACAATGTACCATCAAAACAGGCATGTTGTTTGTCAGATGCAACTTTGATTCTTCTAACTCCAGTTATGATAATATATTAAGTTACAGTACAACATTATAGAAAAAGGTTATTACCAGATAACTTGATATAGTAGATTTCTATATATGTAAAACATCTAATAAAATGTGTGATTTCTGCAAAATACATGTATTGACATCATTTTGATTTATGTTTGTCAAAAAGTTAATTCCATCTAAACTTAATCAAACTGTGCTTTGTGGTATAATTTGCGGTAATGTATGTATGTATCGTTTCCAAGCTTATTAGTAAAGTAATATTTTATTAAAATTAAGCACAACTAAAGCCTTTATGATTATACAAACATCTGTGGTATGCAGTTGATCACCAGAACTTCATCTTCATAGAGGAGTTGTTCCAATTCGATGAGATAGTTTATGCAAATTTGCAGATCCAATTTTGTAGAGATTCATTGTTGTACTGTCCAATCAGTAATAGTAATGGACACATGCTGCTTAAATTGTATAATCTAGAATATTTCTTTAATGTCTGCTGGTTAACAAAAAGATCAGAAAAGTAGATTGAAACATATTAATTTTTCTTTTTGTTTTATTTTGCCAGTAATGCATGCTACTTTGTATGTATAATCAATATTGGGTTGAGGCACTTTGAGTGGAAGTAAATTGGGGCCTATATTTGAATTTGATGATGAGTTTAATTAATTGTTTTTTTTTTTGTGTTTTTTTTTAGATGATAAAAAACTCTTGTCCTGTTCCAAGTAATGAAAAAGTACCAAAATAACTGAAATATGTCATTTGTTTAATTGCAAATAATTTGATCCCACACCAACATCAGTGAAAAAATGAACATGAGAATGTGTTTTTTTGTTAATTTATTTGAAAATGAACTTTAAATCTAAGAGGGTGCATCTCCTGTGTAGTTTACCACTAAGGGGTTCGGATGACAATCAAATTTGGGAAGCTCCGTCTCAAACTGAAGAGAGGGGTGTCATTTCCAAAAGAGCACGCGGCGCTCAAGAGTTTGTAATAGAGACAGAGAAAAGGCCCGTCTATCGCCTCCTGCAGGAGAAAGGAAGAATGACGAGGCTGAGCTGTCCTTTGTGACACCGCAAGCAGAAAGATGGCACAGAGAAAGAGAAAACAGACAAAAAAGAAGCAGCTAATCCGTATAAAAGTGTAAAGGAACTAGAATGATAGCTGAGCCTTGGCTGAAGGAAAAGCAAAAGCTTACAGCACCTGGTATTCCCAGGCGGTCTCCCATCCAAGTACTAACCAGGCCCGACCCTGCTTAGCTTCCGAGATCGGACGAGATCGGGCGTGCTCAGGGTGGTATGGCCGTAAGCGAGTACAACAGTCAAGAGCGACCTATTTAAAGAAGACACACAGGCAGGCCAAAGAGAAACAGATCCTTTTCCACTCAAAGTTTTTTCCAAGTCTTTTAAAAGTCTTCTCTCTTTTTTAATATGAGCTAAATTAAGGGAAAGAAATAAGTAACAATAAAAAATATGCATTTTAATAAATAAATACATTCACAAAAGATAAATGTCGCGCGGTGACGCACTTTGTGTGGAAGTAATGGGGGCCTGTTTCTCAACTTTAACATCAGAAATGTCTTCTGGTTGAAATTGAATTAAATAAAAGTAAACAAATACTGCGCTTACTTTAAATTGAATGTAATTTGGGGGGAATTTGGTCATTTTAAAACAGAAATTTCAAACCTGGTTAAATTAAATTAAACCAAAATGTTTAAAATAATTAATATCAATAAATACAATCAATATTGCGTTGAGGCACTTTGAGTGGAAGTAAATGTCATCTGGTTAAAATAAAACCAAAACAATTAAAATAAAATTAAATAAAATATTGTGGTGATGCACTTTGAGTGCAGGTAATTTGGGGTGAATTTAGTGATTTTAAAACAGAAATTTCAAACCTGGTTAAATTAAATTAAACCAAAATGTTTAAATTAATTAATAAAATTAATAGCAATAAATACAATCAATACTGCGTTGAGGCACTTTGAGTGGAAGTAAATGTCATCTGGTTAAAATGAAACCAAATCTATTGAAATGAAATAAAATTAAATAATATAAAATTAAATAAAATATTGTGGTGATGCACTTTGAGTGCAGGTAATTTGGGGATGAATTTAGTGATTTTAAAACAGAAATTTCAAACCTGGTTAAATTAAATTAAACCAAAATGTTTAAATTAATTAATAAAATTAATATCAATAAATACAATCAATATTGCGTTGAGGCACTTTGAGTGGAAGTAAAAGTCATCTTGTTAAAATAAAACCAAACCTATTAAAATAAAATAAAATAAAATATTGTGGTGATGCACTTTGAGTGCAGGTAATTTGGGGTGAATTTAGTGATTTTAAAACAGAAAGGGCATGCCTATATTTTCCTACAATGAAACAATATTTGCTGATGAGTTTAATGAATTTTTTTTTTTTTTTTTGAGATGATAAAAAACTCTTGTCCTGTTCCAAGTAATGAAAAAGTACCAAAAAAGCTGAAATATGTCATTTGTTTAATTGCAAATAATTTGATCCCACACCAACATCAGTGAAAAAATGAACATGAGAATGTGTTTTTTGTTAATTTATTTGAAAATGAACTTTAAATCTAAGAGGGTGCATCTCCTGTGTAGTTTACCACTAAGGGGTTCGGATGACAATCAAATTTGGGAAGCTCCGTCTCAAACTGAAGAGAGGGGTGTCATTTCCAAAAGAGCACGCGGCGCTCAAGAGTTTGTAATAGAGACAGAGAAAAGGCCCGTCTATCGCCTCCTGCAGGAGAAAGGAAGAATGACGAGGCTGAGCTGTCCTTTGTGACACCGCAAGCAGAAAGATGGCACAGAGAAAGAGAAAACAGACAAAAAAGAAGCAGCTAATCCGTATAAAAGTGTAAAGGAACTAGAATGATAGCTGAGCCTTGGCTGAAGGAAAAGCAAAAGCTTACAGCACCTGGTATTCCCAGGCGGTCTCCCATCCAAGTACTAACCAGGCCCGACCCTGCTTAGCTTCCGAGATCGGACGAGATCGGGCGTGCTCAGGGTGGTATGGCCGTAAGCGAGTACAACAGTCAAGAGCGACCTATTTAAAGAAGACACACAGGCAGGCCAAAGAGAAACAGATCCTTTTCCACTCAAAGTTTTTTCCAAGTCTTTTAAAAGTCTTCTCTCTTTTTTAATATGAGCTAAATTAAGGGAAAGAAATAAGTAACAATAAAAAATATGCATTTTAATAAATAAATACATTCACAAAAGATAAATGTCGCGCGGTGACGCACTTTGTGTGGAAGTAATGGGGGCCTGTTTCTCAACTTTAACATCAGAAATGTCTTCTGGTTGAAATTGAATTAAATAAAAGTAAACAAATACTGCGCTTACTTTAAATTGAATGTAATTTGGGGGGAATTTGGTCATTTTAAAACAGAAATTTCAAACCTGGTTAAATTAAATTAAACCAAAATGTTTAAAATAATTAATATCAATAAATACAATCAATATTGCGTTGAGGCACTTTGAGTGGAAGTAAATGTCATCTGGTTAAAATAAAACCAAAACAATTAAAATAAAATTAAATAAAATATTGTGGTGATGCACTTTGAGTGCAGGTAATTTGGGGTGAATTTAGTGATTTTAAAACAGAAATTTCAAACCTGGTTAAATTAAATTAAACCAAAATGTTTAAATTAATTAATAAAATTAATAGCAATAAATACAATCAATACTGCGTTGAGGCACTTTGAGTGGAAGTAAATGTCATCTGGTTAAAATGAAACCAAATCTATTGAAATGAAATAAAATTAAATAATATAAAATTAAATAAAATATTGTGGTGATGCACTTTGAGTGCAGGTAATTTGGGGATGAATTTAGTGATTTTAAAACAGAAATTTCAAACCTGGTTAAATTAAATTAAACCAAAATGTTTAAATTAATTAATAAAATTAATATCAATAAATACAATCAATATTGCGTTGAGGCACTTTGAGTGGAAGTAAAAGTCATCTTGTTAAAATAAAACCAAACCTATTAAAATAAAATAAAATAAAATATTGTGGTGATGCACTTTGAGTGCAGGTAATTTGGGGTGAATTTAGTGATTTTAAAACAGAAAGGGCATGCCTATATTTTCCTACAATGAAACAATATTTGCTGATGAGTTTAATGAATTTTTTTTTTTTTTTTTGAGATGATAAAAAACTCTTGTCCTGTTCCAAGTAATGAAAAAGTACCAAAAAAGCTGAAATATGTCATTTGTTTAATTGCAAATAATTTGATCCCACACCAACATCAGTGAAAAAATGAACATGAGAATGTGTTTTTTGTTAATTTATTTGAAAATGAACTTTAAATCTAAGAGGGTGCATCTCCTGTGTAGTTTACCACTAAGGGGTTCGGATGACAATCAAATTTGGGAAGCTCCGTCTCAAACTGAAGAGAGGGGTGTCATTTCCAAAAGAGCACGCGGCGCTCAAGAGTTTGTAATAGAGACAGAGAAAAGGCCCGTCTATCGCCTCCTGCAGGAGAAAGGAAGAATGACGAGGCTGAGCTGTCCTTTGTGACACCGCAAGCAGAAAGATGGCACAGAGAAAGAGAAAACAGACAAAAAAGAAGCAGCTAATCCGTATAAAAGTGTAAAGGAACTAGAATGATAGCTGAGCCTTGGCTGAAGGAAAAGCAAAAGCTTACAGCACCTGGTATTCCCAGGCGGTCTCCCATCCAAGTACTAACCAGGCCCGACCCTGCTTAGCTTCCGAGATCGGACGAGATCGGGCGTGCTCAGGGTGGTATGGCCGTAAGCGAGTACAACAGTCAAGAGCGACCTATTTAAAGAAGACACACAGGCAGGCCAAAGAGAAACAGATCCTTTTCCACTCAAAGTTTTTTCCAAGTCTTTTAAAAGTCTTCTCTCTTTTTTAATATGAGCTAAATTAAGGGAAAGAAATAAGTAACAATAAAAAATATGCATTTTAATAAATAAATACATTCACAAAAGATAAATGTCGCGCGGTGACGCACTTTGTGTGGAAGTAATGGGGGCCTGTTTCTCAACTTTAACATCAGAAATGTCTTCTGGTTGAAATTGAATTAAATAAAAGTAAACAAATACTGCGCTTACTTTAAATTGAATGTAATTTGGGGGGAAATTGGTCATTTTAAAACAGAAATTTCAAACCTGGTTAAATTAAATTAAACCAAAATGTTTAAATTAATTAATAAAATTAATAGCAATAAATACAATCAATACTGCGTTGAGGCACTTTGAGTGGAAGTAAATGTCATCTGGTTAAAATGAAACCAAATCTATTGAAATAAAATAAAATTAAATAATATAAAATAAAATAAAATATTGTGGTGATGCACTTTGAGTGCAGGTAATTTGGGGTGAATTTAGTGATTTTAAAACAGGAATTTCAAACCTGGTTAAATTAAATTAAACCAAAATGTTTAAATTAATTAATAAAATTAATATCAATAAATACAATCAATATTACGTTGAGGCACTTTGAGTGGAAGTAAATGTCATCTGGTTAAAATAAAACCAAACCTATTAAAATAAAATAAAATAAAATATTGTGGTGATGCACTTTGAGTGCAGGTAATTTGGGGTGAATTTAGTGATTTTAAAACAGAAAGGGCATGCCTATATTTTCCTACAATGAAACAATATTTGCTGATGAGTTTAATGAATTTTTTTTTTTTGAGATGATAAAAAACTCTTGTCCTGTTCCAAGTAATGAAAAAGTACCAAAAAAGCTGAAATATGTCATTTGTTTAATTGCAAATAATTTGATCCCACACCAACATCAGTGAAAAAATGAACATGAGAATGTGTTTTTTGTTAATTTATTTGAAAATGAACTTTAAATCTAAGAGGGTGCATCTCCTGTGTAGTTTACCACTAAGGGGTTCGGATGACAATCAAATTTGGGAAGCTCCGTCTCAAACTGAAGAGAGGGGTGTCATTTCCAAAAGAGCACGCGGCGCTCAAGAGTTTGTAATAGAGACAGAGAAAAGGCCCGTCTATCGCCTCCTGCAGGAGAAAGGAAGAATGACGAGGCTGAGCTGTCCTTTGTGACACCGCAAGCAGAAAGATGGCACAGAGAAAGAGAAAACAGACCAAAAAGAAGCAGCTAATCCGTATAAAAGTGTAAAGGAACTAGAATGATAGCTGAGCCTTGGCTGAAGGAAAAGCAAAAGCTTACAGCACCTGGTATTCCCAGGCGGTCTCCCATCCAAGTACTAACCAGGCCCGACCCTGCTTAGCTTCCGAGATCGGACGAGATCGGGCGTGCTCAGGGTGGTATGGCCGTAAGCGAGTACAACAGTCAAGAGCGACCTATTTAAAGAAGACACACAGGCAGGCCAAAGAGAAACAGATCCTTTTCCACTCAAAGTTTTTTCCAAGTCTTTTAAAAGTCTTCTCTCTTTTTTAATATGAGCTAAATTAAGGGAAAGAAATAAGTAACAATAAAAAATATGCATTTTAATAAATAAATACATTCACAAAAGATAAATGTCGCGCGGTGACGCACTTTGTGTGGAAGTAATGGGGGCCTGTTTCTCAACTTTAACATCAGAAATGTCTTCTGGTTGAAATTGAATTAAATAAAAGTAAACAAATACTGCGCTTACTTTAAATTGAATGTAATTTGGGGGGAATTTGGTCATTTTAAAACAGAAATTTCAAACCTGGTTAAATTAAATTAAACCAAAATGTTTAAAATAATTAATATCAATAAATACAATCAATATTGCGTTGAGGCACTTTGAGTGGAAGTAAATGTCATCTGGTTAAAATAAAACCAAAACAATTAAAATAAAATTAAATAAAATATTGTGGTGATGCACTTTGAGTGCAGGTAATTTGGGGTGAATTTAGTGATTTTAAAACAGAAATTTCAAACCTGGTTAAATTAAATTAAACCAAAATGTTTAAATTAATTAATAAAATTAATAGCAATAAATACAATCAATACTGCGTTGAGGCACTTTGAGTGGAAGTAAATGTCTTCTGGTTAAAATGAAACCAAATCTATTGAAATAAAATTAAATTAAATAATATAAAATAAAATAAAATATTGTGGTGATGCACTTTGAGTGCAGGTAATTTGGGGTGAATTTAGTGATTTTAAAACAGGAATTTCAAACCTGGTTAAATTAAATTAAACCAAAATGTTTAAATTAATTAATAAAATTAATATCAATAAATACAATCAATATTACGTTGAGGCACTTTGAGTGGAAGTAAATGTCATCTGGTTAAAATAAAACCAAACCTATTAAAATAAAATAAAATAAAATATTGTGGTGATGCACTTTGAGTGCAGGTAATTTGGGGTGAATTTAGTGATTTTAAAACAGAAAGGGCATGCCTATATGTTCCTACAATGAAACAATATTTGCTGATGAGTTTAATGATTTTTTTTTTTTTTTTTTGAGATGATAAAAAACTCTTGTCCTGTTCCAAGTAATGAAAAAGTACCAAAAAAGCTGAAATATGTCATTTGTTTAATTGCAAATAATTTGATCCCACACCAACATCAGTGAAAAAATGAACATGAGAATGTGTTTTTTGTTAATTTATTTGAAAATGAACTTTAAATCTAAGAGGGTGCATCTCCTGTGTAGTTTACCACTAAGGGGTTCGGATGACAATCAAATTTGGGAAGCTCCGTCTCAAACTGAAGAGAGGGGTGTCATTTCCAAAAGAGCACGCGGCGCTCAAGAGTTTGTAATAGAGACAGAGAAAAGGCCCGTCTATCGCCTCCTGCAGGAGAAAGGAAGAATGACGAGGCTGAGCTGTCCTTTGTGACACCGCAAGCAGAAAGATGGCACAGAGAAAGAGAAAACAGACAAAAAAGAAGCAGCTAATCCGTATAAAAGTGTAAAGGAACTAGAATGATAGCTGAGCCTTGGCTGAAGGAAAAGCAAAAGCTTACAGCACCTGGTATTCCCAGGCGGTCTCCCATCCAAGTACTAACCAGGCCCGACCCTGCTTAGCTTCCAAAATCGGACGAGATCGGGCGTGCTCAGGGTGGTATGGCCGTAAGCGAGTACAACAGTCAAGAGCGACCTATTTAAAGAAGACACACAGGCAGGCCAAAGAGAAACAGATCCTTTTCCACTCAAAGTTTTTTCCAAGTCTTTTAAAAGTCTTCTCTCTTTTTTAATATGAGCTAAATTAAGGGAAAGAAATAAGTAACAATAAAAAATATGCATTTTAATAAATAAATACATTCACAAAAGATAAATGTCGCGCGGTGACGCACTTTGTGTGGAAGTAATGGGGGCCTGTTTCTCAACTTTAACATCAGAAATGTCTTCTGGTTGAAATTGAATTAAATAAAAGTAAACAAATACTGCGCTTACTTTAAATTGAATGTAATTTGGGGGGAATTTGGTCATTTTAAAACAGAAATTTCAAACCTGGTTAAATTAAATTAAACCAAAATGTTTAAAATAATTAATATCAATAAATACAATCAATATTGCGTTGAGGCACTTTGAGTGGAAGTAAATGTCATCTGGTTAAAATAAAACCAAAACAATTAAAATAAAATTAAATAAAATATTGTGGTGATGCACTTTGAGTGCAGGTAATTTGGGGTGAATTTAGTGATTTTAAAACAGAAATTTCAAACCTGGTTAAATTAAATTAAACCAAAATGTTTAAATTAATTAATAAAATTAATAGCAATAAATACAATCAATACTGCGTTGAGGCACTTTGAGTGGAAGTAAATGTCATCTGGTTAAAATGAAACCAAATCTATTGAAATGAAATAAAATTAAATAATATAAAATTAAATAAAATATTGTGGTGATGCACTTTGAGTGCAGGTAATTTGGGGATGAATTTAGTGATTTTAAAACAGAAATTTCAAACCTGGTTAAATTAAATTAAACCAAAATGTTTAAATTAATTAATAAAATTAATATCAATAAATACAATCAATATTGCGTTGAGGCACTTTGAGTGGAAGTAAAAGTCATCTTGTTAAAATAAAACCAAACCTATTAAAATAAAATAAAATAAAATATTGTGGTGATGCACTTTGAGTGCAGGTAATTTGGGGTGAATTTAGTGATTTTAAAACAGAAAGGGCATGCCTATATTTTCCTACAATGAAACAATATTTGCTGATGAGTTTAATGAATTTTTTTTTTTTTTTTTGAGATGATAAAAAACTCTTGTCCTGTTCCAAGTAATGAAAAAGTACCAAAAAAGCTGAAATATGTCATTTGTTTAATTGCAAATAATTTGATCCCACACCAACATCAGTGAAAAAATGAACATGAGAATGTGTTTTTTGTTAATTTATTTGAAAATGAACTTTAAATCTAAGAGGGTGCATCTCCTGTGTAGTTTACCACTAAGGGGTTCGGATGACAATCAAATTTGGGAAGCTCCGTCTCAAACTGAAGAGAGGGGTGTCATTTCCAAAAGAGCACGCGGCGCTCAAGAGTTTGTAATAGAGACAGAGAAAAGGCCCGTCTATCGCCTCCTGCAGGAGAAAGGAAGAATGACGAGGCTGAGCTGTCCTTTGTGACACCGCAAGCAGAAAGATGGCACAGAGAAAGAGAAAACAGACAAAAAAGAAGCAGCTAATCCGTATAAAAGTGTAAAGGAACTAGAATGATAGCTGAGCCTTGGCTGAAGGAAAAGCAAAAGCTTACAGCACCTGGTATTCCCAGGCGGTCTCCCATCCAAGTACTAACCAGGCCCGACCCTGCTTAGCTTCCGAGATCGGACGAGATCGGGTGTGCTCAGGGTGGTATGGCCGTAAGCGAGTACAACAGTCAAGAGCGACCTATTTAAAGAAGACACACAGGCAGGCCAAAGAGAAACAGATCCTTTTCCACTCAAAGTTTTTTCCAAGTCTTTTAAAAGTCTTCTCTCTTTTTTAATATGAGCTAAATTAAGGGAAAGAAATAAGTAACAATAAAAAATATGCATTTTAATAAATAAATACATTCACAAAAGATAAATGTCGCGCGGTGACGCACTTTGTGTGGAAGTAATGGGGGCCTGTTTCTCAACTTTAACATCAGAAATGTCTTCTGGTTGAAATTGAATTAAATAAAAGTAAACAAATACTGCGCTTACTTTAAATTGAATGTAATTTGGGGGGAATTTGGTCATTTTAAAACAGAAATTTCAAACCTGGTTAAATTAAATTAAACCAAAATGTTTAAAATAATTAATATCAATAAATACAATCAATATTGCGTTGAGGCACTTTGAGTGGAAGTAAATGTCATCTGGTTAAAATAAAACCAAAACAATTAAAATAAAATTAAATAAAATATTGTGGTGATGCACTTTGAGTGCAGGTAATTTGGGGTGAATTTAGTGATTTTAAAACAGAAATTTCAAACCTGGTTAAATTAAATTAAACCAAAATGTTTAAATTAATTAATAAAATTAATAGCAATAAATACAATCAATACTGCGTTGAGGCACTTTGAGTGGAAGTAAATGTCATCTGGTTAAAATGAAACCAAATCTATTGAAATGAAATAAAATTAAATAATATAAAATTAAATAAAATATTGTGGTGATGCACTTTGAGTGCAGGTAATTTGGGGATGAATTTAGTGATTTTAAAACAGAAATTTCAAACCTGGTTAAATTAAATTAAACCAAAATGTTTAAATTAATTAATAAAATTAATATCAATAAATACAATCAATATTGCGTTGAGGCACTTTGAGTGGAAGTAAAAGTCATCTTGTTAAAATAAAACCAAACCTATTAAAATAAAATAAAATAAAATATTGTGGTGATGCACTTTGAGTGCAGGTAATTTGGGGTGAATTTAGTGATTTTAAAACAGAAAGGGCATGCCTATATTTTCCTACAATGAAACAATATTTGCTGATGAGTTTAATGAATTTTTTTTTTTTTTTTTGAGATGATAAAAAACTCTTGTCCTGTTCCAAGTAATGAAAAAGTACCAAAAAAGCTGAAATATGTCATTTGTTTAATTGCAAATAATTTGATCCCACACCAACATCAGTGAAAAAATGAACATGAGAATGTGTTTTTTGTTAATTTATTTGAAAATGAACTTTAAATCTAAGAGGGTGCATCTCCTGTGTAGTTTACCACTAAGGGGTTCGGATGACAATCAAATTTGGGAAGCTCCGTCTCAAACTGAAGAGAGGGGTGTCATTTCCAAAAGAGCACGCGGCGCTCAAGAGTTTGTAATAGAGACAGAGAAAAGGCCCGTCTATCGCCTCCTGCAGGAGAAAGGAAGAATGACGAGGCTGAGCTGTCCTTTGTGACACCGCAAGCAGAAAGATGGCACAGAGAAAGAGAAAACAGACAAAAAAGAAGCAGCTAATCCGTATAAAAGTGTAAAGGAACTAGAATGATAGCTGAGCCTTGGCTGAAGGAAAAGCAAAAGCTTACAGCACCTGGTATTCCCAGGCGGTCTCCCATCCAAGTACTAACCAGGCCCGACCCTGCTTAGCTTCCGAGATCGGACGAGATCGGGCGTGCTCAGGGTGGTATGGCCGTAAGCGAGTACAACAGTCAAGAGCGACCTATTTAAAGAAGACACACAGGCAGGCCAAAGAGAAACAGATCCTTTTCCACTCAAAGTTTTTTCCAAGTCTTTTAAAAGTCTTCTCTCTTTTTTAATATGAGCTAAATTAAGGGAAAGAAATAAGTAACAATAAAAAATATGCATTTTAATAAATAAATACATTCACAAAAGATAAATGTCGCGCGGTGACGCACTTTGTGTGGAAGTAATGGGGGCCTGTTTCTCAACTTTAACATCAGAAATGTCTTCTGGTTGAAATTGAATTAAATAAAAGTAAACAAATACTGCGCTTACTTTAAATTGAATGTAATTTGGGGGGAATTTGGTCATTTTAAAACAGAAATTTCAAACCTGGTTAAATTAAATTAAACCAAAATGTTTAAAATAATTAATATCAATAAATACAATCAATATTGCGTTGAGGCACTTTGAGTGGAAGTAAATGTCATCTGGTTAAAATAAAACCAAAACAATTAAAATAAAATTAAATAAAATATTGTGGTGATGCACTTTGAGTGCAGGTAATTTGGGGTGAATTTAGTGATTTTAAAACAGAAATTTCAAACCTGGTTAAATTAAATTAAACCAAAATGTTTAAATTAATTAATAAAATTAATAGCAATAAATACAATCAATACTGCGTTGAGGCACTTTGAGTGGAAGTAAATGTCATCTGGTTAAAATGAAACCAAATCTATTGAAATGAAATAAAATTAAATAATATAAAATTAAATAAAATATTGTGGTGATGCACTTTGAGTGCAGGTAATTTGGGGATGAATTTAGTGATTTTAAAACAGAAATTTCAAACCTGGTTAAATTAAATTAAACCAAAATGTTTAAATTAATTAATAAAATTAATATCAATAAATACAATCAATATTGCGTTGAGGCACTTTGAGTGGAAGTAAAAGTCATCTTGTTAAAATAAAACCAAACCTATTAAAATAAAATAAAATAAAATATTGTGGTGATGCACTTTGAGTGCAGGTAATTTGGGGTGAATTTAGTGATTTTAAAACAGAAAGGGCATGCCTATATTTTCCTACAATGAAACAATATTTGCTGATGAGTTTAATGAATTTTTTTTTTTTTTTTGAGATGATAAAAAACTCTTGTCCTGTTCCAAGTAATGAAAAAGTACCAAAAAAGCTGAAATATGTCATTTGTTTAATTGCAAATAATTTGATCCCACACCAACATCAGTGAAAAAATGAACATGAGAATGTGTTTTTTGTTAATTTATTTGAAAATGAACTTTAAATCTAAGAGGGTGCATCTCCTGTGTAGTTTACCACTAAGGGGTTCGGATGACAATCAAATTTGGGAAGCTCCGTCTCAAACTGAAGAGAGGGGTGTCATTTCCAAAAGAGCACGCGGCGCTCAAGAGTTTGTAATAGAGACAGAGAAAAGGCCCGTCTATCGCCTCCTGCAGGAGAAAGGAAGAATGACGAGGCTGAGCTGTCCTTTGTGACACCGCAAGCAGAAAGATGGCACAGAGAAAGAGAAAACAGACAAAAAAGAAGCAGCTAATCCGTATAAAAGTGTAAAGGAACTAGAATGATAGCTGAGCCTTGGCTGAAGGAAAAGCAAAAGCTTACAGCACCTGGTATTCCCAGGCGGTCTCCCATCCAAGTACTAACCAGGCCCGACCCTGCTTAGCTTCCGAGATCAGACGAGATCGGGCGTGCTCAGGGTGGTATGGCCGTAAGCGAGTACAACAGTCAAGAGCGACCTATTTAAAGAAGACACACAGGCAGGCCAAAGAGAAACAGATCCTTTTCCACTCAAAGTTTTTTCCAAGTCTTTTAAAAGTCTTCTCTCTTTTTTAATATGAGCTAAATTAAGGGAAAGAAATAAGTAACAATAAAAAATATGCATTTTAATAAATAAATACATTCACAAAAGATAAATGTCGCGCGGTGACGCACTTTGTGTGGAAGTAATGGGGGCCTGTTTCTCAACTTTAACATCAGAAATGTCTTCTGGTTGAAATTGAATTAAATAAAAGTAAACAAATACTGCGCTTACTTTAAATTGAATGTAATTTGGGGGGAAATTGGTCATTTTAAAACAGAAATTTCAAACCTGGTTAAATTAAATTAAACCAAAATGTTTAAATTAATTAATAAAATTAATAGCAATAAATACAATCAATACTGCGTTGAGGCACTTTGAGTGGAAGTAAATGTCATCTGGTTAAAATGAAACCAAATCTATTGAAATAAAATAAAATTAAATAATATAAAATAAAATAAAATATTGTGGTGATGCACTTTGAGTGCAGGTAATTTGGGGTGAATTTAGTGATTTTAAAACAGGAATTTCAAACCTGGTTAAATTAAATTAAACCAAAATGTTTAAATTAATTAATAAAATTAATATCAATAAATACAATCAATATTACGTTGAGGCACTTTGAGTGGAAGTAAATGTCATCTGGTTAAAATAAAACCAAACCTATTAAAATAAAATAAAATAAAATATTGTGGTGATGCACTTTGAGTGCAGGTAATTTGGGGTGAATTTAGTGATTTTAAAACAGAAAGGGCATGCCTATATTTTCCTACAATGAAACAATATTTGCTGATGAGTTTAATGAATTTTTTTTTTTTGAGATGATAAAAAACTCTTGTCCTGTTCCAAGTAATGAAAAAGTACCAAAAAAGCTGAAATATGTCATTTGTTTAATTGCAAATAATTTGATCCCACACCAACATCAGTGAAAAAATGAACATGAGAATGTGTTTTTTGTTAATTTATTTGAAAATGAACTTTAAATCTAAGAGGGTGCATCTCCTGTGTAGTTTACCACTAAGGGGTTCGGATGACAATCAAATTTGGGAAGCTCCGTCTCAAACTGAAGAGAGGGGTGTCATTTCCAAAAGAGCACGCGGCGCTCAAGAGTTTGTAATAGAGACAGAGAAAAGGCCCGTCTATCGCCTCCTGCAGGAGAAAGGAAGAATGACGAGGCTGAGCTGTCCTTTGTGACACCGCAAGCAGAAAGATGGCACAGAGAAAGAGAAAACAGACCAAAAAGAAGCAGCTAATCCGTATAAAAGTGTAAAGGAACTAGAATGATAGCTGAGCCTTGGCTGAAGGAAAAGCAAAAGCTTACAGCACCTGGTATTCCCAGGCGGTCTCCCATCCAAGTACTAACCAGGCCCGACCCTGCTTAGCTTCCGAGATCGGACGAGATCGGGCGTGCTCAGGGTGGTATGGCCGTAAGCGAGTACAACAGTCAAGAGCGACCTATTTAAAGAAGACACACAGGCAGGCCAAAGAGAAACAGATCCTTTTCCACTCAAAGTTTTTTCCAAGTCTTTTAAAAGTCTTCTCTCTTTTTTAATATGAGCTAAATTAAGGGAAAGAAATAAGTAACAATAAAAAATATGCATTTTAATAAATAAATACATTCACAAAAGATAAATGTCGCGCGGTGACGCACTTTGTGTGGAAGTAATGGGGGCCTGTTTCTCAACTTTAACATCAGAAATGTCTTCTGGTTGAAATTGAATTAAATAAAAGTAAACAAATACTGCGCTTACTTTAAATTGAATGTAATTTGGGGGGAATTTGGTCATTTTAAAACAGAAATTTCAAACCTGGTTAAATTAAATTAAACCAAAATGTTTAAAATAATTAATATCAATAAATACAATCAATATTGCGTTGAGGCACTTTGAGTGGAAGTAAATGTCATCTGGTTAAAATAAAACCAAAACAATTAAAATAAAATTAAATAAAATATTGTGGTGATGCACTTTGAGTGCAGGTAATTTGGGGTGAATTTAGTGATTTTAAAACAGAAATTTCAAACCTGGTTAAATTAAATTAAACCAAAATGTTTAAATTAATTAATAAAATTAATAGCAATAAATACAATCAATACTGCGTTGAGGCACTTTGAGTGGAAGTAAATGTCTTCTGGTTAAAATGAAACCAAATCTATTGAAATAAAATTAAATTAAATAATATAAAATAAAATAAAATATTGTGGTGATGCACTTTGAGTGCAGGTAATTTGGGGTGAATTTAGTGATTTTAAAACAGGAATTTCAAACCTGGTTAAATTAAATTAAACCAAAATGTTTAAATTAATTAATAAAATTAATATCAATAAATACAATCAATATTACGTTGAGGCACTTTGAGTGGAAGTAAATGTCATCTGGTTAAAATAAAACCAAACCTATTAAAATAAAATAAAATAAAATATTGTGGTGATGCACTTTGAGTGCAGGTAATTTGGGGTGAATTTAGTGATTTTAAAACAGAAAGGGCATGCCTATATGTTCCTACAATGAAACAATATTTGCTGATGAGTTTAATGATTTTTTTTTTTTTTTTTTGAGATGATAAAAAACTCTTGTCCTGTTCCAAGTAATGAAAAAGTACCAAAAAAGCTGAAATATGTCATTTGTTTAATTGCAAATAATTTGATCCCACACCAACATCAGTGAAAAAATGAACATGAGAATGTGTTTTTTGTTAATTTATTTGAAAATGAACTTTAAATCTAAGAGGGTGCATCTCCTGTGTAGTTTACCACTAAGGGGTTCGGATGACAATCAAATTTGGGAAGCTCCGTCTCAAACTGAAGAGAGGGGTGTCATTTCCAAAAGAGCACGCGGCGCTCAAGAGTTTGTAATAGAGACAGAGAAAAGGCCCGTCTATCGCCTCCTGCAGGAGAAAGGAAGAATGACGAGGCTGAGCTGTCCTTTGTGACACCGCAAGCAGAAAGATGGCACAGAGAAAGAGAAAACAGACAAAAAAGAAGCAGCTAATCCGTATAAAAGTGTAAAGGAACTAGAATGATAGCTGAGCCTTGGCTGAAGGAAAAGCAAAAGCTTACAGCACCTGGTATTCCCAGGCGGTCTCCCATCCAAGTACTAACCAGGCCCGACCCTGCTTAGCTTCCAAAATCGGACGAGATCGGGCGTGCTCAGGGTGGTATGGCCGTAAGCGAGTACAACAGTCAAGAGCGACCTATTTAAAGAAGACACACAGGCAGGCCAAAGAGAAACAGATCCTTTTCCACTCAAAGTTTTTTCCAAGTCTTTTAAAAGTCTTCTCTCTTTTTTAATATGAGCTAAATTAAGGGAAAGAAATAAGTAACAATAAAAAATATGCATTTTAATAAATAAATACATTCACAAAAGATAAATGTCGCGCGGTGACGCACTTTGTGTGGAAGTAATGGGGGCCTGTTTCTCAACTTTAACATCAGAAATGTCTTCTGGTTGAAATTGAATTAAATAAAAGTAAACAAATACTGCGCTTACTTTAAATTGAATGTAATTTGGGGGGAATTTGGTCATTTTAAAACAGAAATTTCAAACCTGGTTAAATTAAATTAAACCAAAATGTTTAAAATAATTAATATCAATAAATACAATCAATATTGCGTTGAGGCACTTTGAGTGGAAGTAAATGTCATCTGGTTAAAATAAAACCAAAACAATTAAAATAAAATTAAATAAAATATTGTGGTGATGCACTTTGAGTGCAGGTAATTTGGGGTGAATTTAGTGATTTTAAAACAGAAATTTCAAACCTGGTTAAATTAAATTAAACCAAAATGTTTAAATTAATTAATAAAATTAATAGCAATAAATACAATCAATACTGCGTTGAGGCACTTTGAGTGGAAGTAAATGTCATCTGGTTAAAATGAAACCAAATCTATTGAAATGAAATAAAATTAAATAATATAAAATTAAATAAAATATTGTGGTGATGCACTTTGAGTGCAGGTAATTTGGGGATGAATTTAGTGATTTTAAAACAGAAATTTCAAACCTGGTTAAATTAAATTAAACCAAAATGTTTAAATTAATTAATAAAATTAATATCAATAAATACAATCAATATTGCGTTGAGGCACTTTGAGTGGAAGTAAAAGTCATCTTGTTAAAATAAAACCAAACCTATTAAAATAAAATAAAATAAAATATTGTGGTGATGCACTTTGAGTGCAGGTAATTTGGGGTGAATTTAGTGATTTTAAAACAGAAAGGGCATGCCTATATTTTCCTACAATGAAACAATATTTGCTGATGAGTTTAATGAATTTTTTTTTTTTTTTTTGAGATGATAAAAAACTCTTGTCCTGTTCCAAGTAATGAAAAAGTACCAAAAAAGCTGAAATATGTCATTTGTTTAATTGCAAATAATTTGATCCCACACCAACATCAGTGAAAAAATGAACATGAGAATGTGTTTTTTGTTAATTTATTTGAAAATGAACTTTAAATCTAAGAGGGTGCATCTCCTGTGTAGTTTACCACTAAGGGGTTCGGATGACAATCAAATTTGGGAAGCTCCGTCTCAAACTGAAGAGAGGGGTGTCATTTCCAAAAGAGCACGCGGCGCTCAAGAGTTTGTAATAGAGACAGAGAAAAGGCCCGTCTATCGCCTCCTGCAGGAGAAAGGAAGAATGACGAGGCTGAGCTGTCCTTTGTGACACCGCAAGCAGAAAGATGGCACAGAGAAAGAGAAAACAGACAAAAAAGAAGCAGCTAATCCGTATAAAAGTGTAAAGGAACTAGAATGATAGCTGAGCCTTGGCTGAAGGAAAAGCAAAAGCTTACAGCACCTGGTATTCCCAGGCGGTCTCCCATCCAAGTACTAACCAGGCCCGACCCTGCTTAGCTTCCGAGATCGGACGAGATCGGGTGTGCTCAGGGTGGTATGGCCGTAAGCGAGTACAACAGTCAAGAGCGACCTATTTAAAGAAGACACACAGGCAGGCCAAAGAGAAACAGATCCTTTTCCACTCAAAGTTTTTTCCAAGTCTTTTAAAAGTCTTCTCTCTTTTTTAATATGAGCTAAATTAAGGGAAAGAAATAAGTAACAATAAAAAATATGCATTTTAATAAATAAATACATTCACAAAAGATAAATGTCGCGCGGTGACGCACTTTGTGTGGAAGTAATGGGGGCCTGTTTCTCAACTTTAACATCAGAAATGTCTTCTGGTTGAAATTGAATTAAATAAAAGTAAACAAATACTGCGCTTACTTTAAATTGAATGTAATTTGGGGGGAATTTGGTCATTTTAAAACAGAAATTTCAAACCTGGTTAAATTAAATTAAACCAAAATGTTTAAAATAATTAATATCAATAAATACAATCAATATTGCGTTGAGGCACTTTGAGTGGAAGTAAATGTCATCTGGTTAAAATAAAACCAAAACAATTAAAATAAAATTAAATAAAATATTGTGGTGATGCACTTTGAGTGCAGGTAATTTGGGGTGAATTTAGTGATTTTAAAACAGAAATTTCAAACCTGGTTAAATTAAATTAAACCAAAATGTTTAAATTAATTAATAAAATTAATAGCAATAAATACAATCAATACTGCGTTGAGGCACTTTGAGTGGAAGTAAATGTCATCTGGTTAAAATGAAACCAAATCTATTGAAATGAAATAAAATTAAATAATATAAAATTAAATAAAATATTGTGGTGATGCACTTTGAGTGCAGGTAATTTGGGGATGAATTTAGTGATTTTAAAACAGAAATTTCAAACCTGGTTAAATTAAATTAAACCAAAATGTTTAAATTAATTAATAAAATTAATATCAATAAATACAATCAATATTGCGTTGAGGCACTTTGAGTGGAAGTAAAAGTCATCTTGTTAAAATAAAACCAAACCTATTAAAATAAAATAAAATAAAATATTGTGGTGATGCACTTTGAGTGCAGGTAATTTGGGGTGAATTTAGTGATTTTAAAACAGAAAGGGCATGCCTATATTTTCCTACAATGAAACAATATTTGCTGATGAGTTTAATGAATTTTTTTTTTTTTTTTTGAGATGATAAAAAACTCTTGTCCTGTTCCAAGTAATGAAAAAGTACCAAAAAAGCTGAAATATGTCATTTGTTTAATTGCAAATAATTTGATCCCACACCAACATCAGTGAAAAAATGAACATGAGAATGTGTTTTTTGTTAATTTATTTGAAAATGAACTTTAAATCTAAGAGGGTGCATCTCCTGTGTAGTTTACCACTAAGGGGTTCGGATGACAATCAAATTTGGGAAGCTCCGTCTCAAACTGAAGAGAGGGGTGTCATTTCCAAAAGAGCACGCGGCGCTCAAGAGTTTGTAATAGAGACAGAGAAAAGGCCCGTCTATCGCCTCCTGCAGGAGAAAGGAAGAATGACGAGGCTGAGCTGTCCTTTGTGACACCGCAAGCAGAAAGATGGCACAGAGAAAGAGAAAACAGACAAAAAAGAAGCAGCTAATCCGTATAAAAGTGTAAAGGAACTAGAATGATAGCTGAGCCTTGGCTGAAGGAAAAGCAAAAGCTTACAGCACCTGGTATTCCCAGGCGGTCTCCCATCCAAGTACTAACCAGGCCCGACCCTGCTTAGCTTCCGAGATCGGACGAGATCGGGCGTGCTCAGGGTGGTATGGCCGTAAGCGAGTACAACAGTCAAGAGCGACCTATTTAAAGAAGACACACAGGCAGGCCAAAGAGAAACAGATCCTTTTCCACTCAAAGTTTTTTCCAAGTCTTTTAAAAGTCTTCTCTCTTTTTTAATATGAGCTAAATTAAGGGAAAGAAATAAGTAACAATAAAAAATATGCATTTTAATAAATAAATACATTCACAAAAGATAAATGTCGCGCGGTGACGCACTTTGTGTGGAAGTAATGGGGGCCTGTTTCTCAACTTTAACATCAGAAATGTCTTCTGGTTGAAATTGAATTAAATAAAAGTAAACAAATACTGCGCTTACTTTAAATTGAATGTAATTTGGGGGGAATTTGGTCATTTTAAAACAGAAATTTCAAACCTGGTTAAATTAAATTAAACCAAAATGTTTAAAATAATTAATATCAATAAATACAATCAATATTGCGTTGAGGCACTTTGAGTGGAAGTAAATGTCATCTGGTTAAAATAAAACCAAAACAATTAAAATAAAATTAAATAAAATATTGTGGTGATGCACTTTGAGTGCAGGTAATTTGGGGTGAATTTAGTGATTTTAAAACAGAAATTTCAAACCTGGTTAAATTAAATTAAACCAAAATGTTTAAATTAATTAATAAAATTAATAGCAATAAATACAATCAATACTGCGTTGAGGCACTTTGAGTGGAAGTAAATGTCATCTGGTTAAAATGAAACCAAATCTATTGAAATGAAATAAAATTAAATAATATAAAATTAAATAAAATATTGTGGTGATGCACTTTGAGTGCAGGTAATTTGGGGATGAATTTAGTGATTTTAAAACAGAAATTTCAAACCTGGTTAAATTAAATTAAACCAAAATGTTTAAATTAATTAATAAAATTAATATCAATAAATACAATCAATATTGCGTTGAGGCACTTTGAGTGGAAGTAAAAGTCATCTTGTTAAAATAAAACCAAACCTATTAAAATAAAATAAAATAAAATATTGTGGTGATGCACTTTGAGTGCAGGTAATTTGGGGTGAATTTAGTGATTTTAAAACAGAAAGGGCATGCCTATATTTTCCTACAATGAAACAATATTTGCTGATGAGTTTAATGAATTTTTTTTTTTTTTTTGAGATGATAAAAAACTCTTGTCCTGTTCCAAGTAATGAAAAAGTACCAAAAAAGCTGAAATATGTCATTTGTTTAATTGCAAATAATTTGATCCCACACCAACATCAGTGAAAAAATGAACATGAGAATGTGTTTTTTGTTAATTTATTTGAAAATGAACTTTAAATCTAAGAGGGTGCATCTCCTGTGTAGTTTACCACTAAGGGGTTCGGATGACAATCAAATTTGGGAAGCTCCGTCTCAAACTGAAGAGAGGGGTGTCATTTCCAAAAGAGCACGCGGCGCTCAAGAGTTTGTAATAGAGACAGAGAAAAGGCCCGTCTATCGCCTCCTGCAGGAGAAAGGAAGAATGACGAGGCTGAGCTGTCCTTTGTGACACCGCAAGCAGAAAGATGGCACAGAGAAAGAGAAAACAGACAAAAAAGAAGCAGCTAATCCGTATAAAAGTGTAAAGGAACTAGAATGATAGCTGAGCCTTGGCTGAAGGAAAAGCAAAAGCTTACAGCACCTGGTATTCCCAGGCGGTCTCCCATCCAAGTACTAACCAGGCCCGACCCTGCTTAGCTTCCGAGATCAGACGAGATCGGGCGTGCTCAGGGTGGTATGGCCGTAAGCGAGTACAACAGTCAAGAGCGACCTATTTAAAGAAGACACACAGGCAGGCCAAAGAGAAACAGATCCTTTTCCACTCAAAGTTTTTTCCAAGTCTTTTAAAAGTCTTCTCTCTTTTTTAATATGAGCTAAATTAAGGGAAAGAAATAAGTAACAATAAAAAATATGCATTTTAATAAATAAATACATTCACAAAAGATAAATGTCGCGCGGTGACGCACTTTGTGTGGAAGTAATGGGGGCCTGTTTCTCAACTTTAACATCAGAAATGTCTTCTGGTTGAAATTGAATTAAATAAAAGTAAACAAATACTGCGCTTACTTTAAATTGAATGTAATTTGGGGGGAAATTGGTCATTTTAAAACAGAAATTTCAAACCTGGTTAAATTAAATTAAACCAAAATGTTTAAATTAATTAATAAAATTAATAGCAATAAATACAATCAATACTGCGTTGAGGCACTTTGAGTGGAAGTAAATGTCATCTGGTTAAAATGAAACCAAATCTATTGAAATAAAATAAAATTAAATAATATAAAATAAAATAAAATATTGTGGTGATGCACTTTGAGTGCAGGTAATTTGGGGTGAATTTAGTGATTTTAAAACAGGAATTTCAAACCTGGTTAAATTAAATTAAACCAAAATGTTTAAATTAATTAATAAAATTAATATCAATAAATACAATCAATATTACGTTGAGGCACTTTGAGTGGAAGTAAATGTCATCTGGTTAAAATAAAACCAAACCTATTAAAATAAAATAAAATAAAATATTGTGGTGATGCACTTTGAGTGCAGGTAATTTGGGGTGAATTTAGTGATTTTAAAACAGAAAGGGCATGCCTATATTTTCCTACAATGAAACAATATTTGCTGATGAGTTTAATGAATTTTTTTTTTTTGAGATGATAAAAAACTCTTGTCCTGTTCCAAGTAATGAAAAAGTACCAAAAAAGCTGAAATATGTCATTTGTTTAATTGCAAATAATTTGATCCCACACCAACATCAGTGAAAAAATGAACATGAGAATGTGTTTTTTGTTAATTTATTTGAAAATGAACTTTAAATCTAAGAGGGTGCATCTCCTGTGTAGTTTACCACTAAGGGGTTCGGATGACAATCAAATTTGGGAAGCTCCGTCTCAAACTGAAGAGAGGGGTGTCATTTCCAAAAGAGCACGCGGCGCTCAAGAGTTTGTAATAGAGACAGAGAAAAGGCCCGTCTATCGCCTCCTGCAGGAGAAAGGAAGAATGACGAGGCTGAGCTGTCCTTTGTGACACCGCAAGCAGAAAGATGGCACAGAGAAAGAGAAAACAGACCAAAAAGAAGCAGCTAATCCGTATAAAAGTGTAAAGGAACTAGAATGATAGCTGAGCCTTGGCTGAAGGAAAAGCAAAAGCTTACAGCACCTGGTATTCCCAGGCGGTCTCCCATCCAAGTACTAACCAGGCCCGACCCTGCTTAGCTTCCGAGATCGGACGAGATCGGGCGTGCTCAGGGTGGTATGGCCGTAAGCGAGTACAACAGTCAAGAGCGACCTATTTAAAGAAGACACACAGGCAGGCCAAAGAGAAACAGATCCTTTTCCACTCAAAGTTTTTTCCAAGTCTTTTAAAAGTCTTCTCTCTTTTTTAATATGAGCTAAATTAAGGGAAAGAAATAAGTAACAATAAAAAATATGCATTTTAATAAATAAATACATTCACAAAAGATAAATGTCGCGCGGTGACGCACTTTGTGTGGAAGTAATGGGGGCCTGTTTCTCAACTTTAACATCAGAAATGTCTTCTGGTTGAAATTGAATTAAATAAAAGTAAACAAATACTGCGCTTACTTTAAATTGAATGTAATTTGGGGGGAATTTGGTCATTTTAAAACAGAAATTTCAAACCTGGTTAAATTAAATTAAACCAAAATGTTTAAAATAATTAATATCAATAAATACAATCAATATTGCGTTGAGGCACTTTGAGTGGAAGTAAATGTCATCTGGTTAAAATAAAACCAAAACAATTAAAATAAAATTAAATAAAATATTGTGGTGATGCACTTTGAGTGCAGGTAATTTGGGGTGAATTTAGTGATTTTAAAACAGAAATTTCAAACCTGGTTAAATTAAATTAAACCAAAATGTTTAAATTAATTAATAAAATTAATAGCAATAAATACAATCAATACTGCGTTGAGGCACTTTGAGTGGAAGTAAATGTCATCTGGTTAAAATGAAACCAAATCTATTGAAATAAAATTAAATTAAATAATATAAAATAAAATAAAATATTGTGGTGATGCACTTTGAGTGCAGGTAATTTGGGGTGAATTTAGTGATTTTAAAACAGGAATTTCAAACCTGGTTAAATTAAATTAAACCAAAATGTTTAAATTAATTAATAAAATTAATATCAATAAATACAATCAATATTACGTTGAGGCACTTTGAGTGGAAGTAAATGTCATCTGGTTAAAATAAAACCAAACCTATTAAAATAAAATAAAATAAAATATTGTGGTGATGCACTTTGAGTGCAGGTAATTTGGGGTGAATTTAGTGATTTTAAAACAGAAAGGGCATGCCTATATTTTCCTACAATGAAACAATATTTGCTGATGAGTTTAATGAATTTTTTTTTTTTGAGATGATAAAAAACTCTTGTCCTGTTCCAAGTAATGAAAAAGTACCAAAAAAGCTGAAATATGTCATTTGTTTAATTGCAAATAATTTGATCCCACACCAACATCAGTGAAAAAATGAACATGAGAATGTGTTTTTTGTTAATTTATTTGAAAATGAACTTTAAATCTAAGAGGGTGCATCTCCTGTGTAGTTTACCACTAAGGGGTTCGGATGACAATCAAATTTGGGAAGCTCCGTCTCAAACTGAAGAGAGGGGTGTCATTTCCAAAAGAGCACGCGGCGCTCAAGAGTTTGTAATAGAGACAGAGAAAAGGCCCGTCTATCGCCTCCTGCAGGAGAAAGGAAGAATGACGAGGCTGAGCTGTCCTTTGTGACACCGCAAGCAGAAAGATGGCACAGAGAAAGAGAAAACAGACCAAAAAGAAGCAGCTAATCCGTATAAAAGTGTAAAGGAACTAGAATGATAGCTGAGCCTTGGCTGAAGGAAAAGCAAAAGCTTACAGCACCTGGTATTCCCAGGCGGTCTCCCATCCAAGTACTAACCAGGCCCGACCCTGCTTAGCTTCCGAGATCGGACGAGATCGGGCGTGCTCAGGGGGGTATGGCCGTAAGCGAGTACAACAGTCAAGAGCGACCTATTTAAAGAAGACACACAGGCAGGCCAAAGAGAAACAGATCCTTTTCCACTCAAAGTTTTTTCCAAGTCTTTTAAAAGTCTTCTCTCTTTTTTAATATGAGCTAAATTAAGGGAAAGAAATAAGTAACAATAAAAAATATGCATTTTAATAAATAAATACATTCACAAAAGATAAATGTCGCGCGGTGACGCACTTTGTGTGGAAGTAATGGGGGCCTGTTTCTCAACTTTAACATCAGAAATGTCTTCTGGTTGAAATTGAATTAAATAAAAGTAAACAAATACTGCGCTTACTTTAAATTGAATGTAATTTGGGGGGAATTTGGTCATTTTAAAACAGAAATTTCAAACCTGGTTAAATTAAATTAAACCAAAATGTTTAAAATAATTAATATCAATAAATACAATCAATATTGCGTTGAGGCACTTTGAGTGGAAGTAAATGTCATCTGGTTAAAATAAAACCAAAACAATTAAAATAAAATTAAATAAAATATTGTGGTGATGCACTTTGAGTGCAGGTAATTTGGGGTGAATTTAGTGATTTTAAAACAGAAATTTCAAACCTGGTTAAATTAAATTAAACCAAAATGTTTAAATTAATTAATAAAATTAATAGCAATAAATACAATCAATACTGCGTTGAGGCACTTTGAGTGGAAGTAAATGTCTTCTGGTTAAAATGAAACCAAATCTATTGAAATAAAATTAAATTAAATAATATAAAATAAAATAAAATATTGTGGTGATGCACTTTGAGTGCAGGTAATTTGGGGTGAATTTAGTGATTTTAAAACAGGAATTTCAAACCTGGTTAAATTAAATTAAACCAAAATGTTTAAATTAATTAATAAAATTAATATCAATAAATACAATCAATATTACGTTGAGGCACTTTGAGTGGAAGTAAATGTCATCTGGTTAAAATAAAACCAAACCTATTAAAATAAAATAAAATAAAATATTGTGGTGATGCACTTTGAGTGCAGGTAATTTGGGGTGAATTTAGTGATTTTAAAACAGAAAGGGCATGCCTATATGTTCCTACAATGAAACAATATTTGCTGATGAGTTTAATGATTTTTTTTTTTTTTTTTGAGATGATAAAAAACTCTTGTCCTGTTCCAAGTAATGAAAAAGTACCAAAAAAGCTGAAATATGTCATTTGTTTAATTGCAAATAATTTGATCCCACACCAACATCAGTGAAAAAATGAACATGAGAATGTGTTTTTTGTTAATTTATTTGAAAATGAACTTTAAATCTAAGAGGGTGCATCTCCTGTGTAGTTTACCACTAAGGGGTTCGGATGACAATCAAATTTGGGAAGCTCCGTCTCAAACTGAAGAGAGGGGTGTCATTTCCAAAAGAGCACGCGGCGCTCAAGAGTTTGTAATAGAGACAGAGAAAAGGCCCGTCTATCGCCTCCTGCAGGAGAAAGGAAGAATGACGAGGCTGAGCTGTCCTTTGTGACACCGCAAGCAGAAAGATGGCACAGAGAAAGAGAAAACAGACAAAAAAGAAGCAGCTAATCCGTATAAAAGTGTAAAGGAACTAGAATGATAGCTGAGCCTTGGCTGAAGGAAAAGCAAAAGCTTACAGCACCTGGTATTCCCAGGCGGTCTCCCATCCAAGTACTAACCAGGCCCGACCCTGCTTAGCTTCCAAAATCGGACGAGATCGGGCGTGCTCAGGGTGGTATGGCCGTAAGCGAGTACAACAGTCAAGAGCGACCTATTTAAAGAAGACACACAGGCAGGCCAAAGAGAAACAGATCCTTTTCCACTCAAAGTTTTTTCCAAGTCTTTTAAAAGTCTTCTCTCTTTTTTAATATGAGCTAAATTAAGGGAAAGAAATAAGTAACAATAAAAAATATGCATTTTAATAAATAAATACATTCACAAAAGATAAATGTCGCGCGGTGACGCACTTTGTGTGGAAGTAATGGGGGCCTGTTTCTCAACTTTAACATCAGAAATGTCTTCTGGTTGAAATTGAATTAAATAAAAGTAAACAAATACTGCGCTTACTTTAAATTGAATGTAATTTGGGGGGAATTTGGTCATTTTAAAACAGAAATTTCAAACCTGGTTAAATTAAATTAAACCAAAATGTTTAAAATAATTAATATCAATAAATACAATCAATATTGCGTTGAGGCACTTTGAGTGGAAGTAAATGTCATCTGGTTAAAATAAAACCAAAACAATTAAAATAAAATTAAATAAAATATTGTGGTGATGCACTTTGAGTGCAGGTAATTTGGGGTGAATTTAGTGATTTTAAAACAGAAATTTCAAACCTGGTTAAATTAAATTAAACCAAAATGTTTAAATTAATTAATAAAATTAATAGCAATAAATACAATCAATACTGCGTTGAGGCACTTTGAGTGGAAGTAAATGTCATCTGGTTAAAATGAAACCAAATCTATTGAAATGAAATAAAATTAAATAATATAAAATTAAATAAAATATTGTGGTGATGCACTTTGAGTGCAGGTAATTTGGGGATGAATTTAGTGATTTTAAAACAGAAATTTCAAACCTGGTTAAATTAAATTAAACCAAAATGTTTAAATTAATTAATAAAATTAATATCAATAAATACAATCAATATTGCGTTGAGGCACTTTGAGTGGAAGTAAAAGTCATCTTGTTAAAATAAAACCAAACCTATTAAAATAAAATAAAATAAAATATTGTGGTGATGCACTTTGAGTGCAGGTAATTTGGGGTGAATTTAGTGATTTTAAAACAGAAAGGGCATGCCTATATTTTCCTACAATGAAACAATATTTGCTGATGAGTTTAATGAATTTTTTTTTTTTTTTTTGAGATGATAAAAAACTCTTGTCCTGTTCCAAGTAATGAAAAAGTACCAAAAAAGCTGAAATATGTCATTTGTTTAATTGCAAATAATTTGATCCCACACCAACATCAGTGAAAAAATGAACATGAGAATGTGTTTTTTGTTAATTTATTTGAAAATGAACTTTAAATCTAAGAGGGTGCATCTCCTGTGTAGTTTACCACTAAGGGGTTCGGATGACAATCAAATTTGGGAAGCTCCGTCTCAAACTGAAGAGAGGGGTGTCATTTCCAAAAGAGCACGCGGCGCTCAAGAGTTTGTAATAGAGACAGAGAAAAGGCCCGTCTATCGCCTCCTGCAGGAGAAAGGAAGAATGACGAGGCTGAGCTGTCCTTTGTGACACCGCAAGCAGAAAGATGGCACAGAGAAAGAGAAAACAGACAAAAAAGAAGCAGCTAATCCGTATAAAAGTGTAAAGGAACTAGAATGATAGCTGAGCCTTGGCTGAAGGAAAAGCAAAAGCTTACAGCACCTGGTATTCCCAGGCGGTCTCCCATCCAAGTACTAACCAGGCCCGACCCTGCTTAGCTTCCGAGATCGGACGAGATCGGGCGTGCTCAGGGTGGTATGGCCGTAAGCGAGTACAACAGTCAAGAGCGACCTATTTAAAGAAGACACACAGGCAGGCCAAAGAGAAACAGATCCTTTTCCACTCAAAGTTTTTTCCAAGTCTTTTAAAAGTCTTCTCTCTTTTTTAATATGAGCTAAATTAAGGGAAAGAAATAAGTAACAATAAAAAATATGCATTTTAATAAATAAATACATTCACAAAAGATAAATGTCGCGCGGTGACGCACTTTGTGTGGAAGTAATGGGGGCCTGTTTCTCAACTTTAACATCAGAAATGTCTTCTGGTTGAAATTGAATTAAATAAAAGTAAACAAATACTGCGCTTACTTTAAATTGAATGTAATTTGGGGGGAATTTGGTCATTTTAAAACAGAAATTTCAAACCTGGTTAAATTAAATTAAACCAAAATGTTTAAAATAATTAATATCAATAAATACAATCAATATTGCGTTGAGGCACTTTGAGTGGAAGTAAATGTCATCTGGTTAAAATAAAACCAAAACAATTAAAATAAAATTAAATAAAATATTGTGGTGATGCACTTTGAGTGCAGGTAATTTGGGGTGAATTTAGTGATTTTAAAACAGAAATTTCAAACCTGGTTAAATTAAATTAAACCAAAATGTTTAAATTAATTAATAAAATTAATAGCAATAAATACAATCAATACTGCGTTGAGGCACTTTGAGTGGAAGTAAATGTCATCTGGTTAAAATGAAACCAAATCTATTGAAATGAAATAAAATTAAATAATATAAAATTAAATAAAATATTGTGGTGATGCACTTTGAGTGCAGGTAATTTGGGGATGAATTTAGTGATTTTAAAACAGAAATTTCAAACCTGGTTAAATTTAATTAAACCAAAATGTTTAAATTAATTAATAAAATTAATATCAATAAATACAATCAATATTGCGTTGAGGCACTTTGAGTGGAAGTAAAAGTCATCTTGTTAAAATAAAACCAAACCTATTAAAATAAAATAAAATAAAATATTGTGGTGATGCACTTTGAGTGCAGGTAATTTGGGGTGAATTTAGTGATTTTAAAACAGAAAGGGCATGCCTATATTTTCCTACAATGAAACAATATTTGCTGATGAGTTTAATGAATTTTTTTTTTTTTTTTTGAGATGATAAAAAACTCTTGTCCTGTTCCAAGTAATGAAAAAGTACCAAAAAAGCTGAAATATGTCATTTGTTTAATTGCAAATAATTTGATCCCACACCAACATCAGTGAAAAAATGAACATGAGAATGTGTTTTTTGTTAATTTATTTGAAAATGAACTTTAAATCTAAGAGGGTGCATCTCCTGTGTAGTTTACCACTAAGGGGTTCGGATGACAATCAAATTTGGGAAGCTCCGTCTCAAACTGAAGAGAGGGGTGTCATTTCCAAAAGAGCACGCGGCGCTCAAGAGTTTGTAATAGAGACAGAGAAAAGGCCCGTCTATCGCCTCCTGCAGGAGAAAGGAAGAATGACGAGGCTGAGCTGTCCTTTGTGACACCGCAAGCAGAAAGATGGCACAGAGAAAGAGAAAACAGACAAAAAAGAAGCAGCTAATCCGTATAAAAGTGTAAAGGAACTAGAATGATAGCTGAGCCTTGGCTGAAGGAAAAGCAAAAGCTTACAGCACCTGGTATTCCCAGGCGGTCTCCCATCCAAGTACTAACCAGGCCCGACCCTGCTTAGCTTCCGAGATCGGACGAGATCGGGCGTGCTCAGGGTGGTATGGCCGTAAGCGAGTACAACAGTCAAGAGCGACCTATTTAAAGAAGACACACAGGCAGGCCAAAGAGAAACAGATCCTTTTCCACTCAAAGTTTTTTCCAAGTCTTTTAAAAGTCTTCTCTCTTTTTTAATATGAGCTAAATTAAGGGAAAGAAATAAGTAACAATAAAAAATATGCATTTTAATAAATAAATACATTCACAAAAGATAAATGTCGCGCGGTGACGCACTTTGTGTGGAAGTAATGGGGGCCTGTTTCTCAACTTTAACATCAGAAATGTCTTCTGGTTGAAATTGAATTAAATAAAAGTAAACAAATACTGCGCTTACTTTAAATTGAATGTAATTTGGGGGGAAATTGGTCATTTTAAAACAGAAATTTCAAACCTGGTTAAATTAAATTAAACCAAAATGTTTAAATTAATTAATAAAATTAATAGCAATAAATACAATCAATACTGCGTTGAGGCACTTTGAGTGGAAGTAAATGTCATCTGGTTAAAATGAAACCAAATCTATTGAAATAAAATAAAATTAAATAATATAAAATAAAATAAAATATTGTGGTGATGCACTTTGAGTGCAGGTAATTTGGGGTGAATTTAGTGATTTTAAAACAGGAATTTCAAACCTGGTTAAATTAAATTAAACCAAAATGTTTAAATTAATTAATAAAATTAATATCAATAAATACAATCAATATTACGTTGAGGCACTTTGAGTGGAAGTAAATGTCATCTGGTTAAAATAAAACCAAACCTATTAAAATAAAATAAAATAAAATATTGTGGTGATGCACTTTGAGTGCAGGTAATTTGGGGTGAATTTAGTGATTTTAAAACAGAAAGGGCATGCCTATATTTTCCTACAATGAAACAATATTTGCTGATGAGTTTAATGAATTTTTTTTTTTTGAGATGATAAAAAACTCTTGTCCTGTTCCAAGTAATGAAAAAGTACCAAAAAAGCTGAAATATGTCATTTGTTTAATTGCAAATAATTTGATCCCACACCAACATCAGTGAAAAAATGAACATGAGAATGTGTTTTTTGTTAATTTATTTGAAAATGAACTTTAAATCTAAGAGGGTGCATCTCCTGTGTAGTTTACCACTAAGGGGTTCGGATGACAATCAAATTTGGGAAGCTCCGTCTCAAACTGAAGAGAGGGGTGTCATTTCCAAAAGAGCACGCGGCGCTCAAGAGTTTGTAATAGAGACAGAGAAAAGGCCCGTCTATCGCCTCCTGCAGGAGAAAGGAAGAATGACGAGGCTGAGCTGTCCTTTGTGACACCGCAAGCAGAAAGATGGCACAGAGAAAGAGAAAACAGACCAAAAAGAAGCAGCTAATCCGTATAAAAGTGTAAAGGAACTAGAATGATAGCTGAGCCTTGGCTGAAGGAAAAGCAAAAGCTTACAGCACCTGGTATTCCCAGGCGGTCTCCCATCCAAGTACTAACCAGGCCCGACCCTGCTTAGCTTCCGAGATCGGACGAGATCGGGCGTGCTCAGGGTGGTATGGCCGTAAGCAAGTACAACAGTCAAGAGCGACCTATTTAAAGAAGACACACAGGCAGGCCAAAGAGAAACAGATCCTTTTCCACTCAAAGTTTTTTCCAAGTCTTTTAAAAGTCTTCTCTCTTTTTTAATATGAGCTAAATTAAGGGAAAGAAATAAGTAACAATAAAAAATATGCATTTTAATAAATAAATACATTCACAAAAGATAAATGTCGCGCGGTGACGCACTTTGTGTGGAAGTAATGGGGGCCTGTTTCTCAACTTTAACATCAGAAATGTCTTCTGGTTGAAATTGAATTAAATAAAAGTAAACAAATACTGCGCTTACTTTAAATTGAATGTAATTTGGGGGGAATTTGGTCATTTTAAAACAGAAATTTCAAACCTGGTTAAATTAAATTAAACCAAAATGTTTAAAATAATTAATATCAATAAATACAATCAATATTGCGTTGAGGCACTTTGAGTGGAAGTAAATGTCATCTGGTTAAAATAAAACCAAAACAATTAAAATAAAATTAAATAAAATATTGTGGTGATGCACTTTGAGTGCAGGTAATTTGGGGTGAATTTAGTGATTTTAAAACAGAAATTTCAAACCTGGTTAAATTAAATTAAACCAAAATGTTTAAATTAATTAATAAAATTAATAGCAATAAATACAATCAATACTGCGTTGAGGCACTTTGAGTGGAAGTAAATGTCTTCTGGTTAAAATGAAACCAAATCTATTGAAATGAAATAAAATTAAATAATATAAAATAAAATAAAATATTGTGGTGATGCACTTTGAGTGCAGGTAATTTGGGGTGAATTTAGTGATTTTAAAACAGGAATTTCAAACCTGGTTAAATTAAATTAAACCAAAATGTTTAAATTAATTAATAAAATTAATATCAATAAATACAATCAATATTACGTTGAGGCACTTTGAGTGGAAGTAAATGTCATCTGGTTAAAATAAAACCAAACCTATTAAAATAAAATAAAATAAAATATTGTGGTGATGCACTTTGAGTGCAGGTAATTTGGGGTGAATTTAGTGATTTTAAAACAGAAAGGGCATGCCTATATGTTCCTACAATGAAACAATATTTGCTGATGAGTTTAATGATTTTTTTTTTTTTTTTTGAGATGATAAAAAACTCTTGTCCTGTTCCAAGTAATGAAAAAGTACCAAAAAAGCTGAAATATGTCATTTGTTTAATTGCAAATAATTTGATCCCACACCAACATCAGTGAAAAAATGAACATGAGAATGTGTTTTTTGTTAATTTATTTGAAAATGAACTTTAAATCTAAGAGGGTGCATCTCCTGTGTAGTTTACCACTAAGGGGTTCGGATGACAATCAAATTTGGGAAGCTCCGTCTCAAACTGAAGAGAGGGGTGTCATTTCCAAAAGAGCACGCGGCGCTCAAGAGTTTGTAATAGAGACAGAGAAAAGGCCCGTCTATCGCCTCCTGCAGGAGAAAGGAAGAATGACGAGGCTGAGCTGTCCTTTGTGACACCGCAAGCAGAAAGATGGCACAGAGAAAGAGAAAACAGACAAAAAAGAAGCAGCTAATCCGTATAAAAGTGTAAAGGAACTAGAATGATAGCTGAGCCTTGGCTGAAGGAAAAGCAAAAGCTTACAGCACCTGGTATTCCCAGGCGGTCTCCCATCCAAGTACTAACCAGGCCCGACCCTGCTTAGCTTCCAAAATCGGACGAGATCGGGCGTGCTCAGGGTGGTATGGCCGTAAGCGAGTACAACAGTCAAGAGCGACCTATTTAAAGAAGACACACAGGCAGGCCAAAGAGAAACAGATCCTTTTCCACTCAAAGTTTTTTCCAAGTCTTTTAAAAGTCTTCTCTCTTTTTTAATATGAGCTAAATTAAGGGAAAGAAATAAGTAACAATAAAAAATATGCATTTTAATAAATAAATACATTCACAAAAGATAAATGTCGCGCGGTGACGCACTTTGTGTGGAAGTAATGGGGGCCTGTTTCTCAACTTTAACATCAGAAATGTCTTCTGGTTGAAATTGAATTAAATAAAAGTAAACAAATACTGCGCTTACTTTAAATTGAATGTAATTTGGGGGGAATTTGGTCATTTTAAAACAGAAATTTCAAACCTGGTTAAATTAAATTAAACCAAAATGTTTAAAATAATTAATATCAATAAATACAATCAATATTGCGTTGAGGCACTTTGAGTGGAAGTAAATGTCATCTGGTTAAAATAAAACCAAAACAATTAAAATAAAATTAAATAAAATATTGTGGTGATGCACTTTGAGTGCAGGTAATTTGGGGTGAATTTAGTGATTTTAAAACAGAAATTTCAAACCTGGTTAAATTAAATTAAACCAAAATGTTTAAATTAATTAATAAAATTAATAGCAATAAATACAATCAATACTGCGTTGAGGCACTTTGAGTGGAAGTAAATGTCATCTGGTTAAAATGAAACCAAATCTATTGAAATGAAATAAAATTAAATAATATAAAATTAAATAAAATATTGTGGTGATGCACTTTGAGTGCAGGTAATTTGGGGATGAATTTAGTGATTTTAAAACAGAAATTTCAAACCTGGTTAAATTAAATTAAACCAAAATGTTTAAATTAATTAATAAAATTAATATCAATAAATACAATCAATATTGCGTTGAGGCACTTTGAGTGGAAGTAAAAGTCATCTTGTTAAAATAAAACCAAACCTATTAAAATAAAATAAAATAAAATATTGTGGTGATGCACTTTGAGTGCAGGTAATTTGGGGTGAATTTAGTGATTTTAAAACAGAAAGGGCATGCCTATATTTTCCTACAATGAAACAATATTTGCTGATGAGTTTAATGAATTTTTTTTTTTTTTTTTGAGATGATAAAATACTCTTGTCCTGTTCCAAGTAATGAAAAAGTACCAAAAAAGCTGAAATATGTCATTTGTTTAATTGCAAATAATTTGATCCCACACCAACATCAGTGAAAAAATGAACATGAGAATGTGTTTTTTGTTAATTTATTTGAAAATGAACTTTAAATCTAAGAGGGTGCATCTCCTGTGTAGTTTACCACTAAGGGGTTCGGATGACAATCAAATTTGGGAAGCTCCGTCTCAAACTGAAGAGAGGGGTGTCATTTCCAAAAGAGCACGCGGCGCTCAAGAGTTTGTAATAGAGACAGAGAAAAGGCCCGTCTATCGCCTCCTGCAGGAGAAAGGAAGAATGACGAGGCTGAGCTGTCCTTTGTGACACCGCAAGCAGAAAGATGGCACAGAGAAAGAGAAAACAGACAAAAAAGAAGCAGCTAATCCGTATAAAAGTGTAAAGGAACTAGAATGATAGCTGAGCCTTGGCTGAAGGAAAAGCAAAAGCTTACAGCACCTGGTATTCCCAGGCGGTCTCCCATCCAAGTACTAACCAGGCCCGACCCTGCTTAGCTTCCGAGATCGGACGAGATCGGGCGTGCTCAGGGTGGTATGGCCGTAAGCGAGTACAACAGTCAAGAGCGACCTATTTAAAGAAGACACACAGGCAGGCCAAAGAGAAACAGATCCTTTTCCACTCAAAGTTTTTTCCAAGTCTTTTAAAAGTCTTCTCTCTTTTTTAATATGAGCTAAATTAAGGGAAAGAAATAAGTAACAATAAAAAATATGCATTTTAATAAATAAATACATTCACAAAAGATAAATGTCGCGCGGTGACGCACTTTGTGTGGAAGTAATGGGGGCCTGTTTCTCAACTTTAACATCAGAAATGTCTTCTGGTTGAAATTGAATTAAATAAAAGTAAACAAATACTGCGCTTACTTTAAATTGAATGTAATTTGGGGGGAATTTGGTCATTTTAAAACAGAAATTTCAAACCTGGTTAAATTAAATTAAACCAAAATGTTTAAAATAATTAATATCAATAAATACAATCAATATTGCGTTGAGGCACTTTGAGTGGAAGTAAATGTCATCTGGTTAAAATAAAACCAAAACAATTAAAATAAAATTAAATAAAATATTGTGGTGATGCACTTTGAGTGCAGGTAATTTGGGGTGAATTTAGTGATTTTAAAACAGAAATTTCAAACCTGGTTAAATTAAATTAAACCAAAATGTTTAAATTAATTAATAAAATTAATAGCAATAAATACAATCAATACTGCGTTGAGGCACTTTGAGTGGAAGTAAATGTCATCTGGTTAAAATGAAACCAAATCTATTGAAATGAAATAAAATTAAATAATATAAAATTAAATAAAATATTGTGGTGATGCACTTTGAGTGCAGGTAATTTGGGGATGAATTTAGTGATTTTAAAACAGAAATTTCAAACCTGGTTAAATTAAATTAAACCAAAATGTTTAAATTAATTAATAAAATTAATATCAATAAATACAATCAATATTGCGTTGAGGCACTTTGAGTGGAAGTAAAAGTCATCTTGTTAAAATAAAACCAAACCTATTAAAATAAAATAAAATAAAATATTGTGGTGATGCACTTTGAGTGCAGGTAATTTGGGGTGAATTTAGTGATTTTAAAACAGAAAGGGCATGCCTATATTTTCCTACAATGAAACAATATTTGCTGATGAGTTTAATGAATTATTTTTTTTTTTTTGAGATGATAAAAAACTCTTGTCCTGTTCCAAGTAATGAAAAAGTACCAAAAAAGCTGAAATATGTCATTTGTTTAATTGCAAATAATTTGATCCCACACCAACATCAGTGAAAAAATGAACATGAGAATGTGTTTTTTGTTAATTTATTTGAAAATGAACTTTAAATCTAAGAGGGTGCATCTCCTGTGTAGTTTACCACTAAGGGGTTCGGATGACAATCAAATTTGGGAAGCTCCGTCTCAAACTGAAGAGAGGGGTGTCATTTCCAAAAGAGCACGCGGCGCTCAAGAGTTTGTAATAGAGACAGAGAAAAGGCCCGTCTATCGCCTCCTGCAGGAGAAAGGAAGAATGACGAGGCTGAGCTGTCCTTTGTGACACCGCAAGCAGAAAGATGGCACAGAGAAAGAGAAAACAGACCAAAAAGAAGCAGCTAATCCGTATAAAAGTGTAAAGGAACTAGAATGATAGCTGAGCCTTGGCTGAAGGAAAAGCAAAAGCTTACAGCACCTGGTATTCCCAGGCGGACTCCCATCCAAGTACTAACCAGGCCCGACCCTGCTTAGCTTCCGAGATCGGACGAGATCGGGCGTGCTCAGGGTGGTATGGCCGTAAGCGAGTACAACAGTCAAGAGCGACCTATTTAAAGAAGACACACAGGCAGGCCAAAGAGAAACAGATCCTTTTCCACTCAAAGTTTTTTCCAAGTCTTTTAAAAGTCTTCTCTCTTTTTTAATATGAGCTAAATTAAGGGAAAGAAATAAGTAACAATAAAAAATATGCATTTTAATAAATAAATACATTCACAAAAGATAAATGTCGCGCGGTGACGCACTTTGTGTGGAAGTAATGGGGGCCTGTTTCTCAACTTTAACATCAGAAATGTCTTCTGGTTGAAATTGAATTAAATAAAAGTAAACAAATACTGCGCTTACTTTAAATTGAATGTAATTTGGGGGGAAATTGGTCATTTTAAAACAGAAATTTCAAACCTGGTTAAATTAAATTAAACCAAAATGTTTAAATTAATTAATAAAATTAATAGCAATAAATACAATCAATACTGCGTTGAGGCACTTTGAGTGGAAGTAAATGTCATCTGGTTAAAATGAAACCAAATCTATTGAAATAAAATAAAATTAAATAATATAAAATAAAATAAAATATTGTGGTGATGCACTTTGAGTGCAGGTAATTTGGGGTGAATTTAGTGATTTTAAAACAGGAATTTCAAACCTGGTTAAATTAAATTAAACCAAAATGTTTAAATTAATTAATAAAATTAATATCAATAAATACAATCAATATTACGTTGAGGCACTTTGAGTGGAAGTAAATGTCATCTGGTTAAAATAAAACCAAACCTATTAAAATAAAATAAAATAAAATATTGTGGTGATGCACTTTGAGTGCAGGTAATTTGGGGTGAATTTAGTGATTTTAAAACAGAAAGGGCATGCCTATATTTTCCTACAATGAAACAATATTTGCTGATGAGTTTAATGAATTTTTTTTTTTTGAGATGATAAAAAACTCTTGTCCTGTTCCAAGTAATGAAAAAGTACCAAAAAAGCTGAAATATGTCATTTGTTTAATTGCAAATAATTTGATCCCACACCAACATCAGTGAAAAAATGAACATGAGAATGTGTTTTTTGTTAATTTATTTGAAAATGAACTTTAAATCTAAGAGGGTGCATCTCCTGTGTAGTTTACCACTAAGGGGTTCGGATGACAATCAAATTTGGGAAGCTCCGTCTCAAACTGAAGAGAGGGGTGTCATTTCCAAAAGAGCACGCGGCGCTCAAGAGTTTGTAATAGAGACAGAGAAAAGGCCCGTCTATCGCCTCCTGCAGGAGAAAGGAAGAATGACGAGGCTGAGCTGTCCTTTGTGACACCGCAAGCAGAAAGATGGCACAGAGAAAGAGAAAACAGACCAAAAAGAAGCAGCTAATCCGTATAAAAGTGTAAAGGAACTAGAATGATAGCTGAGCCTTGGCTGAAGGAAAAGCAAAAGCTTACAGCACCTGGTATTCCCAGGCGGTCTCCCATCCAAGTACTAACCAGGCCCGACCCTGCTTAGCTTCCGAGATCGGACGAGATCGGGCGTGCTCAGGGTGGTATGGCCGTAAGCGAGTACAACAGTCAAGAGCGACCTATTTAAAGAAGACACACAGGCAGGCCAAAGAGAAACAGATCCTTTTCCACTCAAAGTTTTTTCCAAGTCTTTTAAAAGTCTTCTCTCTTTTTTAATATGAGCTAAATTAAGGGAAAGAAATAAGTAACAATAAAAAATATGCATTTTAATAAATAAATACATTCACAAAAGATAAATGTCGCGCGGTGACGCACTTTGTGTGGAAGTAATGGGGGCCTGTTTCTCAACTTTAACATCAGAAATGTCTTCTGGTTGAAATTGAATTAAATAAAAGTAAACAAATACTGCGCTTACTTTAAATTGAATGTAATTTGGGGGGAATTTGGTCATTTTAAAACAGAAATTTCAAACCTGGTTAAATTAAATTAAACCAAAATGTTTAAAATAATTAATATCAATAAATACAATCAATATTGCGTTGAGGCACTTTGAGTGGAAGTAAATGTCATCTGGTTAAAATAAAACCAAAACAATTAAAATAAAATTAAATAAAATATTGTGGTGATGCACTTTGAGTGCAGGTAATTTGGGGTGAATTTAGTGATTTTAAAACAGAAATTTCAAACCTGGTTAAATTAAATTAAACCAAAATGTTTAAATTAATTAATAAAATTAATAGCAATAAATACAATCAATACTGCGTTGAGGCACTTTGAGTGGAAGTAAATGTCTTCTGGTTAAAATGAAACCAAATCTATTGAAATAAAATTAAATTAAATAATATAAAATAAAATAAAATATTGTGGTGATGCACTTTGAGTGCAGGTAATTTGGGGTGAATTTAGTGATTTTAAAACAGGAATTTCAAACCTGGTTAAATTAAATTAAACCAAAATGTTTAAATTAATTAATAAAATTAATATCAATAAATACAATCAATATTACGTTGAGGCACTTTGAGTGGAAGTAAATGTCATCTGGTTAAAATAAAACCAAACCTATTAAAATAAAATAAAATAAAATATTGTGGTGATGCACTTTGAGTGCAGGTAATTTGGGGTGAATTTAGTGATTTTAAAACAGAAAGGGCATGCCTATATGTTCCTACAATGAAACAATATTTGCTGATGAGTTTAATGATTTTTTTTTTTTTTGAGATGATAAAAAACTCTTGTCCTGTTCCAAGTAATGAAAAAGTACCAAAAAAGCTGAAATATGTCATTTGTTTAATTGCAAATAATTTGATCCCACACCAACATCAGTGAAAAAATGAACATGAGAATGTGTTTTTTGTTAATTTATTTGAAAATGAACTTTAAATCTAAGAGGGTGCATCTCCTGTGTAGTTTACCACTAAGGGGTTCGGATGACAATCAAATTTGGGAAGCTCCGTCTCAAACTGAAGAGAGGGGTGTCATTTCCAAAAGAGCACGCGGCGCTCAAGAGTTTGTAATAGAGACAGAGAAAAGGCCCGTCTATCGCCTCCTGCAGGAGAAAGGAAGAATGACGAGGCTGAGCTGTCCTTTGTGACACCGCAAGCAGAAAGATGGCACAGAGAAAGAGAAAACAGACAAAAAAGAAGCAGCTAATCCGTATAAAAGTGTAAAGGAACTAGAATGATAGCTGAGCCTTGGCTGAAGGAAAAGCAAAAGCTTACAGCACCTGGTATTCCCAGGCGGTCTCCCATCCAAGTACTAACCAGGCCCGACCCTGCTTAGCTTCCAAAATCGGACGAGATCGGGCGTGCTCAGGGTGGTATGGCCGTAAGCGAGTACAACAGTCAAGAGCGACCTATTTAAAGAAGACACACAGGCAGGCCAAAGAGAAACAGATCCTTTTCCACTCAAAGTTTTTTCCAAGTCTTTTAAAAGTCTTCTCTCTTTTTTAATATGAGCTAAATTAAGGGAAAGAAATAAGTAACAATAAAAAATATGCATTTTAATAAATAAATACATTCACAAAAGATAAATGTCGCGCGGTGACGCACTTTGTGTGGAAGTAATGGGGGCCTGTTTCTCAACTTTAACATCAGAAATGTCTTCTGGTTGAAATTGAATTAAATAAAAGTAAACAAATACTGCGCTTACTTTAAATTGAATGTAATTTGGGGGGAATTTGGTCATTTTAAAACAGAAATTTCAAACCTGGTTAAATTAAATTAAACCAAAATGTTTAAAATAATTAATATCAATAAATACAATCAATATTGCGTTGAGGCACTTTGAGTGGAAGTAAATGTCATCTGGTTAAAATAAAACCAAAACAATTAAAATAAAATTAAATAAAATATTGTGGTGATGCACTTTGAGTGCAGGTAATTTGGGGTGAATTTAGTGATTTTAAAACAGAAATTTCAAACCTGGTTAAATTAAATTAAACCAAAATGTTTAAATTAATTAATAAAATTAATAGCAATAAATACAATCAATACTGCGTTGAGGCACTTTGAGTGGAAGTAAATGTCATCTGGTTAAAATGAAACCAAATCTATTGAAATGAAATAAAATTAAATAATATAAAATTAAATAAAATATTGTGGTGATGCACTTTGAGTGCAGGTAATTTGGGGATGAATTTAGTGATTTTAAAACAGAAATTTCAAACCTGGTTAAATTAAATTAAACCAAAATGTTTAAATTAATTAATAAAATTAATATCAATAAATACAATCAATATTGCGTTGAGGCACTTTGAGTGGAAGTAAAAGTCATCTTGTTAAAATAAAACCAAACCTATTAAAATAAAATAAAATAAAATATTGTGGTGATGCACTTTGAGTGCAGGTAATTTGGGGTGAATTTAGTGATTTTAAAACAGAAAGGGCATGCCTATATTTTCCTACAATGAAACAATATTTGCTGATGAGTTTAATGAATTTTTTTTTTTTTTTTTGAGATGATAAAAAACTCTTGTCCTGTTCCAAGTAATGAAAAAGTACCAAAAAAGCTGAAATATGTCATTTGTTTAATTGCAAATAATTTGATCCCACACCAACATCAGTGAAAAAATGAACATGAGAATGTGTTTTTTGTTAATTTATTTGAAAATGAACTTTAAATCTAAGAGGGTGCATCTCCTGTGTAGTTTACCACTAAGGGGTTCGGATGACAATCAAATTTGGGAAGCTCCGTCTCAAACTGAAGAGAGGGGTGTCATTTCCAAAAGAGCACGCGGCGCTCAAGAGTTTGTAATAGAGACAGAGAAAAGGCCCGTCTATCGCCTCCTGCAGGAGAAAGGAAGAATGACGAGGCTGAGCTGTCCTTTGTGACACCGCAAGCAGAAAGATGGCACAGAGAAAGAGAAAACAGACCAAAAAGAAGCAGCTAATCCGTATAAAAGTGTAAAGGAACTAGAATGATAGCTGAGCCTTGGCTGAAGGAAAAGCAAAAGCTTACAGCACCTGGTATTCCCAGGCGGTCTCCCATCCAAGTACTAACCAGGCCCGACCCTGCTTAGCTTCCGAGATCGGACGAGATCGGGCGTGCTCAGGGTGGTATGGCCGTAAGCGAGTACAACAGTCAAGAGCGACCTATTTAAAGAAGACACACAGGCAGGCCAAAGAGAAACAGATCCTTTTCCACTCAAAGTTTTTTCCAAGTCTTTTAAAAGTCTTCTCTCTTTTTTAATATGAGCTAAATTAAGGGAAAGAAATAAGTAACAATAAAAAATATGCATTTTAATAAATAAATACATTCACAAAAGATAAATGTCGCGCGGTGACGCACTTTGTGTGGAAGTAATGGGGGCCTGTTTCTCAACTTTAACATCAGAAATGTCTTCTGGTTGAAATTGAATTAAATAAAAGTAAACAAATACTGCGCTTACTTTAAATTGAATGTAATTTGGGGGGAATTTGGTCATTTTAAAACAGAAATTTCAAACCTGGTTAAATTAAATTAAACCAAAATGTTTAAAATAATTAATATCAATAAATACAATCAATATTGCGTTGAGGCACTTTGAGTGGAAGTAAATGTCATCTGGTTAAAATAAAACCAAAACAATTAAAATAAAATTAAATAAAATATTGTGGTGATGCACTTTGAGTGCAGGTAATTTGGGGTGAATTTAGTGATTTTAAAACAGAAATTTCAAACCTGGTTAAATTAAATTAAACCAAAATGTTTAAATTAATTAATAAAATTAATAGCAATAAATACAATCAATACTGCGTTGAGGCACTTTGAGTGGAAGTAAATGTCATCTGGTTAAAATGAAACCAAATCTATTGAAATGAAATAAAATTAAATAATATAAAATTAAATAAAATATTGTGGTGATGCACTTTGAGTGCAGGTAATTTGGGGATGAATTTAGTGATTTTAAAACAGAAATTTCAAACCTGGTTAAATTAAATTAAACCAAAATGTTTAAATTAATTAATAAAATTAATATCAATAAATACAATCAATATTGCGTTGAGGCACTTTGAGTGGAAGTAAAAGTCATCTTGTTAAAATAAAACCAAACCTATTAAAATAAAATAAAATAAAATATTGTGGTGATGCACTTTGAGTGCAGGTAATTTGGGGTGAATTTAGTGATTTTAAAACAGAAAGGGCATGCCTATATTTTCCTACAATGAAACAATATTTGCTGATGAGTTTAATGAATTATTTTTTTTTTTTTGAGATGATAAAAAACTCTTGTCCTGTTCCAAGTAATGAAAAAGTACCAAAAAAGCTGAAATATGTCATTTGTTTAATTGCAAATAATTTGATCCCACACCAACATCAGTGAAAAAATGAACATGAGAATGTGTTTTTTGTTAATTTATTTGAAAATGAACTTTAAATCTAAGAGGGTGCATCTCCTGTGTAGTTTACCACTAAGGGGTTCGGATGACAATCAAATTTGGGAAGCTCCGTCTCAAACTGAAGAGAGGGGTGTCATTTCCAAAAGAGCACGCGGCGCTCAAGAGTTTGTAATAGAGACAGAGAAAAGGCCCGTCTATCGCCTCCTGCAGGAGAAAGGAAGAATGACGAGGCTGAGCTGTCCTTTGTGACACCGCAAGCAGAAAGATGGCACAGAGAAAGAGAAAACAGACCAAAAAGAAGCAGCTAATCCGTATAAAAGTGTAAAGGAACTAGAATGATAGCTGAGCCTTGGCTGAAGGAAAAGCAAAAGCTTACAGCACCTGGTATTCCCAGGCGGACTCCCATCCAAGTACTAACCAGGCCCGACCCTGCTTAGCTTCCGAGATCGGACGAGATCGGGCGTGCTCAGGGTGGTATGGCCGTAAGCGAGTACAACAGTCAAGAGCGACCTATTTAAAGAAGACACACAGGCAGGCCAAAGAGAAACAGATCCTTTTCCACTCAAAGTTTTTTCCAAGTCTTTTAAAAGTCTTCTCTCTTTTTTAATATGAGCTAAATTAAGGGAAAGAAATAAGTAACAATAAAAAATATGCATTTTAATAAATAAATACATTCACAAAAGATAAATGTCGCGCGGTGACGCACTTTGTGTGGAAGTAATGGGGGCCTGTTTCTCAACTTTAACATCAGAAATGTCTTCTGGTTGAAATTGAATTAAATAAAAGTAAACAAATACTGCGCTTACTTTAAATTGAATGTAATTTGGGGGGAAATTGGTCATTTTAAAACAGAAATTTCAAACCTGGTTAAATTAAATTAAACCAAAATGTTTAAATTAATTAATAAAATTAATAGCAATAAATACAATCAATACTGCGTTGAGGCACTTTGAGTGGAAGTAAATGTCATCTGGTTAAAATGAAACCAAATCTATTGAAATAAAATAAAATTAAATAATATAAAATAAAATAAAATATTGTGGTGATGCACTTTGAGTGCAGGTAATTTGGGGTGAATTTAGTGATTTTAAAACAGGAATTTCAAACCTGGTTAAATTAAATTAAACCAAAATGTTTAAATTAATTAATAAAATTAATATCAATAAATACAATCAATATTACGTTGAGGCACTTTGAGTGGAAGTAAATGTCATCTGGTTAAAATAAAACCAAACCTATTAAAATAAAATAAAATAAAATATTGTGGTGATGCACTTTGAGTGCAGGTAATTTGGGGTGAATTTAGTGATTTTAAAACAGAAAGGGCATGCCTATATTTTCCTACAATGAAACAATATTTGCTGATGAGTTTAATGAATTTTTTTTTTTTGAGATGATAAAAAACTCTTGTCCTGTTCCAAGTAATGAAAAAGTACCAAAAAAGCTGAAATATGTCATTTGTTTAATTGCAAATAATTTGATCCCACACCAACATCAGTGAAAAAATGAACATGAGAATGTGTTTTTTGTTAATTTATTTGAAAATGAACTTTAAATCTAAGAGGGTGCATCTCCTGTGTAGTTTACCACTAAGGGGTTCGGATGACAATCAAATTTGGGAAGCTCCGTCTCAAACTGAAGAGAGGGGTGTCATTTCCAAAAGAGCACGCGGCGCTCAAGAGTTTGTAATAGAGACAGAGAAAAGGCCCGTCTATCGCCTCCTGCAGGAGAAAGGAAGAATGACGAGGCTGAGCTGTCCTTTGTGACACCGCAAGCAGAAAGATGGCACAGAGAAAGAGAAAACAGACCAAAAAGAAGCAGCTAATCCGTATAAAAGTGTAAAGGAACTAGAATGATAGCTGAGCCTTGGCTGAAGGAAAAGCAAAAGCTTACAGCACCTGGTATTCCCAGGCGGTCTCCCATCCAAGTACTAACCAGGCCCGACCCTGCTTAGCTTCCGAGATCGGACGAGATCGGGCGTGCTCAGGGTGGTATGGCCGTAAGCGAGTACAACAGTCAAGAGCGACCTATTTAAAGAAGACACACAGGCAGGCCAAAGAGAAACAGATCCTTTTCCACTCAAAGTTTTTTCCAAGTCTTTTAAAAGTCTTCTCTCTTTTTTAATATGAGCTAAATTAAGGGAAAGAAATAAGTAACAATAAAAAATATGCATTTTAATAAATAAATACATTCACAAAAGATAAATGTCGCGCGGTGACGCACTTTGTGTGGAAGTAATGGGGGCCTGTTTCTCAACTTTAACATCAGAAATGTCTTCTGGTTGAAATTGAATTAAATAAAAGTAAACAAATACTGCGCTTACTTTAAATTGAATGTAATTTGGGGGGAATTTGGTCATTTTAAAACAGAAATTTCAAACCTGGTTAAATTAAATTAAACCAAAATGTTTAAAATAATTAATATCAATAAATACAATCAATATTGCGTTGAGGCACTTTGAGTGGAAGTAAATGTCATCTGGTTAAAATAAAACCAAAACAATTAAAATAAAATTAAATAAAATATTGTGGTGATGCACTTTGAGTGCAGGTAATTTGGGGTGAATTTAGTGATTTTAAAACAGAAATTTCAAACCTGGTTAAATTAAATTAAACCAAAATGTTTAAATTAATTAATAAAATTAATAGCAATAAATACAATCAATACTGCGTTGAGGCACTTTGAGTGGAAGTAAATGTCATCTGGTTAAAATGAAACCAAATCTATTGAAATGAAATAAAATTAAATAATATAAAATTAAATAAAATATTGTGGTGATGCACTTTGAGTGCAGGTAATTTGGGGATGAATTTAGTGATTTTAAAACAGAAATTTCAAACCTGGTTAAATTAAATTAAACCAAAATGTTTAAATTAATTAATAAAATTAATATCAATAAATACAATCAATATTGCGTTGAGGCACTTTGAGTGGAAGTAAAAGTCATCTTGTTAAAATAAAACCAAACCTATTAAAATAAAATAAAATAAAATATTGTGGTGATGCACTTTGAGTGCAGGTAATTTGGGGTGAATTTAGTGATTTTAAAACAGAAAGGGCATGCCTATATTTTCCTACAATGAAACAATATTTGCTGATGAGTTTAATGAATTTTTTTTTTTTTTTTTGAGATGATAAAAAACTCTTGTCCTGTTCCAAGTAATGAAAAAGTACCAAAAAAGCTGAAATATGTCATTTGTTTAATTGCAAATAATTTGATCCCACACCAACATCAGTGAAAAAATGAACATGAGAATGTGTTTTTTGTTAATTTATTTGAAAATGAACTTTAAATCTAAGAGGGTGCATCTCCTGTGTAGTTTACCACTAAGGGGTTCGGATGACAATCAAATTTGGGAAGCTCCGTCTCAAACTGAAGAGAGGGGTGTCATTTCCAAAAGAGCACGCGGCGCTCAAGAGTTTGTAATAGAGACAGAGAAAAGGCCCGTCTATCGCCTCCTGCAGGAGAAAGGAAGAATGACGAGGCTGAGCTGTCCTTTGTGACACCGCAAGCAGAAAGATGGCACAGAGAAAGAGAAAACAGACCAAAAAGAAGCAGCTAATCCGTATAAAAGTGTAAAGGAACTAGAATGATAGCTGAGCCTTGGCTGAAGGAAAAGCAAAAGCTTACAGCACCTGGTATTCCCAGGCGGTCTCCCATCCAAGTACTAACCAGGCCCGACCCTGCTTAGCTTCCGAGATCGGACGAGATCGGGCGTGCTCAGGGTGGTATGGCCGTAAGCGAGTACAACAGTCAAGAGCGACCTATTTAAAGAAGACACACAGGCAGGCCAAAGAGAAACAGATCCTTTTCCACTCAAAGTTTTTTCCAAGTCTTTTAAAAGTCTTCTCTCTTTTTTAATATGAGCTAAATTAAGGGAAAGAAATAAGTAACAATAAAAAATATGCATTTTAATAAATAAATACATTCACAAAAGATAAATGTCGCGCGGTGACGCACTTTGTGTGGAAGTAATGGGGGCCTGTTTCTCAACTTTAACATCAGAAATGTCTTCTGGTTGAAATTGAATTAAATAAAAGTAAACAAATACTGCGCTTACTTTAAATTGAATGTAATTTGGGGGGAATTTGGTCATTTTAAAACAGAAATTTCAAACCTGGTTAAATTAAATTAAACCAAAATGTTTAAAATAATTAATATCAATAAATACAATCAATATTGCGTTGAGGCACTTTGAGTGGAAGTAAATGTCATCTGGTTAAAATAAAACCAAAACAATTAAAATAAAATTAAATAAAATATTGTGGTGATGCACTTTGAGTGCAGGTAATTTGGGGTGAATTTAGTGATTTTAAAACAGAAATTTCAAACCTGGTTAAATTAAATTAAACCAAAATGTTTAAATTAATTAATAAAATTAATAGCAATAAATACAATCAATACTGCGTTGAGGCACTTTGAGTGGAAGTAAATGTCATCTGGTTAAAATGAAACCAAATCTATTGAAATGAAATAAAATTAAATAATATAAAATTAAATAAAATATTGTGGTGATGCACTTTGAGTGCAGGTAATTTGGGGATGAATTTAGTGATTTTAAAACAGAAATTTCAAACCTGGTTAAATTAAATTAAACCAAAATGTTTAAATTAATTAATAAAATTAATATCAATAAATACAATCAATATTGCGTTGAGGCACTTTGAGTGGAAGTAAAAGTCATCTTGTTAAAATAAAACCAAACCTATTAAAATAAAATAAAATAAAATATTGTGGTGATGCACTTTGAGTGCAGGTAATTTGGGGTGAATTTAGTGATTTTAAAACAGAAAGGGCATGCCTATATTTTCCTACAATGAAACAATATTTGCTGATGAGTTTAATGAATTTTTTTTTTTTTTTTTGAGATGATAAAAAACTCTTGTCCTGTTCCAAGTAATGAAAAAGTACCAAAAAAGCTGAAATATGTCATTTGTTTAATTGCAAATAATTTGATCCCACACCAACATCAGTGAAAAAATGAACATGAGAATGTGTTTTTTGTTAATTTATTTGAAAATGAACTTTAAATCTAAGAGGGTGCATCTCCTGTGTAGTTTACCACTAAGGGGTTCGGATGACAATCAAATTTGGGAAGCTCCGTCTCAAACTGAAGAGAGGGGTGTCATTTCCAAAAGAGCACGCGGCGCTCAAGAGTTTGTAATAGAGACAGAGAAAAGGCCCGTCTATCGCCTCCTGCAGGAGAAAGGAAGAATGACGAGGCTGAGCTGTCCTTTGTGACACCGCAAGCAGAAAGATGGCACAGAGAAAGAGAAAACAGACAAAAAAGAAGCAGCTAATCCGTATAAAAGTGTAAAGGAACTAGAATGATAGCTGAGCCTTGGCTGAAGGAAAAGCAAAAGCTTACAGCACCTGGTATTCCCAGGCGAATTCTCCTCCAAGTACCTAAGCGATCGTCAGCCGTCCAATGGTTGAGCAGAGCTGAGCAGCGATCAGCCAATGGTTGAGCAATGCTGAGCAGAGCTCAGTGCTCAACAGACCAATCATTGAGCGAGGATCGGTAAACGTCATCCAGCTGTATGAGCTGTTTTAAAAATACTGGCGGCCATTGATGATCGATTGGACTGTTTTCTTTACTATAAGGTACGTTTGGTATAATTATGTGCTAAGTAATGAATGAAACTCCATATATTTTGTGATAATTTGGCTGACATTGAAGGTTTTACATGGTAATATCTCGTCAGCGCCGTACTGACACTAACTTTCTAGCTCTGCTTGTTTACATTAAAATCTCTGAAATGCGTTTAAAATGGGACCAGACTATTGATTTTACATGTTGAGACGTTGGAGAATGTACTACTTCTGTGTGGACTCGAAATGTAAAGCTTAAATATGCTTTAGGTGTGTTAGAATATCAATCGCGATTAGCATGCTAAATGCATTGAAAATTAATGAATGAGCTACCAATCGCCGCTGTAATGACCTGACGATCTCTGGAAATTCTTTAAAAACGTGATCAGACACTCTCGCTAACTTCTTAAGACCATATAGATAGTCTTACAGCACTGTGGAGTTGAAATTCGATGTGTAAATATGCTTTAGAAGTGTAAACATGTCAACCGCGATTTGCATGCTATAAACAAGTGATGAATGAATGGGCTGTTTTTGGTTACTACTTTTATGAGGGCTGCAGGGTCTATAAACATGTATTTAAGCCCTCATCTGATTTTAGTTTTACTCATTTATTCATGTTTTACTGTACCAGATGAAACATGGAGAAGATGATCCCTGGAAATTCTTCAAAAATGTGATCAGACACTTTAGCTCACTTCTTAAGACCATGAAAGAGATAGTGTTACAGTAGTGTGGAGTTGAAATTCGATGTGTAAATATGCTTTAGAAATGTAAACATGTCAACTGCTATTTGCATGTTAAAAACAAAGTGATGAATGAATGGGCTGTTTTTGGTTACTACTTTTACGAGGGCTGCAGGGTCTCTATAAAAATGTACTTAATGTACATCTGCTTTTAGTTTTACTCATTTTTTCATGTTTTACTGTACCAGATGAAACATGGAGAAGCCTAGACATCGGTGCAGCGTGTGCGACAAGACTTTCACTGAAAAGTCCAACCTGACGAGGCATCTGAAGATCCATGCCGTCGCCAGGGAGACCTTTGACTGTGATGTCTGCAGGAGGAGCTTGACCACCAAATCATCGCTGGTCAGCCATCAACAGCAACACCAGTACCCCAACATCGTTATGTACCGGCAAGGAGAGGCCAGGCTGCAGTGTACAGAGGCAGCAAAGTCTGTGGCAGAGGCCCCCAGCATTGTTGATGACCCTACATGGCTGGATCCCAAGACAGCAGAGGCGATGGCCAAGAGGTCCGGGGGTGAGCTGTGGAAAGGTCAGCTGGTCATCGTGTTCGGGAAGTACGCCGGTCAGACCTTCAAGTGGCTTCTAGAAAACGATGTCGGCTGGCTGGTGTGGTTGCTGTTCCAGTACTGCCAGCAGGGAGAGCAGAACGAGCTGTTAAAGTGGCAGAAGGAGCGACTGCTCGCGTACGCCAGAGAGTTCCCTCCGGTCACATGGCACCTTGACAGGAGGTTGAAGGTAAGATAAACTCAGTTACCTTTTAGACCTGACTTATGATGTTAAGCAGTAACCAGTATTAGTAAAGTATTATTCTATGGTTGTGTTTTATTTTCTGCAGAAAGCGCAATCGAAGCCCGACCTCTCTCAGCAGGACCCCTACTATGCCAGCGATGCCGAGATGTTGGTTGCTGCAGGTATAGTAGTATTATGCTGAAATGACTTTGTAGAATGCTGTGGAGCTGCTAGAACTTGTGTTTGTGCCATGTGAAATTCATCAGTATGTATCGAGCAATGCAGTTGATACATTTTTGTGGTGTTCTCCTCTTCAGAGAGTGTCCTGGACAGGGCCGAGGCGTCGGTCAGCACTCAGCTGACCACCTGGGGAGAACTCGCCAGCTCTGTGTGCCAGGACGACAGGCCCGGACCCTCGTCCCTCCGAGAAACCTCGGAATCCGGTGGCGTCGTGCTGGAGGGCTGGCAGAAGTTCTGGGAGCAGCCGCCTGAATCCGCCCAAGCCCTTGGTATTGCCCCCGCTAACATCAAGTGGCTGAAGACCAACGAGACCTACGGGCTGTTCGAGAGGGCGTCCAGGTACAAGAATGTCAGGGGAGAGATGGCCGAGAGGAAGCTCTTTAAGGAGAAGATGGAGTTCCACCCGCCACCACCTCCTATGGCTGTCAAGGGAGCTGTGCCCAACATGCTCTCCTTCTTCACCACCCCTGCCTTCTTCGGGCGCCCGGTCGGCGTGATGAAGGCATTGATCCGCTGCCCCAACACCAACTGCCCCGCACCGCCAGAGTACTAACTGGAGAAGAGAGGGTACGGCAGCTACGCCAGGCAAGTGTACAGCTTAAACTTCCTTTACACCCTGCTGACCGAGAGGTTGATGTGCAAACACTGTCTCAAGCTGAGGGATGAGGCGAGCCAGGCGCACCCGAACGACGACGAGGAGGACGGTGCCCACCGTTCCCAGCAGCAGTACACCTGGCTGGCGTACAGTCCGAAAATTTTAATGAACCTCGCCCCGGCCGTCAGAAGCATGTTCCCTGCCATAATCTGCGGCAAGCGTGCTGTGGACAGGAGTGTGGTCAGCCTGATGAGCGACCGACTCAACGCTGTCTCGATGAGCAAGGTGCAGAGGCTGCTGCAGCAGGGCCACGATGAGTGGTACGTGGAGCGTCGGGACCTGTACCAGACTCTCCTGTACGATGCCCACACGTCGGCGGCTGGATCGTCTTCATCTCAGCAAGGCATCCTGTCGTTTGCCAGAGCAGCCGGCACTTACACCCCTCCCATCGCCCCGTCTCCCCTTCCGTCTGCTCCGGTCCTGAGGCGTGCACACCTGATTCTGGAGATGGAGAAGATGCCCGTGTACAGGGACCAAATCCTCAGTACGACTGGGGAAATCTTGTGCATCGACGGCACGAGGAAGGTATGTACAGCATAAAGTACTTGTGATCATATGGAACAGACTGACTGTTGATAAACACCATGCAATCAATGTTCTGCTTTGTTTTTATAGATTCTCAAGAAGATCTACGGCGACGGCCAGGGCACCATGCAGTACGTCACCAGCGTGCTGAATGAGTGGGGTCAGTTCTTGACCACAGTGGTGGTGGCATCCGAGTCCGAGGGCTGCTACGCACGCATGGCCAGAGGTCTGGTCGCCCGCTTTCGCCGTGCCAACGCTCCTGCTCCAAAGGTGGTGTACGCGGACAACAACTGCTGTCGGTGAGTTCAATAACAGTTGATAGAACCTATGATGAAATGGATAATCCAACATGTAACACACCTACACAAAATGTCATATCATTTTCAGTGACAGCGGTTCGTCGTTTTTGGAGAATCTGTTTGGTGACTGGGTGAAGAGGGGTACCGTCATCAGGCTGGACATCCGCCACTGGCTGCACCGCTGGGACGCTGTCGTGATCAAGCAGAGCCACGCCAAGTACGGGGCTTTCATGAGTGCCATGGCGGGTGCCGTGCTCGCCTACAACAAGGCAGACATGATGCTCCTGGTCCAGGCGGTCAGGAACGGTAACCCAGAGCTCTACGGCAGGTACTCTGATGAGGAGATGATGGCCTTCCTCAAGCCTAATCAGATCAGGTCATATGTAAGACGTATTACCCGTGGGGTTGTGGTAAGTGTGGCTTTCATATTCACATATGTGATGCGATCTGGGAAACCCACTACATGGTGATATTTTACAGGAACCTGGTTTCAAGCCCTTTCCAAATCAGTTTTTATTTCTTTCATTGTTTGTCTGTAGCAAAAGTTATGGTTATCTGAAGTTATCTGATCACTATGATTTTCAGAAATGGAATTTCTGGTTTAACGCAAAACAGGTTTAACGCAGTCACGTCCTGCTAGCGGGACGATTGGCACTGTGTTTATTGCCTATTTTTCATATCACATACTTTAGTAATCATCATAGATTAGGTATCATTCGAGAGCTTATGAACTCAAAATTCATCCTGTGAAAACCGTTTTGAAAATGGACGATTGAGAGGCGAGCAAGATCTTTTAAGCGAGCAGCTTCAGACGCCGTTGTTCTCTTGTGCTCTGCATCTCACGCGTTGGATCCATTTTTTTTATAAAAACTTGCGTGCCGTTGTAGTTTACACAGGACTGTCGGGAAATGCACATTGATATACCTTTATTCTGTTTATTTTGATAGGTGACAGTCTATCACGCTGCGCGTGTTCTTAAAGAGAAAGACAGTCTTTTCAGCTTGCTACTATAAATTGCTATTTTTCTGCATCAAACTAGTGAAACTTCTGCCAAGATACATTCAGAGATGATAGGCAAGATGTTATAGAATAATAACTTAATGAAAACCCAATTTTGTCAAAAAAACTGACATTCAATCTAATTTTAGACCTTACTGAAAACGTACCTGAGCAACATCTGATGGGTTTTCCCAGATATTGTCACATATGGATTCAACCGTACTGGACTAAGGTATTGGTCAGATCCAGCTTTGAAAATAAATGCATGTGTTCAATGTGATTAAACACTCGATGCTGAGAATATATCCTATGTGTTACAGGAAACTGCTTTGGTGATAGAGTCCATCCTTGCTGAGTTCCAGGGACCAGCCGGCCTTGACATCGATGGCATTCACCTGTTCAAGTCGCCAGAGGCAGTCGACGCTCACTGGGTAGTTGCGAGCAAGCACCTCAGTTGCATGCAGGTGGGTTAATGTCTTTGCGGTCATCGTGTGTCAAAACCATTCAAACTTGTATATGGCAACATTTCAAAAGGACACCAGAATAAATAAGGACCTTGCAATATGTTGTGTTACAGGATCCCCCTGGCATACCGCTGTATGTGTCTGTGAAGGTGGTGGTGATGAACGGCGTCCGACTGAACAAGCACAAGTGCCGGCGTGGCAGCAACTCTCTGGAGGGGTTGCACGCCCACCTGTTCAACGCCGTCCCTTCACAGCGATGTGGAATTATGCCATTCCAAGTGAGTGATTAAAACATAATATATATAAAGCTTCATTGCAGACACATGTTCATATAGCACATCATATAGTATAATTGATAGTATAGATAGTGATAAGTGTCAATGATAGTTTCAATGATACATTTTATTTCACAGCTCCAGTCATCACTTGCAAACATTGTACACAATAACAGTCAAAATGGAAATGTGTTTCAGGTATACTTGGTGTCCTTTGCCATGCAGTGGAACCACCGCATGGCATCGCTCCGTGTCGCTGGTGGTCATGGCCGGCAGACGTCGTGCTTGGACGCGCGGCAGATCCAGCGCGTCAACCAGCAGGCTGAGGTTCTCTTCGGCAAGGAGCACGTCCTGGAGCCCAACTTTGCTGCACCGATGCCGGTCCCTGAAGCGTACGAGCACCCCGACGAGGAGGAGCTCCTTGGTGTCGAGTACGCCATGTGCCAGTCCACCAGCTTCACTGCCAGGGACTACTACGTGCAGAAAGGTACAGTACTTGATCACACACTTAAACAATGATGACAAACCTGGTGAAAAAAAACAATTGTTGTGTAGACACGTTTGTGATTAGTACAATTACATATTTGCAGTTGAGGAAGAGCAGTCGCGTGAGGAGGAGGAGGAGGACGATGAGTCGGCTGAGCAGGAAGACGACGAGATGGCGGATGAGGGTCTCGGCATGTCTTCTGATACAGAGGAGGACCCGATAGACAGAGTCTGTGGCAAGCACGTCGTCCTCACACAGGCAGAACAGGTGGAAGAGGAGGACAGTCCTGCCCTGCAAGATGTGCTGATGAGACATCGACATCTGCATCTGCCAGGTATAGAGGAAGTGGAGGCACTGGCCTTGCTCCTCCTAGAACTGGCCGACAACAGCGACCACCACTTAGTGCCGGCTGACCTCAGGCAGAAGATCGCCGCCGCCGCCAGCTCTCTCCACGACCACGACAAGACCGCGGCCCGCTTCGTCAAGCAGTACGAGTCCAGGTGGGGTTACACCTTGTTCGGTCGGTGCCTTGGGGCGGACTCTCCCGAGACCAGAGCAGCCCAGAAGACCAAGTTTGGCTGCATGAGGTACGCTCAGGCGGCACAGGTGACCGAGGACAGTCGCTTGCTCTACCTCCTCCTCAAGATGCTGAAGAACCGAGCGCCGGCCAATCAGCTCACCTCCCCCAGCAAGGTCACGGCTTCTTTGAAGGGACAGTATAAGAGGATTGCAGACCGAGTTCAAGACGACCCCATCCTCAGCGGTCTCGCCATTCCACTGCCCAACTTGAACGCCAAGTCCATCTCGACCTTCGCTGCCAGGGAGGAGAAAAAGGCCAACTACGGGGCGACGGTACTGCCGAAGGTGACGCCTCACCTGAAAGTGCTGTCGGACGCACCGTTCCCGGAAGCTCCTGCGCTACCAACATCCCTCCCACCGCCAGACCGGCCTCAGGTCCAGTACCAGCACGTTCATCACGAGGCTGGAAAAAGGCGTGGTGAGAAGCGGAGGTAAGTTGTCATAAGCACTTTGTTTCACCTGTTGCCTGTGGAAAGCAAATAGCACACACATCATATCAATACTCATTACATGTGTATTTTATTTTACTTCCAGATTATTTGATGAAGAGCCAGAGCCTGTGCCTCCTGTGGACTGGCCCGTTCAGCCCACAGCGTTGTCCTCCTCCACTCGGCCAAGGCCTGCTGCGTCCACCCACCTCCAGCCAAGGCCTGCTGCGTCCACCCACCTCCAGCCAAGGCCTGCTGCGTCCACCTATGGACCACCCGCTGTGTCGGCAGCACCCATACTGCTGGTTCTCCCCGCACAGCCACTGGCTCCCTCTGTCCTGTTTCGTGGGCCATCGTGCAGCCAGAGCTTTGTACCTCCTGCACCAACAGTCAAGGCATTCATGCCGAACAAGTCCTCGCGGCCATGTGGGGCTTGCCACGTGCCTAATTGTGGTGGACAGCGGAAGAGGTACACACCTTCCAAGGACAAAGTGGCAGAAAGCACCCAGAAGATATTTTCCTTCTGTCCATCCACTAAGAAATCCACCACCTCTGGGTTTGACAATGTGGTGTACGACAGCTTTGAACACTTTAAAAGTGTGGTGGATGTTGAGTTGGAAAAGAGGAGAACTGTGTAAATAACTGTGTAAATAACTGTGTAAATAACGTACCTGTGTGATGCCACTTCTCCTGTGCCATCTGTAGGAGAGAGAAAGAGGCTTGTTTGTTTATTAGATTGTACTTGAAGCACTTTGTAACACAATCAAACAAACAAACAATTTATTTATATAGTTCAAAAGTTCAAAAAATGCACTTTCCAGTTTTACTTTAGAATGTTCTTGTTTGTTTTTTATTATTATTTATGTTGCTCTTAAAATGCACTTTGTAGTATCTTTTTTTTTTTTTAATACAAACATGTTCTGGCCTATGTTCAATATCAAGGCCAATCTAACCTCAATCATTTTAGCCTTAATCAGTTCTGATCTAACACAATCAGTTTTCATAACCCTTAAGTGATTGTTCATGTTCAGATAATCTGTGTCTTTGTCTGCTTCATGTTTAACAAAAATTTGCCAAAGAAAACACTTTATTTGTTGATTAGTGACCTGAGTCTTTGGATAATCCTGTTCTTTATGGGGCTTGGGCCTGTACAAATCAAAAGTTTGTGTTTTTAATTGTTTTTGATTATTATTAATGTTATTTATGTGTGTGTGTCCTTGTGATGTTTGTATATCTGTCAGCTTCCATGTTTAACAAAATGTTTGCAAATGGTAGTAAATGTTTGTCTCTCGTGTTCTCGCTCGTAGATCTGTACCTTGTTGTGGTGAGCGAGCTTTAAACCAAACAGATCTTGTTTACTTGTGTTTCCATGCATTGCCTTTTAAATGAAACACAATCTGGGTGAAAAATAAAAGTTGTAAAACTATTTCAAGTATTTTGGAGTCTCTGAATGCTTGTGTTTTTTTTTACACTATCCCATCCCTTTTGAAACCCATCAGAGCAACTAGAAGTCCTTGTTTCTTCTCCGTCACTACCAGAGGTGTGAACACACCCCACCGTGCGCTGGCTGTACCCCCTGGGTGGTCACAAAAATGAGTTCTGTGAACAGCTCTGATGTCTTTGATGATGTGTACACATATTTCTTAATTCAGCCCAAAAATGTAACAATTGCACACTTTTCCACTTGACTATATGAATCTCATCAGCTACATCAACTCAAACTATGAAAATTATAAAACAAATCAGGATTTCAATAAACTAGGCCTTGTACATGACAATTTCTGTAAATAACACTTTGACCACCAGGTGGCACCATTCATTTTGATCATTTTCGATCCATCCCAGGTTTGAGATATATGTACTTGGGGGGGTCATGAGCCATTCCCAGGCGGTCTCCCATCCAAGTACTAACCAGGCCCGACCCTGCTTAGCTTCCGAGATCGGACGAGATCGGGCGTGCTCAGGGTGGTATGGCCGTAAGCGAGTACAACAGTCAAGAGCGACCTATTTAAAGAAGACACACAGGCAGGCCAAAGAGAAACAGATCCTTTTCCACTCAAAGTTTTTTCCAAGTCTTTTAAAAGTCTTCTCTCTTTTTTAATATGAGCTAAATTAAGGGAAAGAAATAAGTAACAATAAAAAATATGCATTTTAATAAATAAATACATTCACAAAAGATAAATGTCGCGCGGTGACGCACTTTGTGTGGAAGTAATGGGGGCCTGTTTCTCAACTTTAACATCAGAAATGTCTTCTGGTTGAAATTGAATTAAATAAAAGTAAACAAATACTGCGCTTACTTTAAATTGAATGTAATTTGGGGGGAAATTGGTCATTTTAAAACAGAAATTTCAAACCTGGTTAAATTAAATTAAACCAAAATGTTTAAATTAATTAATAAAATTAATAGCAATAAATACAATCAATACTGCGTTGAGGCACTTTGAGTGGAAGTAAATGTCATCTGGTTAAAATGAAACCAAATCTATTGAAATGAAATAAAATTAAATAATATAAAATTAAATAAAATATTGTGGTGATGCACTTTGAGTGCAGGTAATTTGGGGATGAATTTAGTGATTTTAAAACAGAAATTTCAAACCTGGTTAAATTAAATTAAACCAAAATGTTTAAATTAATTAATAAAATTAATATCAATAAATACAATCAATATTGCGTTGAGGCACTTTGAGTGGAAGTAAAAGTCATCTTGTTAAAATAAAACCAAACCTATTAAAATAAAATAAAATAAAATATTGTGGTGATGCACTTTGAGTGCAGGTAATTTGGGGTGAATTTAGTGATTTTAAAACAGAAAGGGCATGCCTATATGTTCCTACAATGAAACAATATTTGCTGATGAGTTTAATGAATTTTTTTTTTTTTTTTGAGATGATAAAAAACTCTTGTCCTGTTCCAAGTAATGAAAAAGTACCAAAAAAGCTGAAATATGTCATTTGTTTAATTGCAAATAATTTGATCCCACACCAACATCAGTGAAAAAATGAACATGAGAATGTGTTTTTTGTTAATTTATTTGAAAATGAACTTTAAATCTAAGAGGGTGCATCTCCTGTGTAGTTTACCACTAAGGGGTTCGGATGACAATCAAATTTGGGAAGCTCCGTCTCAAACTGAAGAGAGGGGTGTCATTTCCAAAAGAGCACGCGGCGCTCAAGAGTTTGTAATAGAGACAGAGAAAAGGCCCGTCTATCGCCTCCTGCAGGAGAAAGGAAGAATGACGAGGCTGAGCTGTCCTTTGTGACACCGCAAGCAGAAAGATGGCACAGAGAAAGAGAAAACAGACAAAAAAGAAGCAGCTAATCCGTATAAAAGTGTAAAGGAACTAGAATGATAGCTGAGCCTTGGCTGAAAGAAAAGCAAAAGCTTACAGCACCTGGTATTCCCAGGCGGTCTCCCATCCAAGTACTAACCAGGCCCGACCCTGCTTAGCTTCCGAGATCGGACGAGATCGGGCGTGCTCAGGGTGGTATGGCCGTAAGCGAGTACAACAGTCAAGAGCGACCTATTTAAAGAAGACACACAGGCAGGCCAAAGAGAAACAGATCCTTTTCCACTCAAAGTTTTTTCCAAGTCTTTTAAAAGTCTTCTCTCTTTTTTAATATGAGCTAAATTAAGGGAAAGAAATAAGTAACAATAAAAAATATGCATTTTAATAAATAAATACATTCACAAAAGATAAATGTCGCGCGGTGACGCACTTTGTGTGGAAGTAATGGGGGCCTGTTTCTCAACTTTAACATCAGAAATGTCTTCTGGTTGAAATTAAATTAAATAAAAGTAAACAAACACTGCGCTTACTTTAAATTGAATGTAATTTGGGGGGAATTTGGTCATTTTAAAACAGAAATTTCAAACCTGGTTAAATTAAATTAAACCAAAATGTTTAAAATAATTAATATCAATAAATACAATCAATATTGCGTTGAGGCACTTTGAGTGGAAGTAAATGTCATCTGGTTAAAATAAAACCAAAACAATTAAAATAAAATTAAATAAAATATTGTGGTGATGCACTTTGAGTGCAGGTAATTTGGGGTGAATTTAGTGATTTTAAAACAGAAATTTCAAACCTGGTTAAATTAAATTAAACCAAAATGTTTAAATTAATTAATAAAATTAATAGCAATAAATACAATCAATACTGCGTTGAGGCACTTTGAGTGGAAGTAAATGTCATCTGGTTAAAATGAAACCAAATCTATTGAAATGAAATAAAATTAAATAATATAAAATTAAATAAAATATTGTGGTGATGCACTTTGAGTGCAGGTAATTTGGGGATGAATTTAGTGATTTTAAAACAGAAATTTCAAACCTGGTTAAATTAAATTAAACCAAATTGTTTAAATTAATTAATAAAATTAATATCAATAAATACAATCAATATTGCGTTGAGGCACTTTGAGTGGAAGTAAAAGTCATCTTGTTAAAATAAAACCAAACCTATTAAAATAAAATAAAATAAAATATTGTGGTGATGCACTTTGAGTGCAGGTAATTTGGGGTGAATTTAGTGATTTTAAAACAGAAAGGGCATGCCTATATTTTCCTACAATGAAACAATATTTGCTGATGAGTTTAATGAATTTTTTTTTTTTTTTTGAGATGATAAAAAACTCTTGTCCTGTTCCAAGTAATGAAAAAGTACCAAAAAAGCTGAAATATGTCATTTGTTTAATTGCAAATAATTTGATCCCACACCAACATCAGTGAAAAAATGAACATGAGAATGTGTTTTTTGTTAATTTATTTGAAAATGAACTTTAAATCTAAGAGGGTGCATCTCCTGTGTAGTTTACCACTAAGGGGTTCGGATGACAATCAAATTTGGGAAGCTCCGTCTCAAACTGAAGAGAGGGGTGTCATTTCCAAAAGAGCACGCGGCGCTCAAGAGTTTGTAATAGAGACAGAGAAAAGGCCCGTCTATCGCCTCCTGCAGGAGAAAGGAAGAATGACGAGGCTGAGCTGTCCTTTGTGACACCGCCAGCAGAAAGATGGCACAGAGAAAGAGAAAACAGACAAAAAAGAAGCAGCTAATCCGTATAAAAGTGTAAAGGAACTAGAATGATAGCTGAGCCTTGGCTGAAGGAAAAGCAAAAGCTTACAGCACCTGATATTCCCAGGCGGTCTCCCATCCAAGTACTAACCAGGCCCGACCCTGCTTAGCTTCCGAGATCGGACGAGATCGGGCGTGCTCAGGGTGGTATGGCCGTAAGCGAGTACAACAGTCAAGAGCGACCTATTTAAAGAAGACACACAGGCAGGCCAAAGAGAAACAGATCCTTTTCCACTCAAAGTTTTTTCCAAGTCTTTTAAAAGTCTTCTCTCTTTTTTAATATGAGCTAAATTAAGGGAAAGAAATAAGTAACAATAAAAAATATGCATTTTAATAAATAAATACATTCACAAAAGATAAATGTCGCGCGGTGACGCACTTTGTGTGGAAGTAATGGGGGCCTGTTTCTCAACTTTAACATCAGAAATGTCTTCTGGTTGAAATTGAATTAAATAAAAGTAAACAAATACTGCGCTTACTTTAAATTGAATGTAATTTGGGGGGAATTTGGTCATTTTAAAACAGAAATTTCAAACCTGGTTAAATTAAATTAAACCAAAATGTTTAAAATAATTAATATCAATAAATACAATCAATATTGCGTTGAGGCACTTTGAGTGGAAGTAAATGTCATCTGGTTAAAATAAAACCAAAACAATTAAAATAAAATTAAATAAAATATTGTGGTGATGCACTTTGAGTGCAGGTAATTTGGGGTGAATTTAGTGATTTTAAAACAGAAATTTCAAACCTGGTTAAATTAAATTAAACCAAAATGTTTAAATTAATTAATAAAATTAATAGCAATAAATACAATCAATACTGCGTTGAGGCACTTTGAGTGGAAGTAAATGTCATCTGGTTAAAATGAAACCAAATCTATTGAAATGAAATAAAATTAAATAATATAAAATTAAATAAAATATTGTGGTGATGCACTTTGAGTGCAGGTAATTTGGGGATGAATTTAGTGATTTTAAAACAGAAATTTCAAACCTGGTTAAATTAAATTAAACCAAAATGTTTAAATTAATTAATAAAATTATTATCAATAAATACAATCAATATTGCGTTGAGGCACTTTGAGTGGAAGTAAAAGTCATCTTGTTAAAATAAAACCAAACCTATTAAAATAAAATAAAATAAAATATTGTGGTGATGCACTTTGAGTGCAGGTAATTTGGGGTGAATTTAGTGATTTTAAAACAGAAAGGGCATGCCTATATTTTCCTACAATGAAACAATATTTGCTGATGAGTTTAATGAATTTTTTTTTTTTTTTTTGAGATGATAAAAAACTCTTGTCCTGTTCCAAGTAATGAAAAAGTACCAAAAAAGCTGAAATATGTCATTTGTTTAATTGCAAATAATTTGATCCCACACCAACATCAGTGAAAAAATGAACATGAGAATGTGTTTTTTGTTAATTTATTTGAAAATGAACTTTAAATCTAAGAGGGTGCATCTCCTGTGTAGTTTACCACTAAGGGGTTCGGATGACAATCAAATTTGGGAAGCTCAGTCTCAAACTGAAGAGAGGGGTGTCATTTCCAAAAGAGCACGCGGCGCTCAAGAGTTTGTAATAGAGACAGAGAAAAGGCCCGTCTATCGCCTCCTGCAGGAGAAAGGAAGAATGACGAGGCTGAGCTGTCCTTTGTGACACCGCAAGCAGAAAGATGGCACAGAGAAAGAGAAAACAGACAAAAAAGAAGCAGCTAATCCGTATAAAAGTGTAAAGGAACTAGAATGATAGCTGAGCCTTGGCTGAAGGAAAAGCAAAAGCTTACAGCACCTGGTATTCCCAGGCGGTCTCCCATCCAAGTACTAACCAGGCCCGACCCTGCTTAGCTTCCGAGATCGGACGAGATCGGGCGTGCTCAGGGTGGTATGGCCGTAAGCGAGTACAACAGTCAAGAGCGACCTATTTAAAGAAGACACACAGGCAGGCCAAAGAGAAACAGATCCTTTTCCACTCAAAGTTTTTTCCAAGTCTTTTAAAAGTCTTCTCTCTTTTTTAATATGAGCTAAATTAAGGGAAAGAAATAAGTAACAATAAAAAATATGCATTTTAATAAATAAATACATTCACAAAAGATAAATGTCGCGCGGTGACGCACTTTGTGTGGAAGTAATGGGGGCCTGTTTCTCAACTTTAACATCAGAAATGTCTTCTGGTTGAAATTGAATTAAATAAAAGTAAACAAATACTGCGCTTACTTTAAATTGAATGTAATTTGGGGGGAATTTGGTCATTTTAAAACAGAAATTTCAAACCTGGTTAAATTAAATTAAACCAAAATGTTTAAAATAATTAATATCAATAAATACAATCAATATTGCGTTGAGGCACTTTGAGTGGAAGTAAATGTCATCTGGTTAAAATAAAACCAAAACAATTAAAATAAAATTAAATAAAATATTGTGGTGATGCACTTTGAGTGCAGGTAATTTGGGGTGAATTTAGTGATTTTAAAACAGAAATTTCAAACCTGGTTAAATTAAATTAAACCAAAATGTTTAAATTAATTAATAAAATTAATAGCAATAAATACAATCAATACTGCGTTGAGGCACTTTGAGTGGAAGTAAATGTCATCTGGTTAAAATGAAACCAAATCTATTGAAATGAAATAAAATTAAATAATATAAAATTAAATAAAATATTGTGGTGATGCACTTTGAGTGCAGGTAATTTGGGGATGAATTTAGTGATTTTAAAACAGAAATTTCAAACCTGGTTAAATTAAATTAAACCAAAATGTTTAAATTAATTAATAAAATTAATATCAATAAATACAATCAATATTGCGTTGAGGCACTTTGAGTGGAAGTAAAAGTCATCTTGTTAAAATAAAACCAAACCTATTAAAATAAAATAAAATAAAATATTGTGGTGATGCACTTTGAGTGCAGGTAATTTGGGGTGAATTTAGTGATTTTAAAACAGAAAGGGCATGCCTATATTTTCCTACAATGAAACAATATTTGCTGATGAGTTTAATGAATTTTTTTTTTTTTTTTTTGAGATGATAAAAAACTCTTGTCCTGTTCCAAGTAATGAAAAAGTACCAAAAAAGCTGAAATATGTCATTTGTTTAATTGCAAATAATTTGATCCCACACCAACATCAGTGAAAAAATGAACATGAGAATGTGTTTTTTGTTAATTTATTTGAAAATGAACTTTAAATCTAAGAGGGTGCATCTCCTGTGTAGTTTACCACTAAGGGGTTCGGATGACAATCAAATTTGGGAAGCTCCGTCTCAAACTGAAGAGAGGGGTGTCATTTCCAAAAGAGCACGCGGCGCTCAAGAGTTTGTAATAGAGACAGAGAAAAGGCCCGTCTATCGCCTCCTGCAGGAGAAAGGAAGAATGACGAGGCTGAGCTGTCCTTTGTGACACCGCAAGCAGAAAGATGGCACAGAGAAAGAGAAAACAGACAAAAAAGAAGCAGCTAATCCGTATAAAAGTGTAAAGGAACTAGAATGATAGCTGAGCCTTGGCTGAAGGAAAAGCAAAAGCTTACAGCCCCTGGTATTCCCAGGCGGTCTCCCATCCAAGTACTAACCAGGCCCGACCCTGCTTAGCTTCCGAGATCGGACGAGATCGGGCGTGCTCAGGGTGGTATGGCCGTAAGCGAGTACAACAGTCAAGAGCGACCTATTTAAAGAAGACACACAGGCAGGCCAAAGAGAAACAGATCCTTTTCCACTCAAAGTTTTTTCCAAGTCTTTTAAAAGTCTTCTCTCTTTTTTAATATGAGCTAAATTAAGGGAAAGAAATAAGTAACAATAAAAAATATGCATTTTAATAAATAAATACATTCACAAAAGATAAATGTCGCGCGGTGACGCACTTTGTGTGGAAGTAATGGGGGCCTGTTTCTCAACTTTAACATCAGAAATGTCTTCTGGTTGAAATTGAATTAAATAAAAGTAAACAAATACTGCGCTTACTTTAAATTGAATGTAATTTGGGGGGAAATTGGTCATTTTAAAACAGAAATTTCAAACCTGGTTAAATTAAATTAAACCAAAATGTTTAAATTAATTAATAAAATTAATAGCAATAAATACAATCAATACTGCGTTGAGGCACTTTGAGTGGAAGTAAATGTCATCTGGTTAAAATGAAACCAAATCTATTGAAATGAAATAAAATTAAATAATATAAAATTAAATAAAATATTGTGGTGATGCACTTTGAGTGCAGGTAATTTGGGGATGAATTTAGTGATTTTAAAACAGAAATTTCAAACCTGGTTAAATTAAATTAAACCAAAATGTTTAAATTAATTAATAAAATTAATATCAATAAATACAATCAATATTGCGTTGAGGCACTTTGAGTGGAAGTAAAAGTCATCTTGTTAAAATAAAACCAAACCTATTAAAATAAAATAAAATAAAATATTGTGGTGATGCACTTTGAGTGCAGGTAATTTGGGGTGAATTTAGTGATTTTAAAACAGAAAGGGCATGCCTATATGTTCCTACAATGAAACAATATTTGCTGATGAGTTTAATGAATTTTTTTTTTTTTTTTGAGATGATAAAAAACTCTTGTCCTGTTCCAAGTAATGAAAAAGTACCAAAAAAGCTGAAATATGTCATTTGTTTAATTGCAAATAATTTGATCCCACACCAACATCAGTGAAAAAATGAACATGAGAATGTGTTTTTTGTTAATTTATTTGAAAATGAACTTTAAATCTAAGAGGGTGCATCTCCTGTGTAGTTTACCACTAAGGGGTTCGGATGACAATCAAATTTGGGAAGCTCCGTCTCAAACTGAAGAGAGGGGTGTCATTTCCAAAAGAGCACGCGGCGCTCAAGAGTTTGTAATAGAGACAGAGAAAAGGCCCGTCTATCGCCTCCTGCAGGAGAAAGGAAGAATGACGAGGCTGAGCTGTCCTTTGTGACACCGCAAGCAGAAAGATGGCACAGAGAAAGAGAAAACAGACAAAAAAGAAGCAGCTAATCCGTATAAAAGTGTAAAGGAACTAGAATGATAGCTGAGCCTTGGCTGAAAGAAAAGCAAAAGCTTACAGCACCTGGTATTCCCAGGCGGTCTCCCATCCAAGTACTAACCAGGCCCGACCCTGCTTAGCTTCCGAGATCGGACGAGATCGGGCGTGCTCAGGGTGGTATGGCCGTAAGCGAGTACAACAGTCAAGAGCGACCTATTTAAAGAAGACACACAGGCAGGCCAAAGAGAAACAGATCCTTTTCCACTCAAAGTTTTTTCCAAGTCTTTTAAAAGTCTTCTCTCTTTTTTAATATGAGCTAAATTAAGGGAAAGAAATAAGTAACAATAAAAAATATGCATTTTAATAAATAAATACATTCACAAAAGATAAATGTCGCGCGGTGACGCACTTTGTGTGGAAGTAATGGGGGCCTGTTTCTCAACTTTAACATCAGAAATGTCTTCTGGTTGAAATTAAATTAAATAAAAGTAAACAAACACTGCGCTTACTTTAAATTGAATGTAATTTGGGGGGAATTTGGTCATTTTAAAACAGAAATTTCAAACCTGGTTAAATTAAATTAAACCAAAATGTTTAAAATAATTAATATCAATAAATACAATCAATATTGCGTTGAGGCACTTTGAGTGGAAGTAAATGTCATCTGGTTAAAATAAAACCAAAACAATTAAAATAAAATTAAATAAAATATTGTGGTGATGCACTTTGAGTGCAGGTAATTTGGGGTGAATTTAGTGATTTTAAAACAGAAATTTCAAACCTGGTTAAATTAAATTAAACCAAAATGTTTAAATTAATTAATAAAATTAATAGCAATAAATACAATCAATACTGCGTTGAGGCACTTTGAGTGGAAGTAAATGTCATCTGGTTAAAATGAAACCAAATCTATTGAAATGAAATAAAATTAAATAATATAAAATTAAATAAAATATTGTGGTGATGCACTTTGAGTGCAGGTAATTTGGGGATGAATTTAGTGATTTTAAAACAGAAATTTCAAACCTGGTTAAATTAAATTAAACCAAATTGTTTAAATTAATTAATAAAATTAATATCAATAAATACAATCAATATTGCGTTGAGGCACTTTGAGTGGAAGTAAAAGTCATCTTGTTAAAATAAAACCAAACCTATTAAAATAAAATAAAATAAAATATTGTGGTGATGCACTTTGAGTGCAGGTAATTTGGGGTGAATTTAGTGATTTTAAAACAGAAAGGGCATGCCTATATTTTCCTACAATGAAACAATATTTGCTGATGAGTTTAATGAATTTTTTTTTTTTTTTTGAGATGATAAAAAACTCTTGTCCTGTTCCAAGTAATGAAAAAGTACCAAAAAAGCTGAAATATGTCATTTGTTTAATTGCAAATAATTTGATCCCACACCAACATCAGTGAAAAAATGAACATGAGAATGTGTTTTTTGTTAATTTATTTGAAAATGAACTTTAAATCTAAGAGGGTGCATCTCCTGTGTAGTTTACCACTAAGGGGTTCGGATGACAATCAAATTTGGGAAGCTCCGTCTCAAACTGAAGAGAGGGGTGTCATTTCCAAAAGAGCACGCGGCGCTCAAGAGTTTGTAATAGAGACAGAGAAAAGGCCCGTCTATCGCCTCCTGCAGGAGAAAGGAAGAATGACGAGGCTGAGCTGTCCTTTGTGACACCGCCAGCAGAAAGATGGCACAGAGAAAGAGAAAACAGACAAAAAAGAAGCAGCTAATCCGTATAAAAGTGTAAAGGAACTAGAATGATAGCTGAGCCTTGGCTGAAGGAAAAGCAAAAGCTTACAGCACCTGATATTCCCAGGCGGTCTCCCATCCAAGTACTAACCAGGCCCGACCCTGCTTAGCTTCCGAGATCGGACGAGATCGGGCGTGCTCAGGGTGGTATGGCCGTAAGCGAGTACAACAGTCAAGAGCGACCTATTTAAAGAAGACACACAGGCAGGCCAAAGAGAAACAGATCCTTTTCCACTCAAAGTTTTTTCCAAGTCTTTTAAAAGTCTTCTCTCTTTTTTAATATGAGCTAAATTAAGGGAAAGAAATAAGTAACAATAAAAAATATGCATTTTAATAAATAAATACATTCACAAAAGATAAATGTCGCGCGGTGACGCACTTTGTGTGGAAGTAATGGGGGCCTGTTTCTCAACTTTAACATCAGAAATGTCTTCTGGTTGAAATTGAATTAAATAAAAGTAAACAAATACTGCGCTTACTTTAAATTGAATGTAATTTGGGGGGAATTTGGTCATTTTAAAACAGAAATTTCAAACCTGGTTAAATTAAATTAAACCAAAATGTTTAAAATAATTAATATCAATAAATACAATCAATATTGCGTTGAGGCACTTTGAGTGGAAGTAAATGTCATCTGGTTAAAATAAAACCAAAACAATTAAAATAAAATTAAATAAAATATTGTGGTGATGCACTTTGAGTGCAGGTAATTTGGGGTGAATTTAGTGATTTTAAAACAGAAATTTCAAACCTGGTTAAATTAAATTAAACCAAAATGTTTAAATTAATTAATAAAATTAATAGCAATAAATACAATCAATACTGCGTTGAGGCACTTTGAGTGGAAGTAAATGTCATCTGGTTAAAATGAAACCAAATCTATTGAAATGAAATAAAATTAAATAATATAAAATTAAATAAAATATTGTGGTGATGCACTTTGAGTGCAGGTAATTTGGGGATGAATTTAGTGATTTTAAAACAGAAATTTCAAACCTGGTTAAATTAAATTAAACCAAAATGTTTAAATTAATTAATAAAATTATTATCAATAAATACAATCAATATTGCGTTGAGGCACTTTGAGTGGAAGTAAAAGTCATCTTGTTAAAATAAAACCAAACCTATTAAAATAAAATAAAATAAAATATTGTGGTGATGCACTTTGAGTGCAGGTAATTTGGGGTGAATTTAGTGATTTTAAAACAGAAAGGGCATGCCTATATTTTCCTACAATGAAACAATATTTGCTGATGAGTTTAATGAATTTTTTTTTTTTTTTTTGAGATGATAAAAAACTCTTGTCCTGTTCCAAGTAATGAAAAAGTACCAAAAAAGCTGAAATATGTCATTTGTTTAATTGCAAATAATTTGATCCCACACCAACATCAGTGAAAAAATGAACATGAGAATGTGTTTTTTGTTAATTTATTTGAAAATGAACTTTAAATCTAAGAGGGTGCATCTCCTGTGTAGTTTACCACTAAGGGGTTCGGATGACAATCAAATTTGGGAAGCTCAGTCTCAAACTGAAGAGAGGGGTGTCATTTCCAAAAGAGCACGCGGCGCTCAAGAGTTTGTAATAGAGACAGAGAAAAGGCCCGTCTATCGCCTCCTGCAGGAGAAAGGAAGAATGACGAGGCTGAGCTGTCCTTTGTGACACCGCAAGCAGAAAGATGGCACAGAGAAAGAGAAAACAGACAAAAAAGAAGCAGCTAATCCGTATAAAAGTGTAAAGGAACTAGAATGATAGCTGAGCCTTGGCTGAAGGAAAAGCAAAAGCTTACAGCACCTGGTATTCCCAGGCGGTCTCCCATCCAAGTACTAACCAGGCCCGACCCTGCTTAGCTTCCGAGATCGGACGAGATCGGGCGTGCTCAGGGTGGTATGGCCGTAAGCGAGTACAACAGTCAAGAGCGACCTATTTAAAGAAGACACACAGGCAGGCCAAAGAGAAACAGATCCTTTTCCACTCAAAGTTTTTTCCAAGTCTTTTAAAAGTCTTCTCTCTTTTTTAATATGAGCTAAATTAAGGGAAAGAAATAAGTAACAATAAAAAATATGCATTTTAATAAATAAATACATTCACAAAAGATAAATGTCGCGCGGTGACGCACTTTGTGTGGAAGTAATGGGGGCCTGTTTCTCAACTTTAACATCAGAAATGTCTTCTGGTTGAAATTGAATTAAATAAAAGTAAACAAATACTGCGCTTACTTTAAATTGAATGTAATTTGGGGGGAATTTGGTCATTTTAAAACAGAAATTTCAAACCTGGTTAAATTAAATTAAACCAAAATGTTTAAAATAATTAATATCAATAAATACAATCAATATTGCGTTGAGGCACTTTGAGTGGAAGTAAATGTCATCTGGTTAAAATAAAACCAAAACAATTAAAATAAAATTAAATAAAATATTGTGGTGATGCACTTTGAGTGCAGGTAATTTGGGGTGAATTTAGTGATTTTAAAACAGAAATTTCAAACCTGGTTAAATTAAATTAAACCAAAATGTTTAAATTAATTAATAAAATTAATAGCAATAAATACAATCAATACTGCGTTGAGGCACTTTGAGTGGAAGTAAATGTCATCTGGTTAAAATGAAACCAAATCTATTGAAATGAAATAAAATTAAATAATATAAAATTAAATAAAATATTGTGGTGATGCACTTTGAGTGCAGGTAATTTGGGGATGAATTTAGTGATTTTAAAACAGAAATTTCAAACCTGGTTAAATTAAATTAAACCAAAATGTTTAAATTAATTAATAAAATTAATATCAATAAATACAATCAATATTGCGTTGAGGCACTTTGAGTGGAAGTAAAAGTCATCTTGTTAAAATAAAACCAAACCTATTAAAATAAAATAAAATAAAATATTGTGGTGATGCACTTTGAGTGCAGGTAATTTGGGGTGAATTTAGTGATTTTAAAACAGAAAGGGCATGCCTATATTTTCCTACAATGAAACAATATTTGCTGATGAGTTTAATGAATTTTTTTTTTTTTTTTTTGAGATGATAAAAAACTCTTGTCCTGTTCCAAGTAATGAAAAAGTACCAAAAAAGCTGAAATATGTCATTTGTTTAATTGCAAATAATTTGATCCCACACCAACATCAGTGAAAAAATGAACATGAGAATGTGTTTTTTGTTAATTTATTTGAAAATGAACTTTAAATCTAAGAGGGTGCATCTCCTGTGTAGTTTACCACTAAGGGGTTCGGATGACAATCAAATTTGGGAAGCTCCGTCTCAAACTGAAGAGAGGGGTGTCATTTCCAAAAGAGCACGCGGCGCTCAAGAGTTTGTAATAGAGACAGAGAAAAGGCCCGTCTATCGCCTCCTGCAGGAGAAAGGAAGAATGACGAGGCTGAGCTGTCCTTTGTGACACCGCAAGCAGAAAGATGGCACAGAGAAAGAGAAAACAGACAAAAAAGAAGCAGCTAATCCGTATAAAAGTGTAAAGGAACTAGAATGATAGCTGAGCCTTGGCTGAAGGAAAAGCAAAAGCTTACAGCACCTGGTATTCCCAGGCGGTCTCCCATCCAAGTACTAACCAGGCCCGACCCTGCTTAGCTTCCGAGATCGGACGAGATCGGGCGTGCTCAGGGTGGTATGGCCGTAAGCGAGTACAACAGTCAAGAGCGACCTATTTAAAGAAGACACACAGGCAGGCCAAAGAGAAACAGATCCTTTTCCACTCAAAGTTTTTTCCAAGTCTTTTAAAAGTCTTCTCTCTTTTTTAATATGAGCTAAATTAAGGGAAAGAAATAAGTAACAATAAAAAATATGCATTTTAATAAATAAATACATTCACAAAAGATAAATGTCGCGCGGTGACGCACTTTGTGTGGAAGTAATGGGGGCCTGTTTCTCAACTTTAACATCAGAAATGTCTTCTGGTTGAAATTGAATTAAATAAAAGTAAACAAATACTGCGCTTACTTTAAATTGAATGTAATTTGGGGGGAAATTGGTCATTTTAAAACAGAAATTTCAAACCTGGTTAAATTAAATTAAACCAAAATGTTTAAAATAATTAATATCAATAAATACAATCAATATTGCGTTGAGGCACTTTGAGTGGAAGTAAATGTCATCTGGTTAAAATAAAACCAAAACAATTAAAATAAAATTAAATAAAATATTGTGGTGATGCACTTTGAGTGCAGGTAATTTGGGGTGAATTTAGTGATTTTAAAACAGAAATTTCAAACCTGGTTAAATTAAATTAAACCAAAATGTTTAAATTAATTAATAAAATTAATAGCAATAAATACAATCAATACTGCGTTGAGGCACTTTGAGTGGAAGTAAATGTCATCTGGTTAAAATGAAACCAAATCTATTGAAATGAAATAAAATTAAATAATATAAAATTAAATAAAATATTGTGGTGATGCACTTTGAGTGCAGGTAATTTGGGGATGAATTTAGTGATTTTAAAACAGAAATTTCAAACCTGGTTAAATTAAATTAAACCAAAATGTTTAAATTAATTAATAAAATTAATATCAATAAATACAATCAATATTGCGTTGAGGCACTTTGAGTGGAAGTAAAAGTCATCTTGTTAAAATAAAACCAAACCTATTAAAATAAAATAAAATAAAATATTGTGGTGATGCACTTTGAGTGCAGGTAATTTGGGGTGAATTTAGTGATTTTAAAACAGAAAGGGCATGCCTATATTTTCCTACAATGAAACAATATTTGCTGATGAGTTTAATGAATTTTTTTTTTTTTTTTTTGAGATGATAAAAAACTCTTGTCCTGTTCCAAGTAATGAAAAAGTACCAAAAAAGCTGAAATATGTCATTTGTTTAATTGCAAATAATTTGATCCCACACCAACATCAGTGAAAAAATGAACATGAGAATGTGTTTTTTGTTAATTTATTTGAAAATGAACTTTAAATCTAAGAGGGTGCATCTCCTGTGTAGTTTACCACTAAGGGGTTCGGATGACAATCAAATTTGGGAAGCTCCGTCTCAAACTGAAGAGAGGGGTGTCATTTCCAAAAGAGCACGCGGCGCTCAAGAGTTTGTAATAGAGACAGAGAAAAGGCCCGTCTATCGCCTCCTGCAGGAGAAAGGAAGAATGACGAGGCTGAGCTGTCCTTTGTGACACCGCAAGCAGAAAGATGGCACAGAGAAAGAGAAAACAGACAAAAAAGAAGCAGCTAATCCGTATAAAAGTGTAAAGGAACTAGAATGATAGCTGAGCCTTGGCTGAAGGAAAAGCAAAAGCTTACAGCACCTGGTATTCCCAGGCGGTCTCCCATCCAAGTACTAACCAGGCCCGACCCTGCTTAGCTTCCGAGATCGGACGAGATCGGGCGTGCTCAGGGTGGTATGGCCGTAAGCGAGTACAACAGTCAAGAGCGACCTATTTAAAGAAGACACACAGGCAGGCCAAAGAGAAACAGATCCTTTTCCACTCAAAGTTTTTTCCAAGTCTTTTAAAAGTCTTCTCTCTTTTTTAATATGAGCTAAATTAAGGGAAAGAAATAAGTAACAATAAAAAATATGCATTTTAATAAATAAATACATTCACAAAAGATAAATGTCGCGCGGTGACGCACTTTGTGTGGAAGTAATGGGGGCCTGTTTCTCAACTTTAACATCAGAAATGTCTTCTGGTTGAAATTGAATTAAATAAAAGTAAACAAATACTGCGCTTACTTTAAATTGAATGTAATTTGGGGGGAAATTGGTCATTTTAAAACAGAAATTTCAAACCTGGTTAAATTAAATTAAACCAAAATGTTTAAAATAATTAATATCAATAAATACAATCAATATTGCGTTGAGGCACTTTGAGTGGAAGTAAATGTCATCTGGTTAAAATAAAACCAAAACAATTAAAATAAAATTAAATAAAATATTGTGGTGATGCACTTTGAGTGCAGGTAATTTGGGGTGAATTTAGTGATTTTAAAACAGAAATTTCAAACCTGGTTAAATTAAATTAAACCAAAATGTTTAAATTAATTAATAAAATTAATAGCAATAAATACAATCAATACTGCGTTGAGGCACTTTGAGTGGAAGTAAATGTCATCTGGTTAAAATGAAACCAAATCTATTGAAATGAAATAAAATTAAATAATATAAAATTAAATAAAATATTGTGGTGATGCACTTTGAGTGCAGGTAATTTGGGGATGAATTTAGTGATTTTAAAACAGAAATTTCAAACCTGGTTAAATTAAATTAAACCAAAATGTTTAAATTAATTAATAAAATTAATATCAATAAATACAATCAATATTGCGTTGAGGCACTTTGAGTGGAAGTAAAAGTCATCTTGTTAAAATAAAACCAAACCTATTAAAATAAAATAAAATAAAATATTGTGGTGATGCACTTTGAGTGCAGGTAATTTGGGGTGAATTTAGTGATTTTAAAACAGAAAGGGCATGCCTATATTTTCCTACAATGAAACAATATTTGCTGATGAGTTTAATGAATTTTTTTTTTTTTTTTTTGAGATGATAAAAAACTCTTGTCCTGTTCCAAGTAATGAAAAAGTACCAAAAAAGCTGAAATATGTCATTTGTTTAATTGCAAATAATTTGATCCCACACCAACATCAGTGAAAAAATGAACATGAGAATGTGTTTTTTGTTAATTTATTTGAAAATGAACTTTAAATCTAAGAGGGTGCATCTCCTGTGTAGTTTACCACTAAGGGGTTCGGATGACAATCAAATTTGGGAAGCTCCGTCTCAAACTGAAGAGAGGGGTGTCATTTCCAAAAGAGCACGCGGCGCTCAAGAGTTTGTAATAGAGACAGAGAAAAGGCCCGTCTATCGCCTCCTGCAGGAGAAAGGAAGAATGACGAGGCTGAGCTGTCCTTTGTGACACCGCAAGCAGAAAGATGGCACAGAGAAAGAGAAAACAGACAAAAAAGAAGCAGCTAATCCGTATAAAAGTGTAAAGGAACTAGAATGATAGCTGAGCCTTGGCTGAAGGAAAAGCAAAAGCTTACAGCACCTGGTATTCCCAGGCGGTCTCCCATCCAAGTACTAACCAGGCCCGACCCTGCTTAGCTTCCGAGATCGGACGAGATCGGGCGTGCTCAGGGTGGTATGGCCGTAAGCGAGTACAACAGTCAAGAGCGACCTATTTAAAGAAGACACACAGGCAGGCCAAAGAGAAACAGATCCTTTTCCACTCAAAGTTTTTTCCAAGTCTTTTAAAAGTCTTCTCTCTTTTTTAATATGAGCTAAATTAAGGGAAAGAAATAAGTAACAATAAAAAATATGCATTTTAATAAATAAATACATTCACAAAAGATAAATGTCGCGCGGTGACGCACTTTGTGTGGAAGTAATGGGGGCCTGTTTCTCAACTTTAACATCAGAAATGTCTTCTGGTTGAAATTGAATTAAATAAAAGTAAACAAATACTGCGCTTACTTTAAATTGAATGTAATTTGGGGGGAAATTGGTCATTTTAAAACAGAAATTTCAAACCTGGTTAAATTAAATTAAACCAAAATGTTTAAATTAATTAATAAAATTAATAGCAATAAATACAATCAATACTGCGTTGAGGCACTTTGAGTGGAAGTAAATGTCATCTGGTTAAAATGAAACCAAATCTATTGAAATAAAATAAAATTAAATAATATAAAATAAAATAAAATATTGTGGTGATGCACTTTGAGTGCAGGTAATTTGGGGTGAATTTAGTGATTTTAAAACAGGAATTTCAAACCTGGTTAAATTAAATTAAACCAAAATGTTTAAATTAATTAATAAAATTAATATCAATAAATACAATCAATATTACGTTGAGGCACTTTGAGTGGAAGTAAATGTCATCTGGTTAAAATAAAACCAAACCTATTAAAATAAAATAAAATAAAATATTGTGGTGATGCACTTTGAGTGCAGGTAATTTGGGGTGAATTTAGTGATTTTAAAACAGAAAGGGCATGCCTATATGTTCCTACAATGAAACAATATTTGCTGATGAGTTTGATTTTTTTTTTTTTTTTTTGAGATGATAAAAAACTCTTGTCCTGTTCCAAGTAATGAAAAAGTACCAAAAAAGCTGAAATATGTCATTTGTTTAATTGCAAATAATTTGATCCCACACCAACATCAGTGAAAAAATGAACATGAGAATGTGTTTTTTGTTAATTTATTTGAAAATGAACTTTAAATCTAAGAGGGTGCATCTCCTGTGTAGTTTACCACTAAGGGGTTCGGATGACAATCAAATTTGGGAAGCTCCGTCTCAAACTGAAGAGAGGGGTGTCATTTCCAAAAGAGCACGCGGCGCTCAAGAGTTTGTAATAGAGACAGAGAAAAGGCCCGTCTATCGCCTCCTGCAGGAGAAAGGAAGAATGACGAGGCTGAGCTGTCCTTTGTGACACCGCAAGCAGAAAGATGGCACAGAGAAAGAGAAAACAGACAAAAAAGAAGCAGCTAATCCGTATAAAAGTGTAAAGGAACTAGAATGATAGCTGAGCCTTGGCTGAAAGAAAAGCAAAAGCTTACAGCACCTGGTATTCCCAGGCGGTCTCCCATCCAAGTACTAACCAGGCCCGACCCTGCTTAGCTTCCGAGATCGGACGAGATCGGGCGTGCTCAGGGTGGTATGGCCGTAAGCGAGTACAACAGTCAAGAGCGACCTATTTAAAGAAGACACACAGGCAGGCCAAAGAGAAACAGATCCTTTTCCACTCAAAGTTTTTTCCAAGTCTTTTAAAAGTCTTCTCTCTTTTTTAATATGAGCTAAATTAAGGGAAAGAAATAAGTAACAATAAAAAATATGCATTTTAATAAATAAATACATTCACAAAAGATAAATGTCGCGCGGTGACGCACTTTGTGTGGAAGTAATGGGGGCCTGTTTCTCAACTTTAACATCAGAAATGTCTTCTGGTTGAAATTGAATTAAATAAAAGTAAACAAACACTGCGCTTACTTTAAATTGAATGTAATTTGGGGGGAATTTGGTCATTTTAAAACAGAAATTTCAAACCTGGTTAAATTAAATTAAACCAAAATGTTTAAAATAATTAATATCAATAAATACAATCAATATTGCGTTGAGGCACTTTGAGTGGAAGTAAATGTCATCTGGTTAAAATAAAACCAAAACAATTAAAATAAAATTAAATAAAATATTGTGGTGATGCACTTTGAGTGCAGGTAATTTGGGGTGAATTTAGTGATTTTAAAACAGAAATTTCAAACCTGGTTAAATTAAATTAAACCAAAATGTTTAAATTAATTAATAAAATTAATAGCAATAAATACAATCAATACTGCGTTGAGGCACTTTGAGTGGAAGTAAATGTCATCTGGTTAAAATGAAACCAAATCTATTGAAATGAAATAAAATTAAATAATATAAAATTAAATAAAATATTGTGGTGATGCACTTTGAGTGCAGGTAATTTGGGGATGAATTTAGTGATTTTAAAACAGAAATTTCAAACCTGGTTAAATTAAATTAAACCAAAATGTTTAAATTAATTAATAAAATTAATATCAATAAATACAATCAATATTGCGTTGAGGCACTTTGAGTGGAAGTAAAAGTCATCTTGTTAAAATAAAACCAAACCTATTAAAATAAAATAAAATAAAATATTGTGGTGATGCACTTTGAGTGCAGGTAATTTGGGGTGAATTTAGTGATTTTAAAACAGAAAGGGCATGCCTATATTTTCCTACAATGAAACAATATTTGCTGATGAGTTTAATGAATTTTTTTTTTTTTTTTTTGAGATGATAAAAAACTCTTGTCCTGTTCCAAGTAATGAAAAAGTACCAAAAAAGCTGAAATATGTCATTTGTTTAATTGCAAATAATTTGATCCCACACCAACATCAGTGAAAAAATGAACATGAGAATGTGTTTTTTGTTAATTTATTTGAAAATGAACTTTAAATCTAAGAGGGTGCATCTCCTGTGTAGTTTACCACTAAGGGGTTCGGATGACAATCAAATTTGGGAAGCTCCGTCTCAAACTGAAGAGAGGGGTGTCATTTCCAAAAGAGCACGCGGCGCTCAAGAGTTTGTAATAGAGACAGAGAAAAGGCCCGTCTATCGCCTCCTGCAGGAGAAAGGAAGAATGACGAGGCTGAGCTGTCCTTTGTGACACAGCAAGCAGAAAGATGGCACAGAGAAAGAGAAAACAGACAAAAAAGAAGCAGCTAATCCGTATAAAAGTGTAAAGGAACTAGAATGATAGCTGAGCCTTGGCTGAAGGAAAAGCAAAAGCTTACAGCACCTGGTATTCCCAGGCGGTCTCCCATCCAAGTACTAACCAGGCCCGACCCTGCTTAGCTTCCGAGATCGGACGAGATCGGGCGTGCTCAGGGTGGTATGGCGGTAAGCGAGTACAACAGTCAAGAGCGACCTATTTAAAGAAGACACACAGGCAGGCCAAAGAGAAACAGATCCTTTTCCACTCAAAGTTTTTTCCAAGTCTTTTAAAAGTCTTCTCTCTTTTTTAATATGAGCTAAATTAAGGGAAAGAAATAAGTAACAATAAAAAATATGCATTTTAATAAATAAATACATTCACAAAAGATAAATGTCGCGCGGTGACGCACTTTGTGTGGAAGTAATGGGGGCCTGTTTCTCAACTTTAACATCAGAAATGTCTTCTGGTTGAAATTGAATTAAATAAAAGTAAACAAATACTGCGCTTACTTTAAATTGAATGTAATTTGGGGGGAATTTGGTCATTTTAAAACAGAAATTTCAAACCTGGTTAAATTAAATTAAACCAAAATGTTTAAAATAATTAATATCAATAAATACAATCAATATTGCGTTGAGGCACTTTGAGTGGAAGTAAATGTCATCTGGTTAAAATAAAACCAAAACAATTAAAATAAAATTAAATAAAATATTGTGGTGATGCACTTTGAGTGCAGGTAATTTGGGGTGAATTTAGTGATTTTAAAACAGAAATTTCAAACCTGGTTAAATTAAATTAAACCAAAATGTTTAAATTAATTAATAAAATTAATAGCAATAAATACAATCAATACTGCGTTGAGGCACTTTGAGTGGAAGTAAAAGTCATCTTGTTAAAATAAAACCAAACCTATTAAAATAAAATAAAATAAAATATTGTGGTGATGCACTTTGAGTGCAGGTAATTTGGGGTGAATTTAGTGATTTTAAAACAGAAAGGGCATGCCTATATTTTCCTACAATGAAACAATATTTGCTGATGAGTTTAATGAATTTTTTTTTTTTTTTTTGAGATGATAAAAAACTCTTGTCCTGTTCCAAGTAATGAAAAAGTACCAAAAAAGCTGAAATATGTCATTTGTTTAATTGCAAATAATTTGATCCCACACCAACATCAGTGAAAAAATGAACATGAGAATGTGTTTTTTGTTAATTTATTTGAAAATGAACTTTAAATCTAAGAGGGTGCATCTCCTGTGTAGTTTACCACTAAGGGGTTCGGATGACAATCAAATTTGGGAAGCTCCGTCTCAAACTGAAGAGAGGGGTGTCATTTCCAAAAGAGCACGCGGCGCTCAAGAGTTTGTAATAGAGACAGAGAAAAGGCCCGTCTATCGCCTCCTGCAGGAGAAAGGAAGAATGACGAGGCTGAGCTGTCCTTTGTGACACCGCAAGCAGAAAGATGGCACAGAGAAAGAGAAAACAGACAAAAAAGAAGCAGCTAATCCGTATAAAAGTGTAAAGGAACTAGAATGATAGCTGAGCCTTGGCTGAAGGAAAAGCAAAAGCTTACAGCACCTGGTATTCCCAGGCGGTCTCCCATCCAAGTACTAACCAGGCCCGACCCTGCTTAGCTTCCGAGATCGGACGAGATCGGGCGTGCTCAGGGTGGTATGGCCGTAAGCGAGTACAACAGTCAAGAGCGACCTATTTAAAGAAGACACACAGGCAGGCCAAAGAGAAACAGATCCTTTTCCACTCAAAGTTTTTTCCAAGTCTTTTAAAAGTCTTCTCTCTTTTTTAATATGAGCTAAATTAAGGGAAAGAAATAAGTAACAATAAAAAATATGCATTTTAATAAATAAATACATTCACAAAAGATAAATGTCGCGCGGTGACGCACTTTGTGTGGAAGTAATGGGGGCCTGTTTCTCAACTTTAACATCAGAAATGTCTTCTGGTTGAAATTGAATTAAATAAAAGTAAACAAATACTGCGCTTACTTTAAATTGAATGTAATTTGGGGGGAAATTGGTCATTTTAAAACAGAAATTTCAAACCTGGTTAAATTAAATTAAACCAAAATGTTTAAATTAATTAATAAAATTAATAGCAATAAATACAATCAATACTGCGTTGAGGCACTTTGAGTGGAAGTAAATGTCATCTGGTTAAAATGAAACCAAATCTATTGAAATAAAATAAAATTAAATAATATAAAATAAAATAAAATATTGTGGTGATGCACTTTGAGTGCAGGTAATTTGGGGTGAATTTAGTGATTTTAAAACAGGAATTTCAAACCTGGTTAAATTAAATTAAACCAAAATGTTTAAATTAATTAATAAAATTAATATCAATAAATACAATCAATATTACGTTGAGGCACTTTGAGTGGAAGTAAATGTCATCTGGTTAAAATAAAACCAAACCTATTAAAATAAAATAAAATAAAATATTGTGGTGATGCACTTTGAGTGCAGGTAATTTGGGGTGAATTTAGTGATTTTAAAACAGAAAGGGCATGCCTATATGTTCCTACAATGAAACAATATTTGCTGATGAGTTTGATTTTTTTTTTTTTTTTTTGAGATGATAAAAAACTCTTGTCCTGTTCCAAGTAATGAAAAAGTACCAAAAAAGCTGAAATATGTCATTTGTTTAATTGCAAATAATTTGATCCCACACCAACATCAGTGAAAAAATGAACATGAGAATGTGTTTTTTGTTAATTTATTTGAAAATGAACTTTAAATCTAAGAGGGTGCATCTCCTGTGTAGTTTACCACTAAGGGGTTCGGATGACAATCAAATTTGGGAAGCTCCGTCTCAAACTGAAGAGAGGGGTGTCATTTCCAAAAGAGCACGCGGCGCTCAAGAGTTTGTAATAGAGACAGAGAAAAGGCCCGTCTATCGCCTCCTGCAGGAGAAAGGAAGAATGACGAGGCTGAGCTGTCCTTTGTGACACCGCAAGCAGAAAGATGGCACAGAGAAAGAGAAAACAGACAAAAAAGAAGCAGCTAATCCGTATAAAAGTGTAAAGGAACTAGAATGATAGCTGAGCCTTGGCTGAATGAAAAGCAAAAGCTTACAGCACCTGGTATTCCCAGGCGGTCTCCCATCCAAGTACTAACCAGGCCCGACCCTGCTTAGCTTCCGAGATCGGACGAGATCGGGCGTGCTCAGGGTGGTATGGCCGTAAGCGAGTACAACAGTCAAGAGCGACCTATTTAAAGAAGACACACAGGCAGGCCAAAGAGAAACAGATCCTTTTCCACTCAAAGTTTTTTCCAAGTCTTTTAAAAGTCTTCTCTCTTTTTTAATATGAGCTAAATTAAGGGAAAGAAATAAGTAACAATAAAAAATATGCATTTTAATAAATAAATACATTCACAAAAGATAAATGTCGCGCGGTGACGCACTTTGTGTGGAAGTAATGGGGGCCTGTTTCTCAACTTTAACATCAGAAATGTCTTCTGGTTGAAATTGAATTAAATAAAAGTAAACAAACACTGCGCTTACTTTAAATTGAATGTAATTTGGGGGGAATTTGGTCATTTTAAAACAGAAATTTCAAACCTGGTTAAATTAAATTAAACCAAAATGTTTAAAATAATTAATATCAATAAATACAATCAATATTGCGTTGAGGCACTTTGAGTGGAAGTAAATGTCATCTGGTTAAAATAAAACCAAAACAATTAAAATAAAATTAAATAAAATATTGTGGTGATGCACTTTGAGTGCAGGTAATTTGGGGTGAATTTAGTGATTTTAAAACAGAAATTTCAAACCTGGTTAAATTAAATTAAACCAAAATGTTTAAATTAATTAATAAAATTAATAGCAATAAATACAATCAATACTGCGTTGAGGCACTTTGAGTGGAAGTAAATGTCATCTGGTTAAAATGAAACCAAATCTATTGAAATGAAATAAAATTAAATAATATAAAATTAAATAAAATATTGTGGTGATGCACTTTGAGTGCAGGTAATTTGGGGATGAATTTAGTGATTTTAAAACAGAAATTTCAAACCTGGTTAAATTAAATTAAACCAAAATGTTTAAATTAATTAATAAAATTAATATCAATAAATACAATCAATATTGCGTTGAGGCACTTTGAGTGGAAGTAAAAGTCATCTTGTTAAAATAAAACCAAACCTATTAAAATAAAATAAAATAAAATATTGTGGTGATGCACTTTGAGTGCAGGTAATTTGGGGTGAATTTAGTGATTTTAAAACAGAAAGGGCATGCCTATATTTTCCTACAATGAAACAATATTTGCTGATGAGTTTAATGAATTTTTTTTTTTTTTTTGAGATGATAAAAAACTCTTGTCCTGTTCCAAGTAATGAAAAAGTACCAAAAAAGCTGAAATATGTCATTTGTTTAATTGCAAATAATTTGATCCCACACCAACATCAGTGAAAAAATGAACATGAGAATGTGTTTTTTGTTAATTTATTTGAAAATGAACTTTAAATCTAAGAGGGTGCATCTCCTGTGTAGTTTACCACTAAGGGGTTCGGATGACAATCAAATTTGGGAAGCTCCGTCTCAAACTGAAGAGAGGGGTGTCATTTCCAAAAGAGCACGCGGCGCTCAAGAGTTTGTAATAGAGACAGAGAAAAGGCCCGTCTATCGCCTCCTGCAGGAGAAAGGAAGAATGACGAGGCTGAGCTGTCCTTTGTGACACCGCAAGCAGAAAGATGGCACAGAGAAAGAGAAAACAGACAAAAAAGAAGCAGCTAATCCGTATAAAAGTGTAAAGGAACTAGAATGATAGCTGAGCCTTGGCTGAAGGAAAAGCAAAAGCTTACAGCCCCTGGTATTCCCAGGCGGTCTCCCATCCAAGTACTAACCAGGCCCGACCCTGCTTAGCTTCCGAGATCGGACGAGATCGGGCGTGCTCAGGGTGGTATGGCCGTAAGCGAGTACAACAGTCAAGAGCGACCTATTTAAAGAAGACACACAGGCAGGCCAAAGAGAAACAGATCCTTTTCCACTCAAAGTTTTTTCCAAGTCTTTTAAAAGTCTTCTCTCTTTTTTAATATGAGCTAAATTAAGGGAAAGAAATAAGTAACAATAAAAAATATGCATTTTAATAAATAAATACATTCACAAAAGATAAATGTCGCGCGGTGACGCACTTTGTGTGGAAGTAATGGGGGCCTGTTTCTCAACTTTAACATCAGAAATGTCTTCTGGTTGAAATTGAATTAAATAAAAGTAAACAAATACTGCGCTTACTTTAAATTGAATGTAATTTGGGGGGAAATTGGTCATTTTAAAACAGAAATTTCAAACCTGGTTAAATTAAATGAAACCAAAATGTTTAAATTAATTAATAAAATTAATAGCAATAAATACAATCAATACTGCGTTGAGGCACTTTGAGTGGAAGTAAATGTCATCTGGTTAAAATGAAACCAAATCTATTGAAATAAAATAAAATTAAATAATATAAAATAAAATAAAATATTGTGGTGATGCACTTTGAGTGCAGGTAATTTGGGGTGAATTTAGTGATTTTAAAACAGGAATTTCAAACCTGGTTAAATTAAATTAAACCAAAATGTTTAAATTAATTAATAAAATTAATATCAATAAATACAATCAATATTACGTTGAGGCACTTTGAGTGGAAGTAAATGTCATCTGGTTAAAATAAAACCAAACCTATTAAAATAAAATAAAATAAAATATTGTGGTGATGCACTTTGAGTGCAGGTAATTTGGGGTGAATTTAGTGATTTTAAAACAGAAAGGGCATGCCTATATTTTCCTACAATGAAACAATATTTGCTGATGAGTTTAATGAATTTTTTTTTTTTGAGATGATAAAAAACTCTTGTCCTGTTCCAAGTAATGAAAAAGTACCAAAAAAGCTGAAATATGTCATTTGTTTAATTGCAAATAATTTGATCCCACACCAACATCAGTGAAAAAATGAACATGAGAATGTGTTTTTTGTTAATTTATTTGAAAATGAACTTTAAATCTAAGAGGGTGCATCTCCTGTGTAGTTTACCACTAAGGGGTTCGGATGACAATCAAATTTGGGAAGCTCCGTCTCAAACTGAAGAGAGGGGTGTCATTTCCAAAAGAGCACGCGGCGCTCAAGAGTTTGTAATAGAGACAGAGAAAAGGCCCGTCTATCGCCTCCTGCAGGAGAAAGGAAGAATGACGAGGCTGAGCTGTCCTTTGTGACACCGCAAGCAGAAAGATGGCACAGAGAAAGAGAAAACAGACAAAAAAGAAGCAGCTAATCCGTATAAAAGTGTAAAGGAACTAGAATGATAGCTGAGCCTTGGCTGAATGAAAAGCAAAAGCTTACAGCACCTGGTATTCCCAGGCGGTCTCCCATCCAAGTACTAACCAGGCCCGACCCTGCTTAGCTTCCGAGATCGGACGAGATCGGGCGTGCTCAGGGTGGTATGGCCGTAAGCGAGTACAACAGTCAAGAGCGACCTATTTAAAGAAGACACACAGGCAGGCCAAAGAGAAACAGATCCTTTTCCACTCAAAGTTTTTTCCAAGTCTTTTAAAAGTCTTCTCTCTTTTTTAATATGAGCTAAATTAAGGGAAAGAAATAAGTAACAATAAAAAATATGCATTTTAATAAATAAATACATTCACAAAAGATAAATGTCGCGCGGTGACGCACTTTGTGTGGAAGTAATGGGGGCCTGTTTCTCAACTTTAACATCAGAAATGTCTTCTGGTTGAAATTGAATTAAATAAAAGTAAACAAACACTGCGCTTACTTTAAATTGAATGTAATTTGGGGGGAATTTGGTCATTTTAAAACAGAAATTTCAAACCTGGTTAAATTAAATTAAACCAAAATGTTTAAAATAATTAATATCAATAAATACAATCAATATTGCGTTGAGGCACTTTGAGTGGAAGTAAATGTCATCTGGTTAAAATAAAACCAAAACAATTAAAATAAAATTAAATAAAATATTGTGGTGATGCACTTTGAGTGCAGGTAATTTGGGGTGAATTTAGTGATTTTAAAACAGAAATTTCAAACCTGGTTAAATTAAATTAAACCAAAATGTTTAAATTAATTAATAAAATTAATAGCAATAAATACAATCAATACTGCGTTGAGGCACTTTGAGTGGAAGTAAATGTCATCTGGTTAAAATGAAACCAAATCTATTGAAATGAAATAAAATTAAATAATATAAAATTAAATAAAATATTGTGGTGATGCACTTTGAGTGCAGGTAATTTGGGGATGAATTTAGTGATTTTAAAACAGAAATTTCAAACCTGGTTAAATTAAATTAAACCAAAATGTTTAAATTAATTAATAAAATTAATATCAATAAATACAATCAATATTGCGTTGAGGCACTTTGAGTGGAAGTAAAAGTCATCTTGTTAAAATAAAACCAAACCTATTAAAATAAAATAAAATAAAATATTGTGGTGATGCACTTTGAGTGCAGGTAATTTGGGGTGAATTTAGTGATTTTAAAACAGAAAGGGCATGCCTATATTTTCCTACAATGAAACAATATTTGCTGATGAGTTTAATGAATTTTTTTTTTTTTTTTGAGATGATAAAAAACTCTTGTCCTGTTCCAAGTAATGAAAAAGTACCAAAAAAGCTGAAATATGTCATTTGTTTAATTGCAAATAATTTGATCCCACACCAACATCAGTGAAAAAATGAACATGAGAATGTGTTTTTTGTTAATTTATTTGAAAATGAACTTTAAATCTAAGAGGGTGCATCTCCTGTGTAGTTTACCACTAAGGGGTTCGGATGACAATCAAATTTGGGAAGCTCCGTCTCAAACTGAAGAGAGGGGTGTCATTTCCAAAAGAGCACGCGGCGCTCAAGAGTTTGTAATAGAGACAGAGAAAAGGCCCGTCTATCGCCTCCTGCAGGAGAAAGGAAGAATGACGAGGCTGAGCTGTCCTTTGTGACACCGCAAGCAGAAAGATGGCACAGAGAAAGAGAAAACAGACAAAAAAGAAGCAGCTAATCCGTATAAAAGTGTAAAGGAACTAGAATGATAGCTGAGCCTTGGCTGAAGGAAAAGCAAAAGCTTACAGCCCCTGGTATTCCCAGGCGGTCTCCCATCCAAGTACTAACCAGGCCCGACCCTGCTTAGCTTCCGAGATCGGACGAGATCGGGCGTGCTCAGGGTGGTATGGCCGTAAGCGAGTACAACAGTCAAGAGCGACCTATTTAAAGAAGACACACAGGCAGGCCAAAGAGAAACAGATCCTTTTCCACTCAAAGTTTTTTCCAAGTCTTTTAAAAGTCTTCTCTCTTTTTTAATATGAGCTAAATTAAGGGAAAGAAATAAGTAACAATAAAAAATATGCATTTTAATAAATAAATACATTCACAAAAGATAAATGTCGCGCGGTGACGCACTTTGTGTGGAAGTAATGGGGGCCTGTTTCTCAACTTTAACATCAGAAATGTCTTCTGGTTGAAATTGAATTAAATAAAAGTAAACAAATACTGCGCTTACTTTAAATTGAATGTAATTTGGGGGGAAATTGGTCATTTTAAAACAGAAATTTCAAACCTGGTTAAATTAAATGAAACCAAAATGTTTAAATTAATTAATAAAATTAATAGCAATAAATACAATCAATACTGCGTTGAGGCACTTTGAGTGGAAGTAAATGTCATCTGGTTAAAATGAAACCAAATCTATTGAAATAAAATAAAATTAAATAATATAAAATAAAATAAAATATTGTGGTGATGCACTTTGAGTGCAGGTAATTTGGGGTGAATTTAGTGATTTTAAAACAGGAATTTCAAACCTGGTTAAATTAAATTAAACCAAAATGTTTAAATTAATTAATAAAATTAATATCAATAAATACAATCAATATTACGTTGAGGCACTTTGAGTGGAAGTAAATGTCATCTGGTTAAAATAAAACCAAACCTATTAAAATAAAATAAAATAAAATATTGTGGTGATGCACTTTGAGTGCAGGTAATTTGGGGTGAATTTAGTGATTTTAAAACAGAAAGGGCATGCCTATATTTTCCTACAATGAAACAATATTTGCTGATGAGTTTAATGAATTTTTTTTTTTTGAGATGATAAAAAACTCTTGTCCTGTTCCAAGTAATGAAAAAGTACCAAAAAAGCTGAAATATGTCATTTGTTTAATTGCAAATAATTTGATCCCACACCAACATCAGTGAAAAAATGAACATGAGAATGTGTTTTTTGTTAATTTATTTGAAAATGAACTTTAAATCTAAGAGGGTGCATCTCCTGTGTAGTTTACCACTAAGGGGTTCGGATGACAATCAAATTTGGGAAGCTCCGTCTCAAACTGAAGAGAGGGGTGTCATTTCCAAAAGAGCACGCGGCGCTCAAGAGTTTGTAATAGAGACAGAGAAAAGGCCCGTCTATCGCCTCCTGCAGGAGAAAGGAAGAATGACGAGGCTGAGCTGTCCTTTGTGACACCGCAAGCAGAAAGATGGCACAGAGAAAGAGAAAACAGACAAAAAAGAAGCAGCTAATCCGTATAAAAGTGTAAAGGAACTAGAATGATAGCTGAGCCTTGGCTGAAGGAAAAGCAAAAGCTTACAGCACCTGGTATTCCCAGGCGGTCTCCCATCCAAGTACTAACCAGGCCCGACCCTGCTTAGCTTCCGAGATCGGACGAGATCGGGCGTGCTCAGGGTGGTATGGCCGTAAGCGAGTACAACAGTCAAGAGCGACCTATTTAAAGAAGACACACAGGCAGGCCAAAGAGAAACAGATCCTTTTCCACTCAAAGTTTTTTCCAAGTCTTTTAAAAGTCTTCTCTCTTTTTTAATATGAGCTAAATTAAGGGAAAGAAATAAGTAACAATAAAAAATATGCATTTTAATAAATAAATACATTCACAAAAGATAAATGTCGCGCGGTGACGCACTTTGTGTGGAAGTAATGGGGGCCTGTTTCTCAACTTTAACATCAGAAATGTCTTCTGGTTGAAATTGAATTAAATAAAAGTAAACAAATACTGCGCTTACTTTAAATTGAATGTAATTTGGGGGGAATTTGGTCATTTTAAAACAGAAATTTCAAACCTGGTTAAATTAAATTAAACCAAAATGTTTAAAATAATTAATATCAATAAATACAATCAATATTGCGTTGAGGCACTTTGAGTGGAAGTAAATGTCATCTGGTTAAAATAAAACCAAAACAATTAAAATAAAATTAAATAAAATATTGTGGTGATGCACTTTGAGTGCAGGTAATTTGGGGTGAATTTAGTGATTTTAAAACAGAAATTTCAAACCTGGTTAAATTAAATTAAACCAAAATGTTTAAATTAATTAATAAAATTAATAGCAATAAATACAATCAATACTGCGTTGAGGCACTTTGAGTGGAAGTAAATGTCATCTGGTTAAAATGAAACCAAATCTATTGAAATGAAATAAAATTAAATAATATAAAATTAAATAAAATATTGTGGTGATGCACTTTGAGTGCAGGTAATTTGGGGATGAATTTAGTGATTTTAAAACAGAAATTTCAAACCTGGTTAAATTAAATTAAACCAAAATGTTTAAATTAATTAATAAAATTAATATCAATAAATACAATCAATATTGCGTTGAGGCACTTTGAGTGGAAGTAAAAGTCATCTTGTTAAAATAAAACCAAACCTATTAAAATAAAATAAAATAAAATATTGTGGTGATGCACTTTGAGTGCAGGTAATTTGGGGTGAATTTAGTGATTTTAAAACAGAAAGGGCATGCCTATATTTTCCTACAATGAAACAATATTTGCTGATGAGTTTAATGAATTTTTTTTTTTTTTTTTTGAGATGATAAAAAACTCTTGTCCTGTTCCAAGTAATGAAAAAGTACCAAAAAAGCTGAAATATGTCATTTGTTTAATTGCAAATAATTTGATCCCACACCAACATCAGTGAAAAAATGAACATGAGAATGTGTTTTTTGTTAATTTATTTGAAAATGAACTTTAAATCTAAGAGGGTGCATCTCCTGTGTAGTTTACCACTAAGGGGTTCGGATGACAATCAAATTTGGGAAGCTCCGTCTCAAACTGAAGAGAGGGGTGTCATTTCCAAAAGAGCACGCGGCGCTCAAGAGTTTGTAATAGAGACAGAGAAAAGGCCCGTCTATCGCCTCCTGCAGGAGAAAGGAAGAATGACGAGGCTGAGCTGTCCTTTGTGACACAGCAAGCAGAAAGATGGCACAGAGAAAGAGAAAACAGACAAAAAAGAAGCAGCTAATCCGTATAAAAGTGTAAAGGAACTAGAATGATAGCTGAGCCTTGGCTGAAGGAAAAGCAAAAGCTTACAGCACCTGGTATTCCCAGGCGGTCTCCCATCCAAGTACTAACCAGGCCCGACCCTGCTTAGCTTCCGAGATCGGACGAGATCGGGCGTGCTCAGGGTGGTATGGCGGTAAGCGAGTACAACAGTCAAGAGCGACCTATTTAAAGAAGACACACAGGCAGGCCAAAGAGAAACAGATCCTTTTCCACTCAAAGTTTTTTCCAAGTCTTTTAAAAGTCTTCTCTCTTTTTTAATATGAGCTAAATTAAGGGAAAGAAATAAGTAACAATAAAAAATATGCATTTTAATAAATAAATACATTCACAAAAGATAAATGTCGCGCGGTGACGCACTTTGTGTGGAAGTAATGGGGGCCTGTTTCTCAACTTTAACATCAGAAATGTCTTCTGGTTGAAATTGAATTAAATAAAAGTAAACAAATACTGCGCTTACTTTAAATTGAATGTAATTTGGGGGGAATTTGGTCATTTTAAAACAGAAATTTCAAACCTGGTTAAATTAAATTAAACCAAAATGTTTAAAATAATTAATATCAATAAATACAATCAATATTGCGTTGAGGCACTTTGAGTGGAAGTAAATGTCATCTGGTTAAAATAAAACCAAAACAATTAAAATAAAATTAAATAAAATATTGTGGTGATGCACTTTGAGTGCAGGTAATTTGGGGTGAATTTAGTGATTTTAAAACAGAAATTTCAAACCTGGTTAAATTAAATTAAACCAAAATGTTTAAATTAATTAATAAAATTAATAGCAATAAATACAATCAATACTGCGTTGAGGCACTTTGAGTGGAAGTAAAAGTCATCTTGTTAAAATAAAACCAAACCTATTAAAATAAAATAAAATAAAATATTGTGGTGATGCACTTTGAGTGCAGGTAATTTGGGGTGAATTTAGTGATTTTAAAACAGAAAGGGCATGCCTATATTTTCCTACAATGAAACAATATTTGCTGATGAGTTTAATGAATTTTTTTTTTTTTTTTTGAGATGATAAAAAACTCTTGTCCTGTTCCAAGTAATGAAAAAGTACCAAAAAAGCTGAAATATGTCATTTGTTTAATTGCAAATAATTTGATCCCACACCAACATCAGTGAAAAAATGAACATGAGAATGTGTTTTTTGTTAATTTATTTGAAAATGAACTTTAAATCTAAGAGGGTGCATCTCCTGTGTAGTTTACCACTAAGGGGTTCGGATGACAATCAAATTTGGGAAGCTCCGTCTCAAACTGAAGAGAGGGGTGTCATTTCCAAAAGAGCACGCGGCGCTCAAGAGTTTGTAATAGAGACAGAGAAAAGGCCCGTCTATCGCCTCCTGCAGGAGAAAGGAAGAATGACGAGGCTGAGCTGTCCTTTGTGACACCGCAAGCAGAAAGATGGCACAGAGAAAGAGAAAACAGACAAAAAAGAAGCAGCTAATCCGTATAAAAGTGTAAAGGAACTAGAATGATAGCTGAGCCTTGGCTGAAGGAAAAGCAAAAGCTTACAGCACCTGGTATTCCCAGGCGGTCTCCCATCCAAGTACTAACCAGGCCCGACCCTGCTTAGCTTCCGAGATCGGACGAGATCGGGCGTGCTCAGGGTGGTATGGCCGTAAGCGAGTACAACAGTCAAGAGCGACCTATTTAAAGAAGACACACAGGCAGGCCAAAGAGAAACAGATCCTTTTCCACTCAAAGTTTTTTCCAAGTCTTTTAAAAGTCTTCTCTCTTTTTTAATATGAGCTAAATTAAGGGAAAGAAATAAGTAACAATAAAAAATATGCATTTTAATAAATAAATACATTCACAAAAGATAAATGTCGCGCGGTGACGCACTTTGTGTGGAAGTAATGGGGGCCTGTTTCTCAACTTTAACATCAGAAATGTCTTCTGGTTGAAATTGAATTAAATAAAAGTAAACAAATACTGCGCTTACTTTAAATTGAATGTAATTTGGGGGGAAATTGGTCATTTTAAAACAGAAATTTCAAACCTGGTTAAATTAAATTAAACCAAAATGTTTAAATTAATTAATAAAATTAATAGCAATAAATACAATCAATACTGCGTTGAGGCACTTTGAGTGGAAGTAAATGTCATCTGGTTAAAATGAAACCAAATCTATTGAAATAAAATAAAATTAAATAATATAAAATAAAATAAAATATTGTGGTGATGCACTTTGAGTGCAGGTAATTTGGGGTGAATTTAGTGATTTTAAAACAGGAATTTCAAACCTGGTTAAATTAAATTAAACCAAAATGTTTAAATTAATTAATAAAATTAATATCAATAAATACAATCAATATTACGTTGAGGCACTTTGAGTGGAAGTAAATGTCATCTGGTTAAAATAAAACCAAACCTATTAAAATAAAATAAAATAAAATATTGTGGTGATGCACTTTGAGTGCAGGTAATTTGGGGTGAATTTAGTGATTTTAAAACAGAAAGGGCATGCCTATATGTTCCTACAATGAAACAATATTTGCTGATGAGTTTGATTTTTTTTTTTTTTTTTTGAGATGATAAAAAACTCTTGTCCTGTTCCAAGTAATGAAAAAGTACCAAAAAAGCTGAAATATGTCATTTGTTTAATTGCAAATAATTTGATCCCACACCAACATCAGTGAAAAAATGAACATGAGAATGTGTTTTTTGTTAATTTATTTGAAAATGAACTTTAAATCTAAGAGGGTGCATCTCCTGTGTAGTTTACCACTAAGGGGTTCGGATGACAATCAAATTTGGGAAGCTCCGTCTCAAACTGAAGAGAGGGGTGTCATTTCCAAAAGAGCACGCGGCGCTCAAGAGTTTGTAATAGAGACAGAGAAAAGGCCCGTCTATCGCCTCCTGCAGGAGAAAGGAAGAATGACGAGGCTGAGCTGTCCTTTGTGACACCGCAAGCAGAAAGATGGCACAGAGAAAGAGAAAACAGACAAAAAAGAAGCAGCTAATCCGTATAAAAGTGTAAAGGAACTAGAATGATAGCTGAGCCTTGGCTGAATGAAAAGCAAAAGCTTACAGCACCTGGTATTCCCAGGCGGTCTCCCATCCAAGTACTAACCAGGCCCGACCCTGCTTAGCTTCCGAGATCGGACGAGATCGGGCGTGCTCAGGGTGGTATGGCCGTAAGCGAGTACAACAGTCAAGAGCGACCTATTTAAAGAAGACACACAGGCAGGCCAAAGAGAAACAGATCCTTTTCCACTCAAAGTTTTTTCCAAGTCTTTTAAAAGTCTTCTCTCTTTTTTAATATGAGCTAAATTAAGGGAAAGAAATAAGTAACAATAAAAAATATGCATTTTAATAAATAAATACATTCACAAAAGATAAATGTCGCGCGGTGACGCACTTTGTGTGGAAGTAATGGGGGCCTGTTTCTCAACTTTAACATCAGAAATGTCTTCTGGTTGAAATTGAATTAAATAAAAGTAAACAAACACTGCGCTTACTTTAAATTGAATGTAATTTGGGGGGAATTTGGTCATTTTAAAACAGAAATTTCAAACCTGGTTAAATTAAATTAAACCAAAATGTTTAAAATAATTAATATCAATAAATACAATCAATATTGCGTTGAGGCACTTTGAGTGGAAGTAAATGTCATCTGGTTAAAATAAAACCAAAACAATTAAAATAAAATTAAATAAAATATTGTGGTGATGCACTTTGAGTGCAGGTAATTTGGGGTGAATTTAGTGATTTTAAAACAGAAATTTCAAACCTGGTTAAATTAAATTAAACCAAAATGTTTAAATTAATTAATAAAATTAATAGCAATAAATACAATCAATACTGCGTTGAGGCACTTTGAGTGGAAGTAAATGTCATCTGGTTAAAATGAAACCAAATCTATTGAAATGAAATAAAATTAAATAATATAAAATTAAATAAAATATTGTGGTGATGCACTTTGAGTGCAGGTAATTTGGGGATGAATTTAGTGATTTTAAAACAGAAATTTCAAACCTGGTTAAATTAAATTAAACCAAAATGTTTAAATTAATTAATAAAATTAATATCAATAAATACAATCAATATTGCGTTGAGGCACTTTGAGTGGAAGTAAAAGTCATCTTGTTAAAATAAAACCAAACCTATTAAAATAAAATAAAATAAAATATTGTGGTGATGCACTTTGAGTGCAGGTAATTTGGGGTGAATTTAGTGATTTTAAAACAGAAAGGGCATGCCTATATTTTCCTACAATGAAACAATATTTGCTGATGAGTTTAATGAATTTTTTTTTTTTTTTTGAGATGATAAAAAACTCTTGTCCTGTTCCAAGTAATGAAAAAGTACCAAAAAAGCTGAAATATGTCATTTGTTTAATTGCAAATAATTTGATCCCACACCAACATCAGTGAAAAAATGAACATGAGAATGTGTTTTTTGTTAATTTATTTGAAAATGAACTTTAAATCTAAGAGGGTGCATCTCCTGTGTAGTTTACCACTAAGGGGTTCGGATGACAATCAAATTTGGGAAGCTCCGTCTCAAACTGAAGAGAGGGGTGTCATTTCCAAAAGAGCACGCGGCGCTCAAGAGTTTGTAATAGAGACAGAGAAAAGGCCCGTCTATCGCCTCCTGCAGGAGAAAGGAAGAATGACGAGGCTGAGCTGTCCTTTGTGACACCGCAAGCAGAAAGATGGCACAGAGAAAGAGAAAACAGACAAAAAAGAAGCAGCTAATCCGTATAAAAGTGTAAAGGAACTAGAATGATAGCTGAGCCTTGGCTGAAGGAAAAGCAAAAGCTTACAGCCCCTGGTATTCCCAGGCGGTCTCCCATCCAAGTACTAACCAGGCCCGACCCTGCTTAGCTTCCGAGATCGGACGAGATCGGGCGTGCTCAGGGTGGTATGGCCGTAAGCGAGTACAACAGTCAAGAGCGACCTATTTAAAGAAGACACACAGGCAGGCCAAAGAGAAACAGATCCTTTTCCACTCAAAGTTTTTTCCAAGTCTTTTAAAAGTCTTCTCTCTTTTTTAATATGAGCTAAATTAAGGGAAAGAAATAAGTAACAATAAAAAATATGCATTTTAATAAATAAATACATTCACAAAAGATAAATGTCGCGCGGTGACGCACTTTGTGTGGAAGTAATGGGGGCCTGTTTCTCAACTTTAACATCAGAAATGTCTTCTGGTTGAAATTGAATTAAATAAAAGTAAACAAATACTGCGCTTACTTTAAATTGAATGTAATTTGGGGGGAAATTGGTCATTTTAAAACAGAAATTTCAAACCTGGTTAAATTAAATGAAACCAAAATGTTTAAATTAATTAATAAAATTAATAGCAATAAATACAATCAATACTGCGTTGAGGCACTTTGAGTGGAAGTAAATGTCATCTGGTTAAAATGAAACCAAATCTATTGAAATAAAATAAAATTAAATAATATAAAATAAAATAAAATATTGTGGTGATGCACTTTGAGTGCAGGTAATTTGGGGTGAATTTAGTGATTTTAAAACAGGAATTTCAAACCTGGTTAAATTAAATTAAACCAAAATGTTTAAATTAATTAATAAAATTAATATCAATAAATACAATCAATATTACGTTGAGGCACTTTGAGTGGAAGTAAATGTCATCTGGTTAAAATAAAACCAAACCTATTAAAATAAAATAAAATAAAATATTGTGGTGATGCACTTTGAGTGCAGGTAATTTGGGGTGAATTTAGTGATTTTAAAACAGAAAGGGCATGCCTATATTTTCCTACAATGAAACAATATTTGCTGATGAGTTTAATGAATTTTTTTTTTTTGAGATGATAAAAAACTCTTGTCCTGTTCCAAGTAATGAAAAAGTACCAAAAAAGCTGAAATATGTCATTTGTTTAATTGCAAATAATTTGATCCCACACCAACATCAGTGAAAAAATGAACATGAGAATGTGTTTTTTGTTAATTTATTTGAAAATGAACTTTAAATCTAAGAGGGTGCATCTCCTGTGTAGTTTACCACTAAGGGGTTCGGATGACAATCAAATTTGGGAAGCTCCGTCTCAAACTGAAGAGAGGGGTGTCATTTCCAAAAGAGCACGCGGCGCTCAAGAGTTTGTAATAGAGACAGAGAAAAGGCCCGTCTATCGCCTCCTGCAGGAGAAAGGAAGAATGACGAGGCTGAGCTGTCCTTTGTGACACCGCAAGCAGAAAGATGGCACAGAGAAAGAGAAAACAGACAAAAAAGAAGCAGCTAATCCGTATAAAAGTGTAAAGGAACTAGAATGATAGCTGAGCCTTGGCTGAAGGAAAAGCAAAAGCTTACAGCACCTGGTATTCCCAGGCGGTCTCCCATCCAAGTACTAACCAGGCCCGACCCTGCTTAGCTTCCGAGATCGGACGAGATCGGGCGTGCTCAGGGTGGTATGGCCGTAAGCGAGTACAACAGTCAAGAGCGACCTATTTAAAGAAGACACACAGGCAGGCCAAAGAGAAACAGATCCTTTTCCACTCAAAGTTTTTTCCAAGTCTTTTAAAAGTCTTCTCTCTTTTTTAATATGAGCTAAATTAAGGGAAAGAAATAAGTAACAATAAAAAATATGCATTTTAATAAATAAATACATTCACAAAAGATAAATGTCGCGCGGTGACGCACTTTGTGTGGAAGTAATGGGGGCCTGTTTCTCAACTTTAACATCAGAAATGTCTTCTGGTTGAAATTGAATTAAATAAAAGTAAACAAATACTGCGCTTACTTTAAATTGAATGTAATTTGGGGGGAATTTGGTCATTTTAAAACAGAAATTTCAAACCTGGTTAAATTAAATTAAACCAAAATGTTTAAAATAATTAATATCAATAAATACAATCAATATTGCGTTGAGGCACTTTGAGTGGAAGTAAATGTCATCTGGTTAAAATAAAACCAAAACAATTAAAATAAAATTAAATAAAATATTGTGGTGATGCACTTTGAGTGCAGGTAATTTGGGGTGAATTTAGTGATTTTAAAACAGAAATTTCAAACCTGGTTAAATTAAATTAAACCAAAATGTTTAAATTAATTAATAAAATTAATAGCAATAAATACAATCAATACTGCGTTGAGGCACTTTGAGTGGAAGTAAATGTCATCTGGTTAAAATGAAACCAAATCTATTGAAATGAAATAAAATTAAATAATATAAAATTAAATAAAATATTGTGGTGATGCACTTTGAGTGCAGGTAATTTGGGGATGAATTTAGTGATTTTAAAACAGAAATTTCAAACCTGGTTAAATTAAATTAAACCAAAATGTTTAAATTAATTAATAAAATTAATATCAATAAATACAATCAATATTGCGTTGAGGCACTTTGAGTGGAAGTAAAAGTCATCTTGTTAAAATAAAACCAAACCTATTAAAATAAAATAAAATAAAATATTGTGGTGATGCACTTTGAGTGCAGGTAATTTGGGGTGAATTTAGTGATTTTAAAACAGAAAGGGCATGCCTATATTTTCCTACAATGAAACAATATTTGCTGATGAGTTTAATGAATTTTTTTTTTTTTTTTTGAGATGATTAAAAACTCTTGTCCTGTTCCAAGTAATGAAAAAGTACCAAAAAAGCTGAAATATGTCATTTGTTTAATTGCAAATAATTTGATCCCACACCAACATCAGTGAAAAAATGAACATGAGAATGTGTTTTTTGTTAATTTATTTGAAAATGAACTTTAAATCTAAGAGGGTGCATCTCCTGTGTAGTTTACCACTAAGGGGTTCGGATGACAATCAAATTTGGGAAGCTCCGTCTCAAACTGAAGAGAGGGGTGTCATTTCCAAAAGAGCACGCGGCGCTCAAGAGTTTGTAATAGAGACAGAGAAAAGGCCCGTCTATCGCCTCCTGCAGGAGAAAGGAAGAATGACGAGGCTGAGCTGTCCTTTGTGACACCGCAAGCAGAAAGATGGCACAGAGAAAGAGAAAACAGACAAAAAAGAAGCAGCTAATCCGTATAAAAGTGTAAAGGAACTAGAATGATAGCTGAGCCTTGGCTGAAGGAAAAGCAAAAGCTTACAGCACCTGGTATTCCCAGGCGGTCTCCCATCCAAGTACTAACCAGGCCCGACCCTGCTTAGCTTCCGAGATCGGACGAGATCGGGCGTGCTCAGGGTGGTATGGCCGTAAGCGAGTACAACAGTCAAGAGCGACCTATTTAAAGAAGACACACAGGCAGGCCAAAGAGAAACAGATCCTTTTCCACTCAAAGTTTTTTCCAAGTCTTTTAAAAGTCTTCTCTCTTTTTTAATATGAGCTAAATTAAGGGAAAGAAATAAGTAACAATAAAAAATATGCATTTTAATAAATAAATACATTCACAAAAGATAAATGTCGCGCGGTGACGCACTTTGTGTGGAAGTAATGGGGGCCTGTTTCTCAACTTTAACATCAGAAATGTCTTCTGGTTGAAATTGAATTAAATAAAAGTAAACAAATACTGCGCTTACTTTAAATTGAATGTAATTTGGGGGGAATTTGGTCATTTTAAAACAGAAATTTCAAACCTGGTTAAATTAAATTAAACCAAAATGTTTAAAATAATTAATATCAATAAATACAATCAATATTGCGTTGAGGCACTTTGAGTGGAAGTAAATGTCATCTGGTTAAAATAAAACCAAAACAATTAAAATAAAATTAAATAAAATATTGTGGTGATGCACTTTGAGTGCAGGTAATTTGGGGTGAATTTAGTGATTTTAAAACAGAAATTTCAAACCTGGTTAAATTAAATTAAACCAAAATGTTTAAATTAATTAATAAAATTAATAGCAATAAATACAATCAATACTGCGTTGAGGCACTTTGAGTGGAAGTAAATGTCATCTGGTTAAAATGAAACCAAATCTATTGAAATGAAATAAAATTAAATAATATAAAATTAAATAAAATATTGTGGTGATGCACTTTGAGTGCAGGTAATTTGGGGATGAATTTAGTGATTTTAAAACAGAAATTTCAAACCTGGTTAAATTAAATTAAACCAAAATGTTTAAATTAATTAATAAAATTAATATCAATAAATACAATCAATATTGCGTTGAGGCACTTTGAGTGGAAGTAAAAGTCATCTTGTTAAAATAAAACCAAACCTATTAAAATAAAATAAAATAAAATATTGTGGTGATGCACTTTGAGTGCAGGTAATTTGGGGTGAATTTAGTGATTTTAAAACAGAAAGGGCATGCCTATATTTTCCTACAATGAAACAATATTTGCTGATGAGTTTAATGAATTTTTTTTTTTTTTTTTGAGATGATAAAAAACTCTTGTCCTGTTCCAAGTAATGAAAAAGTACCAAAAAAGCTGAAATATGTCATTTGTTTAATTGCAAATAATTTGATCCCACACCAACATCAGTGAAAAAATGAACATGAGAATGTGTTTTTTGTTAATTTATTTGAAAATGAACTTTAAATCTAAGAGGGTGCATCTCCTGTGTAGTTTACCACTAAGGGGTTCGGATGACAATCAAATTTGGGAAGCTCCGTCTCAAACTGAAGAGAGGGGTGTCATTTCCAAAAGAGCACGCGGCACTCAAGAGTTTGTAATAGAGACAGAGAAAAGGCCCGTCTATCGCCTCCTGCAGGAGAAAGGAAGAATGACGAGGCTGAGCTGTCCTTTGTGACACCGCAAGCAGAAAGATGGCACAGAGAAAGAGAAAACAGACAAAAAAGAAGCAGCTAATCCGTATAAAAGTGTAAAGGAACTAGAATGATAGCTGAGCCTTGGCTGAAGGAAAAGCAAAAGCTTACAGCACCTGGTATTCCCAGGCGGTCTCCCATCCAAGTACTAACCAGGCCCGACCCTGCTTAGCTTCCGAGATCGGACGAGATCGGGCGTGCTCAGGGTGGTATGGCCGTAAGCAAGTACAACAGTCAAGAGCGACCTATTTAAAGAAGACACACAGGCAGGCCAAAGAGAAACAGATCCTTTTCCACTCAAAGTTTTTTCCAAGTCTTTTAAAAGTCTTCTCTCTTTTTTAATATGAGCTAAATTAAGGGAAAGAAATAAGTAACAATAAAAAATATGCATTTTAATAAATAAATACATTCACAAAAGATAAATGTCGCGCGGTGACGCACTTTGTGTGGAAGTAATGGGGGCCTGTTTCTCAACTTTAACATCAGAAATGTCTTCTGGTTGAAATTGAATTAAATAAAAGTAAACAAATACTGCGCTTACTTTAAATTGAATGTAATTTGGGGGGAATTTGGTCATTTTAAAACAGAAATTTCAAACCTGGTTAAATTAAATTAAACCAAAATGTTTAAATTAATTAATAAAATTAATAGCAATAAATACAATCAATACTGCGTTGAGGCACTTTGAGTGGAAGTAAATGTCATCTGGTTAAAATGAAACCAAATCTATTGAAATGAAATAAAATTAAATAATATAAAATAAAATAAAATATTGTGGTGATGCACTTTGAGTGCAGGTAATTTGGGGTGAATTTAGTGATTTTAAAACAGGAATTTCAAACCTGGTTAAATTAAATTAAACCAAAATGTTTAAATTAATTAATAAAATTAATATCAATAAATACAATCAATATTACGTTGAGGCACTTTGAGTGGAAGTAAATGTCATCTGGTTAAAATAAAACCAAACCTATTAAAATAAAATAAAATAAAATATTGTGGTGATGCACTTTGAGTGCAGGTAATTTGGGGTGAATTTAGTGATTTTAAAACAGAAAGGGCATGCCTATATGTTCCTACAATGAAACAATATTTGCTGATGAGTTTGATTTTTTTTTTTTTTTTTTTGAGATGATAAAAAACTCTTGTCCTGTTCCAAGTAATGAAAAAGTACCAAAAAAGCTGAAATATGTCATTTGTTTAATTGCAAATAATTTGATCCCACACCAACATCAGTGAAAAAATGAACATGAGAATGTGTTTTTTGTTAATTTATTTGAAAATGAACTTTAAATCTAAGAGGGTGCATCTCCTGTGTAGTTTACCACTAAGGGGTTCGGATGACAATCAAATTTGGGAAGCTCCGTCTCAAACTGAAGAGAGGGGTGTCATTTCCAAAAGAGCACGCGGCGCTCAAGAGTTTGTAATAGAGACAGAGAAAAGGCCCGTCTATCGCCTCCTGCAGGAGAAAGGAAGAATGACGAGGCTGAGCTGTCCTTTGTGACACCGCAAGCAGAAAGATGGCACAGAGAAAGAGAAAACAGACAAAAAAGAAGCAGCTAATCCGTATAAAAGTGTGAAGGAACTAGAATGATAGCTGAGCCTTGGCTGAAAGAAAAGCAAAAGCTTACAGCACCTGGTATTCCCAGGCGGTCTCCCATCCAAGTACTAACCAGGCCCGACCCTGCTTAGCTTCCGAGATCGGACGAGATCGGGCGTGCTCAGGGTGGTATGGCCGTAAGCGAGTACAACAGTCAAGAGCGACCTATTTAAAGAAGACACACAGGCAGGCCAAAGAGAAACAGATCCTTTTCCACTCAAAGTTTTTTCCAAGTCTTTTAAAAGTCTTCTCTCTTTTTTAATATGAGCTAAATTAAGGGAAAGAAATAAGTAACAATAAAAAATATGCATTTTAATAAATAAATACATTCACAAAAGATAAATGTCGCGCGGTGACGCACTTTGTGTGGAAGTAATGGGGGCCTGTTTCTCAACTTTAACATCAGAAATGTCTTCTGGTTGAAATTGAATTAAATAAAAGTAAACAAACACTGCGCTTACTTTAAATTGACTGTAATTTGGGGGGAATTTGGTCATTTTAAAACAGAAATTTCAAACCTGGTTAAATTAAATTAAACCAAAATGTTTAAAATAATTAATATCAATAAATACAATCAATATTGCGTTGAGGCACTTTGAGTGGAAGTAAATGTCATCTGGTTAAAATAAAACCAAAACAATTAAAATAAAATTAAATAAAATATTGTGGTGATGCACTTTGAGTGCAGGTAATTTGGGGTGAATTTAGTGATTTTAAAACAGAAATTTCAAACCTGGTTAAATTAAATTAAACCAAAATGTTTAAATTAATTAATAAAATTAATAGCAATAAATACAATCAATACTGCGTTGAGGCACTTTGAGTGGAAGTAAATGTCATCTGGTTAAAATGAAACCAAATCTATTGAAATGAAATAAAATTAAATAATATAAAATTAAATAAAATATTGTGGTGATGCACTTTGAGTGCAGGTAATTTGGGGATGAATTTAGTGATTTTAAAACAGAAATTTCAAACCTGGTTAAATTAAATTAAACCAAAATGTTTAAATTAATTAATAAAATTAATATCAATAAATACAATCAATATTGCGTTGAGGCACTTTGAGTGGAAGTAAAAGTCATCTTGTTAAAATAAAACCAAACCTATTAAAATAAAATAAAATAAAATATTGTGGTGATGCACTTTGAGTGCAGGTAATTTGGGGTGAATTTAGTGATTTTAAAACAGAAAGGGCATGCCTATATTTTCCTACAATGAAACAATATTTGCTGATGAGTTTAATGAATTTTTTTTTTTTTTTTGAGATGATAAAAAACTCTTGTCCTGTTCCAAGTAATGAAAAAGTACCAAAAAAGCTGAAATATGTCATTTGTTTAATTGCAAATAATTTGATCCCACACCAACATCAGTGAAAAAATGAACATGAGAATGTGTTTTTTGTTAATTTATTTGAAAATGAACTTTAAATCTAAGAGGGTGCATCTCCTGTGTAGTTTACCACTAAGGGGTTCGGATGACAATCAAATTTGGGAAGCTCCGTCTCAAACTGAAGAGAGGGGTGTCATTTCCAAAAGAGCACGCGGCGCTCAAGAGTTTGTAATAGAGACAGAGAAAAGGCCCGTCTATCGCCTCCTGCAGGAGAAAGGAAGAATGACGAGGCTGAGCTGTCCTTTGTGACACCGCAAGCAGAAAGATGGCACAGAGAAAGAGAAAACAGACCAAAAAGAAGCAGCTAATCCGTATAAAAGTGTAAAGGAACTAGAATGATAGCTGAGCCTTGGCTGAAGGAAAAGCAAAAGCTTACAGCACCTGGTATTCCCAGGCGGTCTCCCATCCAAGTACTAACCAGGCCCGACCCTGCTTAGCTTCCGAGATCGGACGAGATCGGGCGTGCTCAGGGTGGTATGGCCGTAAGCGAGTACAACAGTCAAGAGCGACCTATTTAAAGAAGACACACAGGCAGGCCAAAGAGAAACAGATCCTTTTCCACTCAAAGTTTTTTCCAAGTCTTTTAAAAGTCTTCTCTCTTTTTTAATATGAGCTAAATTAAGGGAAAGAAATAAGTAACAATAAAAAATATGCATTTTAATAAATAAATACATTCACAAAAGATAAATGTCGCGCGGTGACGCACTTTGTGTGGAAGTAATGGGGGCCTGTTTCTCAACTTTAACATCAGAAATGTCTTCTGGTTGAAATTGAATTAAATAAAAGTAAACAAACACTGCGCTTACTTTAAATTGAATGTAATTTGGGGGGAATTTGGTCATTTTAAAACAGAAATTTCAAACCTGGTTAAATTAAATTAAACCAAAATGTTTAAAATAATTAATATCAATAAATACAATCAATATTGCGTTGAGGCACTTTGAGTGGAAGTAAATGTCATCTGGTTAAAATAAAACCAAAACAATTAAAATAAAATTAAATAAAATATTGTGGTGATGCACTTTGAGTGCAGGTAATTTGGGGTGAATTTAGTGATTTTAAAACAGAAATTTCAAACCTGGTTAAATTAAATTAAACCAAAATGTTTAAATTAATTAATAAAATTAATAGCAATAAATACAATCAATACTGCGTTGAGGCACTTTGAGTGGAAGTAAATGTCATCTGGTTAAAATGAAACCAAATCTATTGAAATGAAATAAAATTAAATAATATAAAATTAAATAAAATATTGTGGTGATGCACTTTGAGTGCAGGTAATTTGGGGATGAATTTAGTGATTTTAAAACAGAAATTTCAAACCTGGTTAAATTAAATTAAACCAAAATGTTTAAATTAATTAATAAAATTAATATCAATAAATACAATCAATATTGCGTTGAGGCACTTTGAGTGGAAGTAAAAGTCATCTTGTTAAAATAAAACCAAACCTATTAAAATAAAATAAAATAAAATATTGTGGTGATGCACTTTGAGTGCAGGTAATTTGGGGTGAATTTAGTGATTTTAAAACAGAAAGGGCATGCCTATATTTTCCTACAATGAAACAATATTTGCTGATGAGTTTAATGAATTTTTTTTTTTTTTTTTTGAGATGATAAAAAACTCTTGTCCTGTTCCAAGTAATGAAAAAGTACCAAAAAAGCTGAAATATGTCATTTGTTTAATTGCAAATAATTTGATCCCACACCAACATCAGTGAAAAAATGAACATGAGAATGTGTTTTTTGTTAATTTATTTGAAAATGAACTTTAAATCTAAGAGGGTGCATCTCCTGTGTAGTTTACCACTAAGGGGTTCGGATGACAATCAAATTTGGGAAGCTCCGTCTCAAACTGAAGAGAGGGGTGTCATTTCCAAAAGAGCACGCGGCGCTCAAGAGTTTGTAATAGAGACAGAGAAAAGGCCCGTCTATCGCCTCCTGCAGGAGAAAGGAAGAATGACGAGGCTGAGCTGTCCTTTGTGACACAGCAAGCAGAAAGATGGCACAGAGAAAGAGAAAACAGACAAAAAAGAAGCAGCTAATCCGTATAAAAGTGTAAAGGAACTAGAATGATAGCTGAGCCTTGGCTGAAGGAAAAGCAAAAGCTTACAGCACCTGGTATTCCCAGGCGGTCTCCCATCCAAGTACTAACCAGGCCCGACCCTGCTTAGCTTCCGAGATCGGACGAGATCGGGCGTGCTCAGGGTGGTATGGCGGTAAGCGAGTACAACAGTCAAGAGCGACCTATTTAAAGAAGACACACAGGCAGGCCAAAGAGAAACAGATCCTTTTCCACTCAAAGTTTTTTCCAAGTCTTTTAAAAGTCTTCTCTCTTTTTTAATATGAGCTAAATTAAGGGAAAGAAATAAGTAACAATAAAAAATATGCATTTTAATAAATAAATACATTCACAAAAGATAAATGTCGCGCGGTGACGCACTTTGTGTGGAAGTAATGGGGGCCTGTTTCTCAACTTTAACATCAGAAATGTCTTCTGGTTGAAATTGAATTAAATAAAAGTAAACAAATACTGCGCTTACTTTAAATTGAATGTAATTTGGGGGGAATTTGGTCATTTTAAAACAGAAATTTCAAACCTGGTTAAATTAAATTAAACCAAAATGTTTAAAATAATTAATATCAATAAATACAATCAATATTGCGTTGAGGCACTTTGAGTGGAAGTAAATGTCATCTGGTTAAAATAAAACCAAAACAATTAAAATAAAATTAAATAAAATATTGTGGTGATGCACTTTGAGTGCAGGTAATTTGGGGTGAATTTAGTGATTTTAAAACAGAAATTTCAAACCTGGTTAAATTAAATTAAACCAAAATGTTTAAATTAATTAATAAAATTAATAGCAATAAATACAATCAATACTGCGTTGAGGCACTTTGAGTGGAAGTAAAAGTCATCTTGTTAAAATAAAACCAAACCTATTAAAATAAAATAAAATAAAATATTGTGGTGATGCACTTTGAGTGCAGGTAATTTGGGGTGAATTTAGTGATTTTAAAACAGAAAGGGCATGCCTATATTTTCCTACAATGAAACAATATTTGCTGATGAGTTTAATGAATTTTTTTTTTTTTTTTTGAGATGATAAAAAACTCTTGTCCTGTTCCAAGTAATGAAAAAGTACCAAAAAAGCTGAAATATGTCATTTGTTTAATTGCAAATAATTTGATCCCACACCAACATCAGTGAAAAAATGAACATGAGAATGTGTTTTTTGTTAATTTATTTGAAAATGAACTTTAAATCTAAGAGGGTGCATCTCCTGTGTAGTTTACCACTAAGGGGTTCGGATGACAATCAAATTTGGGAAGCTCCGTCTCAAACTGAAGAGAGGGGTGTCATTTCCAAAAGAGCACGCGGCGCTCAAGAGTTTGTAATAGAGACAGAGAAAAGGCCCGTCTATCGCCTCCTGCAGGAGAAAGGAAGAATGACGAGGCTGAGCTGTCCTTTGTGACACCGCAAGCAGAAAGATGGCACAGAGAAAGAGAAAACAGACAAAAAAGAAGCAGCTAATCCGTATAAAAGTGTAAAGGAACTAGAATGATAGCTGAGCCTTGGCTGAAGGAAAAGCAAAAGCTTACAGCACCTGGTATTCCCAGGCGGTCTCCCATCCAAGTACTAACCAGGCCCGACCCTGCTTAGCTTCCGAGATCGGACGAGATCGGGCGTGCTCAGGGTGGTATGGCCGTAAGCGAGTACAACAGTCAAGAGCGACCTATTTAAAGAAGACACACAGGCAGGCCAAAGAGAAACAGATCCTTTTCCACTCAAAGTTTTTTCCAAGTCTTTTAAAAGTCTTCTCTCTTTTTTAATATGAGCTAAATTAAGGGAAAGAAATAAGTAACAATAAAAAATATGCATTTTAATAAATAAATACATTCACAAAAGATAAATGTCGCGCGGTGACGCACTTTGTGTGGAAGTAATGGGGGCCTGTTTCTCAACTTTAACATCAGAAATGTCTTCTGGTTGAAATTGAATTAAATAAAAGTAAACAAACACTGCGCTTACTTTAAATTGAATGTAATTTGGGGGGAATTTGGTCATTTTAAAACAGAAATTTCAAACCTGGTTAAATTAAATTAAACCAAAATGTTTAAAATAATTAATATCAATAAATACAATCAATATTGCGTTGAGGCACTTTGAGTGGAAGTAAATGTCATCTGGTTAAAATAAAACCAAAACAATTAAAATAAAATTAAATAAAATATTGTGGTGATGCACTTTGAGTGCAGGTAATTTGGGGTGAATTTAGTGATTTTAAAACAGAAATTTCAAACCTGGTTAAATTAAATTAAACCAAAATGTTTAAATTAATTAATAAAATTAATAGCAATAAATACAATCAATACTGCGTTGAGGCACTTTGAGTGGAAGTAAATGTCATCTGGTTAAAATGAAACCAAATCTATTGAAATGAAATAAAATTAAATAATATAAAATTAAATAAAATATTGTGGTGATGCACTTTGAGTGCAGGTAATTTGGGGATGAATTTAGTGATTTTAAAACAGAAATTTCAAACCTGGTTAAATTAAATTAAACCAAAATGTTTAAATTAATTAATAAAATTAATATCAATAAATACAATCAATATTGCGTTGAGGCACTTTGAGTGGAAGTAAAAGTCATCTTGTTAAAATAAAACCAAACCTATTAAAATAAAATAAAATAAAATATTGTGGTGATGCACTTTGAGTGCAGGTAATTTGGGGTGAATTTAGTGATTTTAAAACAGAAAGGGCATGCCTATATTTTCCTACAATGAAACAATATTTGCTGATGAGTTTAATGAATTTTTTTTTTTTTTTTGAGATGATAAAAAACTCTTGTCCTGTTCCAAGTAATGAAAAAGTACCAAAAAAGCTGAAATATGTCATTTGTTTAATTGCAAATAATTTGATCCCACACCAACATCAGTGAAAAAATGAACATGAGAATGTGTTTTTTGTTAATTTATTTGAAAATGAACTTTAAATCTAAGAGGGTGCATCTCCTGTGTAGTTTACCACTAAGGGGTTCGGATGACAATCAAATTTGGGAAGCTCCGTCTCAAACTGAAGAGAGGGGTGTCATTTCCAAAAGAGCACGCGGCGCTCAAGAGTTTGTAATAGAGACAGAGAAAAGGCCCGTCTATCGCCTCCTGCAGGAGAAAGGAAGAATGACGAGGCTGAGCTGTCCTTTGTGACACCGCAAGCAGAAAGATGGCACAGAGAAAGAGAAAACAGACAAAAAAGAAGCAGCTAATCCGTATAAAAGTGTAAAGGAACTAGAATGATAGCTGAGCCTTGGCTGAAGGAAAAGCAAAAGCTTACAGCCCCTGGTATTCCCAGGCGGTCTCCCATCCAAGTACTAACCAGGCCCGACCCTGCTTAGCTTCCGAGATCGGACGAGATCGGGCGTGCTCAGGGTGGTATGGCCGTAAGCGAGTACAACAGTCAAGAGCGACCTATTTAAAGAAGACACACAGGCAGGCCAAAGAGAAACAGATCCTTTTCCACTCAAAGTTTTTTCCAAGTCTTTTAAAAGTCTTCTCTCTTTTTTAATATGAGCTAAATTAAGGGAAAGAAATAAGTAACAATAAAAAATATGCATTTTAATAAATAAATACATTCACAAAAGATAAATGTCGCGCGGTGACGCACTTTGTGTGGAAGTAATGGGGGCCTGTTTCTCAACTTTAACATCAGAAATGTCTTCTGGTTGAAATTGAATTAAATAAAAGTAAACAAATACTGCGCTTACTTTAAATTGAATGTAATTTGGGGGGAAATTGGTCATTTTAAAACAGAAATTTCAAACCTGGTTAAATTAAATGAAACCAAAATGTTTAAATTAATTAATAAAATTAATAGCAATAAATACAATCAATACTGCGTTGAGGCACTTTGAGTGGAAGTAAATGTCATCTGGTTAAAATGAAACCAAATCTATTGAAATAAAATAAAATTAAATAATATAAAATAAAATAAAATATTGTGGTGATGCACTTTGAGTGCAGGTAATTTGGGGTGAATTTAGTGATTTTAAAACAGGAATTTCAAACCTGGTTAAATTAAATTAAACCAAAATGTTTAAATTAATTAATAAAATTAATATCAATAAATACAATCAATATTACGTTGAGGCACTTTGAGTGGAAGTAAATGTCATCTGGTTAAAATAAAACCAAACCTATTAAAATAAAATAAAATAAAATATTGTGGTGATGCACTTTGAGTGCAGGTAATTTGGGGTGAATTTAGTGATTTTAAAACAGAAAGGGCATGCCTATATTTTCCTACAATGAAACAATATTTGCTGATGAGTTTAATGAATTTTTTTTTTTTGAGATGATAAAAAACTCTTGTCCTGTTCCAAGTAATGAAAAAGTACCAAAAAAGCTGAAATATGTCATTTGTTTAATTGCAAATAATTTGATCCCACACCAACATCAGTGAAAAAATGAACATGAGAATGTGTTTTTTGTTAATTTATTTGAAAATGAACTTTAAATCTAAGAGGGTGCATCTCCTGTGTAGTTTACCACTAAGGGGTTCGGATGACAATCAAATTTGGGAAGCTCCGTCTCAAACTGAAGAGAGGGGTGTCATTTCCAAAAGAGCACGCGGCGCTCAAGAGTTTGTAATAGAGACAGAGAAAAGGCCCGTCTATCGCCTCCTGCAGGAGAAAGGAAGAATGACGAGGCTGAGCTGTCCTTTGTGACACCGCAAGCAGAAAGATGGCACAGAGAAAGAGAAAACAGACAAAAAAGAAGCAGCTAATCCGTATAAAAGTGTAAAGGAACTAGAATGATAGCTGAGCCTTGGCTGAAGGAAAAGCAAAAGCTTACAGCACCTGGTATTCCCAGGCGGTCTCCCATCCAAGTACTAACCAGGCCCGACCCTGCTTAGCTTCCGAGATCGGACGAGATCGGGCGTGCTCAGGGTGGTATGGCCGTAAGCGAGTACAACAGTCAAGAGCGACCTATTTAAAGAAGACACACAGGCAGGCCAAAGAGAAACAGATCCTTTTCCACTCAAAGTTTTTTCCAAGTCTTTTAAAAGTCTTCTCTCTTTTTTAATATGAGCTAAATTAAGGGAAAGAAATAAGTAACAATAAAAAATATGCATTTTAATAAATAAATACATTCACAAAAGATAAATGTCGCGCGGTGACGCACTTTGTGTGGAAGTAATGGGGGCCTGTTTCTCAACTTTAACATCAGAAATGTCTTCTGGTTGAAATTGAATTAAATAAAAGTAAACAAATACTGCGCTTACTTTAAATTGAATGTAATTTGGGGGGAATTTGGTCATTTTAAAACAGAAATTTCAAACCTGGTTAAATTAAATTAAACCAAAATGTTTAAAATAATTAATATCAATAAATACAATCAATATTGCGTTGAGGCACTTTGAGTGGAAGTAAATGTCATCTGGTTAAAATAAAACCAAAACAATTAAAATAAAATTAAATAAAATATTGTGGTGATGCACTTTGAGTGCAGGTAATTTGGGGTGAATTTAGTGATTTTAAAACAGAAATTTCAAACCTGGTTAAATTAAATTAAACCAAAATGTTTAAATTAATTAATAAAATTAATAGCAATAAATACAATCAATACTGCGTTGAGGCACTTTGAGTGGAAGTAAATGTCATCTGGTTAAAATGAAACCAAATCTATTGAAATGAAATAAAATTAAATAATATAAAATTAAATAAAATATTGTGGTGATGCACTTTGAGTGCAGGTAATTTGGGGATGAATTTAGTGATTTTAAAACAGAAATTTCAAACCTGGTTAAATTAAATTAAACCAAAATGTTTAAATTAATTAATAAAATTAATATCAATAAATACAATCAATATTGCGTTGAGGCACTTTGAGTGGAAGTAAAAGTCATCTTGTTAAAATAAAACCAAACCTATTAAAATAAAATAAAATAAAATATTGTGGTGATGCACTTTGAGTGCAGGTAATTTGGGGTGAATTTAGTGATTTTAAAACAGAAAGGGCATGCCTATATTTTCCTACAATGAAACAATATTTGCTGATGAGTTTAATGAATTTTTTTTTTTTTTTTTGAGATGATTAAAAACTCTTGTCCTGTTCCAAGTAATGAAAAAGTACCAAAAAAGCTGAAATATGTCATTTGTTTAATTGCAAATAATTTGATCCCACACCAACATCAGTGAAAAAATGAACATGAGAATGTGTTTTTTGTTAATTTATTTGAAAATGAACTTTAAATCTAAGAGGGTGCATCTCCTGTGTAGTTTACCACTAAGGGGTTCGGATGACAATCAAATTTGGGAAGCTCCGTCTCAAACTGAAGAGAGGGGTGTCATTTCCAAAAGAGCACGCGGCGCTCAAGAGTTTGTAATAGAGACAGAGAAAAGGCCCGTCTATCGCCTCCTGCAGGAGAAAGGAAGAATGACGAGGCTGAGCTGTCCTTTGTGACACCGCAAGCAGAAAGATGGCACAGAGAAAGAGAAAACAGACAAAAAAGAAGCAGCTAATCCGTATAAAAGTGTAAAGGAACTAGAATGATAGCTGAGCCTTGGCTGAAGGAAAAGCAAAAGCTTACAGCACCTGGTATTCCCAGGCGGTCTCCCATCCAAGTACTAACCAGGCCCGACCCTGCTTAGCTTCCGAGATCGGACGAGATCGGGCGTGCTCAGGGTGGTATGGCCGTAAGCGAGTACAACAGTCAAGAGCGACCTATTTAAAGAAGACACACAGGCAGGCCAAAGAGAAACAGATCCTTTTCCACTCAAAGTTTTTTCCAAGTCTTTTAAAAGTCTTCTCTCTTTTTTAATATGAGCTAAATTAAGGGAAAGAAATAAGTAACAATAAAAAATATGCATTTTAATAAATAAATACATTCACAAAAGATAAATGTCGCGCGGTGACGCACTTTGTGTGGAAGTAATGGGGGCCTGTTTCTCAACTTTAACATCAGAAATGTCTTCTGGTTGAAATTGAATTAAATAAAAGTAAACAAATACTGCGCTTACTTTAAATTGAATGTAATTTGGGGGGAATTTGGTCATTTTAAAACAGAAATTTCAAACCTGGTTAAATTAAATTAAACCAAAATGTTTAAAATAATTAATATCAATAAATACAATCAATATTGCGTTGAGGCACTTTGAGTGGAAGTAAATGTCATCTGGTTAAAATAAAACCAAAACAATTAAAATAAAATTAAATAAAATATTGTGGTGATGCACTTTGAGTGCAGGTAATTTGGGGTGAATTTAGTGATTTTAAAACAGAAATTTCAAACCTGGTTAAATTAAATTAAACCAAAATGTTTAAATTAATTAATAAAATTAATAGCAATAAATACAATCAATACTGCGTTGAGGCACTTTGAGTGGAAGTAAATGTCATCTGGTTAAAATGAAACCAAATCTATTGAAATGAAATAAAATTAAATAATATAAAATTAAATAAAATATTGTGGTGATGCACTTTGAGTGCAGGTAATTTGGGGATGAATTTAGTGATTTTAAAACAGAAATTTCAAACCTGGTTAAATTAAATTAAACCAAAATGTTTAAATTAATTAATAAAATTAATATCAATAAATACAATCAATATTGCGTTGAGGCACTTTGAGTGGAAGTAAAAGTCATCTTGTTAAAATAAAACCAAACCTATTAAAATAAAATAAAATAAAATATTGTGGTGATGCACTTTGAGTGCAGGTAATTTGGGGTGAATTTAGTGATTTTAAAACAGAAAGGGCATGCCTATATTTTCCTACAATGAAACAATATTTGCTGATGAGTTTAATGAATTTTTTTTTTTTTTTTTGAGATGATAAAAAACTCTTGTCCTGTTCCAAGTAATGAAAAAGTACCAAAAAAGCTGAAATATGTCATTTGTTTAATTGCAAATAATTTGATCCCACACCAACATCAGTGAAAAAATGAACATGAGAATGTGTTTTTTGTTAATTTATTTGAAAATGAACTTTAAATCTAAGAGGGTGCATCTCCTGTGTAGTTTACCACTAAGGGGTTCGGATGACAATCAAATTTGGGAAGCTCCGTCTCAAACTGAAGAGAGGGGTGTCATTTCCAAAAGAGCACGCGGCACTCAAGAGTTTGTAATAGAGACAGAGAAAAGGCCCGTCTATCGCCTCCTGCAGGAGAAAGGAAGAATGACGAGGCTGAGCTGTCCTTTGTGACACCGCAAGCAGAAAGATGGCACAGAGAAAGAGAAAACAGACAAAAAAGAAGCAGCTAATCCGTATAAAAGTGTAAAGGAACTAGAATGATAGCTGAGCCTTGGCTGAAGGAAAAGCAAAAGCTTACAGCACCTGGTATTCCCAGGCGGTCTCCCATCCAAGTACTAACCAGGCCCGACCCTGCTTAGCTTCCGAGATCGGACGAGATCGGGCGTGCTCAGGGTGGTATGGCCGTAAGCAAGTACAACAGTCAAGAGCGACCTATTTAAAGAAGACACACAGGCAGGCCAAAGAGAAACAGATCCTTTTCCACTCAAAGTTTTTTCCAAGTCTTTTAAAAGTCTTCTCTCTTTTTTAATATGAGCTAAATTAAGGGAAAGAAATAAGTAACAATAAAAAATATGCATTTTAATAAATAAATACATTCACAAAAGATAAATGTCGCGCGGTGACGCACTTTGTGTGGAAGTAATGGGGGCCTGTTTCTCAACTTTAACATCAGAAATGTCTTCTGGTTGAAATTGAATTAAATAAAAGTAAACAAATACTGCGCTTACTTTAAATTGAATGTAATTTGGGGGGAATTTGGTCATTTTAAAACAGAAATTTCAAACCTGGTTAAATTAAATTAAACCAAAATGTTTAAATTAATTAATAAAATTAATAGCAATAAATACAATCAATACTGCGTTGAGGCACTTTGAGTGGAAGTAAATGTCATCTGGTTAAAATGAAACCAAATCTATTGAAATGAAATAAAATTAAATAATATAAAATAAAATAAAATATTGTGGTGATGCACTTTGAGTGCAGGTAATTTGGGGTGAATTTAGTGATTTTAAAACAGGAATTTCAAACCTGGTTAAATTAAATTAAACCAAAATGTTTAAATTAATTAATAAAATTAATATCAATAAATACAATCAATATTACGTTGAGGCACTTTGAGTGGAAGTAAATGTCATCTGGTTAAAATAAAACCAAACCTATTAAAATAAAATAAAATAAAATATTGTGGTGATGCACTTTGAGTGCAGGTAATTTGGGGTGAATTTAGTGATTTTAAAACAGAAAGGGCATGCCTATATGTTCCTACAATGAAACAATATTTGCTGATGAGTTTGATTTTTTTTTTTTTTTTTTTGAGATGATAAAAAACTCTTGTCCTGTTCCAAGTAATGAAAAAGTACCAAAAAAGCTGAAATATGTCATTTGTTTAATTGCAAATAATTTGATCCCACACCAACATCAGTGAAAAAATGAACATGAGAATGTGTTTTTTGTTAATTTATTTGAAAATGAACTTTAAATCTAAGAGGGTGCATCTCCTGTGTAGTTTACCACTAAGGGGTTCGGATGACAATCAAATTTGGGAAGCTCCGTCTCAAACTGAAGAGAGGGGTGTCATTTCCAAAAGAGCACGCGGCGCTCAAGAGTTTGTAATAGAGACAGAGAAAAGGCCCGTCTATCGCCTCCTGCAGGAGAAAGGAAGAATGACGAGGCTGAGCTGTCCTTTGTGACACCGCAAGCAGAAAGATGGCACAGAGAAAGAGAAAACAGACAAAAAAGAAGCAGCTAATCCGTATAAAAGTGTGAAGGAACTAGAATGATAGCTGAGCCTTGGCTGAAAGAAAAGCAAAAGCTTACAGCACCTGGTATTCCCAGGCGGTCTCCCATCCAAGTACTAACCAGGCCCGACCCTGCTTAGCTTCCGAGATCGGACGAGATCGGGCGTGCTCAGGGTGGTATGGCCGTAAGCGAGTACAACAGTCAAGAGCGACCTATTTAAAGAAGACACACAGGCAGGCCAAAGAGAAACAGATCCTTTTCCACTCAAAGTTTTTTCCAAGTCTTTTAAAAGTCTTCTCTCTTTTTTAATATGAGCTAAATTAAGGGAAAGAAATAAGTAACAATAAAAAATATGCATTTTAATAAATAAATACATTCACAAAAGATAAATGTCGCGCGGTGACGCACTTTGTGTGGAAGTAATGGGGGCCTGTTTCTCAACTTTAACATCAGAAATGTCTTCTGGTTGAAATTGAATTAAATAAAAGTAAACAAACACTGCGCTTACTTTAAATTGACTGTAATTTGGGGGGAATTTGGTCATTTTAAAACAGAAATTTCAAACCTGGTTAAATTAAATTAAACCAAAATGTTTAAAATAATTAATATCAATAAATACAATCAATATTGCGTTGAGGCACTTTGAGTGGAAGTAAATGTCATCTGGTTAAAATAAAACCAAAACAATTAAAATAAAATTAAATAAAATATTGTGGTGATGCACTTTGAGTGCAGGTAATTTGGGGTGAATTTAGTGATTTTAAAACAGAAATTTCAAACCTGGTTAAATTAAATTAAACCAAAATGTTTAAATTAATTAATAAAATTAATAGCAATAAATACAATCAATACTGCGTTGAGGCACTTTGAGTGGAAGTAAATGTCATCTGGTTAAAATGAAACCAAATCTATTGAAATGAAATAAAATTAAATAATATAAAATTAAATAAAATATTGTGGTGATGCACTTTGAGTGCAGGTAATTTGGGGATGAATTTAGTGATTTTAAAACAGAAATTTCAAACCTGGTTAAATTAAATTAAACCAAAATGTTTAAATTAATTAATAAAATTAATATCAATAAATACAATCAATATTGCGTTGAGGCACTTTGAGTGGAAGTAAAAGTCATCTTGTTAAAATAAAACCAAACCTATTAAAATAAAATAAAATAAAATATTGTGGTGATGCACTTTGAGTGCAGGTAATTTGGGGTGAATTTAGTGATTTTAAAACAGAAAGGGCATGCCTATATTTTCCTACAATGAAACAATATTTGCTGATGAGTTTAATGAATTTTTTTTTTTTTTTTGAGATGATAAAAAACTCTTGTCCTGTTCCAAGTAATGAAAAAGTACCAAAAAAGCTGAAATATGTCATTTGTTTAATTGCAAATAATTTGATCCCACACCAACATCAGTGAAAAAATGAACATGAGAATGTGTTTTTTGTTAATTTATTTGAAAATGAACTTTAAATCTAAGAGGGTGCATCTCCTGTGTAGTTTACCACTAAGGGGTTCGGATGACAATCAAATTTGGGAAGCTCCGTCTCAAACTGAAGAGAGGGGTGTCATTTCCAAAAGAGCACGCGGCGCTCAAGAGTTTGTAATAGAGACAGAGAAAAGGCCCGTCTATCGCCTCCTGCAGGAGAAAGGAAGAATGACGAGGCTGAGCTGTCCTTTGTGACACCGCAAGCAGAAAGATGGCACAGAGAAAGAGAAAACAGACCAAAAAGAAGCAGCTAATCCGTATAAAAGTGTAAAGGAACTAGAATGATAGCTGAGCCTTGGCTGAAGGAAAAGCAAAAGCTTACAGCACCTGGTATTCCCAGGCGGTCTCCCATCCAAGTACTAACCAGGCCCGACCCTGCTTAGCTTCCGAGATCGGACGAGATCGGGCGTGCTCAGGGTGGTATGGCCGTAAGCGAGTACAACAGTCAAGAGCGACCTATTTAAAGAAGACACACAGGCAGGCCAAAGAGAAACAGATCCTTTTCCACTCAAAGTTTTTTCCAAGTCTTTTAAAAGTCTTCTCTCTTTTTTAATATGAGCTAAATTAAGGGAAAGAAATAAGTAACAATAAAAAATATGCATTTTAATAAATAAATACATTCACAAAAGATAAATGTCGCGCGGTGACGCACTTTGTGTGGAAGTAATGGGGGCCTGTTTCTCAACTTTAACATCAGAAATGTCTTCTGGTTGAAATTGAATTAAATAAAAGTAAACAAACACTGCGCTTACTTTAAATTGAATGTAATTTGGGGGGAATTTGGTCATTTTAAAACAGAAATTTCAAACCTGGTTAAATTAAATTAAACCAAAATGTTTAAAATAATTAATATCAATAAATACAATCAATATTGCGTTGAGGCACTTTGAGTGGAAGTAAATGTCATCTGGTTAAAATAAAACCAAAACAATTAAAATAAAATTAAATAAAATATTGTGGTGATGCACTTTGAGTGCAGGTAATTTGGGGTGAATTTAGTGATTTTAAAACAGAAATTTCAAACCTGGTTAAATTAAATTAAACCAAAATGTTTAAATTAATTAATAAAATTAATAGCAATAAATACAATCAATACTGCGTTGAGGCACTTTGAGTGGAAGTAAATGTCATCTGGTTAAAATGAAACCAAATCTATTGAAATGAAATAAAATTAAATAATATAAAATTAAATAAAATATTGTGGTGATGCACTTTGAGTGCAGGTAATTTGGGGATGAATTTAGTGATTTTAAAACAGAAATTTCAAACCTGGTTAAATTAAATTAAACCAAAATGTTTAAATTAATTAATAAAATTAATATCAATAAATACAATCAATATTGCGTTGAGGCACTTTGAGTGGAAGTAAAAGTCATCTTGTTAAAATAAAACCAAACCTATTAAAATAAAATAAAATAAAATATTGTGGTGATGCACTTTGAGTGCAGGTAATTTGGGGTGAATTTAGTGATTTTAAAACAGAAAGGGCATGCCTATATTTTCCTACAATGAAACAATATTTGCTGATGAGTTTAATGAATTTTTTTTTTTTTTTTGAGATGATAAAAAACTCTTGTCCTGTTCCAAGTAATGAAAAAGTACCAAAAAAGCTGAAATATGTCATTTGTTTAATTGCAAATAATTTGATCCCACACCAACATCAGTGAAAAAATGAACATGAGAATGTGTTTTTTGTTAATTTATTTGAAAATGAACTTTAAATCTAAGAGGGTGCATCTCCTGTGTAGTTTACCACTAAGGGGTTCGGATGACAATCAAATTTGGGAAGCTCCGTCTCAAACTGAAGAGAGGGGTGTCATTTCCAAAAGAGCACGCGGCGCTCAAGAGTTTGTAATAGAGACAGAGAAAAGGCCCGTCTATCGCCTCCTGCAGGAGAAAGGAAGAATGACGAGGCTGAGCTGTCCTTTGTGACACCGCAAGCAGAAAGATGGCACAGAGAAAGAGAAAACAGACAAAAAAGAAGCAGCTAATCCGTATAAAAGTGTAAAGGAACTAGAATGATAGCTGAGCCTTGGCTGAAGGAAAAGCAAAAGCTTACAGCACCTGGTATTCCCAGGCGGTCTCCCATCCAAGTACTAACCAGGCCCGACCCTGCTTAGCTTCCGAGATCGGACGAGATCGGGCGTGCTCAGGGTGGTATGGCCGTAAGCGAGTACAACAGTCAAGAGCGACCTATTTAAAGAAGACACACAGGCAGGCCAAAGAGAAACAGATCCTTTTCCACTCAAAGTTTTTTCCAAGTCTTTTAAAAGTCTTCTCTCTTTTTTAATATGAGCTAAATTAAGGGAAAGAAATAAGTAACAATAAAAAATATGCATTTTAATAAATAAATACATTCACAAAAGATAAATGTCGCGCGGTGACGCACTTTGTGTGGAAGTAATGGGGGCCTGTTTCTCAACTTTAACATCAGAAATGTCTTCTGGTTGAAATTGAATTAAATAAAAGTAAACAAACACTGCGCTTACTTTAAATTGACTGTAATTTGGGGGGAATTTGGTCATTTTAAAACAGAAATTTCAAACCTGGTTAAATTAAATTAAACCAAAATGTTTAAAATAATTAATATCAATAAATACAATCAATATTGCGTTGAGGCACTTTGAGTGGAAGTAAATGTCATCTGGTTAAAATAAAACCAAAACAATTAAAATAAAATTAAATAAAATATTGTGGTGATGCACTTTGAGTGCAGGTAATTTGGGGTGAATTTAGTGATTTTAAAACAGAAATTTCAAACCTGGTTAAATTAAATTAAACCAAAATGTTTAAATTAATTAATAAAATTAATAGCAATAAATACAATCAATACTGCGTTGAGGCACTTTGAGTGGAAGTAAATGTCATCTGGTTAAAATGAAACCAAATCTATTGAAATGAAATAAAATTAAATAATATAAAATTAAATAAAATATTGTGGTGATGCACTTTGAGTGCAGGTAATTTGGGGATGAATTTAGTGATTTTAAAACAGAAATTTCAAACCTGGTTAAATTAAATTAAACCAAAATGTTTAAATTAATTAATAAAATTAATATCAATAAATACAATCAATATTGCGTTGAGGCACTTTGAGTGGAAGTAAAAGTCATCTTGTTAAAATAAAACCAAACCTATTAAAATAAAATAAAATAAAATATTGTGGTGATGCACTTTGAGTGCAGGTAATTTGGGGTGAATTTAGTGATTTTAAAACAGAAAGGGCATGCCTATATGTTCCTACAATGAAACAATATTTGCTGATGAGTTTAATGAATTTTTTTTTTTTTTTGAGATGATAAAAAACTCTTGTCCTGTTCCAAGTAATGAAAAAGTACCAAAAAAGCTGAAATATGTCATTTGTTTAATTGCAAATAATTTGATCCCACACCAACATCAGTGAAAAAATGAACATGAGAATGTGTTTTTTGTTAATTTATTTGAAAATGAACTTTAAATCTAAGAGGGTGCATCTCCTGTGTAGTTTACCACTAAGGGGTTCGGATGACAATCAAATTTGGGAAGCTCCGTCTCAAACTGAAGAGAGGGGTGTCATTTCCAAAAGAGCACGCGGCGCTCAAGAGTTTGTAATAGAGACAGAGAAAAGGCCCGTCTATCGCCTCCTGCAGGAGAAAGGAAGAATGACGAGGCTGAGCTGTCCTTTGTGACACCGCAAGCAGAAAGATGGCACAGAGAAAGAGAAAACAGACCAAAAAGAAGCAGCTAATCCGTATAAAAGTGTAAAGGAACTAGAATGATAGCTGAGCCTTGGCTGAAGGAAAAGCAAAAGCTTACAGCACCTGGTATTCCCAGGCGGTCTCCCATCCAAGTACTAACCAGGCCCGACCCTGCTTAGCTTCCGAGATCGGACGAGATCGGGCGTGCTCAGGGTGGTATGGCCGTAAGCGAGTACAACAGTCAAGAGCGACCTATTTAAAGAAGACACACAGGCAGGCCAAAGAGAAACAGATCCTTTTCCACTCAAAGTTTTTTCCAAGTCTTTTAAAAGTCTTCTCTCTTTTTTAATATGAGCTAAATTAAGGGAAAGAAATAAGTAACAATAAAAAATATGCATTTTAATAAATAAATACATTCACAAAAGATAAATGTCGCGCGGTGACGCACTTTGTGTGGAAGTAATGGGGGCCTGTTTCTCAACTTTAACATCAGAAATGTCTTCTGGTTGAAATTGAATTAAATAAAAGTAAACAAACACTGCGCTTACTTTAAATTGAATGTAATTTGGGGGGAATTTGGTCATTTTAAAACAGAAATTTCAAACCTGGTTAAATTAAATTAAACCAAAATGTTTAAAATAATTAATATCAATAAATACAATCAATATTGCGTTGAGGCACTTTGAGTGGAAGTAAATGTCATCTGGTTAAAATAAAACCAAAACAATTAAAATAAAATTAAATAAAATATTGTGGTGATGCACTTTGAGTGCAGGTAATTTGGGGTGAATTTAGTGATTTTAAAACAGAAATTTCAAACCTGGTTAAATTAAATTAAACCAAAATGTTTAAATTAATTAATAAAATTAATAGCAATAAATACAATCAATACTGCGTTGAGGCACTTTGAGTGGAAGTAAATGTCATCTGGTTAAAATGAAACCAAATCTATTGAAATGAAATAAAATTAAATAATATAAAATTAAATAAAATATTGTGGTGATGCACTTTGAGTGCAGGTAATTTGGGGATGAATTTAGTGATTTTAAAACAGAAATTTCAAACCTGGTTAAATTAAATTAAACCAAAATGTTTAAATTAATTAATAAAATTAATATCAATAAATACAATCAATATTGCGTTGAGGCACTTTGAGTGGAAGTAAAAGTCATCTTGTTAAAATAAAACCAAACCTATTAAAATAAAATAAAATAAAATATTGTGGTGATGCACTTTGAGTGCAGGTAATTTGGGGTGAATTTAGTGATTTTAAAACAGAAAGGGCATGCCTATATTTTCCTACAATGAAACAATATTTGCTGATGAGTTTAATGAATTTTTTTTTTTTTTTTGAGATGATAAAAAACTCTTGTCCTGTTCCAAGTAATGAAAAAGTACCAAAAAAGCTGAAATATGTCATTTGTTTAATTGCAAATAATTTGATCCCACACCAACATCAGTGAAAAAATGAACATGAGAATGTGTTTTTTGTTAATTTATTTGAAAATGAACTTTAAATCTAAGAGGGTGCATCTCCTGTGTAGTTTACCACTAAGGGGTTCGGATGACAATCAAATTTGGGAAGCTCCGTCTCAAACTGAAGAGAGGGGTGTCATTTCCAAAAGAGCACGCGGCGCTCAAGAGTTTGTAATAGAGACAGAGAAAAGGCCCGTCTATCGCCTCCTGCAGGAGAAAGGAAGAATGACGAGGCTGAGCTGTCCTTTGTGACACCGCAAGCAGAAAGATGGCACAGAGAAAGAGAAAACAGACCAAAAAGAAGCAGCTAATCCGTATAAAAGTGTAAAGGAACTAGAATGATAGCTGAGCCTTGGCTGAAGGAAAAGCAAAAGCTTACAGCACCTGGTATTCCCAGGCGGTCTCCCATCCAAGTACTAACCAGGCCCGACCCTGCTTAGCTTCCGAGATCGGACGAGATCGGGCGTGCTCAGGGTGGTATGGCCGTAAGCGAGTACAACAGTCAAGAGCGACCTATTTAAAGAAGACACACAGGCAGGCCAAAGAGAAACAGATCCTTTTCCACTCAAAGTTTTTTCCAAGTCTTTTAAAAGTCTTCTCTCTTTTTTAATATGAGCTAAATTAAGGGAAAGAAATAAGTAACAATAAAAAATATGCATTTTAATAAATAAATACATTCACAAAAGATAAATGTCGCGCGGTGACGCACTTTGTGTGGAAGTAATGGGGGCCTGTTTCTCAACTTTAACATCAGAAATGTCTTCTGGTTGAAATTGAATTAAATAAAAGTAAACAAATACTGCGCTTACTTTAAATTGAATGTAATTTGGGGGGAATTTGGTCATTTTAAAACAGAAATTTCAAACCTGGTTAAATTAAATTAAACCAAAATGTTTAAAATAATTAATATCAATAAATACAATCAATATTGCGTTGAGGCACTTTGAGTGGAAGTAAATGTCATCTGGTTAAAATAAAACCAAAACAATTAAAATAAAATTAAATAAAATATTGTGGTGATGCACTTTGAGTGCAGGTAATTTGGGGTGAATTTAGTGATTTTAAAACAGAAATTTCAAACCTGGTTAAATTAAATTAAACCAAAATGTTTAAATTAATTAATAAAATTAATAGCAATAAATACAATCAATACTGCGTTGAGGCACTTTGAGTGGAAGTAAATGTCATCTGGTTAAAATGAAACCAAATCTATTGAAATGAAATAAAATTAAATAATATAAAATTAAATAAAATATTGTGGTGATGCACTTTGAGTGCAGGTAATTTGGGGATGAATTTAGTGATTTTAAAACAGAAATTTCAAACCTGGTTAAATTAAATTAAACCAAAATGTTTAAATTAATTAATAAAATTAATATCAATAAATACAATCAATATTGCGTTGAGGCACTTTGAGTGGAAGTAAAAGTCATCTTGTTAAAATAAAACCAAACCTATTAAAATAAAATAAAATAAAATATTGTGGTGATGCACTTTGAGTGCAGGTAATTTGGGGTGAATTTAGTGATTTTAAAACAGAAAGGGCATGCCTATATTTTCCTACAATGAAACAATATTTGCTGATGAGTTTAATGAATTTTTTTTTTTTTTTTTGAGATGATAAAAAACTCTTGTCCTGTTCCAAGTAATGAAAAAGTACCAAAAAAGCTGAAATATGTCATTTGTTTAATTGCAAATAATTTGATCCCACACCAACATCAGTGAAAAAATGAACATGAGAATGTGTTTTTTGTTAATTTATTTGAAAATGAACTTTAAATCTAAGAGGGTGCATCTCCTGTGTAGTTTACCACTAAGGGGTTCGGATGACAATCAAATTTGGGAAGCTCCGTCTCAAACTGAAGAGAGGGGTGTCATTTCCAAAAGAGCACGCGGCACTCAAGAGTTTGTAATAGAGACAGAGAAAAGGCCCGTCTATCGCCTCCTGCAGGAGAAAGGAAGAATGACGAGGCTGAGCTGTCCTTTGTGACACCGCAAGCAGAAAGATGGCACAGAGAAAGAGAAAACAGACAAAAAAGAAGCAGCTAATCCGTATAAAAGTGTAAAGGAACTAGAATGATAGCTGAGCCTTGGCTGAAGGAAAAGCAAAAGCTTACAGCACCTGGTATTCCCAGGCGGTCTCCCATCCAAGTACTAACCAGGCCCGACCCTGCTTAGCTTCCGAGATCGGACGAGATCGGGCGTGCTCAGGGTGGTATGGCCGTAAGCAAGTACAACAGTCAAGAGCGACCTATTTAAAGAAGACACACAGGCAGGCCAAAGAGAAACAGATCCTTTTCCACTCAAAGTTTTTTCCAAGTCTTTTAAAAGTCTTCTCTCTTTTTTAATATGAGCTAAATTAAGGGAAAGAAATAAGTAACAATAAAAAATATGCATTTTAATAAATAAATACATTCACAAAAGATAAATGTCGCGCGGTGACGCACTTTGTGTGGAAGTAATGGGGGCCTGTTTCTCAACTTTAACATCAGAAATGTCTTCTGGTTGAAATTGAATTAAATAAAAGTAAACAAACACTGCGCTTACTTTAAATTGAATGTAATTTGGGGGGAATTTGGTCATTTTAAAACAGAAATTTCAAACCTGGTTAAATTAAATTAAACCAAAATGTTTAAAATAATTAATATCAATAAATACAATCAATATTGCGTTGAGGCACTTTGAGTGGAAGTAAATGTCATCTGGTTAAAATAAAACCAAAACAATTAAAATAAAATTAAATAAAATATTGTGGTGATGCACTTTGAGTGCAGGTAATTTGGGGTGAATTTAGTGATTTTAAAACAGAAATTTCAAACCTGGTTAAATTAAATTAAACCAAAATGTTTAAATTAATTAATAAAATTAATAGCAATAAATACAATCAATACTGCGTTGAGGCACTTTGAGTGGAAGTAAATGTCATCTGGTTAAAATGAAACCAAATCTATTGAAATGAAATAAAATTAAATAATATAAAATTAAATAAAATATTGTGGTGATGCACTTTGAGTGCAGGTAATTTGGGGATGAATTTAGTGATTTTAAAACAGAAATTTCAAACCTGGTTAAATTAAATTAAACCAAAATGTTTAAATTAATTAATAAAATTAATATCAATAAATACAATCAATATTGCGTTGAGGCACTTTGAGTGGAAGTAAAAGTCATCTTGTTAAAATAAAACCAAACCTATTAAAATAAAATAAAATAAAATATTGTGGTGATGCACTTTGAGTGCAGGTAATTTGGGGTGAATTTAGTGATTTTAAAACAGAAAGGGCATGCCTATATTTTCCTACAATGAAACAATATTTGCTGATGAGTTTAATGAATTTTTTTTTTTTTTTTGAGATGATAAAAAACTCTTGTCCTGTTCCAAGTAATGAAAAAGTACCAAAAAAGCTGAAATATGTCATTTGTTTAATTGCAAATAATTTGATCCCACACCAACATCAGTGAAAAAATGAACATGAGAATGTGTTTTTTGTTAATTTATTTGAAAATGAACTTTAAATCTAAGAGGGTGCATCTCCTGTGTAGTTTACCACTAAGGGGTTCGGATGACAATCAAATTTGGGAAGCTCCGTCTCAAACTGAAGAGAGGGGTGTCATTTCCAGGGGCGGATTTAGACATTTTGGGGCCCAAGGCAAACACAGACATGGGGCCCTCTACATCTCGTTTCCCTCCTTTTGTCAATCCTTATTTAAAAAAAAAGCCCTACTTGTTACTTCTCTTCAGCAGTCTTCACACAGCAATGATGTATAGACATCTGGAGTTGTATCTGTAAGAAAAAAAAGAAGAAAAATAAAAAGGATAAATTCTATCCTTGCTCTGAACAGGGCCTCTCTGCACTATTAAGCAGCGTTCTTTGTCAGTGAGATGTTTTGGCCAGAGTGCTTGGTCATCTTCAAGTTCAAGTGTAACAAATTGGTCAGAATAGCCGTGTTTCCACTATCGAGCTAAGACCGGGCGTGCTAGTGCGTGCCAGGGCCAGTCGCGTTTCCACTGTCACTTCCGGGGCTTGATCGTGCCTCGCCGGGGCTTCCTCGGGGCCAACGGCCAGGGTTTTTTGGCCCTACGAAAACCTTGGGCCAAAGCGGGCCAGCTGGGGCTAGAGGAGGGGTTATGAACAAAGGCGGAGTTTCTCCGTGTCTAGAGAGCGTCAGCGCGGATCATTTCAGAAAGATAACAGCTTAAACACCAGCATTAAAGACGTTTTAAAATAAGTTGAGCTCAAAACTCACCCTTAGTTAGCAGCAAGTGTTTGAAATAACTTGATCCGATGTGGATTATAATCACTAAACAAGGCAGAAATATTTATAAGCGATGTAAAAGACTATGTACGCTAAACATTAACGTTACACAGTAAACATGTTAAATATTACCGCTTGGAGAAATCAGACGTCAGCTTCTTATTCTCTATCACAATTGTGTATTTATTAAGTAACATTTTATCTGTCGTCTCTTTTCAAGAGTTTAGCTCCACGTTGCATATCATCAAAATATAATAATGATTTTTGTTCGGGAGCTTTTATAAAAATAGCGAGTCTGCGCCGAGGATCATTTCAGAAAGATAACAGCTTTAACACCAGCATTAAACACTTTTTTTAAAAATAAGTTGAGCTCAAAACTCTCTTTCAGTCAGCAGCGAGTGTTTGAAATAACTTGGTCCAATGTGGATAATCACCATACAAGGCAGAAATATGTATAAGCGATGAAAAAGATATGCACGCTAAACATGTTACCATAGTAAACATGGTAAAATATGACCGCTTGAAGAAATCAGACGTCAGCTTCTTATTCTCTATCACAATAGTGTATTAAGTAACTTATATTATCTTTCACAAGCCTCGTCTCGAGAGTTTATCTCATGTTGCCTATCATAAAAGAATATAGCCTAATAATGTTTTTTGTTCGGGAGCTTTTATAACAATAGAGATATTATCATTCATTATAAACATGAGGGCTATACTGTGGCTAATAAACATAAACAGACTCGACTGAATAAGCAGGCTATTTTTATAAGCGTTAAAAATAAATAAATAAAATAGAAATAAGTGTATTTATGTGTGATTAATTTTGAGTCCTGATAAATTAAATCAATTCTATAATTAAAACATCGATGATTTTGAATTTGAATATATAACAAAGCATGCAAACAAACGGCCTCTTTTAAGCCCTGGCTCGCACTGGGCCGACAGTGGAAATGCGGCTAGTGACTGCTAGTACTCATTACTCATCAATTTTCCTAAAAACTTTTTGCTTTCCTCCTGTTTCTTCCTTTTTTCAGCACCGCTTGGGTAGCTTCGCTTCATTTTTACTGTCAACACTCTCTCTCTGTACACAATGTCTATCACTGTCAATCACTTCTTCTTCGTCAGTTTTTTGGCGCATTACAGCCTTGTCACTTTCGCAGATGCGCAGTAAGTGAAATAATGGAATAGTCCAATGTAGTGAGGTGGGGGGGGGGCCTCCTGTCTGCGACACTAATGATTTGATGCCATTTTTCAAATGAAGTTTTAGAAATATATATTTTGCACGAAGTAAAAAAAAATAAAAATCTTTAAGCAAGTTAATGGGGCATTTTGGGGGCCCCTAGGTAGCTCGGGGCCCAAGGCAATTGCCGACCTTTGCCTAATGGTAAAGTCCGCCCCTGGTCATTTCCAAAAGAGCACGCGGCGCTCAAGAGTTTGTAATAGAGACAGAGAAAAGGCCCGTCTATCGCCTCCTGCAGGAGAAAGGAAGAATGACGAGGCTGAGCTGTCCTTTGTGACACCGCAAGCAGAAAGATGGCACAGAGAAAGAGAAAACAGACAAAAAAGAAGCAGCTAATCCGTATAAAAGTGTAAAGGAACTAGAATGATAGCTGAGCCTTGGCTGAAGGAAAAGCAAAAGCTTACAGCACCTGGTATTCCCAGGCGGTCTCCCATCCAAGTACTAACCAGGCCCGACCCTGCTTAGCTTCCGAGATCGGACGAGATCGGGCGTGCTCAGGGTGGTATGGCCGTAAGCGAGTACAACAGTCAAGAGCGACCTATTTAAAGAAGACACACAGGCAGGCCAAAGAGAAACAGATCCTTTTCCACTCAAAGTTTTTTCCAAGTCTTTTAAAAGTCTTCTCTCTTTTTTAATATGAGCTAAATTAAGGGAAAGAAATAAGTAACAATAAAAAATATGCATTTTAATAAATAAATACATTCACAAAAGATAAATGTCGCGCGGTGACGCACTTTGTGTGGAAGTAATGGGGGCCTGTTTCTCAACTTTAACATCAGAAATGTCTTCTGGTTGAAATTGAATTAAATAAAAGTAAACAAATACTGCGCTTACTTTAAATTGAATGTAATTTGGGGGGAATTTGGTCATTTTAAAACAGAAATTTCAAACCTGGTTAAATTAAATTAAACCAAAATGTTTAAAATAATTAATATCAATAAATACAATCAATATTGCGTTGAGGCACTTTGAGTGGAAGTAAATGTCATCTGGTTAAAATAAAACCAAAACAATTAAAATAAAATTAAATAAAATATTGTGGTGATGCACTTTGAGTGCAGGTAATTTGGGGTGAATTTAGTGATTTTAAAACAGAAATTTCAAACCTGGTTAAATTAAATTAAACCAAAATGTTTAAATTAATTAATAAAATTAATAGCAATAAATACAATCAATACTGCGTTGAGGCACTTTGAGTGGAAGTAAATGTCATCTGGTTAAAATGAAACCAAATCTATTGAAATGAAATAAAATTAAATAATATAAAATTAAATAAAATATTGTGGTGATGCACTTTGAGTGCAGGTAATTTGGGGATGAATTTAGTGATTTTAAAACAGAAATTTCAAACCTGGTTAAATTAAATTAAACCAAAATGTTTAAATTAATTAATAAAATTAATATCAATAAATACAATCAATATTGCGTTGAGGCACTTTGAGTGGAAGTAAAAGTCATCTTGTTAAAATAAAACCAAACCTATTAAAATAAAATAAAATAAAATATTGTGGTGATGCACTTTGAGTGCAGGTAATTTGGGGTGAATTTAGTGATTTTAAAACAGAAAGGGCATGCCTATATTTTCCTACAATGAAACAATATTTGCTGATGAGTTTAATGAATTTTTTTTTTTTTTTTTGAGATGATAAAAAACTCTTGTCCTGTTCCAAGTAATGAAAAAGTACCAAAAAAGCTGAAATATGTCATTTGTTTAATTGCAAATAATTTGATCCCACACCAACATCAGTGAAAAAATGAACATGAGAATGTGTTTTTTGTTAATTTATTTGAAAATGAACTTTAAATCTAAGAGGGTGCATCTCCTGTGTAGTTTACCACTAAGGGGTTCGGATGACAATCAAATTTGGGAAGCTCCGTCTCAAACTGAAGAGAGGGGTGTCATTTCCAAAAGAGCACGCGGCACTCAAGAGTTTGTAATAGAGACAGAGAAAAGGCCCGTCTATCGCCTCCTGCAGGAGAAAGGAAGAATGACGAGGCTGAGCTGTCCTTTGTGACACCGCAAGCAGAAAGATGGCACAGAGAAAGAGAAAACAGACAAAAAAGAAGCAGCTAATCCGTATAAAAGTGTAAAGGAACTAGAATGATAGCTGAGCCTTGGCTGAAGGAAAAGCAAAAGCTTACAGCACCTGGTATTCCCAGGCGGTCTCCCATCCAAGTACTAACCAGGCCCGACCCTGCTTAGCTTCCGAGATCGGACGAGATCGGGCGTGCTCAGGGTGGTATGGCCGTAAGCAAGTACAACAGTCAAGAGCGACCTATTTAAAGAAGACACACAGGCAGGCCAAAGAGAAACAGATCCTTTTCCACTCAAAGTTTTTTCCAAGTCTTTTAAAAGTCTTCTCTCTTTTTTAATATGAGCTAAATTAAGGGAAAGAAATAAGTAACAATAAAAAATATGCATTTTAATAAATAAATACATTCACAAAAGATAAATGTCGCGCGGTGACGCACTTTGTGTGGAAGTAATGGGGGCCTGTTTCTCAACTTTAACATCAGAAATGTCTTCTGGTTGAAATTGAATTAAATAAAAGTAAACAAACACTGCGCTTACTTTAAATTGAATGTAATTTGGGGGGAATTTGGTCATTTTAAAACAGAAATTTCAAACCTGGTTAAATTAAATTAAACCAAAATGTTTAAAATAATTAATATCAATAAATACAATCAATATTGCGTTGAGGCACTTTGAGTGGAAGTAAATGTCATCTGGTTAAAATAAAACCAAAACAATTAAAATAAAATTAAATAAAATATTGTGGTGATGCACTTTGAGTGCAGGTAATTTGGGGTGAATTTAGTGATTTTAAAACAGAAATTTCAAACCTGGTTAAATTAAATTAAACCAAAATGTTTAAATTAATTAATAAAATTAATAGCAATAAATACAATCAATACTGCGTTGAGGCACTTTGAGTGGAAGTAAATGTCATCTGGTTAAAATGAAACCAAATCTATTGAAATGAAATAAAATTAAATAATATAAAATTAAATAAAATATTGTGGTGATGCACTTTGAGTGCAGGTAATTTGGGGATGAATTTAGTGATTTTAAAACAGAAATTTCAAACCTGGTTAAATTAAATTAAACCAAAATGTTTAAATTAATTAATAAAATTAATATCAATAAATACAATCAATATTGCGTTGAGGCACTTTGAGTGGAAGTAAAAGTCATCTTGTTAAAATAAAACCAAACCTATTAAAATAAAATAAAATAAAATATTGTGGTGATGCACTTTGAGTGCAGGTAATTTGGGGTGAATTTAGTGATTTTAAAACAGAAAGGGCATGCCTATATTTTCCTACAATGAAACAATATTTGCTGATGAGTTTAATGAATTTTTTTTTTTTTTTTGAGATGATAAAAAACTCTTGTCCTGTTCCAAGTAATGAAAAAGTACCAAAAAAGCTGAAATATGTCATTTGTTTAATTGCAAATAATTTGATCCCACACCAACATCAGTGAAAAAATGAACATGAGAATGTGTTTTTTGTTAATTTATTTGAAAATGAACTTTAAATCTAAGAGGGTGCATCTCCTGTGTAGTTTACCACTAAGGGGTTCGGATGACAATCAAATTTGGGAAGCTCCGTCTCAAACTGAAGAGAGGGGTGTCATTTCCAGGGGCGGATTTAGACATTTTGGGGCCCAAGGCAAACACAGACATGGGGCCCTCTACATCTCGTTTCCCTCCTTTTGTCAATCCTTATTTAAAAAAAAAGCCCTACTTGTTACTTCTCTTCAGCAGTCTTCACACAGCAATGATGTATAGACATCTGGAGTTGTATCTGTAAGAAAAAAAAGAAGAAAAATAAAAAGGATAAATTCTATCCTTGCTCTGAACAGGGCCTCTCTGCACTATTAAGCAGCGTTCTTTGTCAGTGAGATGTTTTGGCCAGAGTGCTTGGTCATCTTCAAGTTCAAGTGTAACAAATTGGTCAGAATAGCCGTGTTTCCACTATCGAGCTAAGACCGGGCGTGCTAGTGCGTGCCAGGGCCAGTCGCGTTTCCACTGTCACTTCCGGGGCTTGATCGTGCCTCGCCGGGGCTTCCTCGGGGCCAACGGCCAGGGTTTTTTGGCCCTACGAAAACCTTGGGCCAAAGCGGGCCAGCTGGGGCTAGAGGAGGGGTTATGAACAAAGGCGGAGTTTCTCCGTGTCTAGAGAGCGTCAGCGCGGATCATTTCAGAAAGATAACAGCTTAAACACCAGCATTAAAGACGTTTTAAAATAAGTTGAGCTCAAAACTCACCCTTAGTTAGCAGCAAGTGTTTGAAATAACTTGATCCGATGTGGATTATAATCACTAAACAAGGCAGAAATATTTATAAGCGATGTAAAAGACTATGTACGCTAAACATTAACGTTACACAGTAAACATGTTAAATATTACCGCTTGGAGAAATCAGACGTCAGCTTCTTATTCTCTATCACAATTGTGTATTTATTAAGTAACATTTTATCTGTCGTCTCTTTTCAAGAGTTTAGCTCCACGTTGCATATCATCAAAATATAATAATGATTTTTGTTCGGGAGCTTTTATAAAAATAGCGAGTCTGCGCCGAGGATCATTTCAGAAAGATAACAGCTTTAACACCAGCATTAAACACTTTTTTTAAAAATAAGTTGAGCTCAAAACTCTCTTTCAGTCAGCAGCGAGTGTTTGAAATAACTTGGTCCAATGTGGATAATCACCATACAAGGCAGAAATATGTATAAGCGATGAAAAAGATATGCACGCTAAACATGTTACCATAGTAAACATGGTAAAATATGACCGCTTGAAGAAATCAGACGTCAGCTTCTTATTCTCTATCACAATAGTGTATTAAGTAACTTATATTATCTTTCACAAGCCTCGTCTCGAGAGTTTATCTCATGTTGCCTATCATAAAAGAATATAGCCTAATAATGTTTTTTGTTCGGGAGCTTTTATAACAATAGAGATATTATCATTCATTATAAACATGAGGGCTATACTGTGGCTAATAAACATAAACAGACTCGACTGAATAAGCAGGCTATTTTTATAAGCGTTAAAAATAAATAAATAAAATAGAAATAAGTGTATTTATGTGTGATTAATTTTGAGTCCTGATAAATTAAATCAATTCTATAATTAAAACATCGATGATTTTGAATTTGAATATATAACAAAGCATGCAAACAAACGGCCTCTTTTAAGCCCTGGCTCGCACTGGGCCGACAGTGGAAATGCGGCTAGTGACTGCTAGTACTCATTACTCATCAATTTTCCTAAAAACTTTTTGCTTTCCTCCTGTTTCTTCCTTTTTTCAGCACCGCTTGGGTAGCTTCGCTTCATTTTTACTGTCAACACTCTCTCTCTGTACACAATGTCTATCACTGTCAATCACTTCTTCTTCGTCAGTTTTTTGGCGCATTACAGCCTTGTCACTTTCGCAGATGCGCAGTAAGTGAAATAATGGAATAGTCCAATGTAGTGAGGTGGGGGGGGGGCCTCCTGTCTGCGACACTAATGATTTGATGCCATTTTTCAAATGAAGTTTTAGAAATATATATTTTGCACGAAGTAAAAAAAAATAAAAATCTTTAAGCAAGTTAATGGGGCATTTTGGGGGCCCCTAGGTAGCTCGGGGCCCAAGGCAATTGCCGACCTTTGCCTAATGGTAAAGTCCGCCCCTGGTCATTTCCAAAAGAGCACGCGGCGCTCAAGAGTTTGTAATAGAGACAGAGAAAAGGCCCGTCTATCGCCTCCTGCAGGAGAAAGGAAGAATGACGAGGCTGAGCTGTCCTTTGTGACACCGCAAGCAGAAAGATGGCACAGAGAAAGAGAAAACAGACAAAAAAGAAGCAGCTAATCCGTATAAAAGTGTAAAGGAACTAGAATGATAGCTGAGCCTTGGCTGAAGGAAAAGCAAAAGCTTACAGCACCTGGTATTCCCAGGCGGTCTCCCATCCAAGTACTAACCAGGCCCGACCCTGCTTAGCTTCCGAGATCGGACGAGATCGGGCGTGCTCAGGGTGGTATGGCCGTAAGCGAGTACAACAGTCAAGAGCGACCTATTTAAAGAAGACACACAGGCAGGCCAAAGAGAAACAGATCCTTTTCCACTCAAAGTTTTTTCCAAGTCTTTTAAAAGTCTTCTCTCTTTTTTAATATGAGCTAAATTAAGGGAAAGAAATAAGTAACAATAAAAAATATGCATTTTAATAAATAAATACATTCACAAAAGATAAATGTCGCGCGGTGACGCACTTTGTGTGGAAGTAATGGGGGCCTGTTTCTCAACTTTAACATCAGAAATGTCTTCTGGTTGAAATTGAATTAAATAAAAGTAAACAAATACTGCGCTTACTTTAAATTGAATGTAATTTGGGGGGAATTTGGTCATTTTAAAACAGAAATTTCAAACCTGGTTAAATTAAATTAAACCAAAATGTTTAAAATAATTAATATCAATAAATACAATCAATATTGCGTTGAGGCACTTTGAGTGGAAGTAAATGTCATCTGGTTAAAATAAAACCAAAACAATTAAAATAAAATTAAATAAAATATTGTGGTGATGCACTTTGAGTGCAGGTAATTTGGGGTGAATTTAGTGATTTTAAAACAGAAATTTCAAACCTGGTTAAATTAAATTAAACCAAAATGTTTAAATTAATTAATAAAATTAATAGCAATAAATACAATCAATACTGCGTTGAGGCACTTTGAGTGGAAGTAAATGTCATCTGGTTAAAATGAAACCAAATCTATTGAAATGAAATAAAATTAAATAATATAAAATTAAATAAAATATTGTGGTGATGCACTTTGAGTGCAGGTAATTTGGGGATGAATTTAGTGATTTTAAAACAGAAATTTCAAACCTGGTTAAATTAAATTAAACCAAAATGTTTAAATTAATTAATAAAATTAATATCAATAAATACAATCAATATTGCGTTGAGGCACTTTGAGTGGAAGTAAAAGTCATCTTGTTAAAATAAAACCAAACCTATTAAAATAAAATAAAATAAAATATTGTGGTGATGCACTTTGAGTGCAGGTAATTTGGGGTGAATTTAGTGATTTTAAAACAGAAAGGGCATGCCTATATTTTCCTACAATGAAACAATATTTGCTGATGAGTTTAATGAATTTTTTTTTTTTTTTTGAGATGATAAAAAACTCTTGTCCTGTTCCAAGTAATGAAAAAGTACCAAAAAAGCTGAAATATGTCATTTGTTTAATTGCAAATAATTTGATCCCACACCAACATCAGTGAAAAAATGAACATGAGAATGTGTTTTTTGTTAATTTATTTGAAAATGAACTTTAAATCTAAGAGGGTGCATCTCCTGTGTAGTTTACCACTAAGGGGTTCGGATGACAATCAAATTTGGGAAGCTCCGTCTCAAACTGAAGAGAGGGGTGTCATTTCCAAAAGAGCACGCGGCGCTCAAGAGTTTGTAATAGAGACAGAGAAAAGGCCCGTCTATCGCCTCCTGCAGGAGAAAGGAAGAATGACGAGGCTGAGCTGTCCTTTGTGACACCGCAAGCAGAAAGATGGCACAGAGAAAGAGAAAACAGACAAAAAAGAAGCAGCTAATCCGTATAAAAGTGTAAAGGAACTAGAATGATAGCTGAGCCTTGGCTGAAGGAAAAGCAAAAGCTTACAGCACCTGGTATTCCCAGGCGGTCTCCCATCCAAGTACTAACCAGGCCCGACCCTGCTTAGCTTCCGAGATCGGACGAGATCGGGCGTGCTCAGGGTGGTATGGCCGTAAGCGAGTACAACAGTCAAGAGCGACCTATTTAAAGAAGACACACAGGCAGGCCAAAGAGAAACAGATCCTTTTCCACTCAAAGTTTTTTCCAAGTCTTTTAAAAGTCTTCTCTCTTTTTTAATATGAGCTAAATTAAGGGAAAGAAATAAGTAACAATAAAAAATATGCATTTTAATAAATAAATACATTCACAAAAGATAAATGTCGCGCGGTGACGCACTTTGTGTGGAAGTAATGGGGGCCTGTTTCTCAACTTTAACATCAGAAATGTCTTCTGGTTGAAATTGAATTAAATAAAAGTAAACAAATACTGCGCTTACTTTAAATTGAATGTAATTTGGGGGGAATTTGGTCATTTTAAAACAGAAATTTCAAACCTGGTTAAATTAAATTAAACCAAAATGTTTAAAATAATTAATATCAATAAATACAATCAATATTGCGTTGAGGCACTTTGAGTGGAAGTAAATGTCATCTGGTTAAAATAAAACCAAAACAATTAAAATAAAATTAAATAAAATATTGTGGTGATGCACTTTGAGTGCAGGTAATTTGTGGTGAATTTAGTGATTTTAAAACAGAAATTTCAAACCTGGTTAAATTAAATTAAACCAAAATGTTTAAATTAATTAATAAAATTAATAGCAATAAATACAATCAATACTGCGTTGAGGCACTTTGAGTGGAAGTAAATGTCATCTGGTTAAAATGAAACCAAATCTATTGAAATGAAATAAAATTAAATAATATAAAATTAAATAAAATATTGTGGTGATGCACTTTGAGTGCAGGTAATTTGGGGATGAATTTAGTGATTTTAAAACAGAAATTTCAAACCTGGTTAAATTAAATTAAACCAAAATGTTTAAATTAATTAATAAAATTAATATCAATAAATACAATCAATATTGCGTTGAGGCACTTTGAGTGGAAGTAAAAGTCATCTTGTTAAAATAAAACCAAACCTATTAAAATAAAATAAAATAAAATATTGTGGTGATGCACTTTGAGTGCAGGTAATTTGGGGTGAATTTAGTGATTTTAAAACAGAAAGGGCATGCCTATATTTTCCTACAATGAAACAATATTTGCTGATGAGTTTAATGAATTTTTTTTTTTTTTTTTGAGATGATAAAAAACTCTTGTCCTGTTCCAAGTAATGAAAAAGTACCAAAAAAGCTGAAATATGTCATTTGTTTAATTGCAAATAATTTGATCCCACACCAACATCAGTGAAAAAATGAACATGAGAATGTGTTTTTTGTTAATTTATTTGAAAATGAACTTTAAATCTAAGAGGGTGCATCTCCTGTGTAGTTTACCACTAAGGGGTTCGGATGACAATCAAATTTGGGAAGCTCCGTCTCAAACTGAAGAGAGGGGTGTCATTTCCAAAAGAGCACGCGGCACTCAAGAGTTTGTAATAGAGACAGAGAAAAGGCCCGTCTATCGCCTCCTGCAGGAGAAAGGAAGAATGACGAGGCTGAGCTGTCCTTTGTGACACCGCAAGCAGAAAGATGGCACAGAGAAAGAGAAAACAGACAAAAAAGAAGCAGCTAATCCGTATAAAAGTGTAAAGGAACTAGAATGATAGCTGAGCCTTGGCTGAAGGAAAAGCAAAAGCTTACAGCACCTGGTATTCCCAGGCGGTCTCCCATCCAAGTACTAACCAGGCCCGACCCTGCTTAGCTTCCGAGATCGGACGAGATCGGGCGTGCTCAGGGTGGTATGGCCGTAAGCAAGTACAACAGTCAAGAGCGACCTATTTAAAGAAGACACACAGGCAGGCCAAAGAGAAACAGATCCTTTTCCACTCAAAGTTTTTTCCAAGTCTTTTAAAAGTCTTCTCTCTTTTTTAATATGAGCTAAATTAAGGGAAAGAAATAAGTAACAATAAAAAATATGCATTTTAATAAATAAATACATTCACAAAAGATAAATGTCGCGCGGTGACGCACTTTGTGTGGAAGTAATGGGGGCCTGTTTCTCAACTTTAACATCAGAAATGTCTTCTGGTTGAAATTGAATTAAATAAAAGTAAACAAATACTGCGCTTACTTTAAATTGAATGTAATTTGGGGGGAATTTGGTCATTTTAAAACAGAAATTTCAAACCTGGTTAAATTAAATTAAACCAAAATGTTTAAAATAATTAATATCAATAAATACAATCAATATTGCGTTGAGGCACTTTGAGTGGAAGTAAATGTCATCTGGTTAAAATAAAACCAAAACAATTAAAATAAAATTAAATAAAATATTGTGGTGATGCACTTTGAGTGCAGGTAATTTGGGGTGAATTTAGTGATTTTAAAACAGAAATTTCAAACCTGGTTAAATTAAATTAAACCAAAATGTTTAAATTAATTAATAAAATTAATAGCAATAAATACAATCAATACTGCGTTGAGGCACTTTGAGTGGAAGTAAATGTCATCTGGTTAAAATGAAACCAAATCTATTGAAATGAAATAAAATTAAATAATATAAAATTAAATAAAATATTGTGGTGATGCACTTTGAGTGCAGGTAATTTGGGGATGAATTTAGTGATTTTAAAACAGAAATTTCAAACCTGGTTAAATTAAATTAAACCAAAATGTTTAAATTAATTAATAAAATTAATATCAATAAATACAATCAATATTGCGTTGAGGCACTTTGAGTGGAAGTAAAAGTCATCTTGTTAAAATAAAACCAAACCTATTAAAATAAAATAAAATAAAATATTGTGGTGATGCACTTTGAGTGCAGGTAATTTGGGGTGAATTTAGTGATTTTAAAACAGAAAGGGCATGCCTATATTTTCCTACAATGAAACAATATTTGCTGATGAGTTTAATGAATTTTTTTTTTTTTTTTTGAGATGATAAAAAACTCTTGTCCTGTTCCAAGTAATGAAAAAGTACCAAAAAAGCTGAAATATGTCATTTGTTTAATTGCAAATAATTTGATCCCACACCAACATCAGTGAAAAAATGAACATGAGAATGTGTTTTTTGTTAATTTATTTGAAAATGAACTTTAAATCTAAGAGGGTGCATCTCCTGTGTAGTTTACCACTAAGGGGTTCGGATGACAATCAAATTTGGGAAGCTCCGTCTCAAACTGAAGAGAGGGGTGTCATTTCCAAAAGAGCACGCGGCACTCAAGAGTTTGTAATAGAGACAGAGAAAAGGCCCGTCTATCGCCTCCTGCAGGAGAAAGGAAGAATGACGAGGCTGAGCTGTCCTTTGTGACACCGCAAGCAGAAAGATGGCACAGAGAAAGAGAAAACAGACAAAAAAGAAGCAGCTAATCCGTATAAAAGTGTAAAGGAACTAGAATGATAGCTGAGCCTTGGCTGAAGGAAAAGCAAAAGCTTACAGCACCTGGTATTCCCAGGCGGTCTCCCATCCAAGTACTAACCAGGCCCGACCCTGCTTAGCTTCCGAGATCGGACGAGATCGGGCGTGCTCAGGGTGGTATGGCCGTAAGCAAGTACAACAGTCAAGAGCGACCTATTTAAAGAAGACACACAGGCAGGCCAAAGAGAAACAGATCCTTTTCCACTCAAAGTTTTTTCCAAGTCTTTTAAAAGTCTTCTCTCTTTTTTAATATGAGCTAAATTAAGGGAAAGAAATAAGTAACAATAAAAAATATGCATTTTAATAAATAAATACATTCACAAAAGATAAATGTCGCGCGGTGACGCACTTTGTGTGGAAGTAATGGGGGCCTGTTTCTCAACTTTAACATCAGAAATGTCTTCTGGTTGAAATTGAATTAAATAAAAGTAAACAAATACTGCGCTTACTTTAAATTGAATGTAATTTGGGGGGAATTTGGTCATTTTAAAACAGAAATTTCAAACCTGGTTAAATTAAATTAAACCAAAATGTTTAAATTAATTAATAAAATTAATAGCAATAAATACAATCAATACTGCGTTGAGGCACTTTGAGTGGAAGTAAATGTCATCTGGTTAAAATGAAACCAAATCTATTGAAATGAAATAAAATTAAATAATATAAAATAAAATAAAATATTGTGGTGATGCACTTTGAGTGCAGGTAATTTGGGGTGAATTTAGTGATTTTAAAACAGGAATTTCAAACCTGGTTAAATTAAATTAAACCAAAATGTTTAAATTAATTAATAAAATTAATATCAATAAATACAATCAATATTACGTTGAGGCACTTTGAGTGGAAGTAAATGTCATCTGGTTAAAATAAAACCAAACCTATTAAAATAAAATAAAATAAAATATTGTGGTGATGCACTTTGAGTGCAGGTAATTTGGGGTGAATTTAGTGATTTTAAAACAGAAAGGGCATGCCTATATGTTCCTACAATGAAACAATATTTGCTGATGAGTTTGATTTTTTTTTTTTTTTTTTTGAGATGATAAAAAACTCTTGTCCTGTTCCAAGTAATGAAAAAGTACCAAAAAAGCTGAAATATGTCATTTGTTTAATTGCAAATAATTTGATCCCACACCAACATCAGTGAAAAAATGAACATGAGAATGTGTTTTTTGTTAATTTATTTGAAAATGAACTTTAAATCTAAGAGGGTGCATCTCCTGTGTAGTTTACCACTAAGGGGTTCGGATGACAATCAAATTTGGGAAGCTCCGTCTCAAACTGAAGAGAGGGGTGTCATTTCCAAAAGAGCACGCGGCGCTCAAGAGTTTGTAATAGAGACAGAGAAAAGGCCCGTCTATCGCCTCCTGCAGGAGAAAGGAAGAATGACGAGGCTGAGCTGTCCTTTGTGACACCGCAAGCAGAAAGATGGCACAGAGAAAGAGAAAACAGACAAAAAAGAAGCAGCTAATCCGTATAAAAGTGTGAAGGAACTAGAATGATAGCTGAGCCTTGGCTGAAAGAAAAGCAAAAGCTTACAGCACCTGGTATTCCCAGGCGGTCTCCCATCCAAGTACTAACCAGGCCCGACCCTGCTTAGCTTCCGAGATCGGACGAGATCGGGCGTGCTCAGGGTGGTATGGCCGTAAGCGAGTACAACAGTCAAGAGCGACCTATTTAAAGAAGACACACAGGCAGGCCAAAGAGAAACAGATCCTTTTCCACTCAAAGTTTTTTCCAAGTCTTTTAAAAGTCTTCTCTCTTTTTTAATATGAGCTAAATTAAGGGAAAGAAATAAGTAACAATAAAAAATATGCATTTTAATAAATAAATACATTCACAAAAGATAAATGTCGCGCGGTGACGCACTTTGTGTGGAAGTAATGGGGGCCTGTTTCTCAACTTTAACATCAGAAATGTCTTCTGGTTGAAATTGAATTAAATAAAAGTAAACAAACACTGCGCTTACTTTAAATTGACTGTAATTTGGGGGGAATTTGGTCATTTTAAAACAGAAATTTCAAACCTGGTTAAATTAAATTAAACCAAAATGTTTAAAATAATTAATATCAATAAATACAATCAATATTGCGTTGAGGCACTTTGAGTGGAAGTAAATGTCATCTGGTTAAAATAAAACCAAAACAATTAAAATAAAATTAAATAAAATATTGTGGTGATGCACTTTGAGTGCAGGTAATTTGGGGTGAATTTAGTGATTTTAAAACAGAAATTTCAAACCTGGTTAAATTAAATTAAACCAAAATGTTTAAATTAATTAATAAAATTAATAGCAATAAATACAATCAATACTGCGTTGAGGCACTTTGAGTGGAAGTAAATGTCATCTGGTTAAAATGAAACCAAATCTATTGAAATGAAATAAAATTAAATAATATAAAATTAAATAAAATATTGTGGTGATGCACTTTGAGTGCAGGTAATTTGGGGATGAATTTAGTGATTTTAAAACAGAAATTTCAAACCTGGTTAAATTAAATTAAACCAAAATGTTTAAATTAATTAATAAAATTAATATCAATAAATACAATCAATATTGCGTTGAGGCACTTTGAGTGGAAGTAAAAGTCATCTTGTTAAAATAAAACCAAACCTATTAAAATAAAATAAAATAAAATATTGTGGTGATGCACTTTGAGTGCAGGTAATTTGGGGTGAATTTAGTGATTTTAAAACAGAAAGGGCATGCCTATATGTTCCTACAATGAAACAATATTTGCTGATGAGTTTAATGAATTTTTTTTTTTTTTTTTTGAGATGATAAAAAACTCTTGTCCTGTTCCAAGTAATGAAAAAGTACCAAAAAAGCTGAAATATGTCATTTGTTTAATTGCAAATAATTTGATCCCACACCAACATCAGTGAAAAAATGAACATGAGAATGTGTTTTTTGTTAATTTATTTGAAAATGAACTTTAAATCTAAGAGGGTGCATCTCCTGTGTAGTTTACCACTAAGGGGTTCGGATGACAATCAAATTTGGGAAGCTCCGTCTCAAACTGAAGAGAGGGGTGTCATTTCCAAAAGAGCACGCGGCGCTCAAGAGTTTGTAATAGAGACAGAGAAAAGGCCCGTCTATCGCCTCCTGCAGGAGAAAGGAAGAATGACGAGGCTGAGCTGTCCTTTGTGACACCGCAAGCAGAAAGATGGCACAGAGAAAGAGAAAACAGACCAAAAAGAAGCAGCTAATCCGTATAAAAGTGTAAAGGAACTAGAATGATAGCTGAGCCTTGGCTGAAGGAAAAGCAAAAGCTTACAGCACCTGGTATTCCCAGGCGGTCTCCCATCCAAGTACTAACCAGGCCCGACCCTGCTTAGCTTCCGAGATCGGACGAGATCGGGCGTGCTCAGGGTGGTATGGCCGTAAGCGAGTACAACAGTCAAGAGCGACCTATTTAAAGAAGACACACAGGCAGGCCAAAGAGAAACAGATCCTTTTCCACTCAAAGTTTTTTCCAAGTCTTTTAAAAGTCTTCTCTCTTTTTTAATATGAGCTAAATTAAGGGAAAGAAATAAGTAACAATAAAAAATATGCATTTTAATAAATAAATACATTCACAAAAGATAAATGTCGCGCGGTGACGCACTTTGTGTGGAAGTAATGGGGGCCTGTTTCTCAACTTTAACATCAGAAATGTCTTCTGGTTGAAATTGAATTAAATAAAAGTAAACAAATACTGCGCTTACTTTAAATTGAATGTAATTTGGGGGGAATTTGGTCATTTTAAAACAGAAATTTCAAACCTGGTTAAATTAAATTAAACCAAAATGTTTAAAATAATTAATATCAATAAATACAATCAATATTGCGTTGAGGCACTTTGAGTGGAAGTAAATGTCATCTGGTTAAAATAAAACCAAAACAATTAAAATAAAATTAAATAAAATATTGTGGTGATGCACTTTGAGTGCAGGTAATTTGGGGTGAATTTAGTGATTTTAAAACAGAAATTTCAAACCTGGTTAAATTAAATTAAACCAAAATGTTTAAATTAATTAATAAAATTAATAGCAATAAATACAATCAATACTGCGTTGAGGCACTTTGAGTGGAAGTAAATGTCATCTGGTTAAAATGAAACCAAATCTATTGAAATGAAATAAAATTAAATAATATAAAATAAAATAAAATATTGTGGTGATGCACTTTGAGTGCAGGTAATTTGGGGTGAATTTAGTGATTTTAAAACAGAAATTTCAAACCTGGTTAAATTAAATTAAACCAAAATGTTTAAATTAATTAATAAAATTAATATCAATAAATACAATCAATATTGCGTTGAGGCACTTTGAGTGGAAGTAAAAGTCATCTTGTTAAAATAAAACCAAACCTATTAAAATAAAATAAAATAAAATATTGTGGTGATGCACTTTGAGTGCAGGTAATTTGGGGTGAATTTAGTGATTTTAAAACAGAAAGGGCATGCCTATATTTTCCTACAATGAAACAATATTTGCTGATGAGTTTAATGAATTTTTTTTTTTTTTTTGAGATGATAAAAAACTCTTGTCCTGTTCCAAGTAATGAAAAAGTACCAAAAAAGCTGAAATATGTCATTTGTTTAATTGCAAATAATTTGATCCCACACCAACATCAGTGAAAAAATGAACATGAGAATGTGTTTTTTGTTAATTTATTTGAAAATGAACTTTAAATCTAAGAGGGTGCATCTCCTGTGTAGTTTACCACTAAGGGGTTCGGATGACAATCAAATTTGGGAAGCTCCGTCTCAAACTGAAGAGAGGGGTGTCATTTCCAAAAGAGCACGCGGCGCTCAAGAGTTTGTAATAGAGACAGAGAAAAGGCCCGTCTATCGCCTCCTGCAGGAGAAAGGAAGAATGACGAGGCTGAGCTGTCCTTTGTGACACCTGCAAGCAGAAAGATGGCACAGAGAAAGAGAAAACAGACAAAAAAGAAGCAGCTAATCCGTATAAAAGTGTAAAGGAACTAGAATGATAGCTGAGCCTTGGCTGAAAGAAAAGCAAAAGCTTACAGCACCTGGTATTCCCAGGCGGTCTCCCATCCAAGTACTAACCAGGCCCGACCCTGCTTAGCTTCCGAGATCGGACGAGATCGGGCGTGCTCAGGGTGGTATGGCCGTAAGCGAGTACAACAGTCAAGAGCGACCTATTTAAAGAAGACACACAAGCAGGCCAAAGAGAAACAGATCCTTTTCCACTCAAAGTTTTTTCCAAGTCTTTTAAAAGTCTTCTCTCTTTTTTAATATGAGCTAAATTAAGGGAAAGAAATAAGTAACAATAAAAAATATGCATTTTAATAAATAAATACATTCACAAAAGATAAATGTCGCGCGGTGACGCACTTTGTGTGGAAGTAATGGGGGCCTGTTTCTCAACTTTAACATCAGAAATGTCTTCTGGTTGAAATTGAATTAAATAAAAGTAAACAAACACTGCGCTTACTTTAAATTGAATGTAATTTGGGGGGAATTTGGTCATTTTAAAACAGAAATTTCAAACCTGGTTAAATTAAATTAAACCAAAATGTTTAAAATAATTAATATCAATAAATACAATCAATATTGCGGTGAGGCACTTTGAGTGGAAGTAAATGTCATCTGGTTAAAATAAAACCAAAACAATTAAAATAAAATTAAATAAAATATTGTGGTGATGCACTTTGAGTGCAGGTAATTTGGGGTGAATTTAGTGATTTTAAAACAGAAATTTCAAACCTGGTTAAATTAAATTAAACCAAAATGTTTAAATTAATTAATAAAATTAATAGCAATAAATACAATCAATACTGCGTTGAGGCACTTTGAGTGGAAGTAAATGTCATCTGGTTAAAATGAAACCAAATCTATTGAAATGAAATAAAATTAAATAATATAAAATTAAATAAAATATTGTGGTGATGCACTTTGAGTGCAGGTAATTTGGGGATGAATTTAGTGATTTTAAAACAGAAATTTCAAACCTGGTTAAATTAAATTAAACCAAAATGTTTAAATTAATTAATAAAATTAATATCAATAAATACAATCAATATTGCGTTGAGGCACTTTGAGTGGAAGTAAAAGTCATCTTGTTAAAATAAAACCAAACCTATTAAAATAAAATAAAATAAAATATTGTGGTGATGCACTTTGAGTGCAGGTAATTTGGGGTGAATTTAGTGATTTTAAAACAGAAAGGGCATGCCTATATTTTCCTACAATGAAACAATATTTGCTGATGAGTTTAATGAATTTTTTTTTTTTTTTTGAGATGATAAAAAACTCTTGTCCTGTTCCAAGTAATGAAAAAGTACCAAAAAAGCTGAAATATGTCATTTGTTTAATTGCAAATAATTTGATCCCACACCAACATCAGTGAAAAAATGAACATGAGAATGTGTTTTTTGTTAATTTATTTGAAAATGAACTTTAAATCTAAGAGGGTGCATCTCCTGTGTAGTTTACCACTAAGGGGTTCGGATGACAATCAAATTTGGGAAGCTCCGTCTCAAACTGAAGAGAGGGGTGTCATTTCCAAAAGAGCACGCGGCGCTCAAGAGTTTGTAATAGAGACAGAGAAAAGGCCCGTCTATCGCCTCCTGCAGGAGAAAGGAAGAATGACGAGGCTGAGCTGTCCTTTGTGACACCGCAAGCAGAAAGATGGCACAGAGAAAGAGAAAACAGACAAAAAAGAAGCAGCTAATCCGTATAAAAGTGTAAAGGAACTAGAATGATAGCTGAGCCTTGGCTGAAGGAAAAGCAAAAGCTTACAGCACCTGGTATTCCCAGGCGGTCTCCCATCCAAGTACTAACCAGGCCCGACCCTGCTTAGCTTCCGAGATCGGACGAGATCGGGCGTGCTCAGGGTGGTATGGCCGTAAGCGAGTACAACAGTCAAGAGCGACCTATTTAAAGAAGACACACAGGCAGGCCAAAGAGAAACAGATCCTTTTCCACTCAAAGTTTTTTCCAAGTCTTTTAAAAGTCTTCTCTCTTTTTTAATATGAGCTAAATTAAGGGAAAGAAATAAGTAACAATAAAAAATATGCATTTTAATAAATAAATACATTCACAAAAGATAAATGTCGCGCGGTGACGCACTTTGTGTGGAAGTAATGGGGGCCTGTTTCTCAACTTTAACATCAGAAATGTCTTCTGGTTGAAATTGAATTAAATAAAAGTAAACAAATACTGCGCTTACTTTAAATTGAATGTAATTTAGGGGGGAAATTTGTCATTTTAAAACAGAAATTTCAAACCTGGTTAAATTAAATTAAACCAAAATGTTTAAATTAATTAATAAAATTAATAGCAATAAATACAATCAATACTGCGTTGAGGCACTTTGAGTGGAAGTAAATGTCATCTGGTTAAAATGAAACCAAATCTATTGAAATAAAATAAAATTAAATAATATAAAATAAAATAAAATATTGTGGTGATGCACTTTGAGTGCAGGTAATTTGGGGTGAATTTAGTGATTTTAAAACAGAAATTTCAAACCTGGTTAAATTAAATTAAACCAAAATGTTTAAATTAATTAATAAAATTAATATCAATAAATACAATCAATATTGCGTTGAGGCACTTTGAGTGGAAGTAAAAGTCATCTTGTTAAAATAAAACCAAACCTATTAAAATAAAATAAAATAAAATATTGTGGTGATGCACTTTGAGTGCAGGTAATTTGGGGTGAATTTAGTGATTTTAAAACAGAAAGGGCATGCCTATATTTTCCTACAATGAAACAATATTTGCTGATGAGTTTAATGAATTTTTTTTTTTTTTTTGAGATGATAAAAAACTCTTGTCCTGTTCCAAGTAATGAAAAAGTACCAAAAAAGCTGAAATATGTCATTTGTTTAATTGCAAATAATTTGATCCCACACCAACATCAGTGAAAAAATGAACATGAGAATGTGTTTTTTGTTAATTTATTTGAAAATGAACTTTAAATCTAAGAGGGTGCATCTCCTGTGTAGTTTACCACTAAGGGGTTCGGATGACAATCAAATTTGGGAAGCTCCGTCTCAAACTGAAGAGAGGGGTGTCATTTCCAAAAGAGCACGCGGCGCTCAAGAGTTTGTAATAGAGACAGAGAAAAGGCCCGTCTATCGCCTCCTGCAGGAGAAAGGAAGAATGACGAGGCTGAGCTGTCCTTTGTGACACCGCAAGCAGAAAGATGGCACAGAGAAAGAGAAAACAGACAAAAAAGAAGCAGCTAATCCGTATAAAAGTGTAAAGGAACTAGAATGATAGCTGAGCCTTGGCTGAAAGAAAAGCAAAAGCTTACAGCACCTGGTATTCCCAGGCGGTTTCCCATCCAAGTACTAACCAGGCCCGACCCTGCTTAGCTTCCGAGATCGGACGAGATCGGGCGTGCTCAGGGTGGTATGGCCGTAAGCGAGTACAACAGTCAAGAGCGACCTATTTAAAGAAGACACACAAGCAGGCCAAAGAGAAACAGATCCTTTTCCACTCAAAGTTTTTTCCAAGTCTTTTAAAAGTCTTCTCTCTTTTTTAATATGAGCTAAATTAAGGGAAAGAAATAAGTAACAATAAAAAATATGCATTTTAATAAATAAATACATTCACAAAAGATAAATGTCGCGCGGTGACGCACTTTGTGTGGAAGTAATGGGGGCCTGTTTCTCAACTTTAACATCAGAAATGTCTTCTGGTTGAAATTGAATTAAATAAAAGTAAACAAACACTGCGCTTACTTTAAATTGAATGTAATTTGGGGGGAATTTGGTCATTTTAAAACAGAAATTTCAAACCTGGTTAAATTAAATTAAACCAAAATGTTTAAATTAATTAATAAAATTAATAGCAATAAATACAATCAATACTGCGTTGAGGCACTTTGAGTGGAAGTAAATGTCATCTGGTTAAAATGAAACCAAATCTATTGAAATAAAATAAAATTAAATAATATAAAATAAAATAAAATATTGTGGTGATGCACTTTGAGTGCAGGTAATTTGGGGTGAATTTAGTGATTTTAAAACAGGAATTTCAAACCTGGTTAAATTAAATTAAACCAAAATGTTTAAATTAATTAATAAAATTAATATCAATAAATACAATCAATATTACGTTGAGGCACTTTGAGTGGAAGTAAATGTCATCTGGTTAAAATAAAACCAAACCTATTAAAATAAAATAAAATAAAATATTGTGGTGATGCACTTTGAGTGCAGGTAATTTGGGGTGAATTTAGTGATTTTAAAACAGAAAGGGCATGCCTATATGTTCCTACAATGAAACAATATTTGCTGATGAGTTTGATTTTTTTTTTTTTTTTTTGAGATGATAAAAAACTCTTGTCCTGTTCCAAGTAATGAAAAAGTACCAAAAAAGCTGAAATATGTCATTTGTTTAATTGCAAATAATTTGATCCCACACCAACATCAGTGAAAAAATGAACATGAGAATGTGTTTTTTGTTAATTTATTTGAAAATGAACTTTAAATCTAAGAGGGTGCATCTCCTGTGTAGTTTACCACTAAGGGGTTCGGATGACAATCAAATTTGGGAAGCTCCATCTCAAACTGAAGAGAGGGGTGTCATTTCCAAAAGAGCACGCGGCGCTCAAGAGTTTGTAATAGAGACAGAGAAAAGGCCCGTCTATCGCCTCCTGCAGGAGAAAGGAAGAATGACGAGGCTGAGCTGTCCTTTGTGACACCGCAAGCAGAAAGATGGCACAGAGAAAGAGAAAACAGACAAAAAAGAAGCAGCTAATCCGTATAAAAGTGTGAAGGAACTAGAATGATAGCTGAGCCTTGGCTGAAAGAAAAGCAAAAGCTTACAGCACCTGGTATTCCCAGGCGGTCTCCCATCCAAGTACTAACCAGGCCCGACCCTGCTTAGCTTCCGAGATCGGACGAGATCGGGCGTGCTCAGGGTGGTATGGCCGTAAGCGAGTACAACAGTCAAGAGCGACCTATTTAAAGAAGACACACAGGCAGGCCAAAGAGAAACAGATCCTTTTCCACTCAAAGTTTTTTCCAAGTCTTTTAAAAGTCTTCTCTCTTTTTTAATATGAGCTAAATTAAGGGAAAGAAATAAGTAACAATAAAAAATATGCATTTTAATAAATAAATACATTCACAAAAGATAAATGTCGCGCGGTGACGCACTTTGTGTGGAAGTAATGGGGGCCTGTTTCTCAACTTTAACATCAGAAATGTCTTCTGGTTGAAATTGAATTAAATAAAAGTAAACAAACACTGCGCTTACTTTAAATTGAATGTAATTTGGGGGGAATTTGGTCATTTTAAAACAGAAATTTCAAACCTGGTTAAATTAAATTAAACCAAAATGTTTAAAATAATTAATATCAATAAATACAATCAATATTGCGGTGAGGCACTTTGAGTGGAAGTAAATGTCATCTGGTTAAAATAAAACCAAAACAATTAAAATAAAATTAAATAAAATATTGTGGTGATGCACTTTGAGTGCAGGTAATTTGGGGTGAATTTAGTGATTTTAAAACAGAAATTTCAAACCTGGTTAAATTAAATTAAACCAAAATGTTTAAATTAATTAATAAAATTAATAGCAATAAATACAATCAATACTGCGTTGAGGCACTTTGAGTGGAAGTAAATGTCATCTGGTTAAAATGAAACCAAATCTATTGAAATGAAATAAAATTAAATAATATAAAATTAAATAAAATATTGTGGTGATGCACTTTGAGTGCAGGTAATTTGGGGATGAATTTAGTGATTTTAAAACAGAAATTTCAAACCTGGTTAAATTAAATTAAACCAAAATGTTTAAATTAATTAATAAAATTAATATCAATAAATACAATCAATATTGCGTTGAGGCACTTTGAGTGGAAGTAAAAGTCATCTTGTTAAAATAAAACCAAACCTATTAAAATAAAATAAAATAAAATATTGTGGTGATGCACTTTGAGTGCAGGTAATTTGGGGTGAATTTAGTGATTTTAAAACAGAAAGGGCATGCCTATATTTTCCTACAATGAAACAATATTTGCTGATGAGTTTAATGAATTTTTTTTTTTTTTTTTTGAGATGATAAAAAACTCTTGTCCTGTTCCAAGTAATGAAAAAGTACCAAAAAAGCTGAAATATGTCATTTGTTTAATTGCAAATAATTTGATCCCACACCAACATCAGTGAAAAAATGAACATGAGAATGTGTTTTTTGTTAATTTATTTGAAAATGAACTTTAAATCTAAGAGGGTGCATCTCCTGTGTAGTTTACCACTAAGGGGTTCGGATGACAATCAAATTTGGGAAGCTCCGTCTCAAACTGAAGAGAGGGGTGTCATTTCCAAAAGAGCACGCGGCGCTCAAGAGTTTGTAATAGAGACAGAGAAAAGGCCCGTCTATCGCCTCCTGCAGGAGAAAGGAAGAATGACGAGGCTGAGCTGTCCTTTGTGACACAGCAAGCAGAAAGATGGCACAGAGAAAGAGAAAACAGACAAAAAAGAAGCAGCTAATCCGTATAAAAGTGTAAAGGAACTAGAATGATAGCTGAGCCTTGGCTGAAGGAAAAGCAAAAGCTTACAGCACCTGGTATTCCCAGGCGGTCTCCCATCCAAGTACTAACCAGGCCCGACCCTGCTTAGCTTCCGAGATCGGACGAGATCGGGCGTGCTCAGGGTGGTATGGCGGTAAGCGAGTACAACAGTCAAGAGCGACCTATTTAAAGAAGACACACAGGCAGGCCAAAGAGAAACAGATCCTTTTCCACTCAAAGTTTTTTCCAAGTCTTTTAAAAGTCTTCTCTCTTTTTTAATATGAGCTAAATTAAGGGAAAGAAATAAGTAACAATAAAAAATATGCATTTTAATAAATAAATACATTCACAAAAGATAAATGTCGCGCGGTGACGCACTTTGTGTGGAAGTAATGGGGGCCTGTTTCTCAACTTTAACATCAGAAATGTCTTCTGGTTGAAATTGAATTAAATAAAAGTAAACAAATACTGCGCTTACTTTAAATTGAATGTAATTTGGGGGGAATTTGGTCATTTTAAAACAGAAATTTCAAACCTGGTTAAATTAAATTAAACCAAAATGTTTAAAATAATTAATATCAATAAATACAATCAATATTGCGTTGAGGCACTTTGAGTGGAAGTAAATGTCATCTGGTTAAAATAAAACCAAAACAATTAAAATAAAATTAAATAAAATATTGTGGTGATGCACTTTGAGTGCAGGTAATTTGGGGATGAATTTAGTGATTTTAAAACAGAAATTTCAAACCTGGTTAAATTAAATTAAACCAAAATGTTTAAATTAATTAATAAAATTAATAGCAATAAATACAATCAATATTGCGTTGAGGCACTTTGAGTGGAAGTAAAAGTCATCTTGTTAAAATAAAACCAAACCTATTAAAATAAAATAAAATAAAATATTGTGGTGATGCACTTTGAGTGCAGGTAATTTGGGGTGAATTTAGTGATTTTAAAACAGAAAGGGCATGCCTATATTTTCCTACAATGAAACAATATTTGCTGATGAGTTTAATGAATTTTTTTTTTTTTTTTGAGATGATAAAAAACTCTTGTCCTGTTCCAAGTAATGAAAAAGTACCAAAAAAGCTGAAATATGTCATTTGTTTAATTGCAAATAATTTGATCCCACACCAACATCAGTGAAAAAATGAACATGAGAATGTGTTTTTTGTTAATTTATTTGAAAATGAACTTTAAATCTAAGAGGGTGCATCTCCTGTGTAGTTTACCACTAAGGGGTTCGGATGACAATCAAATTTGGGAAGCTCCGTCTCAAACTGAAGAGAGGGGTGTCATTTCCAAAAGAGCACGCGGCGCTCAAGAGTTTGTAATAGAGACAGAGAAAAGGCCCGTCTATCGCCTCCTGCAGGAGAAAGGAAGAATGACGAGGCTGAGCTGTCCTTTGTGACACCGCAAGCAGAAAGATGGCACAGAGAAAGAGAAAACAGACAAAAAAGAAGCAGCTAATCCGTATAAAAGTGTAAAGGAACTAGAATGATAGCTGAGCCTTGGCTGAAGGAAAAGCAAAAGCTTACAGCACCTGGTATTCCCAGGCGGTCTCCCATCCAAGTACTAACCAGGCCCGACCCTGCTTAGCTTCCGAGATCGGACGAGATCGGGCGTGCTCAGGGTGGTATGGCCGTAAGCGAGTACAACAGTCAAGAGCGACCTATTTAAAGAAGACACACAGGCAGGCCAAAGAGAAACAGATCCTTTTCCACTCAAAGTTTTTTCCAAGTCTTTTAAAAGTCTTCTCTCTTTTTTAATATGAGCTAAATTAAGGGAAAGAAATAAGTAACAATAAAAAATATGCATTTTAATAAATAAATACATTCACAAAAGATAAATGTCGCGCGGTGACGCACTTTGTGTGGAAGTAATGGGGGCCTGTTTCTCAACTTTAACATCAGAAATGTCTTCTGGTTGAAATTGAATTAAATAAAAGTAAACAAATACTGCGCTTACTTTAAATTGAATGTAATTTGGGGGGAATTTGGTCATTTTAAAACAGAAATTTCAAACCTGGTTAAATTAAATTAAACCAAAATGTTTAAAATAATTAATATCAATAAATACAATCAATATTGCGTTGAGGCACTTTGAGTGGAAGTAAATGTCATCTGGTTAAAATAAAACCAAAACAATTAAAATAAAATTAAATAAAATATTGTGGTGATGCACTTTGAGTGCAGGTAATTTGGGGTGAATTTAGTGATTTTAAAACAGAAATTTCAAACCTGGTTAAATTAAATTAAACCAAAATGTTTAAATTAATTAATAAAATTAATAGCAATAAATACAATCAATACTGCGTTGAGGCACTTTGAGTGGAAGTAAATGTCATCTGGTTAAAATGAAACCAAATCTATTGAAATGAAATAAAATTAAATAATATAAAATTAAATAAAATATTGTGGTGATGCACTTTGAGTGCAGGTAATTTGGGGATGAATTTAGTGATTTTAAAACAGAAATTTCAAACCTGGTTAAATTAAATTAAACCAAAATGTTTAAATTAATTAATAAAATTAATATCAATAAATACAATCAATATTGCGTTGAGGCACTTTGAGTGGAAGTAAAAGTCATCTTGTTAAAATAAAACCAAACCTATTAAAATAAAATAAAATAAAATATTGTGGTGATGCACTTTGAGTGCAGGTAATTTGGGGTGAATTTAGTGATTTTAAAACAGAAAGGGCATGCCTATATTTTCCTACAATGAAACAATATTTGCTGATGAGTTTAATGAATTTTTTTTTTTTTTTTTGAGATGATAAAAAACTCTTGTCCTGTTCCAAGTAATGAAAAAGTACCAAAAAAGCTGAAATATGTCATTTGTTTAATTGCAAATAATTTGATCCCACACCAACATCAGTGAAAAAATGAACATGAGAATGTGTTTTTTGTTAATTTATTTGAAAATGAACTTTAAATCTAAGAGGGTGCATCTCCTGTGTAGTTTACCACTAAGGGGTTCGGATGACAATCAAATTTGGGAAGCTCCGTCTCAAACTGAAGAGAGGGGTGTCATTTCCAAAAGAGCACGCGGCACTCAAGAGTTTGTAATAGAGACAGAGAAAAGGCCCGTCTATCGCCTCCTGCAGGAGAAAGGAAGAATGACGAGGCTGAGCTGTCCTTTGTGACACCGCAAGCAGAAAGATGGCACAGAGAAAGAGAAAACAGACAAAAAAGAAGCAGCTAATCCGTATAAAAGTGTAAAGGAACTAGAATGATAGCTGAGCCTTGGCTGAAGGAAAAGCAAAAGCTTACAGCACCTGGTATTCCCAGGCGGTCTCCCATCCAAGTACTAACCAGGCCCGACCCTGCTTAGCTTCCGAGATCGGACGAGATCGGGCGTGCTCAGGGTGGTATGGCCGTAAGCAAGTACAACAGTCAAGAGCGACCTATTTAAAGAAGACACACAGGCAGGCCAAAGAGAAACAGATCCTTTTCCACTCAAAGTTTTTTCCAAGTCTTTTAAAAGTCTTCTCTCTTTTTTAATATGAGCTAAATTAAGGGAAAGAAATAAGTAACAATAAAAAATATGCATTTTAATAAATAAATACATTCACAAAAGATAAATGTCGCGCGGTGACGCACTTTGTGTGGAAGTAATGGGGGCCTGTTTCTCAACTTTAACATCAGAAATGTCTTCTGGTTGAAATTGAATTAAATAAAAGTAAACAAATACTGCGCTTACTTTAAATTGAATGTAATTTGGGGGGAATTTGGTCATTTTAAAACAGAAATTTCAAACCTGGTTAAATTAAATTAAACCAAAATGTTTAAAATAATTAATATCAATAAATACAATCAATATTGCGTTGAGGCACTTTGAGTGGAAGTAAATGTCATCTGGTTAAAATAAAACCAAAACAATTAAAATAAAATTAAATAAAATATTGTGGTGATGCACTTTGAGTGCAGGTAATTTGGGGTGAATTTAGTGATTTTAAAACAGAAATTTCAAACCTGGTTAAATTAAATTAAACCAAAATGTTTAAATTAATTAATAAAATTAATAGCAATAAATACAATCAATACTGCGTTGAGGCACTTTGAGTGGAAGTAAATGTCATCTGGTTAAAATGAAACCAAATCTATTGAAATGAAATAAAATTAAATAATATAAAATTAAATAAAATATTGTGGTGATGCACTTTGAGTGCAGGTAATTTGGGGATGAATTTAGTGATTTTAAAACAGAAATTTCAAACCTGGTTAAATTAAATTAAACCAAAATGTTTAAATTAATTAATAAAATTAATATCAATAAATACAATCAATATTGCGTTGAGGCACTTTGAGTGGAAGTAAAAGTCATCTTGTTAAAATAAAACCAAACCTATTAAAATAAAATAAAATAAAATATTGTGGTGATGCACTTTGAGTGCAGGTAATTTGGGGTGAATTTAGTGATTTTAAAACAGAAAGGGCATGCCTATATTTTCCTACAATGAAACAATATTTGCTGATGAGTTTAATGAATTTTTTTTTTTTTTTTTGAGATGATAAAAAACTCTTGTCCTGTTCCAAGTAATGAAAAAGTACCAAAAAAGCTGAAATATGTCATTTGTTTAATTGCAAATAATTTGATCCCACACCAACATCAGTGAAAAAATGAACATGAGAATGTGTTTTTTGTTAATTTATTTGAAAATGAACTTTAAATCTAAGAGGGTGCATCTCCTGTGTAGTTTACCACTAAGGGGTTCGGATGACAATCAAATTTGGGAAGCTCCGTCTCAAACTGAAGAGAGGGGTGTCATTTCCAAAAGAGCACGCGGCACTCAAGAGTTTGTAATAGAGACAGAGAAAAGGCCCGTCTATCGCCTCCTGCAGGAGAAAGGAAGAATGACGAGGCTGAGCTGTCCTTTGTGACACCGCAAGCAGAAAGATGGCACAGAGAAAGAGAAAACAGACAAAAAAGAAGCAGCTAATCCGTATAAAAGTGTAAAGGAACTAGAATGATAGCTGAGCCTTGGCTGAAGGAAAAGCAAAAGCTTACAGCACCTGGTATTCCCAGGCGGTCTCCCATCCAAGTACTAACCAGGCCCGACCCTGCTTAGCTTCCGAGATCGGACGAGATCGGGCGTGCTCAGGGTGGTATGGCCGTAAGCAAGTACAACAGTCAAGAGCGACCTATTTAAAGAAGACACACAGGCAGGCCAAAGAGAAACAGATCCTTTTCCACTCAAAGTTTTTTCCAAGTCTTTTAAAAGTCTTCTCTCTTTTTTAATATGAGCTAAATTAAGGGAAAGAAATAAGTAACAATAAAAAATATGCATTTTAATAAATAAATACATTCACAAAAGATAAATGTCGCGCGGTGACGCACTTTGTGTGGAAGTAATGGGGGCCTGTTTCTCAACTTTAACATCAGAAATGTCTTCTGGTTGAAATTGAATTAAATAAAAGTAAACAAATACTGCGCTTACTTTAAATTGAATGTAATTTGGGGGGAATTTGGTCATTTTAAAACAGAAATTTCAAACCTGGTTAAATTAAATTAAACCAAAATGTTTAAAATAATTAATATCAATAAATACAATCAATATTGCGGTGAGGCACTTTGAGTGGAAGTAAATGTCATCTGGTTAAAATAAAACCAAAACAATTAAAATAAAATTAAATAAAATATTGTGGTGATGCACTTTGAGTGCAGGTAATTTGGGGTGAATTTAGTGATTTTAAAACAGAAATTTCAAACCTGGTTAAATTAAATTAAACCAAAATGTTTAAATTAATTAATAAAATTAATAGCAATAAATACAATCAATACTGCGTTGAGGCACTTTGAGTGGAAGTAAATGTCATCTGGTTAAAATGAAACCAAATCTATTGAAATGAAATAAAATTAAATAATATAAAATTAAATAAAATATTGTGGTGATGCACTTTGAGTGCAGGTAATTTGGGGATGAATTTAGTGATTTTAAAACAGAAATTTCAAACCTGGTTAAATTAAATTAAACCAAAATGTTTAAATTAATTAATAAAATTAATATCAATAAATACAATCAATATTGCGTTGAGGCACTTTGAGTGGAAGTAAAAGTCATCTTGTTAAAATAAAACCAAACCTATTAAAATAAAATAAAATAAAATATTGTGGTGATGCACTTTGAGTGCAGGTAATTTGGGGTGAATTTAGTGATTTTAAAACAGAAAGGGCATGCCTATATTTTCCTACAATGAAACAATATTTGCTGATGAGTTTAATGAATTTTTTTTTTTTTTTTGAGATGATAAAAAACTCTTGTCCTGTTCCAAGTAATGAAAAAGTACCAAAAAAGCTGAAATATGTCATTTGTTTAATTGCAAATAATTTGATCCCACACCAACATCAGTGAAAAAATGAACATGAGAATGTGTTTTTTGTTAATTTATTTGAAAATGAACTTTAAATCTAAGAGGGTGCATCTCCTGTGTAGTTTACCACTAAGGGGTTCGGATGACAATCAAATTTGGGAAGCTCCGTCTCAAACTGAAGAGAGGGGTGTCATTTCCAAAAGAGCACGCGGCGCTCAAGAGTTTGTAATAGAGACAGAGAAAAGGCCCGTCTATCGCCTCCTGCAGGAGAAAGGAAGAATGACGAGGCTGAGCTGTCCTTTGTGACACCGCAAGCAGAAAGATGGCACAGAGAAAGAGAAAACAGACAAAAAAGAAGCAGCTAATCCGTATAAAAGTGTAAAGGAACTAGAATGATAGCTGAGCCTTGGCTGAAGGAAAAGCAAAAGCTTACAGCACCTGGTATTCCCAGGCGGTCTCCCATCCAAGTACTAACCAGGCCCGACCCTGCTTAGCTTCCGAGATCGGACGAGATCGGGCGTGCTCAGGGTGGTATGGCCGTAAGCGAGTACAACAGTCAAGAGCGACCTATTTAAAGAAGACACACAGGCAGGCCAAAGAGAAACAGATCCTTTTCCACTCAAAGTTTTTTCCAAGTCTTTTAAAAGTCTTCTCTCTTTTTTAATATGAGCTAAATTAAGGGAAAGAAATAAGTAACAATAAAAAATATGCATTTTAATAAATAAATACATTCACAAAAGATAAATGTCGCGCGGTGACGCACTTTGTGTGGAAGTAATGGGGGCCTGTTTCTCAACTTTAACATCAGAAATGTCTTCTGGTTGAAATTGAATTAAATAAAAGTAAACAAATACTGCGCTTACTTTAAATTGAATGTAATTTAGGGGGGAAATTTGTCATTTTAAAACAGAAATTTCAAACCTGGTTAAATTAAATTAAACCAAAATGTTTAAATTAATTAATAAAATTAATAGCAATAAATACAATCAATACTGCGTTGAGGCACTTTGAGTGGAAGTAAATGTCATCTGGTTAAAATGAAACCAAATCTATTGAAATAAAATAAAATTAAATAATATAAAATAAAATAAAATATTGTGGTGATGCACTTTGAGTGCAGGTAATTTGGGGTGAATTTAGTGATTTTAAAACAGAAATTTCAAACCTGGTTAAATTAAATTAAACCAAAATGTTTAAATTAATTAATAAAATTAATATCAATAAATACAATCAATATTGCGTTGAGGCACTTTGAGTGGAAGTAAAAGTCATCTTGTTAAAATAAAACCAAACCTATTAAAATAAAATAAAATAAAATATTGTGGTGATGCACTTTGAGTGCAGGTAATTTGGGGTGAATTTAGTGATTTTAAAACAGAAAGGGCATGCCTATATTTTCCTACAATGAAACAATATTTGCTGATGAGTTTAATGAATTTTTTTTTTTTTTTTGAGATGATAAAAAACTCTTGTCCTGTTCCAAGTAATGAAAAAGTACCAAAAAAGCTGAAATATGTCATTTGTTTAATTGCAAATAATTTGATCCCACACCAACATCAGTGAAAAAATGAACATGAGAATGTGTTTTTTGTTAATTTATTTGAAAATGAACTTTAAATCTAAGAGGGTGCATCTCCTGTGTAGTTTACCACTAAGGGGTTCGGATGACAATCAAATTTGGGAAGCTCCGTCTCAAACTGAAGAGAGGGGTGTCATTTCCAAAAGAGCACGCGGCGCTCAAGAGTTTGTAATAGAGACAGAGAAAAGGCCCGTCTATCGCCTCCTGCAGGAGAAAGGAAGAATGACGAGGCTGAGCTGTCCTTTGTGACACCGCAAGCAGAAAGATGGCACAGAGAAAGAGAAAACAGACAAAAAAGAAGCAGCTAATCCGTATAAAAGTGTAAAGGAACTAGAATGATAGCTGAGCCTTGGCTGAAAGAAAAGCAAAAGCTTACAGCACCTGGTATTCCCAGGCGGTTTCCCATCCAAGTACTAACCAGGCCCGACCCTGCTTAGCTTCCGAGATCGGACGAGATCGGGCGTGCTCAGGGTGGTATGGCCGTAAGCGAGTACAACAGTCAAGAGCGACCTATTTAAAGAAGACACACAAGCAGGCCAAAGAGAAACAGATCCTTTTCCACTCAAAGTTTTTTCCAAGTCTTTTAAAAGTCTTCTCTCTTTTTTAATATGAGCTAAATTAAGGGAAAGAAATAAGTAACAATAAAAAATATGCATTTTAATAAATAAATACATTCACAAAAGATAAATGTCGCGCGGTGACGCACTTTGTGTGGAAGTAATGGGGGCCTGTTTCTCAACTTTAACATCAGAAATGTCTTCTGGTTGAAATTGAATTAAATAAAAGTAAACAAACACTGCGCTTACTTTAAATTGAATGTAATTTGGGGGGAATTTGGTCATTTTAAAACAGAAATTTCAAACCTGGTTAAATTAAATTAAACCAAAATGTTTAAATTAATTAATAAAATTAATAGCAATAAATACAATCAATACTGCGTTGAGGCACTTTGAGTGGAAGTAAATGTCATCTGGTTAAAATGAAACCAAATCTATTGAAATAAAATAAAATTAAATAATATAAAATAAAATAAAATATTGTGGTGATGCACTTTGAGTGCAGGTAATTTGGGGTGAATTTAGTGATTTTAAAACAGGAATTTCAAACCTGGTTAAATTAAATTAAACCAAAATGTTTAAATTAATTAATAAAATTAATATCAATAAATACAATCAATATTACGTTGAGGCACTTTGAGTGGAAGTAAATGTCATCTGGTTAAAATAAAACCAAACCTATTAAAATAAAATAAAATAAAATATTGTGGTGATGCACTTTGAGTGCAGGTAATTTGGGGTGAATTTAGTGATTTTAAAACAGAAAGGGCATGCCTATATGTTCCTACAATGAAACAATATTTGCTGATGAGTTTGATTTTTTTTTTTTTTTTTTGAGATGATAAAAAACTCTTGTCCTGTTCCAAGTAATGAAAAAGTACCAAAAAAGCTGAAATATGTCATTTGTTTAATTGCAAATAATTTGATCCCACACCAACATCAGTGAAAAAATGAACATGAGAATGTGTTTTTTGTTAATTTATTTGAAAATGAACTTTAAATCTAAGAGGGTGCATCTCCTGTGTAGTTTACCACTAAGGGGTTCGGATGACAATCAAATTTGGGAAGCTCCATCTCAAACTGAAGAGAGGGGTGTCATTTCCAAAAGAGCACGCGGCGCTCAAGAGTTTGTAATAGAGACAGAGAAAAGGCCCGTCTATCGCCTCCTGCAGGAGAAAGGAAGAATGACGAGGCTGAGCTGTCCTTTGTGACACCGCAAGCAGAAAGATGGCACAGAGAAAGAGAAAACAGACAAAAAAGAAGCAGCTAATCCGTATAAAAGTGTGAAGGAACTAGAATGATAGCTGAGCCTTGGCTGAAAGAAAAGCAAAAGCTTACAGCACCTGGTATTCCCAGGCGGTCTCCCATCCAAGTACTAACCAGGCCCGACCCTGCTTAGCTTCCGAGATCGGACGAGATCGGGCGTGCTCAGGGTGGTATGGCCGTAAGCGAGTACAACAGTCAAGAGCGACCTATTTAAAGAAGACACACAGGCAGGCCAAAGAGAAACAGATCCTTTTCCACTCAAAGTTTTTTCCAAGTCTTTTAAAAGTCTTCTCTCTTTTTTAATATGAGCTAAATTAAGGGAAAGAAATAAGTAACAATAAAAAATATGCATTTTAATAAATAAATACATTCACAAAAGATAAATGTCGCGCGGTGACGCACTTTGTGTGGAAGTAATGGGGGCCTGTTTCTCAACTTTAACATCAGAAATGTCTTCTGGTTGAAATTGAATTAAATAAAAGTAAACAAACACTGCGCTTACTTTAAATTGAATGTAATTTGGGGGGAATTTGGTCATTTTAAAACAGAAATTTCAAACCTGGTTAAATTAAATTAAACCAAAATGTTTAAAATAATTAATATCAATAAATACAATCAATATTGCGGTGAGGCACTTTGAGTGGAAGTAAATGTCATCTGGTTAAAATAAAACCAAAACAATTAAAATAAAATTAAATAAAATATTGTGGTGATGCACTTTGAGTGCAGGTAATTTGGGGTGAATTTAGTGATTTTAAAACAGAAATTTCAAACCTGGTTAAATTAAATTAAACCAAAATGTTTAAATTAATTAATAAAATTAATAGCAATAAATACAATCAATACTGCGTTGAGGCACTTTGAGTGGAAGTAAATGTCATCTGGTTAAAATGAAACCAAATCTATTGAAATGAAATAAAATTAAATAATATAAAATTAAATAAAATATTGTGGTGATGCACTTTGAGTGCAGGTAATTTGGGGATGAATTTAGTGATTTTAAAACAGAAATTTCAAACCTGGTTAAATTAAATTAAACCAAAATGTTTAAATTAATTAATAAAATTAATAGCAATAAATACAATCAATATTGCGTTGAGGCACTTTGAGTGGAAGTAAAAGTCATCTTGTTAAAATAAAACCAAACCTATTAAAATAAAATAAAATAAAATATTGTGGTGATGCACTTTGAGTGCAGGTAATTTGGGGTGAATTTAGTGATTTTAAAACAGAAAGGGCATGCCTATATTTTCCTACAATGAAACAATATTTGCTGATGAGTTTAATGAATTTTTTTTTTTTTTTTGAGATGATAAAAAACTCTTGTCCTGTTCCAAGTAATGAAAAAGTACCAAAAAAGCTGAAATATGTCATTTGTTTAATTGCAAATAATTTGATCCCACACCAACATCAGTGAAAAAATGAACATGAGAATGTGTTTTTTGTTAATTTATTTGAAAATGAACTTTAAATCTAAGAGGGTGCATCTCCTGTGTAGTTTACCACTAAGGGGTTCGGATGACAATCAAATTTGGGAAGCTCCGTCTCAAACTGAAGAGAGGGGTGTCATTTCCAAAAGAGCACGCGGCGCTCAAGAGTTTGTAATAGAGACAGAGAAAAGGCCCGTCTATCGCCTCCTGCAGGAGAAAGGAAGAATGACGAGGCTGAGCTGTCCTTTGTGACACCGCAAGCAGAAAGATGGCACAGAGAAAGAGAAAACAGACAAAAAAGAAGCAGCTAATCCGTATAAAAGTGTAAAGGAACTAGAATGATAGCTGAGCCTTGGCTGAAGGAAAAGCAAAAGCTTACAGCACCTGGTATTCCCAGGCGGTCTCCCATCCAAGTACTAACCAGGCCCGACCCTGCTTAGCTTCCGAGATCGGACGAGATCGGGCGTGCTCAGGGTGGTATGGCCGTAAGCGAGTACAACAGTCAAGAGCGACCTATTTAAAGAAGACACACAGGCAGGCCAAAGAGAAACAGATCCTTTTCCACTCAAAGTTTTTTCCAAGTCTTTTAAAAGTCTTCTCTCTTTTTTAATATGAGCTAAATTAAGGGAAAGAAATAAGTAACAATAAAAAATATGCATTTTAATAAATAAATACATTCACAAAAGATAAATGTCGCGCGGTGACGCACTTTGTGTGGAAGTAATGGGGGCCTGTTTCTCAACTTTAACATCAGAAATGTCTTCTGGTTGAAATTGAATTAAATAAAAGTAAACAAATACTGCGCTTACTTTAAATTGAATGTAATTTGGGGGGAATTTGGTCATTTTAAAACAGAAATTTCAAACCTGGTTAAATTAAATTAAACCAAAATGTTTAAAATAATTAATATCAATAAATACAATCAATATTGCGTTGAGGCACTTTGAGTGGAAGTAAATGTCATCTGGTTAAAATAAAACCAAAACAATTAAAATAAAATTAAATAAAATATTGTGGTGATGCACTTTGAGTGCAGGTAATTTGGGGTGAATTTAGTGATTTTAAAACAGAAATTTCAAACCTGGTTAAATTAAATTAAACCAAAATGTTTAAATTAATTAATAAAATTAATAGCAATAAATACAATCAATACTGCGTTGAGGCACTTTGAGTGGAAGTAAATGTCATCTGGTTAAAATGAAACCAAATCTATTGAAATGAAATAAAATTAAATAATATAAAATTAAATAAAATATTGTGGTGATGCACTTTGAGTGCAGGTAATTTGGGGATGAATTTAGTGATTTTAAAACAGAAATTTCAAACCTGGTTAAATTAAATTAAACCAAAATGTTTAAATTAATTAATAAAATTAATATCAATAAATACAATCAATATTGCGTTGAGGCACTTTGAGTGGAAGTAAAAGTCATCTTGTTAAAATAAAACCAAACCTATTAAAATAAAATAAAATAAAATATTGTGGTGATGCACTTTGAGTGCAGGTAATTTGGGGTGAATTTAGTGATTTTAAAACAGAAAGGGCATGCCTATATTTTCCTACAATGAAACAATATTTGCTGATGAGTTTAATGAATTTTTTTTTTTTTTTTTGAGATGATAAAAAACTCTTGTCCTGTTCCAAGTAATGAAAAAGTACCAAAAAAGCTGAAATATGTCATTTGTTTAATTGCAAATAATTTGATCCCACACCAACATCAGTGAAAAAATGAACATGAGAATGTGTTTTTTGTTAATTTATTTGAAAATGAACTTTAAATCTAAGAGGGTGCATCTCCTGTGTAGTTTACCACTAAGGGGTTCGGATGACAATCAAATTTGGGAAGCTCCGTCTCAAACTGAAGAGAGGGGTGTCATTTCCAAAAGAGCACGCGGCGCTCAAGAGTTTGTAATAGAGACAGAGAAAAGGCCCGTCTATCGCCTCCTGCAGGAGAAAGGAAGAATGACGAGGCTGAGCTGTCCTTTGTGACACCGCAAGCAGAAAGATGGCACAGAGAAAGAGAAAACAGACAAAAAAGAAGCAGCTAATCCGTATAAAAGTGTAAAGGAACTAGAATGATAGCTGAGCCTTGGCTGAAGGAAAAGCAAAAGCTTACAGCACCTGGTATTCCCAGGCGGTCTCCCATCCAAGTACTAACCAGGCCCGACCCTGCTTAGCTTCCGAGATCGGACGAGATCGGGCGTGCTCAGGGTGGTATGGCCGTAAGCGAGTACAACAGTCAAGAGCGACCTATTTAAAGAAGACACACAGGCAGGCCAAAGAGAAACAGATCCTTTTCCACTCAAAGTTTTTTCCAAGTCTTTTAAAAGTCTTCTCTCTTTTTTAATATGAGCTAAATTAAGGGAAAGAAATAAGTAACAATAAAAAATATGCATTTTAATAAATAAATACATTCACAAAAGATAAATGTCGCGCGGTGACGCACTTTGTGTGGAAGTAATGGGGGCCTGTTTCTCAACTTTAACATCAGAAATGTCTTCTGGTTGAAATTGAATTAAATAAAAGTAAACAAATACTGCGCTTACTTTAAATTGAATGTAATTTGGGGGGAATTTGGTCATTTTAAAACAGAAATTTCAAACCTGGTTAAATTAAATTAAACCAAAATGTTTAAAATAATTAATATCAATAAATACAATCAATATTGCGTTGAGGCACTTTGAGTGGAAGTAAATGTCATCTGGTTAAAATAAAACCAAAACAATTAAAATAAAATTAAATAAAATATTGTGGTGATGCACTTTGAGTGCAGGTAATTTGGGGTGAATTTAGTGATTTTAAAACAGAAATTTCAAACCTGGTTAAATTAAATTAAACCAAAATGTTTAAATTAATTAATAAAATTAATAGCAATAAATACAATCAATACTGCGTTGAGGCACTTTGAGTGGAAGTAAATGTCATCTGGTTAAAATGAAACCAAATCTATTGAAATGAAATAAAATTAAATAATATAAAATTAAATAAAATATTGTGGTGATGCACTTTGAGTGCAGGTAATTTGGGGATGAATTTAGTGATTTTAAAACAGAAATTTCAAACCTGGTTAAATTAAATTAAACCAAAATGTTTAAATTAATTAATAAAATTAATATCAATAAATACAATCAATATTGCGTTGAGGCACTTTGAGTGGAAGTAAAAGTCATCTTGTTAAAATAAAACCAAACCTATTAAAATAAAATAAAATAAAATATTGTGGTGATGCACTTTGAGTGCAGGTAATTTGGGGTGAATTTAGTGATTTTAAAACAGAAAGGGCATGCCTATATTTTCCTACAATGAAACAATATTTGCTGATGAGTTTAATGAATTTTTTTTTTTTTTTTTGAGATGATAAAAAACTCTTGTCCTGTTCCAAGTAATGAAAAAGTACCAAAAAAGCTGAAATATGTCATTTGTTTAATTGCAAATAATTTGATCCCACACCAACATCAGTGAAAAAATGAACATGAGAATGTGTTTTTTGTTAATTTATTTGAAAATGAACTTTAAATCTAAGAGGGTGCATCTCCTGTGTAGTTTACCACTAAGGGGTTCGGATGACAATCAAATTTGGGAAGCTCCGTCTCAAACTGAAGAGAGGGGTGTCATTTCCAAAAGAGCACGCGGCACTCAAGAGTTTGTAATAGAGACAGAGAAAAGGCCCGTCTATCGCCTCCTGCAGGAGAAAGGAAGAATGACGAGGCTGAGCTGTCCTTTGTGACACCGCAAGCAGAAAGATGGCACAGAGAAAGAGAAAACAGACAAAAAAGAAGCAGCTAATCCGTATAAAAGTGTAAAGGAACTAGAATGATAGCTGAGCCTTGGCTGAAGGAAAAGCAAAAGCTTACAGCACCTGGTATTCCCAGGCGGTCTCCCATCCAAGTACTAACCAGGCCCGACCCTGCTTAGCTTCCGAGATCGGACGAGATCGGGCGTGCTCAGGGTGGTATGGCCGTAAGCAAGTACAACAGTCAAGAGCGACCTATTTAAAGAAGACACACAGGCAGGCCAAAGAGAAACAGATCCTTTTCCACTCAAAGTTTTTTCCAAGTCTTTTAAAAGTCTTCTCTCTTTTTTAATATGAGCTAAATTAAGGGAAAGAAATAAGTAACAATAAAAAATATGCATTTTAATAAATAAATACATTCACAAAAGATAAATGTCGCGCGGTGACGCACTTTGTGTGGAAGTAATGGGGGCCTGTTTCTCAACTTTAACATCAGAAATGTCTTCTGGTTGAAATTGAATTAAATAAAAGTAAACAAATACTGCGCTTACTTTAAATTGAATGTAATTTGGGGGGAATTTGGTCATTTTAAAACAGAAATTTCAAACCTGGTTAAATTAAATTAAACCAAAATGTTTAAAATAATTAATATCAATAAATACAATCAATATTGCGTTGAGGCACTTTGAGTGGAAGTAAATGTCATCTGGTTAAAATAAAACCAAAACAATTAAAATAAAATTAAATAAAATATTGTGGTGATGCACTTTGAGTGCAGGTAATTTGGGGTGAATTTAGTGATTTTAAAACAGAAATTTCAAACCTGGTTAAATTAAATTAAACCAAAATGTTTAAATTAATTAATAAAATTAATAGCAATAAATACAATCAATACTGCGTTGAGGCACTTTGAGTGGAAGTAAATGTCATCTGGTTAAAATGAAACCAAATCTATTGAAATGAAATAAAATTAAATAATATAAAATTAAATAAAATATTGTGGTGATGCACTTTGAGTGCAGGTAATTTGGGGATGAATTTAGTGATTTTAAAACAGAAATTTCAAACCTGGTTAAATTAAATTAAACCAAAATGTTTAAATTAATTAATAAAATTAATATCAATAAATACAATCAATATTGCGTTGAGGCACTTTGAGTGGAAGTAAAAGTCATCTTGTTAAAATAAAACCAAACCTATTAAAATAAAATAAAATAAAATATTGTGGTGATGCACTTTGAGTGCAGGTAATTTGGGGTGAATTTAGTGATTTTAAAACAGAAAGGGCATGCCTATATTTTCCTACAATGAAACAATATTTGCTGATGAGTTTAATGAATTTTTTTTTTTTTTTTTGAGATGATAAAAAACTCTTGTCCTGTTCCAAGTAATGAAAAAGTACCAAAAAAGCTGAAATATGTCATTTGTTTAATTGCAAATAATTTGATCCCACACCAACATCAGTGAAAAAATGAACATGAGAATGTGTTTTTTGTTAATTTTTTTGAAAATGAACTTTAAATCTAAGAGGGTGCATCTCCTGTGTAGTTTACCACTAAGGGGTTCGGATGACAATCAAATTTGGGAAGCTCCGTCTCAAACTGAAGAGAGGGGTGTCATTTCCAAAAGAGCACGCGGCACTCAAGAGTTTGTAATAGAGACAGAGAAAAGGCCCGTCTATCGCCTCCTGCAGGAGAAAGGAAGAATGACGAGGCTGAGCTGTCCTTTGTGACACCGCAAGCAGAAAGATGGCACAGAGAAAGAGAAAACAGACAAAAAAGAAGCAGCTAATCCGTATAAAAGTGTAAAGGAACTAGAATGATAGCTGAGCCTTGGCTGAAGGAAAAGCAAAAGCTTACAGCACCTGGTATTCCCAGGCGGTCTCCCATCCAAGTACTAACCAGGCCCGACCCTGCTTAGCTTCCGAGATCGGACGAGATCGGGCGTGCTCAGGGTGGTATGGCCGTAAGCAAGTACAACAGTCAAGAGCGACCTATTTAAAGAAGACACACAGGCAGGCCAAAGAGAAACAGATCCTTTTCCACTCAAAGTTTTTTCCAAGTCTTTTAAAAGTCTTCTCTCTTTTTTAATATGAGCTAAATTAAGGGAAAGAAATAAGTAACAATAAAAAATATGCATTTTAATAAATAAATACATTCACAAAAGATAAATGTCGCGCGGTGACGCACTTTGTGTGGAAGTAATGGGGGCCTGTTTCTCAACTTTAACATCAGAAATGTCTTCTGGTTGAAATTGAATTAAATAAAAGTAAACAAATACTGCGCTTACTTTAAATTGAATGTAATTTGGGGGGAATTTGGTCATTTTAAAACAGAAATTTCAAACCTGGTTAAATTAAATTAAACCAAAATGTTTAAATTAATTAATAAAATTAATAGCAATAAATACAATCAATACTGCGTTGAGGCACTTTGAGTGGAAGTAAATGTCATCTGGTTAAAATGAAACCAAATCTATTGAAATGAAATAAAATTAAATAATATAAAATAAAATAAAATATTGTGGTGATGCACTTTGAGTGCAGGTAATTTGGGGTGAATTTAGTGATTTTAAAACAGGAATTTCAAACCTGGTTAAATTAAATTAAACCAAAATGTTTAAATTAATTAATAAAATTAATATCAATAAATACAATCAATATTACGTTGAGGCACTTTGAGTGGAAGTAAATGTCATCTGGTTAAAATAAAACCAAACCTATTAAAATAAAATAAAATAAAATATTGTGGTGATGCACTTTGAGTGCAGGTAATTTGGGGTGAATTTAGTGATTTTAAAACAGAAAGGGCATGCCTATATGTTCCTACAATGAAACAATATTTGCTGATGAGTTTGATTTTTTTTTTTTTTTTTTTGAGATGATAAAAAACTCTTGTCCTGTTCCAAGTAATGAAAAAGTACCAAAAAAGCTGAAATATGCGGTGACGCACTTTGTGTGGAAGTAATGGGGGCCTGTTTCTCAACTTTAACATCAGAAATGTCTTCTGGTTGAAATTGAATTAAATAAAAGTAAACAAATACTGCGCTTACTTTAAATTGAATGTAATTTGGGGGGAATTTGGTCATTTTAAAACAGAAATTTCAAACCTGGTTAAATTAAATTAAACCAAAATGTTTAAAATAATTAATATCAATAAATACAATCAATATTGCGTTGAGGCACTTTGAGTGGAAGTAAATGTCATCTGGTTAAAATAAAACCAAAACAATTAAAATAAAATTAAATAAAATATTGTGGTGATGCACTTTGAGTGCAGGTAATTTGGGGTGAATTTAGTGATTTTAAAACAGAAATTTCAAACCTGGTTAAATTAAATTAAACCAAAATGTTTAAATTAATTAATAAAATTAATAGCAATAAATACAATCAATACTGCGTTGAGGCACTTTGAGTGGAAGTAAATGTCATCTGGTTAAAATGAAACCAAATCTATTGAAATGAAATAAAATTAAATAATATAAAATTAAATAAAATATTGTGGTGATGCACTTTGAGTGCAGGTAATTTGGGGATGAATTTAGTGATTTTAAAACAGAAATTTCAAACCTGGTTAAATTAAATTAAACCAAAATGTTTAAATTAATTAATAAAATTAATATCAATAAATACAATCAATATTGCGTTGAGGCACTTTGAGTGGAAGTAAAAGTCATCTTGTTAAAATAAAACCAAACCTATTAAAATAAAATAAAATAAAATATTGTGGTGATGCACTTTGAGTGCAGGTAATTTGGGGTGAATTTAGTGATTTTAAAACAGAAAGGGCATGCCTATATTTTCCTACAATGAAACAATATTTGCTGATGAGTTTAATGAATTTTTTTTTTTTTTTTTGAGATGATAAAAAACTCTTGTCCTGTTCCAAGTAATGAAAAAGTACCAAAAAAGCTGAAATATGTCATTTGTTTAATTGCAAATAATTTGATCCCACACCAACATCAGTGAAAAAATGAACATGAGAATGTGTTTTTTGTTAATTTATTTGAAAATGAACTTTAAATCTAAGAGGGTGCATCTCCTGTGTAGTTTACCACTAAGGGGTTCGGATGACAATCAAATTTGGGAAGCTCCGTCTCAAACTGAAGAGAGGGGTGTCATTTCCAAAAGAGCACGCGGCACTCAAGAGTTTGTAATAGAGACAGAGAAAAGGCCCGTCTATCGCCTCCTGCAGGAGAAAGGAAGAATGACGAGGCTGAGCTGTCCTTTGTGACACCGCAAGCAGAAAGATGGCACAGAGAAAGAGAAAACAGACAAAAAAGAAGCAGCTAATCCGTATAAAAGTGTAAAGGAACTAGAATGATAGCTGAGCCTTGGCTGAAGGAAAAGCAAAAGCTTACAGCACCTGGTATTCCCAGGCGGTCTCCCATCCAAGTACTAACCAGGCCCGACCCTGCTTAGCTTCCGAGATCGGACGAGATCGGGCGTGCTCAGGGTGGTATGGCCGTAAGCGAGTACAACAGTCAAGAGCGACCTATTTAAAGAAGACACACAGGCAGGCCAAAGAGAAACAGATCCTTTTCCACTCAAAGTTTTTTCCAAGTCTTTTAAAAGTCTTCTCTCTTTTTTAATATGAGCTAAATTAAGGGAAAGAAATAAGTAACAATAAAAAATATGCATTTTAATAAATAAATACATTCACAAAAGATAAATGTCGCGCGGTGACGCACTTTGTGTGGAAGTAATGGGGGCCTGTTTCTCAACTTTAACATCAGAAATGTCTTCTGGTTGAAATTGAATTAAATAAAAGTAAACAAATACTGCGCTTACTTTAAATTGAATGTAATTTGGGGGGAATTTGGTCATTTTAAAACAGAAATTTCAAACCTGGTTAAATTAAATTAAACCAAAATGTTTAAAATAATTAATATCAATAAATACAATCAATATTGCGTTGAGGCACTTTGAGTGGAAGTAAATGTCATCTGGTTAAAATAAAACCAAAACAATTAAAATAAAATTAAATAAAATATTGTGGTGATGCACTTTGAGTGCAGGTAATTTGGGGTGAATTTAGTGATTTTAAAACAGAAATTTCAAACCTGGTTAAATTAAATTAAACCAAAATGTTTAAATTAATTAATAAAATTAATAGCAATAAATACAATCAATACTGCGTTGAGGCACTTTGAGTGGAAGTAAATGTCATCTGGTTAAAATGAAACCAAATCTATTGAAATGAAATAAAATTAAATAATATAAAATTAAATAAAATATTGTGGTGATGCACTTTGAGTGCAGGTAATTTGGGGATGAATTTAGTGATTTTAAAACAGAAATTTCAAACCTGGTTAAATTAAATTAAACCAAAATGTTTAAATTAATTAATAAAATTAATATCAATAAATACAATCAATATTGCGTTGAGGCACTTTGAGTGGAAGTAAAAGTCATCTTGTTAAAATAAAACCAAACCTATTAAAATAAAATAAAATAAAATATTGTGGTGATGCACTTTGAGTGCAGGTAATTTGGGGTGAATTTAGTGATTTTAAAACAGAAAGGGCATGCCTATATTTTCCTACAATGAAACAATATTTGCTGATGAGTTTAATGAATTTTTTTTTTTTTTTTTGAGATGATAAAAAACTCTTGTCCTGTTCCAAGTAATGAAAAAGTACCAAAAAAGCTGAAATATGTCATTTGTTTAATTGCAAATAATTTGATCCCACACCAACATCAGTGAAAAAATGAACATGAGAATGTGTTTTTTGTTAATTTATTTGAAAATGAACTTTAAATCTAAGAGGGTGCATCTCCTGTGTAGTTTACCACTAAGGGGTTCGGATGACAATCAAATTTGGGAAGCTCCGTCTCAAACTGAAGAGAGGGGTGTCATTTCCAAAAGAGCACGCGGCACTCAAGAGTTTGTAATAGAGACAGAGAAAAGGCCCGTCTATCGCCTCCTGCAGGAGAAAGGAAGAATGACGAGGCTGAGCTGTCCTTTGTGACACCGCAAGCAGAAAGATGGCACAGAGAAAGAGAAAACAGACAAAAAAGAAGCAGCTAATCCGTATAAAAGTGTAAAGGAACTAGAATGATAGCTGAGCCTTGGCTGAAGGAAAAGCAAAAGCTTACAGCACCTGGTATTCCCAGGCGGTCTCCCATCCAAGTACTAACCAGGCCCGACCCTGCTTAGCTTCCGAGATCGGACGAGATCGGGCGTGCTCAGGGTGGTATGGCCGTAAGCAAGTACAACAGTCAAGAGCGACCTATTTAAAGAAGACACACAGGCAGGCCAAAGAGAAACAGATCCTTTTCCACTCAAAGTTTTTTCCAAGTCTTTTAAAAGTCTTCTCTCTTTTTTAATATGAGCTAAATTAAGGGAAAGAAATAAGTAACAATAAAAAATATGCATTTTAATAAATAAATACATTCACAAAAGATAAATGTCGCGCGGTGACGCACTTTGTGTGGAAGTAATGGGGGCCTGTTTCTCAACTTTAACATCAGAAATGTCTTCTGGTTGAAATTGAATTAAATAAAAGTAAACAAATACTGCGCTTACTTTAAATTGAATGTAATTTGGGGGGAATTTGGTCATTTTAAAACAGAAATTTCAAACCTGGTTAAATTAAATTAAACCAAAATGTTTAAATTAATTAATAAAATTAATAGCAATAAATACAATCAATACTGCGTTGAGGCACTTTGAGTGGAAGTAAATGTCATCTGGTTAAAATGAAACCAAATCTATTGAAATGAAATAAAATTAAATAATATAAAATAAAATAAAATATTGTGGTGATGCACTTTGAGTGCAGGTAATTTGGGGTGAATTTAGTGATTTTAAAACAGGAATTTCAAACCTGGTTAAATTAAATTAAACCAAAATGTTTAAATTAATTAATAAAATTAATATCAATAAATACAATCAATATTACGTTGAGGCACTTTGAGTGGAAGTAAATGTCATCTGGTTAAAATAAAACCAAACCTATTAAAATAAAATAAAATAAAATATTGTGGTGATGCACTTTGAGTGCAGGTAATTTGGGGTGAATTTAGTGATTTTAAAACAGAAAGGGCATGCCTATATGTTCCTACAATGAAACAATATTTGCTGATGAGTTTGATTTTTTTTTTTTTTTTTTTGAGATGATAAAAAACTCTTGTCCTGTTCCAAGTAATGAAAAAGTACCAAAAAAGCTGAAATATGTCATTTGTTTAATTGCAAATAATTTGATCCCACACCAACATCAGTGAAAAAATGAACATGAGAATGTGTTTTTTGTTAATTTATTTGAAAATGAACTTTAAATCTAAGAGGGTGCATCTCCTGTGTAGTTTACCACTAAGGGGTTCGGATGACAATCAAATTTGGGAAGCTCCGTCTCAAACTGAAGAGAGGGGTGTCATTTCCAAAAGAGCACGCGGCGCTCAAGAGTTTGTAATAGAGACAGAGAAAAGGCCCGTCTATCGCCTCCTGCAGGAGAAAGGAAGAATGACGAGGCTGAGCTGTCCTTTGTGACACCGCAAGCAGAAAGATGGCACAGAGAAAGAGAAAACAGACAAAAAAGAAGCAGCTAATCCGTATAAAAGTGTGAAGGAACTAGAATGATAGCTGAGCCTTGGCTGAAAGAAAAGCAAAAGCTTACAGCACCTGGTATTCCCAGGCGGTCTCCCATCCAAGTACTAACCAGGCCCGACCCTGCTTAGCTTCCGAGATCGGACGAGATCGGGCGTGCTCAGGGTGGTATGGCCGTAAGCGAGTACAACAGTCAAGAGCGACCTATTTAAAGAAGACACACAGGCAGGCCAAAGAGAAACAGATCCTTTTCCACTCAAAGTTTTTTCCAAGTCTTTTAAAAGTCTTCTCTCTTTTTTAATATGAGCTAAATTAAGGGAAAGAAATAAGTAACAATAAAAAATATGCATTTTAATAAATAAATACATTCACAAAAGATAAATGTCGCGCGGTGACGCACTTTGTGTGGAAGTAATGGGGGCCTGTTTCTCAACTTTAACATCAGAAATGTCTTCTGGTTGAAATTGAATTAAATAAAAGTAAACAAACACTGCGCTTACTTTAAATTGACTGTAATTTGGGGGGAATTTGGTCATTTTAAAACAGAAATTTCAAACCTGGTTAAATTAAATTAAACCAAAATGTTTAAAATAATTAATATCAATAAATACAATCAATATTGCGTTGAGGCACTTTGAGTGGAAGTAAATGTCATCTGGTTAAAATAAAACCAAAACAATTAAAATAAAATTAAATAAAATATTGTGGTGATGCACTTTGAGTGCAGGTAATTTGGGGTGAATTTAGTGATTTTAAAACAGAAATTTCAAACCTGGTTAAATTAAATTAAACCAAAATGTTTAAATTAATTAATAAAATTAATAGCAATAAATACAATCAATACTGCGTTGAGGCACTTTGAGTGGAAGTAAATGTCATCTGGTTAAAATGAAACCAAATCTATTGAAATGAAATAAAATTAAATAATATAAAATTAAATAAAATATTGTGGTGATGCACTTTGAGTGCAGGTAATTTGGGGATGAATTTAGTGATTTTAAAACAGAAATTTCAAACCTGGTTAAATTAAATTAAACCAAAATGTTTAAATTAATTAATAAAATTAATATCAATAAATACAATCAATATTGCGTTGAGGCACTTTGAGTGGAAGTAAAAGTCATCTTGTTAAAATAAAACCAAACCTATTAAAATAAAATAAAATAAAATATTGTGGTGATGCACTTTGAGTGCAGGTAATTTGGGGTGAATTTAGTGATTTTAAAACAGAAAGGGCATGCCTATATGTTCCTACAATGAAACAATATTTGCTGATGAGTTTAATGAATTTTTTTTTTTTTTTTGAGATGATAAAAAACTCTTGTCCTGTTCCAAGTAATGAAAAAGTACCAAAAAAGCTGAAATATGTCATTTGTTTAATTGCAAATAATTTGATCCCACACCAACATCAGTGAAAAAATGAACATGAGAATGTGTTTTTTGTTAATTTATTTGAAAATGAACTTTAAATCTAAGAGGGTGCATCTCCTGTGTAGTTTACCACTAAGGGGTTCGGATGACAATCAAATTTGGGAAGCTCCGTCTCAAACTGAAGAGAGGGGTGTCATTTCCAAAAGAGCACGCGGCGCTCAAGAGTTTGTAATAGAGACAGAGAAAAGGCCCGTCTATCGCCTCCTGCAGGAGAAAGGAAGAATGACGAGGCTGAGCTGTCCTTTGTGACACCGCAAGCAGAAAGATGGCACAGAGAAAGAGAAAACAGACCAAAAAGAAGCAGCTAATCCGTATAAAAGTGTAAAGGAACTAGAATGATAGCTGAGCCTTGGCTGAAGGAAAAGCAAAAGCTTACAGCACCTGGTATTCCCAGGCGGTCTCCCATCCAAGTACTAACCAGGCCCGACCCTGCTTAGCTTCCGAGATCGGACGAGATCGGGCGTGCTCAGGGTGGTATGGCCGTAAGCGAGTACAACAGTCAAGAGCGACCTATTTAAAGAAGACACACAGGCAGGCCAAAGAGAAACAGATCCTTTTCCACTCAAAGTTTTTTCCAAGTCTTTTAAAAGTCTTCTCTCTTTTTTAATATGAGCTAAATTAAGGGAAAGAAATAAGTAACAATAAAAAATATGCATTTTAATAAATAAATACATTCACAAAAGATAAATGTCGCGCGGTGACGCACTTTGTGTGGAAGTAATGGGGGCCTGTTTCTCAACTTTAACATCAGAAATGTCTTCTGGTTGAAATTGAATTAAATAAAAGTAAACAAATACTGCGCTTACTTTAAATTGAATGTAATTTGGGGGGAATTTGGTCATTTTAAAACAGAAATTTCAAACCTGGTTAAATTAAATTAAACCAAAATGTTTAAAATAATTAATATCAATAAATACAATCAATATTGCGTTGAGGCACTTTGAGTGGAAGTAAATGTCATCTGGTTAAAATAAAACCAAAACAATTAAAATAAAATTAAATAAAATATTGTGGTGATGCACTTTGAGTGCAGGTAATTTGGGGTGAATTTAGTGATTTTAAAACAGAAATTTCAAACCTGGTTAAATTAAATTAAACCAAAATGTTTAAATTAATTAATAAAATTAATAGCAATAAATACAATCAATACTGCGTTGAGGCACTTTGAGTGGAAGTAAATGTCATCTGGTTAAAATGAAACCAAATCTATTGAAATGAAATAAAATTAAATAATATAAAATAAAATAAAATATTGTGGTGATGCACTTTGAGTGCAGGTAATTTGGGGTGAATTTAGTGATTTTAAAACAGAAATTTCAAACCTGGTTAAATTAAATTAAACCAAAATGTTTAAATTAATTAATAAAATTAATATCAATAAATACAATCAATATTGCGTTGAGGCACTTTGAGTGGAAGTAAAAGTCATCTTGTTAAAATAAAACCAAACCTATTAAAATAAAATAAAATAAAATATTGTGGTGATGCACTTTGAGTGCAGGTAATTTGGGGTGAATTTAGTGATTTTAAAACAGAAAGGGCATGCCTATATTTTCCTACAATGAAACAATATTTGCTGATGAGTTTAATGAATTTTTTTTTTTTTTTTGAGATGATAAAAAACTCTTGTCCTGTTCCAAGTAATGAAAAAGTACCAAAAAAGCTGAAATATGTCATTTGTTTAATTGCAAATAATTTGATCCCACACCAACATCAGTGAAAAAATGAACATGAGAATGTGTTTTTTGTTAATTTATTTGAAAATGAACTTTAAATCTAAGAGGGTGCATCTCCTGTGTAGTTTACCACTAAGGGGTTCGGATGACAATCAAATTTGGGAAGCTCCGTCTCAAACTGAAGAGAGGGGTGTCATTTCCAAAAGAGCACGCGGCGCTCAAGAGTTTGTAATAGAGACAGAGAAAAGGCCCGTCTATCGCCTCCTGCAGGAGAAAGGAAGAATGACGAGGCTGAGCTGTCCTTTGTGACACCTGCAAGCAGAAAGATGGCACAGAGAAAGAGAAAACAGACAAAAAAGAAGCAGCTAATCCGTATAAAAGTGCAAAGGAACTAGAATGATAGCTGAGCCTTGGCTGAAAGAAAAGCAAAAGCTTACAGCACCTGGTATTCCCAGGCGGTCTCCCATCCAAGTACTAACCAGGCCCGACCCTGCTTAGCTTCCGAGATCGGACGAGATCGGGCGTGCTCAGGGTGGTATGGCCGTAAGCGAGTACAACAGTCAAGAGCGACCTATTTAAAGAAGACACACAAGCAGGCCAAAGAGAAACAGATCCTTTTCCACTCAAAGTTTTTTCCAAGTCTTTTAAAAGTCTTCTCTCTTTTTTAATATGAGCTAAATTAAGGGAAAGAAATAAGTAACAATAAAAAATATGCATTTTAATAAATAAATACATTCACAAAAGATAAATGTCGCGCGGTGACGCACTTTGTGTGGAAGTAATGGGGGCCTGTTTCTCAACTTTAACATCAGAAATGTCTTCTGGTTGAAATTGAATTAAATAAAAGTAAACAAACACTGCGCTTACTTTAAATTGAATGTAATTTGGGGGGAATTTGGTCATTTTAAAACAGAAATTTCAAACCTGGTTAAATTAAATTAAACCAAAATGTTTAAAATAATTAATATCAATAAATACAATCAATATTGCGGTGAGGCACTTTGAGTGGAAGTAAATGTCATCTGGTTAAAATAAAACCAAAACAATTAAAATAAAATTAAATAAAATATTGTGGTGATGCACTTTGAGTGCAGGTAATTTGGGGTGAATTTAGTGATTTTAAAACAGAAATTTCAAACCTGGTTAAATTAAATTAAACCAAAATGTTTAAATTAATTAATAAAATTAATAGCAATAAATACAATCAATACTGCGTTGAGGCACTTTGAGTGGAAGTAAATGTCATCTGGTTAAAATGAAACCAAATCTATTGAAATGAAATAAAATTAAATAATATAAAATTAAATAAAATATTGTGGTGATGCACTTTGAGTGCAGGTAATTTGGGGATGAATTTAGTGATTTTAAAACAGAAATTTCAAACCTGGTTAAATTAAATTAAACCAAAATGTTTAAATTAATTAATAAAATTAATATCAATAAATACAATCAATATTGCGTTGAGGCACTTTGAGTGGAAGTAAAAGTCATCTTGTTAAAATAAAACCAAACCTATTAAAATAAAATAAAATAAAATATTGTGGTGATGCACTTTGAGTGCAGGTAATTTGGGGTGAATTTAGTGATTTTAAAACAGAAAGGGCATGCCTATATTTTCCTACAATGAAACAATATTTGCTGATGAGTTTAATGAATTTTTTTTTTTTTTTTGAGATGATAAAAAACTCTTGTCCTGTTCCAAGTAATGAAAAAGTACCAAAAAAGCTGAAATATGTCATTTGTTTAATTGCAAATAATTTGATCCCACACCAACATCAGTGAAAAAATGAACATGAGAATGTGTTTTTTGTTAATTTATTTGAAAATGAACTTTAAATCTAAGAGGGTGCATCTCCTGTGTAGTTTACCACTAAGGGGTTCGGATGACAATCAAATTTGGGAAGCTCCGTCTCAAACTGAAGAGAGGGGTGTCATTTCCAAAAGAGCACGCGGCGCTCAAGAGTTTGTAATAGAGACAGAGAAAAGGCCCGTCTATCGCCTCCTGCAGGAGAAAGGAAGAATGACGAGGCTGAGCTGTCCTTTGTGACACCGCAAGCAGAAAGATGGCACAGAGAAAGAGAAAACAGACAAAAAAGAAGCAGCTAATCCGTATAAAAGTGTAAAGGAACTAGAATGATAGCTGAGCCTTGGCTGAAGGAAAAGCAAAAGCTTACAGCACCTGGTATTCCCAGGCGGTCTCCCATCCAAGTACTAACCAGGCCCGACCCTGCTTAGCTTCCGAGATCGGACGAGATCGGGCGTGCTCAGGGTGGTATGGCCGTAAGCGAGTACAACAGTCAAGAGCGACCTATTTAAAGAAGACACACAGGCAGGCCAAAGAGAAACAGATCCTTTTCCACTCAAAGTTTTTTCCAAGTCTTTTAAAAGTCTTCTCTCTTTTTTAATATGAGCTAAATTAAGGGAAAGAAATAAGTAACAATAAAAAATATGCATTTTAATAAATAAATACATTCACAAAAGATAAATGTCGCGCGGTGACGCACTTTGTGTGGAAGTAATGGGGGCCTGTTTCTCAACTTTAACATCAGAAATGTCTTCTGGTTGAAATTGAATTAAATAAAAGTAAACAAATACTGCGCTTACTTTAAATTGAATGTAATTTAGGGGGGAAATTTGTCATTTTAAAACAGAAATTTCAAACCTGGTTAAATTAAATTAAACCAAAATGTTTAAATTAATTAATAAAATTAATAGCAATAAATACAATCAATACTGCGTTGAGGCACTTTGAGTGGAAGTAAATGTCATCTGGTTAAAATGAAACCAAATCTATTGAAATAAAATAAAATTAAATAATATAAAATAAAATAAAATATTGTGGTGATGCACTTTGAGTGCAGGTAATTTGGGGTGAATTTAGTGATTTTAAAACAGAAATTTCAAACCTGGTTAAATTAAATTAAACCAAAATGTTTAAATTAATTAATAAAATTAATATCAATAAATACAATCAATATTGCGTTGAGGCACTTTGAGTGGAAGTAAAAGTCATCTTGTTAAAATAAAACCAAACCTATTAAAATAAAATAAAATAAAATATTGTGGTGATGCACTTTGAGTGCAGGTAATTTGGGGTGAATTTAGTGATTTTAAAACAGAAAGGGCATGCCTATATTTTCCTACAATGAAACAATATTTGCTGATGAGTTTAATGAATTTTTTTTTTTTTTTTTGAGATGATAAAAAACTCTTGTCCTGTTCCAAGTAATGAAAAAGTACCAAAAAAGCTGAAATATGTCATTTGTTTAATTGCAAATAATTTGATCCCACACCAACATCAGTGAAAAAATGAACATGAGAATGTGTTTTTTGTTAATTTATTTGAAAATGAACTTTAAATCTAAGAGGGTGCATCTCCTGTGTAGTTTACCACTAAGGGGTTCGGATGACAATCAAATTTGGGAAGCTCCGTCTCAAACTGAAGAGAGGGGTGTCATTTCCAAAAGAGCACGCGGCGCTCAAGAGTTTGTAATAGAGACAGAGAAAAGGCCCGTCTATCGCCTCCTGCAGGAGAAAGGAAGAATGACGAGGCTGAGCTGTCCTTTGTGACACCGCAAGCAGAAAGATGGCACAGAGAAAGAGAAAACAGACAAAAAAGAAGCAGCTAATCCGTATAAAAGTGTAAAGGAACTAGAATGATAGCTGAGCCTTGGCTGAAAGAAAAGCAAAAGCTTACAGCACCTGGTATTCCCAGGCGGTCTCCCATCCAAGTACTAACCAGGCCCGACCCTGCTTAGCTTCCGAGATCGGACGAGATCGGGCGTGCTCAGGGTGGTATGGCCGTAAGCGAGTACAACAGTCAAGAGCGACCTATTTAAAGAAGACACACAGGCAGGCCAAAGAGAAACAGATCCTTTTCCACTCAAAGTTTTTTCCAAGTCTTTTAAAAGTCTTCTCTCTTTTTTAATATGAGCTAAATTAAGGGAAAGAAATAAGTAACAATAAAAAATATGCATTTTAATAAATAAATACATTCACAAAAGATAAATGTCGCGCGGTGACGCACTTTGTGTGGAAGTAATGGGGGCCTGTTTCTCAACTTTAACATCAGAAATGTCTTCTGGTTGAAATTGAATTAAATAAAAGTAAACAAACACTGCGCTTACTTTAAATTGAATGTAATTTGGGGGGAATTTGGTCATTTTAAAACAGAAATTTCAAACCTGGTTAAATTAAATTAAACCAAAATGTTTAAAATAATTAATATCAATAAATACAATCAATATTGCGGTGAGGCACTTTGAGTGGAAGTAAATGTCATCTGGTTAAAATAAAACCAAAACAATTAAAATAAAATTAAATAAAATATTGTGGTGATGCACTTTGAGTGCAGGTAATTTGGGGTGAATTTAGTGATTTTAAAACAGAAATTTCAAACCTGGTTAAATTAAATTAAACCAAAATGTTTAAATTAATTAATAAAATTAATAGCAATAAATACAATCAATACTGCGTTGAGGCACTTTGAGTGGAAGTAAATGTCATCTGGTTAAAATGAAACCAAATCTATTGAAATGAAATAAAATTAAATAATATAAAATTAAATAAAATATTGTGGTGATGCACTTTGAGTGCAGGTAATTTGGGGATGAATTTAGTGATTTTAAAACAGAAATTTCAAACCTGGTTAAATTAAATTAAACCAAAATGTTTAAATTAATTAATAAAATTAATATCAATAAATACAATCAATATTGCGTTGAGGCACTTTGAGTGGAAGTAAAAGTCATCTTGTTAAAATAAAACCAAACCTATTAAAATAAAATAAAATAAAATATTGTGGTGATGCACTTTGAGTGCAGGTAATTTGGGGTGAATTTAGTGATTTTAAAACAGAAAGGGCATGCCTATATTTTCCTACAATGAAACAATATTTGCTGATGAGTTTAATGAATTTTTTTTTTTTTTTTGAGATGATAAAAAACTCTTGTCCTGTTCCAAGTAATGAAAAAGTACCAAAAAAGCTGAAATATGTCATTTGTTTAATTGCAAATAATTTGATCCCACACCAACATCAGTGAAAAAATGAACATGAGAATGTGTTTTTTGTTAATTTATTTGAAAATGAACTTTAAATCTAAGAGGGTGCATCTCCTGTGTAGTTTACCACTAAGGGGTTCGGATGACAATCAAATTTGGGAAGCTCCGTCTCAAACTGAAGAGAGGGGTGTCATTTCCAAAAGAGCACGCGGCGCTCAAGAGTTTGTAATAGAGACAGAGAAAAGGCCCGTCTATCGCCTCCTGCAGGAGAAAGGAAGAATGACGAGGCTGAGCTGTCCTTTGTGACACCGCAAGCAGAAAGATGGCACAGAGAAAGAGAAAACAGACAAAAAAGAAGCAGCTAATCCGTATAAAAGTGTAAAGGAACTAGAATGATAGCTGAGCCTTGGCTGAAAGAAAAGCAAAAGCTTACAGCACCTGGTATTCCCAGGCGGTCTCCCATCCAAGTACTAACCAGGCCCGACCCTGCTTAGCTTCCGAGATCGGACGAGATCGGGCGTGCTCAGGGTGGTATGGCCGTAAGCGAGTACAACAGTCAAGAGCGACCTATTTAAAGAAGACACACAAGCAGGCCAAAGAGAAACAGATCCTTTTCCACTCAAAGTTTTTTCCAAGTCTTTTAAAAGTCTTCTCTCTTTTTTAATATGAGCTAAATTAAGGGAAAGAAATAAGTAACAATAAAAAATATGCATTTTAATAAATAAATACATTCACAAAAGATAAATGTCGCGCGGTGACGCACTTTGTGTGGAAGTAATGGGGGCCTGTTTCTCAACTTTAACATCAGAAATGTCTTCTGGTTGAAATTGAATTAAATAAAAGTAAACAAACACTGCGCTTACTTTAAATTGAATGTAATTTGGGGGGAATTTGGTCATTTTAAAACAGAAATTTCAAACCTGGTTAAATTAAATTAAACCAAAATGTTTAAATTAATTAATAAAATTAATAGCAATAAATACAATCAATACTGCGTTGAGGCACTTTGAGTGGAAGTAAATGTCATCTGGTTAAAATGAAACCAAATCTATTGAAATAAAATAAAATTAAATAATATAAAATAAAATAAAATATTGTGGTGATGCACTTTGAGTGCAGGTAATTTGGGGTGAATTTAGTGATTTTAAAACAGGAATTTCAAACCTGGTTAAATTAAATTAAACCAAAATGTTTAAATTAATTAATAAAATTAATATCAATAAATACAATCAATATTACGTTGAGGCACTTTGAGTGGAAGTAAATGTCATCTGGTTAAAATAAAACCAAACCTATTAAAATAAAATAAAATAAAATATTGTGGTGATGCACTTTGAGTGCAGGTAATTTGGGGTGAATTTAGTGATTTTAAAACAGAAAGGGCATGCCTATATGTTCCTACAATGAAACAATATTTGCTGATGAGTTTGATTTTTTTTTTTTTTTTTTGAGATGATAAAAAACTCTTGTCCTGTTCCAAGTAATGAAAAAGTACCAAAAAAGCTGAAATATGTCATTTGTTTAATTGCAAATAATTTGATCCCACACCAACATCAGTGAAAAAATGAACATGAGAATGTGTTTTTTGTTAATTTATTTGAAAATGAACTTTAAATCTAAGAGGGTGCATCTCCTGTGTAGTTTACCACTAAGGGGTTCGGATGACAATCAAATTTGGGAAGCTCCATCTCAAACTGAAGAGAGGGGTGTCATTTCCAAAAGAGCACGCGGCGCTCAAGAGTTTGTAATAGAGACAGAGAAAAGGCCCGTCTATCGCCTCCTGCAGGAGAAAGGAAGAATGACGAGGCTGAGCTGTCCTTTGTGACACCGCAAGCAGAAAGATGGCACAGAGAAAGAGAAAACAGACAAAAAAGAAGCAGCTAATCCGTATAAAAGTGTAAAGGAACTAGAATGATAGCTGAGCCTTGGCTGAAAGAAAAGCAAAAGCTTACAGCACCTGGTATTCCCAGGCGGTCTCCCATCCAAGTACTAACCAGGCCCGACCCTGCTTAGCTTCCGAGATCGGACGAGATCGGGCGTGCTCAGGGTGGTATGGCCGTAAGCGAGTACAACAGTCAAGAGCGACCTATTTAAAGAAGACACACAGGCAGGCCAAAGAGAAACAGATCCTTTTCCACTCAAAGTTTTTTCCAAGTCTTTTAAAAGTCTTCTCTCTTTTTTAATATGAGCTAAATTAAGGGAAAGAAATAAGTAACAATAAAAAATATGCATTTTAATAAATAAATACATTCACAAAAGATAAATGTCGCGCGGTGACGCACTTTGTGTGGAAGTAATGGGGGCCTGTTTCTCAACTTTAACATCAGAAATGTCTTCTGGTTGAAATTGAATTAAATAAAAGTAAACAAACACTGCGCTTACTTTAAATTGAATGTAATTTGGGGGGAATTTGGTCATTTTAAAACAGAAATTTCAAACCTGGTTAAATTAAATTAAACCAAAATGTTTAAAATAATTAATATCAATAAATACAATCAATATTGCGGTGAGGCACTTTGAGTGGAAGTAAATGTCATCTGGTTAAAATAAAACCAAAACAATTAAAATAAAATTAAATAAAATATTGTGGTGATGCACTTTGAGTGCAGGTAATTTGGGGTGAATTTAGTGATTTTAAAACAGAAATTTCAAACCTGGTTAAATTAAATTAAACCAAAATGTTTAAATTAATTAATAAAATTAATAGCAATAAATACAATCAATACTGCGTTGAGGCACTTTGAGTGGAAGTAAATGTCATCTGGTTAAAATGAAACCAAATCTATTGAAATGAAATAAAATTAAATAATATAAAATTAAATAAAATATTGTGGTGATGCACTTTGAGTGCAGGTAATTTGGGGATGAATTTAGTGATTTTAAAACAGAAATTTCAAACCTGGTTAAATTAAATTAAACCAAAATGTTTAAATTAATTAATAAAATTAATATCAATAAATACAATCAATATTGCGTTGAGGCACTTTGAGTGGAAGTAAAAGTCATCTTGTTAAAATAAAACCAAACCTATTAAAATAAAATAAAATAAAATATTGTGGTGATGCACTTTGAGTGCAGGTAATTTGGGGTGAATTTAGTGATTTTAAAACAGAAAGGGCATGCCTATATTTTCCTACAATGAAACAATATTTGCTGATGAGTTTAATGAATTTTTTTTTTTTTTTTGAGATGATAAAAAACTCTTGTCCTGTTCCAAGTAATGAAAAAGTACCAAAAAAGCTGAAATATGTCATTTGTTTAATTGCAAATAATTTGATCCCACACCAACATCAGTGAAAAAATGAACATGAGAATGTGTTTTTTGTTAATTTATTTGAAAATGAACTTTAAATCTAAGAGGGTGCATCTCCTGTGTAGTTTACCACTAAGGGGTTCGGATGACAATCAAATTTGGGAAGCTCCGTCTCAAACTGAAGAGAGGGGTGTCATTTCCAAAAGAGCACGCGGCGCTCAAGAGTTTGTAATAGAGACAGAGAAAAGGCCCGTCTATCGCCTCCTGCAGGAGAAAGGAAGAATGACGAGGCTGAGCTGTCCTTTGTGACACCGCAAGCAGAAAGATGGCACAGAGAAAGAGAAAACAGACAAAAAAGAAGCAGCTAATCCGTATAAAAGTGTAAAGGAACTAGAATGATAGCTGAGCCTTGGCTGAAGGAAAAGCAAAAGCTTACAGCACCTGGTATTCCCAGGCGGTCTCCCATCCAAGTACTAACCAGGCCCGACCCTGCTTAGCTTCCGAGATCGGACGAGATCGGGCGTGCTCAGGGTGGTATGGCCGTAAGCGAGTACAACAGTCAAGAGCGACCTATTTAAAGAAGACACACAGGCAGGCCAAAGAGAAACAGATCCTTTTCCACTCAAAGTTTTTTCCAAGTCTTTTAAAAGTCTTCTCTCTTTTTTAATATGAGCTAAATTAAGGGAAAGAAATAAGTAACAATAAAAAATATGCATTTTAATAAATAAATACATTCACAAAAGATAAATGTCGCGCGGTGACGCACTTTGTGTGGAAGTAATGGGGGCCTGTTTCTCAACTTTAACATCAGAAATGTCTTCTGGTTGAAATTGAATTAAATAAAAGTAAACAAATACTGCGCTTACTTTAAATTGAATGTAATTTGGGGGGAATTTGGTCATTTTAAAACAGAAATTTCAAACCTGGTTAAATTAAATTAAACCAAAATGTTTAAAATAATTAATATCAATAAATACAATCAATATTGCGTTGAGGCACTTTGAGTGGAAGTAAATGTCATCTGGTTAAAATAAAACCAAAACAATTAAAATAAAATTAAATAAAATATTGTGGTGATGCACTTTGAGTGCAGGTAATTTGGGGTGAATTTAGTGATTTTAAAACAGAAATTTCAAACCTGGTTAAATTAAATTAAACCAAAATGTTTAAATTAATTAATAAAATTAATAGCAATAAATACAATCAATATTGCGTTGAGGCACTTTGAGTGGAAGTAAAAGTCATCTTGTTAAAATAAAACCAAACCTATTAAAATAAAATAAAATAAAATATTGTGGTGATGCACTTTGAGTGCAGGTAATTTGGGGTGAATTTAGTGATTTTAAAACAGAAAGGGCATGCCTATATTTTCCTACAATGAAACAATATTTGCTGATGAGTTTAATGAATTTTTTTTTTTTTTTTGAGATGATAAAAAACTCTTGTCCTGTTCCAAGTAATGAAAAAGTACCAAAAAAGCTGAAATATGTCATTTGTTTAATTGCAAATAATTTGATCCCACACCAACATCAGTGAAAAAATGAACATGAGAATGTGTTTTTTGTTAATTTATTTGAAAATGAACTTTAAATCTAAGAGGGTGCATCTCCTGTGTAGTTTACCACTAAGGGGTTCGGATGACAATCAAATTTGGGAAGCTCCGTCTCAAACTGAAGAGAGGGGTGTCATTTCCAAAAGAGCACGCGGCGCTCAAGAGTTTGTAATAGAGACAGAGAAAAGGCCCGTCTATCGCCTCCTGCAGGAGAAAGGAAGAATGACGAGGCTGAGCTGTCCTTTGTGACACCGCAAGCAGAAAGATGGCACAGAGAAAGAGAAAACAGACAAAAAAGAAGCAGCTAATCCGTATAAAAGTGTAAAGGAACTAGAATGATAGCTGAGCCTTGGCTGAAAGAAAAGCAAAAGCTTACAGCACCTGGTATTCCCAGGCGGTCTCCCATCCAAGTACTAACCAGGCCCGACCCTGCTTAGCTTCCGAGATCGGACGAGATCGGGCGTGCTCAGGGTGGTATGGCCGTAAGCGAGTACAACAGTCAAGAGCGACCTATTTAAAGAAGACACACAAGCAGGCCAAAGAGAAACAGATCCTTTTCCACTCAAAGTTTTTTCCAAGTCTTTTAAAAGTCTTCTCTCTTTTTTAATATGAGCTAAATTAAGGGAAAGAAATAAGTAACAATAAAAAATATGCATTTTAATAAATAAATACATTCACAAAAGATAAATGTCGCGCGGTGACGCACTTTGTGTGGAAGTAATGGGGGCCTGTTTCTCAACTTTAACATCAGAAATGTCTTCTGGTTGAAATTGAATTAAATAAAAGTAAACAAACACTGCGCTTACTTTAAATTGAATGTAATTTGGGGGGAATTTGGTCATTTTAAAACAGAAATTTCAAACCTGGTTAAATTAAATTAAACCAAAATGTTTAAATTAATTAATAAAATTAATAGCAATAAATACAATCAATACTGCGTTGAGGCACTTTGAGTGGAAGTAAATGTCATCTGGTTAAAATGAAACCAAATCTATTGAAATAAAATAAAATTAAATAATATAAAATAAAATAAAATATTGTGGTGATGCACTTTGAGTGCAGGTAATTTGGGGTGAATTTAGTGATTTTAAAACAGGAATTTCAAACCTGGTTAAATTAAATTAAACCAAAATGTTTAAATTAATTAATAAAATTAATATCAATAAATACAATCAATATTACGTTGAGGCACTTTGAGTGGAAGTAAATGTCATCTGGTTAAAATAAAACCAAACCTATTAAAATAAAATAAAATAAAATATTGTGGTGATGCACTTTGAGTGCAGGTAATTTGGGGTGAATTTAGTGATTTTAAAACAGAAAGGGCATGCCTATATGTTCCTACAATGAAACAATATTTGCTGATGAGTTTGATTTTTTTTTTTTTTTTTTGAGATGATAAAAAACTCTTGTCCTGTTCCAAGTAATGAAAAAGTACCAAAAAAGCTGAAATATGTCATTTGTTTAATTGCAAATAATTTGATCCCACACCAACATCAGTGAAAAAATGAACATGAGAATGTGTTTTTTGTTAATTTATTTGAAAATGAACTTTAAATCTAAGAGGGTGCATCTCCTGTGTAGTTTACCACTAAGGGGTTCGGATGACAATCAAATTTGGGAAGCTCCATCTCAAACTGAAGAGAGGGGTGTCATTTCCAAAAGAGCACGCGGCGCTCAAGAGTTTGTAATAGAGACAGAGAAAAGGCCCGTCTATCGCCTCCTGCAGGAGAAAGGAAGAATGACGAGGCTGAGCTGTCCTTTGTGACACCGCAAGCAGAAAGATGGCACAGAGAAAGAGAAAACAGACAAAAAAGAAGCAGCTAATCCGTATAAAAGTGTAAAGGAACTAGAATGATAGCTGAGCCTTGGCTGAAAGAAAAGCAAAAGCTTACAGCACCTGGTATTCCCAGGCGGTCTCCCATCCAAGTACTAACCAGGCCCGACCCTGCTTAGCTTCCGAGATCGGACGAGATCGGGCGTGCTCTTTTTTTTTTTTTTTATCTTTTTATTTAACTTTCAATTCACAGTTTTTCAATTGCATCATTCCATCCAATTTACTTACATTTCAATACATTTGTATGAATCGTTTTTCAACTGAACTACTTAATTTTGCATAATCATACAGCAATAAAAAGAAAGAACATAAATAAAGTACACACACATATATGTTTACAATTACTCAATTGACATCAGCCATTCTCAACCAGATTATAACTCTTTACCAATTGAAACGTATTTCTTCCCCCACCTTTTGATGTATGAACCTATTCATAGTCAAAAAATAACTCTTTCCCTTCTTTATCGTCATACTTACAAATCAACCCTCTTTGTATCATTGACATTAATCTTTTACTTTTATTTTTCTCCCTTCAAAATATTTATAGTTCCTTCTTAGAACTACTTCTAGTCTGGCATGACTCAGAACAAAATTAATTAAACAAATATCAGTTATTTTCCTTTTCCCGAAAGTTCCAAACAAAAACAATTTCCCCCATTCCTCCTCGGTCTCAACTTCGACACCCCAGTTTTGTCACATAACCGCTCGTGGTTCTTTTATCTGCTCAACCTGTTCTCCGTCCATCTCAGACTTCCTCTTTGCACTCAGTCTTTTAATCTTTGTTTTCAGTCCCTCTTTACTTTCTCTGTCTCTCTTTTTTCCACCTCTGCTTTCTATCAGTTCTTGTGCAGTATTTTTATTTTCCTCTTCTTTACCTCTTTCTTTCACATTACTTTCATCTGTGTCCTCCTCTTCCTCGATCTCTTCCGACTGCTCCATCTCCTCCTCCCCATCTTCTGCTTCACTGTAACTTTCAGGTCTGCCTCGCCATTCCATTTTGCTTCTTCTTTCACTATCTTCAGCTCCGTCTTTCTCTCCACCGCTCACCACATCAGTTGTTCCCTCCTCTTGCACCTCTGTCAGAACACTATTCCTCCTTTCATCATATTTTTGACTATCCACCCTCTCTCTCTCTAATCCCATCCATTCGTCACAATCTCTTGCATAATGGCCTCCACCATTGCACTTGAAGCACTTTAATTCAGGGCACTCTCTGATTATGTGCCCTGGCTTGATGCAAAGTCTACAAACACGTATTTGTCTATCATGGATGACACGAAAAAATTCGGTGCCTCTCAGAGTCTCAAATTTTGTGGAGTATGGTAGTGAACATACCTGTTCCGTGAAGCGAACTTTTAAGAAACGTGTCCCATCAACTGTATCCGTTCCAGGCCACACCCGGCGTTTGATTGGTGAAAGTGGTCGTACTCCCCACTCCTGTAACTTGGCGAGTATCTTCTCATCCTCTAAGTACACAGGCAAATTGATAAAGGACACCACCATATCATTATTTATTATATCCCTGGCATGCACCATCACTCCTTTCACTCTCACTCCATCCATTAGTTTCCTCTTTGCCTCTTCATCTTTCATTGTGAGCTCATAGACCCTTTCACCTCTCACCCTGCAGCCAATCACTTCTCCACACTCCTTCTTTACTTCCTTCAGCAAATCCATCATTGAAATCTTTTCTGTTCCATCCACCTCTACCTCCACAGTCAGCTCTTTGCTGTACTTCCATTTTGATTTTCCTTGCACTCCTCTGCTGTTTTCTTCTCCCTCTTCCCACAAATTCCCTGTGACTTTACTTATCTCTTGTTGCTTTTGGATCTCTGCTTGTTTGACTTTACCTCTTCTTTGCTCCTCCTCTTCATTCCTCCCATTGCTACCTTTTCTCATCATGGTTTGTTCTCTTTCTTTATCTGACGCCATGCTGTGCTTCTGCAGCATGCTACAAGGAAAAATAAGTCAAAAAACGTCAAAAAAAGTCCCCCAGACAGCCTAAGCTGCCAGGGGGATTTATGGAGGTCAACACTGACTATCCAGCAACTAATATCCCAAGCAAAAATCTGAAAGCCAAAATATTTAGAAACAAACAATTAAAATAAACAAACAGGATTGAGCCTTTCTCTCTGTGCTGCAAGACTATCACTTCCTGTTGGCTCACTGGCGCCGCCAGGTTGGTATGGCCGTAAGCGAGTACAACAGTCAAGAGCGACCTATTTAAAGAAGACACACAGGCAGGCCAAAGAGAAACAGATCCTTTTCCACTCAAAGTTTTTTCCAAGTCTTTTAAAAGTCTTCTCTCTTTTTTAATATGAGCTAAATTAAGGGAAAGAAATAAGTAACAATAAAAAATATGCATTTTAATAAATAAATACATTCACAAAAGATAAATGTCGCGCGGTGACGCACTTTGTGTGGAAGTAATGGGGGCCTGTTTCTCAACTTTAACATCAGAAATGTCTTCTGGTTGAAATTGAATTAAATAAAAGTAAACAAACACTGCGCTTACTTTAAATTGAATGTAATTTGGGGGGAATTTGGTCATTTTAAAACAGAAATTTCAAACCTGGTTAAATTAAATTAAACCAAAATGTTTAAAATAATTAATATCAATAAATACAATCAATATTGCGGTGAGGCACTTTGAGTGGAAGTAAATGTCATCTGGTTAAAATAAAACCAAAACAATTAAAATAAAATTAAATAAAATATTGTGGTGATGCACTTTGAGTGCAGGTAATTTGGGGTGAATTTAGTGATTTTAAAACAGAAATTTCAAACCTGGTTAAATTAAATTAAACCAAAATGTTTAAATTAATTAATAAAATTAATAGCAATAAATACAATCAATACTGCGTTGAGGCACTTTGAGTGGAAGTAAATGTCATCTGGTTAAAATGAAACCAAATCTATTGAAATGAAATAAAATTAAATAATATAAAATTAAATAAAATATTGTGGTGATGCACTTTGAGTGCAGGTAATTTGGGGATGAATTTAGTGATTTTAAAACAGAAATTTCAAACCTGGTTAAATTAAATTAAACCAAAATGTTTAAATTAATTAATAAAATTAATATCAATAAATACAATCAATATTGCGTTGAGGCACTTTGAGTGGAAGTAAAAGTCATCTTGTTAAAATAAAACCAAACCTATTAAAATAAAATAAAATAAAATATTGTGGTGATGCACTTTGAGTGCAGGTAATTTGGGGTGAATTTAGTGATTTTAAAACAGAAAGGGCATGCCTATATTTTCCTACAATGAAACAATATTTGCTGATGAGTTTAATGAATTTTTTTTTTTTTTTTGAGATGATAAAAAACTCTTGTCCTGTTCCAAGTAATGAAAAAGTACCAAAAAAGCTGAAATATGTCATTTGTTTAATTGCAAATAATTTGATCCCACACCAACATCAGTGAAAAAATGAACATGAGAATGTGTTTTTTGTTAATTTATTTGAAAATGAACTTTAAATCTAAGAGGGTGCATCTCCTGTGTAGTTTACCACTAAGGGGTTCGGATGACAATCAAATTTGGGAAGCTCCGTCTCAAACTGAAGAGAGGGGTGTCATTTCCAAAAGAGCACGCGGCGCTCAAGAGTTTGTAATAGAGACAGAGAAAAGGCCCGTCTATCGCCTCCTGCAGGAGAAAGGAAGAATGACGAGGCTGAGCTGTCCTTTGTGACACCGCAAGCAGAAAGATGGCACAGAGAAAGAGAAAACAGACAAAAAAGAAGCAGCTAATCCGTATAAAAGTGTAAAGGAACTAGAATGATAGCTGAGCCTTGGCTGAAGGAAAAGCAAAAGCTTACAGCACCTGGTATTCCCAGGCGGTCTCCCATCCAAGTACTAACCAGGCCCGACCCTGCTTAGCTTCCGAGATCGGACGAGATCGGGCGTGCTCAGGGTGGTATGGCCGTAAGCGAGTACAACAGTCAAGAGCGACCTATTTAAAGAAGACACACAGGCAGGCCAAAGAGAAACAGATCCTTTTCCACTCAAAGTTTTTTCCAAGTCTTTTAAAAGTCTTCTCTCTTTTTTAATATGAGCTAAATTAAGGGAAAGAAATAAGTAACAATAAAAAATATGCATTTTAATAAATAAATACATTCACAAAAGATAAATGTCGCGCGGTGACGCACTTTGTGTGGAAGTAATGGGGGCCTGTTTCTCAACTTTAACATCAGAAATGTCTTCTGGTTGAAATTGAATTAAATAAAAGTAAACAAATACTGCGCTTACTTTAAATTGAATGTAATTTGGGGGGAAATTGGTCATTTTAAAACAGAAATTTCAAACCTGGTTAAATTAAATTAAACCAAAATGTTTAAATTAATTAATAAAATTAATAGCAATAAATACAATCAATACTGCGTTGAGGCACTTTGAGTGGAAGTAAATGTCATCTGGTTAAAATGAAACCAAATCTATTGAAATAAAATAAAATTAAATAATATAAAATAAAATAAAATATTGTGGTGATGCACTTTGAGTGCAGGTAATTTGGGGTGAATTTAGTGATTTTAAAACAGAAATTTCAAACCTGGTTAAATTAAATTAAACCAAAATGTTTAAATTAATTAATAAAATTAATATCAATAAATACAATCAATATTGCGTTGAGGCACTTTGAGTGGAAGTAAAAGTCATCTTGTTAAAATAAAACCAAACCTATTAAAATAAAATAAAATAAAATATTGTGGTGATGCACTTTGAGTGCAGGTAATTTGGGGTGAATTTAGTGATTTTAAAACAGAAAGGGCATGCCTATATTTTCCTACAATGAAACAATATTTGCTGATGAGTTTAATGAATTTTTTTTTTTTTTTTGAGATGATAAAAAACTCTTGTCCTGTTCCAAGTAATGAAAAAGTACCAAAAAAGCTGAAATATGTCATTTGTTTAATTGCAAATAATTTGATCCCACACCAACATCAGTGAAAAAATGAACATGAGAATGTGTTTTTTGTTAATTTATTTGAAAATGAACTTTAAATCTAAGAGGGTGCATCTCCTGTGTAGTTTACCACTAAGGGGTTCGGATGACAATCAAATTTGGGAAGCTCCGTCTCAAACTGAAGAGAGGGGTGTCATTTCCAAAAGAGCACGCGGCGCTCAAGAGTTTGTAATAGAGACAGAGAAAAGGCCCGTCTATCGCCTCCTGCAGGAGAAAGGAAGAATGACGAGGCTGAGCTGTCCTTTGTGACACCGCAAGCAGAAAGATGGCACAGAGAAAGAGAAAACAGACAAAAAAGAAGCAGCTAATCCGTATAAAAGTGTAAAGGAACTAGAATGATAGCTGAGCCTTGGCTGAAAGAAAAGCAAAATGTAACACAGATTAAATGAAGTTAATTATTTTATTTAGACAATTTAGTTACATGATTGTCCCTTAATAAAAGTTGAAAAGTGATGTATTATAAAAAGAAAAAAATGATTTAACTCAAACAGTTGACGTTTTAAGTTATTACTATTTGATTGGTGATTGACCAATGAGCGAGCTCCGTCATCACGCGCTGTGTGTGTGTGGTTGGACGCGCCTGCGTAACGAGAAGAGAGCTGAGCATAGAGGAGAGAAGACGCGAGTCGATCTCTGCGATCAAAACTAGAAGTGTATAATTGAAGAAAAGTAGAAAACCTTTAATTTGATAAATTTAATACCAAGCAGCGTATGGAGAAGCCGAGTGAATGTTGAGTCACATTTCACTCCAGGCTTAGAGTGAATCGTGTGGGTATTCATCGTTCACCAACGCCATTGCTGGCCGACGCGTGCCTGTGAGACGTGCTTGGGTGAAAGCAAAAGACGCTAAATATAGAAGGTAAATGATTAATATAGGATTAAAAGTTCTTTTGAAAAATTAATATTGATATGTTCTATCGTTTAATTGTACTATTTCACTCTAAATGAGTATAAGTGTGGTCATAGTGAACCGCGTGGTTATTCCTCCATTTCAGTTCACCGGCGCCATTATTGGTCACATGCGCCTGTGTGAGGAATACAGATAGGATTGTTCTAGAGGTAAATTAGTGTAATATATGATGTCTTGAAACACATATTTGTGTGTTTAATTGTTTATTTTGATTGTTTCGATCTTTGATGTGAAATTATTTTTGAAATCACTAAATGAATGCTCTGGTCTGTGATCAGGCCAGGTTTTTTTGTCCCTTTCTTTTTTTTTTTTTTTTTCTCTTCTTCCTTGTACTTCTATTTTTTTTTTCCTTGGTTCTGGATTGTGATCTTCTGCGATATCCTGTGAAATTCACGTTTGATGGCGAGCCACCCGAATCTGCTACAGAGAGGAAAAGACTACAATTCATAAAGAAGAGGACAATATCCTTTCTTTCATTCTCCAGTCTTGCTTTAAGTAAGACAATTCCTATTAGAGACTATTGAATACTTTTTTTTTTTTTTAGATTGACAAATACAGGGATTGACAGGAAACTGATCCATGCTTTGAATAGCATTGAACACTCTTATTGGTGTATGGTTACCCATAGCCATAAGTTGATTGAAATTGATATGTGATATATTTTGAGAAAGGTGTTTTAAAAGGAAAAAAAGACACCATTCCTTTGAGTATTTTTGTTTATTTTATTTCTTTTTGTCATTTCATTTACTAGTCTGTACAATACTTTTCTGTTTTCTGGGGTAAAAGAAGAGTGCACTCTCGAGGGGATTTTCATGCTTGAGATTTGTATCATTGCCTGATATTGTATTTAACCTGATTATAATTCTCACTGGAAATCTAATTACATACCAGCTTGCATCTAACTTGTGTTGTCTGTTGTTTCTCACTACAACCCGCTACCTCCTTTACGACTCTTAGAATCTTCTGATAAACCTATTTGCACCAACAGCAATTCATTTAATTAATTATTTGTTAAATTCTTTAAACACCTGTTACATAAATTATGGCGAGCCAGCCAGGAGGTGGCGCTGTTGCTGAGAACTAACAGCTGCACATTAAACAGGAACATTTTAGGTCTTTTTCTTTTGTTCTCAAACAAGCACCTATAATGGAGATTATTGAAGCTGAGGGGATTATTATCCCAAACTCCGTAATAATCAGTGGTTTAACTGACACTGAGAGTGATGAAGAATTATTTGATGCTCTGAAACGTTACGGGTCGTTTGCTAAAACCGTGCGTATCGACGACAAAGAATCAGAGTTCTACCAAAACGTGATCATTGAGTACAACAGTAATCAAGCATTGCAAACACTTGAACAAAAATTGCCGTATACTCATCAGCTGTCAAGCGAACCCGGTGTTAAGTACCATGTGAGAGCGTTAGCCAGTGTGTTTACACAGCAACTGGGTAGTAGCATAACAAAATCCTACCTGGACAGATTAAGAGAAATAGCAAAACTGAGCGGAAACAACTTTGAGTCTATACTGAGTGAAATGCTGTCGCAAGTGGGTGCTGACCTCCCACCAGAGCCTGCTGTTTCTGGTAGTACTGGTGAAAATACCTGTGAGAAACCGTATTGGGCATCTCCGGATGGGAATTTCGATCCAATTCGTAATCCGCCGAGTCAGATAGATGACGTACCGTCCCAACCTACTCCTATCAATTTGATTGAGCCGACCCTACGCACGTCTTCCAAAATTCTCAACCCGCCTGAGGTCCAAAGACTAGTAGTTGAGCATGTTGTGCGGAGCAGTGAAGTGGTTGCTCAAGGACAGATCCAGCCCAGGCTTAGAGTGTTTTCGGGAAAATGCCCCAGGCCTGGAAACGAGGTAGATTACGACATTTGGCGTTCTAGTGTTGAATTCATTTTAAAAGATCCCTCTTTGTCCGATTTGCATGCGTCTAGGCGAATACTAGACAGTCTTTTGCCACCTGCAGCGGATGTTATAAAGCACTTGAATCCCGAATCTCCTCCTTCTGCTTACCTCCAGCTGTTGGACTCCGCTTTTGGGGCTGTGGAGGACGGGGACGAATTGTTAGCGAAATTCATGAACACGTTGCAGGATGCAGGTGAAAGGCCATCTACTTATCTGTACAGGTTACAGTCAGCTTTAAGTGCAACTGTCAAAAGAGATGGTATTGTCCCAGCAGAGGCAGATAGGCATCTCCTAAAGCAGTTTTGCAGGGGCTGCTGGGACAATGACTTAATTGCAGAACTACGACTAGAGCAAAAGCGAAACAATCCTCCTTCCTTTGCACAGCTTCTCCTTATGCTTCGCACAGAGGAGGATAGACACACTGCGAAAGCAACGCGCATGAAGCAACACCTTGGGTCTTCTAAGCAGAGAGCGTTTATGCACTCTCAGAAAGCGTGGATTTCTGCTGAGTTAGAACAAGATGAAGCTCCTAGTGTGAGTCCTCTTGAAACTGAAACGCGCGAGTTAAAGAAGCAGATTGTCAAGTTACAGAGTCAGTTAGCTAATCTTGCAGTCCGACCAAAACATTCAAAGAGAACTCCGTCGCGAGAGGTAGTTAAAAGGCCTGCACCACCTGACCAAAGGAAGTCAGGGGCTGCTGCGAGTGTAGTTCCGGTCAATAAGAAGCCAACTGATAGACCTAGACCGTGGTACTGTTTCACATGTGGTGAGGATGGCCACATTGCATCTACCTGTAGTTCTGAGCCAAACCCAGAGCTTGTCGCTACTAAACGTAGGCTGTTAAGGGAGAAACAGTTACAGTGGGAGTCACAGAATTCCTCTACTAGCTCAGATTTAAACTAGAGGCTGTTCCTGTCGCGGGACATACAGGAACTGAGCTTAAATCGAGTGGTCCCATTGTAAATCGTGTCTTCAAGAAATGCCAAACTCCTAGGAAGCAGAGTGCAAATCTACCTAAGGGCTTAGTCGGTGCTAGATGTGTTGCCGAAGTCAGCATAGCTGGTAAGAAATGTCATTGTTTACTAGACACTGGATCACAGGTCACAACTGTGCCTAAGTCTTTTTACGAACAACACCTCTCAGAGTACCCGATTAACCCTCTTGGCGATATATTGGAGGTGGAAGGTGCAAATGGTTTTTCTGTCCCGTACGAAGGTTACATAAAGGTAGACATAACTTTCCCTGAAGAGTTTTTGGGTGCGACTATTGAAGTGGCCACAGTAGCTTTAGTAGTTCCAGATGTAAAGTCTCACACTCAGCCTTTGGTCTTAATAGGTACAAACACTCTCGATATCCTTTATGAGCAGCAGTTACTTGCAGATTCCCCAAAGCACCAGCCATCTCTATTTGGGTATAGAGTGGTTTTGAAAACCCTTGAAACAAGGCGAAAGCAGAACACAAGTGGTGTTCTGGGTCATGTGAGATTAAAAGGCAATGTACCGGAGGTCATGCCTGCTGGTCAAACTGTCGTAGTGAAAGGCTCTGTTGCGGTACCTGTTGGGATAGATAAGTGTGTAGTGGTAGAACACCCGTCTGATTCCCCCTTACCTGGTGGTGTGTTTGTGAAGCGCTGCTTACTTACCATTTCTAGTAGTCAGTCTGTCTCGTTACCTGTGGTACTAAAAAATGAAACGGAGCACGATATAGCCATTCCTCCAAAATGCATAATAGCAGAATTGCATGTGGTTGAATCCGTGCTTCCCCAGCCGAGTGTTTCGCCTGTTAGTGAGCATTTACCTTCTCAAGAGTCCAATTTCGCCCTGAATTTTGGTGAGTCCCCACTTCCACCAGAATGGCGGGAACGCATTTCAGCAAAACTCAGAGAAATGCCTGATGTTTTCAGCCAACACGATTTAGATTTTGGGCATACGCAAAAGGTGAAACATCGTATACATCTGCACGACGAAACTCCCTTTAAACATAGGGCGCGACCGATCCATCCACAAGATCTGGAAGCCGTCCGCAGACATCTGCGTGACCTTCTCGCAAGCAATGTTATTCGCGAGTCTGAATCCCCTTTTTCTTCGCCTATTGTAGTCGTGCGAAAGAAAAATGGAGATGTACGTTTGTGCATTGACTACAGGAAGTTAAATCTCCAGACCGTGAAAGACGCCTATGCATTACCCAATCTCGAGGAGACGTTTTCCGCCTTAACTGGGTCAAAATGGTTTTCTGTACTTGATCTGAAATCTGGGTATTACCAGATAGAGGTGGAAGAAGTCGACAAACCTAAAACTGCCTTTGTCTGTCCCCTGGGGTTTTGGGAGTTTAACCGAATGCCTCAGGGGGTCACTAATGCCCCAAGTACTTTTCAGAGATTGATGGAGAAGTGTATGGAGGATATCAATCTCAGAGAAGTACTTGTCTTCCTAGACGATCTGATCATATTTTCTGAAACTTTGGAAGAGCATGAAAGACGGTTGTTAAAAGTTCTTTCTCGGCTCAGAGAGTATGGGCTAAAACTTGCCCTTGAAAAGTGCAAATTTTTTCAGACGTCCGTTCGTTATTTAGGGCACATAGTGTCAGAGCGTGGAGTAGAGACCGATCCAGAGAAAGTGCAAACCTTAAAAACCTGGCCGAGTCCCACAAACCTTAGAGAGTTAAGGTCATTTTTGGGCTTTTCGGGGTATTACCGCCGATTTATTAAAGATTACTCTAGGGTCGTGAAACCACTTACGGACTTGACTGTAGGGTATCCGCCGACTAGGAAAAGTGGTAAACAAAGTGAGAGTAAGGGTCCATACCATAACCCAAAAGAGTCGTTCGGAGACCGTTGGACACCACTTTGTGAGGAAGCGTTTCGGTCTGTTATTGAAAAGCTAACTACTGCGCCAGTGTTGGGCTTTGCTAACCCTAAACTTGCCTACTTCCTGCATACAGATGCCAGCACCAAGGGTTTAGGAGCAGCCCTGTATCAGGAACAGGAAGGGAGGATGCGAGTCATTGCATATGCAAGTAGAGGGTTGTCCCGCAGTGAGTCCAATTACCCTGCGCACAAGCTTGAGTTTCTTGCCCTTAAATGGGCAGTAACTGAAAAGTTTAGAGACTATTTGTATGGTAGCCAGTTTACCGTCATTACAGACAGCAACCCTCTAACTTATGTTTTAACCACGGCGAGACTAGATGCGACTAGCTACCGGTGGCTTGCTGCCCTTTCCACTTTTTCATTTAAGTTACAGTACAGAGCAGGCAAGCTAAATGCTGATGCTGATGGTTTGTCAAGGCGACCGCAGGAACAGTTGCCCGAAAATCCGGTATCTCAGAAAGAGTATGAACGAATTCAGCAGTTTATGCAGAATCATCTCACGGAAGCTGCAGATTCTTGTTACACCGCAACTGATGTAGTTCAGGCTATATGTGAGAAGCATCTGGTCAGACAGCCAACAGACGTTGGGAGTGGTGTTGGGTTTGTTGAATCTCTTGCACTTTACCCTGATGCTGTACCTGATAGTTATGAACAAGAAGGTGATTTTGAGGGGTTACCTGTTGTATCTTATCTGTCAGGGAACCTCTGTGATGAGCAAAGGGCAGATCCAGTCATTCGGGAAGTAGTATCTTTCTTAGAGTCTGGGGAAAAGCCTCCACCAACAGTCAGGAAGGAACTCCCAGATCTTCCTTTCTTTCTAAGAGAGTGGAACCGTCTTGAGTTAAAAGGTGGGGTGCTTTACCGGAAACGACAGGTAGAGGAATTCATTACTTACCAACTGGTGCTACCTGAGAAACTGAGGGCCTCTGTATTGACCAGTTTGCATGACAGTATGGGTCATATGGGGGTGGAGAGAACTCTAGATTTGGTAAGGTCTCGGTTCTATTGGCCGAAGATGGCTGCGGAGGTAGAACAAAAGATCAGGACATGCAGTCGTTGTGTGAGGAGGAAATCATTGCCTCAAAAAGCTGCACCGTTAGTTAATATCCAAGCCACAAGACCTTTAGAGTTAGTCTGTATGGATTTTCTCTCATTAGAGCCAGACAAAAGTAACACGAGAGACATTTTGGTAATCACTGACTTCTTTACCAAATATGCTGTGGCCGTCCCCACACCCAACCAAAAGGCAAGAACAGTAGCAAAATGTCTTTGGGAGAATTTTGTTGTGCACTATGGGTTCCCCGAGCGTCTGCATAGCGACCAGGGCCCAGATTTTGAATCACGCACCATCAAGGAGCTTTGTGAAATGGCAGGTATTATGAAAACCCGAACAACCCCTTATCATCCCAGGGGAAATCCTGTCGAACGTTTTAATAGGACATTGCTCAGTATGTTGGGTACCTTAGAAGAAAAAGACAAGGTTCGTTGGAAGGATTTTGTAAAACCCTTAGCTCATGCGTACAATTGCACGAAACATGAGGTCACTGGGTTTACTCCCTACGAATTGATGTTTGGGCGTCAACCCAGGTTACCCGTTGACCTTGCTTTTGGGTTGCCGTATCAAGATGGTCCGCGACAGTCTCATTCAGAGTATGTAAATCATCTAAAAACCAATCTGAAAGAAAGTTATTTGCTCGCGTCACGTGGTATGTCAAAAAGTGCAGAAAGAAACAAAGCTAGGTTTGACAAATCCGTAACTCATTGCTCTTTGGAGATTGGTGACCGAGTATTGGTGAGGAATGTTAGGTTGCGCGGGAAGCACAAGTTAGCAGACAAGTGGGAGTCTGAGGTGTATGTCGTGGTGAGTCAGGCAGCTGAATTGCCAGTTTACACTGTTCGTCCAGAGAGAAAGGACGGTCCTCTGCGTACTCTTCACAGAGATCTGTTGCTCCCGTGTGGGTTTTTACCATCTTCCGAAGTTGAACCACCCACTTTACACGAATCCATCTCAAAACCTAGAACGCGACAGAATCCTAAAGTTCCGTTAATTGATGACGTTTCCCTTTCTGATTCCGAAGAAGGAACTTCATATTGCGAGTACAGTCATACTCCAAAAATAGAGACAGTACGTTTCTCTACAGTTCATGATATCGGTACGGAAGGAGAGACATTGAACGCTGATTTTGCTGATAACTCGGCTGAACAAACTTTCCCCACTGGTGTTATCCTGCAGGGCGACCAGAGTGATAATTTACTTATTGAAGCCTTACCGATCGAAAAACCTGGTGAACACTTACCTCTTTATGTTTCCGGTGCCCTTGAGCAAAGTAACTTACCTGATAAGGGCCAAGTTGAAGCTGTAATGGGTAATTCCGTTGATGAAGTTGAAGTAACCAGTGTTGTCGAAAGTTCAGATGTTCCTGAAAGAGCAGAACAACAATCAGAAGAAGAGATAGACACTTTACCGAGACGTTCTGTCAGACAGAGAGAGAAACCAGAGCGACTTACTTATTTCCAGCCAGGAAACCCATTAATATATGTGGTCCAATCTTTGTTCCAAGGTCTGAATTCGGCTTTTGTTCAATCTCTTGGTGGAGATGAAAATCTGAATGTCCTTCCCTTGCTGTCTAATGGTTTACACGGTGTGGTCACCAGTCAGCCCAGCAGAACATGCAAAGGGACTTGCATGAATTTAGGAGGGGAGAATGTAACACAGATTAAATGAAGTTAATTATTTTATTTAGACAATTTAGTTACATGATTGTCCCTTAATAAAAGTTGAAAAGTGATGTATTATAAAAAGAAAAAAATGATTTAACTCAAACAGTTGACGTTTTAAGTTATTACTATTTGATTGGTGATTGACCAATGAGCGAGCTCCGTCATCACGCGCTGTGTGTGTGTGGTTGGACGCGCCTGCGTAACGAGAAGAGAGCTGAGCATAGAGGAGAGAAGACGCGAGTCGATCTCTGCGATCAAAACTAGAAGTGTATAATTGAAGAAAAGTAGAAAACCTTTAATTTGATAAATTTAATACCAAGCAGCGTATGGAGAAGCCGAGTGAATGTTGAGTCACATTTCACTCCAGGCTTAGAGTGAATCGTGTGGGTATTCATCGTTCACCAACGCCATTGCTGGCCGACGCGTGCCTGTGAGACGTGCTTGGGTGAAAGCAAAAGACGCTAAATATAGAAGGTAAATGATTAATATAGGATTAAAAGTTCTTTTGAAAAATTAATATTGATATGTTCTATCGTTTAATTGTACTATTTCACTCTAAATGAGTATAAGTGTGGTCATAGTGAACCGCGTGGTTATTCCTCCATTTCAGTTCACCGGCGCCATTATTGGTCACATGCGCCTGTGTGAGGAATACAGATAGGATTGTTCTAGAGGTAAATTAGTGTAATATATGATGTCTTGAAACACATATTTGTGTGTTTAATTGTTTATTTTGATTGTTTCGATCTTTGATGTGAAATTATTTTTGAAATCACTAAATGAATGCTCTGGTCTGTGATCAGGCCAGGTTTTTTTGTCCCTTTCTTTTTTTTTTTTTTTTTCTCTTCTTCCTTGTACTTCTATTTTTTTTTTCCTTGGTTCTGGATTGTGATCTTCTGCGATATCCTGTGAAATTCACGTTTGATGGCGAGCCACCCGAATCTGCTACAGAGAGGAAAAGACTACAATTCATAAAGAAGAGGACAATATCCTTTCTTTCATTCTCCAGTCTTGCTTTAAGTAAGACAATTCCTATTAGAGACTATTGAATACTTTTTTTTTTTTTAGATTGACAAATACAGGGATTGACAGGAAACTGATCCATGCTTTGAATAGCATTGAACACTCTTATTGGTGTATGGTTACCCATAGCCATAAGTTGATTGAAATTGATATGTGATATATTTTGAGAAAGGTGTTTTAAAAGGAAAAAAAGACACCATTCCTTTGAGTATTTTTGTTTATTTTATTTCTTTTTGTCATTTCATTTACTAGTCTGTACAATACTTTTCTGTTTTCTGGGGTAAAAGAAGAGTGCACTCTCGAGGGGATTTTCATGCTTGAGATTTGTATCATTGCCTGATATTGTATTTAACCTGATTATAATTCTCACTGGAAATCTAATTACATACCAGCTTGCATCTAACTTGTGTTGTCTGTTGTTTCTCACTACAACCCGCTACCTCCTTTACGACTCTTAGAATCTTCTGATAAACCTATTTGCACCAACAGCAATTCATTTAATTAATTATTTGTTAAATTCTTTAAACACCTGTTACAAAAAGCTTACAGCACCTGGTATTCCCAGGCGGTCTCCCATCCAAGTACTAACCAGGCCCGACCATGCTTAGCTTCCGAGATCGGACGAGATCGGGCGTGCTCAGGGTGGTATGGCCGTAAGCGAGTACAACAGTCAAGAGCGACCTATTTAAAGAAGACACACAAGCAGGCCAAAGAGAAACAGATCCTTTTCCACTCAAAGTTTTTTCCAAGTCTTTTAAAAGTCTTCTCTCTTTTTTAATATGAGCTAAATTAAGGGAAAGAAATAAGTAACAATAAAAAATATGCATTTTAATAAATAAATACATTCACAAAAGATAAATGTCGCGCGGTGACGCACTTTGTGTGGAAGTAATGGGGGCCTGTTTCTCAACTTTAACATCAGAAATGTCTTCTGGTTGAAATTGAATTAAATAAAAGTAAACAAACACTGCGCTTACTTTAAATTGAATGTAATTTGGGGGGAATTTGGTCATTTTAAAACAGAAATTTCAAACCTGGTTAAATTAAATTAAACCAAAATGTTTAAATTAATTAATAAAATTAATAGCAATAAATACAATCAATACTGCGTTGAGGCACTTTGAGTGGAAGTAAATGTCATCTGGTTAAAATGAAACCAAATCTATTGAAATAAAATAAAATTAAATAATATAAAATAAAATAAAATATTGTGGTGATGCACTTTGAGTGCAGGTAATTTGGGGTGAATTTAGTGATTTTAAAACAGGAATTTCAAACCTGGTTAAATTAAATTAAACCAAAATGTTTAAATTAATTAATAAAATTAATATCAATAAATACAATCAATATTACGTTGAGGCACTTTGAGTGGAAGTAAATGTCATCTGGTTAAAATAAAACCAAACCTATTAAAATAAAATAAAATAAAATATTGTGGTGATGCACTTTGAGTGCAGGTAATTTGGGGTGAATTTAGTGATTTTAAAACAGAAAGGGCATGCCTATATGTTCCTACAATGAAACAATATTTGCTGATGAGTTTGATTTTTTTTTTTTTTTTTTGAGATGATAAAAAACTCTTGTCCTGTTCCAAGTAATGAAAAAGTACCAAAAAAGCTGAAATATGTCATTTGTTTAATTGCAAATAATTTGATCCCACACCAACATCAGTGAAAAAATGAACATGAGAATGTGTTTTTTGTTAATTTATTTGAAAATGAACTTTAAATCTAAGAGGGTGCATCTCCTGTGTAGTTTACCACTAAGGGGTTCGGATGACAATCAAATTTGGGAAGCTCCGTCTCAAACTGAAGAGAGGGGTGTCATTTCCAAAAGAGCACGCGGCGCTCAAGAGTTTGTAATAGAGACAGAGAAAAGGCCCGTCTATCGCCTCCTGCAGGAGAAAGGAAGAATGACGAGGCTGAGCTGTCCTTTGTGACACCGCAAGCAGAAAGATGGCACAGAGAAAGAGAAAACAGACAAAAAAGAAGCAGCTAATCCGTATAAAAGTGTAAAGGAACTAGAATGATAGCTGAGCCTTGGCTGAAAGAAAAGCAAAAGCTTACAGCACCTGGTATTCCCAGGCGGTCTCCCATCCAAGTACTAACCAGGCCCGACCCTGCTTAGCTTCCGAGATCGGACGAGATCGGGCGTGCTCAGGGTGGTATGGCCGTAAGCGAGTACAACAGTCAAGAGCGACCTATTTAAAGAAGACACACAGGCAGGCCAAAGAGAAACAGATCCTTTTCCACTCAAAGTTTTTTCCAAGTCTTTTAAAAGTCTTCTCTCTTTTTTAATATGAGCTAAATTAAGGGAAAGAAATAAGTAACAATAAAAAATATGCATTTTAATAAATAAATACATTCACAAAAGATAAATGTCGCGCGGTGACGCACTTTGTGTGGAAGTAATGGGGGCCTGTTTCTCAACTTTAACATCAGAAATGTCTTCTGGTTGAAATTGAATTAAATAAAAGTAAACAAACACTGCGCTTACTTTAAATTGAATGTAATTTGGGGGGAATTTGGTCATTTTAAAACAGAAATTTCAAACCTGGTTAAATTAAATTAAACCAAAATGTTTAAAATAATTAATATCAATAAATACAATCAATATTGCGGTGAGGCACTTTGAGTGGAAGTAAATGTCATCTGGTTAAAATAAAACCAAAACAATTAAAATAAAATTAAATAAAATATTGTGGTGATGCACTTTGAGTGCAGGTAATTTGGGGTGAATTTAGTGATTTTAAAACAGAAATTTCAAACCTGGTTAAATTAAATTAAACCAAAATGTTTAAATTAATTAATAAAATTAATAGCAATAAATACAATCAATACTGCGTTGAGGCACTTTGAGTGGAAGTAAATGTCATCTGGTTAAAATGAAACCAAATCTATTGAAATGAAATAAAATTAAATAATATAAAATTAAATAAAATATTGTGGTGATGCACTTTGAGTGCAGGTAATTTGGGGATGAATTTAGTGATTTTAAAACAGAAATTTCAAACCTGGTTAAATTAAATTAAACCAAAATGTTTAAATTAATTAATAAAATTAATATCAATAAATACAATCAATATTGCGTTGAGGCACTTTGAGTGGAAGTAAAAGTCATCTTGTTAAAATAAAACCAAACCTATTAAAATAAAATAAAATAAAATATTGTGGTGATGCACTTTGAGTGCAGGTAATTTGGGGTGAATTTAGTGATTTTAAAACAGAAAGGGCATGCCTATATTTTCCTACAATGAAACAATATTTGCTGATGAGTTTAATGAATTTTTTTTTTTTTTTTGAGATGATAAAAAACTCTTGTCCTGTTCCAAGTAATGAAAAAGTACCAAAAAAGCTGAAATATGTCATTTGTTTAATTGCAAATAATTTGATCCCACACCAACATCAGTGAAAAAATGAACATGAGAATGTGTTTTTTGTTAATTTATTTGAAAATGAACTTTAAATCTAAGAGGGTGCATCTCCTGTGTAGTTTACCACTAAGGGGTTCGGATGACAATCAAATTTGGGAAGCTCCGTCTCAAACTGAAGAGAGGGGTGTCATTTCCAAAAGAGCACGCGGCGCTCAAGAGTTTGTAATAGAGACAGAGAAAAGGCCCGTCTATCGCCTCCTGCAGGAGAAAGGAAGAATGACGAGGCTGAGCTGTCCTTTGTGACACCGCAAGCAGAAAGATGGCACAGAGAAAGAGAAAACAGACAAAAAAGAAGCAGCTAATCCGTATAAAAGTGTAAAGGAACTAGAATGATAGCTGAGCCTTGGCTGAAGGAAAAGCAAAAGCTTACAGCACCTGGTATTCCCAGGCGGTCTCCCATCCAAGTACTAACCAGGCCCGACCCTGCTTAGCTTCCGAGATCGGACGAGATCGGGCGTGCTCAGGGTGGTATGGCCGTAAGCGAGTACAACAGTCAAGAGCGACCTATTTAAAGAAGACACACAGGCAGGCCAAAGAGAAACAGATCCTTTTCCACTCAAAGTTTTTTCCAAGTCTTTTAAAAGTCTTCTCTCTTTTTTAATATGAGCTAAATTAAGGGAAAGAAATAAGTAACAATAAAAAATATGCATTTTAATAAATAAATACATTCACAAAAGATAAATGTCGCGCGGTGACGCACTTTGTGTGGAAGTAATGGGGGCCTGTTTCTCAACTTTAACATCAGAAATGTCTTCTGGTTGAAATTGAATTAAATAAAAGTAAACAAATACTGCGCTTACTTTAAATTGAATGTAATTTGGGGGGAATTTGGTCATTTTAAAACAGAAATTTCAAACCTGGTTAAATTAAATTAAACCAAAATGTTTAAAATAATTAATATCAATAAATACAATCAATATTGCGTTGAGGCACTTTGAGTGGAAGTAAATGTCATCTGGTTAAAATAAAACCAAAACAATTAAAATAAAATTAAATAAAATATTGTGGTGATGCACTTTGAGTGCAGGTAATTTGGGGTGAATTTAGTGATTTTAAAACAGAAATTTCAAACCTGGTTAAATTAAATTAAACCAAAATGTTTAAATTAATTAATAAAATTAATAGCAATAAATACAATCAATACTGCGTTGAGGCACTTTGAGTGGAAGTAAAAGTCATCTTGTTAAAATAAAACCAAACCTATTAAAATAAAATAAAATAAAATATTGTGGTGATGCACTTTGAGTGCAGGTAATTTGGGGTGAATTTAGTGATTTTAAAACAGAAAGGGCATGCCTATATTTTCCTACAATGAAACAATATTTGCTGATGAGTTTAATGAATTTTTTTTTTTTTTTTTTGAGATGATAAAAAACTCTTGTCCTGTTCCAAGTAATGAAAAAGTACCAAAAAAGCTGAAATATGTCATTTGTTTAATTGCAAATAATTTGATCCCACACCAACATCAGTGAAAAAATGAACATGAGAATGTGTTTTTTGTTAATTTATTTGAAAATGAACTTTAAATCTAAGAGGGTGCATCTCCTGTGTAGTTTACCACTAAGGGGTTCGGATGACAATCAAATTTGGGAAGCTCCGTCTCAAACTGAAGAGAGGGGTGTCATTTCCAGAGGTGGGTAGAGTACCCAAAAACTGTACTCAAGTAAAAGTAAAAGTACTTCTAGAAATATTTACTCAAGTAAAAGTAAAAGTACTAGTCTTGAACAGTTACTTGAGTAAGAGTAAAAGAGTATCGGATAAAAAATCTACTCAAGTAGTTAGTTACTAGTTACTTTGGGTCATATATATTGAGCCTATTTTTATTTAGATATATAGATAAAATGTATGTAATGTATGTGTCTGTGTATAAATGTATATGTTTCATCAGCCTTTACTCCAAAGTATGTAATTTATTATAAAACCCTGTCTGTTTACTTAAGTAACAGATATAGGTGTCATGCCATAACATATTTTTAATACGACTGACTTTATATTAAATGTGAATTTAACATAAAAAGTTAATGTGATATAAATATTGCTACTAATCTGTCATTGTTCAGAAAGAGAGCAAATAACATTTACATTATTAAAGATCATTTTCACTGACAGTCTAGATTTCAATCACTCTCAGAAACTCCCATTAAAATCACTGAAACTGTTATCACTGCGAAATCATTATCTTAATAATAGATTCGTACACACATCTGCACTTTGTTGTTTCTGATGAGAGAATTCGCCAGAAAGAGGTATTCAGTCAGTGAGCGAGTGAAGGAAGCGCCGGCATTTTAGCGATGACTCATCGGAACACCTCTGATTGGCCATTGCATTCAAAAGCTCAACAGAACCGTCTGTGATTGGTTAATGTGCAGCGCTGTAAAAACGCGTCTGTCTCTGGCTCAGCGCCAGCAAGCGACCACAGATCTAAATTTAGCAGCTGATGTTATGACTTGCTGAACGTACTCGCACCGGTGTGATTTTATTAAAATTAATAATCTTATCTAATCTTAATCGTCTTTTTTGTCTTTTGGAAGCTGCATTCAACTTGACTCCCCTCTGTTATAAGCCACAGACATACAACAAACTAATGTCACAGTGGTATCGTGTACTGTAATCGAATGTAGCCCAAGTTATTACCTGTTAAACAGTAGACAGCACACGCGTTCATCTAATAAGGATCTCCATCGCAAGCAAATAATAGCCTTTGTAGATTTGCTTTCAATTCAGTGCAGTTCCATAGCCCCGTTTTCAACGCTGCTGATATTAAACGTTACAACTCTGAGTGAACCGCTTCAGACGCTCAGCGCGTGCGGCAGGGAACTGTACGACTCATTCAAACTGATTCATGAACCAATTCACTCGTTTGCCAATTGGTTTGATCAAGCCTTTGAACAGAGTTGACTCAAAAGAATGAATCATTCGCGAAGGGGCATCGCTCATTGCCCAGAGAAAAGTAGACGGCGCGTTTGGAATAAACTGAAGCATTTATAACATTTATTGCATTAAGATAAAGTAAGATAAAGATAAAGTAACGAGAGGAGCGTCGCCCACAGTAACGAAGTAAAAGTACAGGTTTTTCCCAAAAAATTTACTCAAGTAAGAGTATAAAGTACCCATCTTTAAATATACTCCGAAAAGTATTAGTTACCCCCAAAAATTACTCAAGTAAATGTAACGAAGTAAATGTAACTCGTTACTACCCACCTCTGGTCATTTCCAAAAGAGCACGCGGCGCTCAAGAGTTTGTAATAGAGACAGAGAAAAGGGCCGTCTATCGCCTCCTGCAGGAGAAAGGAAGAATGACGAGGCTGAGCTGTCCTTTGTGACACCGCAAGCAGAAAGATGGCACAGAGAAAGAGAAAACAGACAAAAAAGAAGCAGCTAATCCGTATAAAAGTGTAAAGGAACTAGAATGATAGCTGAGCCTTGGCTGAAGGAAAAGCAAAAGCTTACAGCACCTGGTATTCCCAGGCGGTCTCCCATCCAAGTACTAACCAGGTCCGACCCTGCTTAGCTTCCGAGATCGGACGAGATCGGGCGTGCTCAGGGTGGTATGGCCGTAAGCGAGTACAACAGTCAAGAGCGACCTATTTAAAGAAGACACACAGGCAGGCCAAAGAGAAACAGATCCTTTTCCACTCAAAGTTTTTTCCAAGTCTTTTAAAAGTCTTCTCTCTTTTTTAATATGAGCTAAATTAAGGGAAAGAAATAAGTAACAATAAAAAATATGCATTTTAATAAATAAATACATTCACAAAAGATAAATGTCGCGCGGTGACGCACTTTGTGTGGAAGTAATGGGGGCCTGTTTCTCAACTTTAACATCAGAAATGTCTTCTGGTTGAAATTGAATTAAATAAAAGTAAACAAATACTGCGCTTACTTTAAATTGAATGTAATTTGGGGGGAAATTGGTCATTTTAAAACAGAAATTTCAAACCTGGTTAAATTAAATTAAACCAAAATGTTTAAATTAATTAATAAAATTAATAGCAATAAATACAATCAATACTGCGTTGAGGCACTTTGAGTGGAAGTAAATGTCATCTGGTTAAAATGAAACCAAATCTATTGAAATAAAATAAAATTAAATAATATAAAATAAAATAAAATATTGTGGTGATGCACTTTGAGTGCAGGTAATTTGGGGTGAATTTAGTGATTTTAAAACAGGAATTTCAAACCTGGTTAAATTAAATTAAACCAAAATGTTTAAATTAATTAATAAAATTAATATCAATAAATACAATCAATATTACGTTGAGGCACTTTGAGTGGAAGTAAATGTCATCTGGTTAAAATAAAACCAAACCTATTAAAATAAAATAAAATAAAATATTGTGGTGATGCACTTTGAGTGCAGGTAATTTGGGGTGAATTTAGTGATTTTAAAACAGAAAGGGCATGCCTATATGTTTCTACAATGAAACAATATTTGCTGATGAGTTTGATTTTTTTTTTTTTTTTTTGAGATGATAAAAAACTCTTGTCCTGTTCCAAGTAATGAAAAAGTACCAAAAAAGCTGAAATATGTCATTTGTTTAATTGCAAATAATTTGATCCCACACCAACATCAGTGAAAAAATGAACATGAGAATGTGTTTTTTGTTAATTTATTTGAAAATGAACTTTAAATCTAAGAGGGTGCATCTCCTGTGTAGTTTACCACTAAGGGGTTCGGATGACAATCAAATTTGGGAAGCTCCGTCTCAAACTGAAGAGAGGGGTGTCATTTCCAAAAGAGCACGCGGCGCTCAAGAGTTTGTAATAGAGACAGAGAAAAGGCCCGTCTATCGCCTCCTGCAGGAGAAAGGAAGAATGACGAGGCTGAGCTGTCCTTTGTGACACCGCAAGCAGAAAGATGGCACAGAGAAAGAGAAAACAGACAAAAAAGAAGCAGCTAATCCGTATAAAAGTGTAAAGGAACTAGAATGATAGCTGAGCCTTGGCTGAAAGAAAAGCAAAAGCTTACAGCACCTGGTATTCCCAGGCGGTCTCCCATCCAAGTACTAACCAGGCCCGACCCTGCTTAGCTTCCGAGATCGGACGAGATCGGGCGTGCTCAGGGTGGTATGGCCGTAAGCGAGTACAACAGTCAAGAGCGACCTATTTAAAGAAGACACACAGGCAGGCCAAAGAGAAACAGATCCTTTTCCACTCAAAGTTTTTTCCAAGTCTTTTAAAAGTCTTCTCTCTTTTTTAATATGAGCTAAATTAAGGGAAAGAAATAAGTAACAATAAAAAATATGCATTTTAATAAATAAATACATTCACAAAAGATAAATGTCGCGCGGTGACGCACTTTGTGTGGAAGTAATGGGGGCCTGTTTCTCAACTTTAACATCAGAAATGTCTTCTGGTTGAAATTAAATTAAATAAAAGTAAACAAACACTGCGCTTACTTTAAATTGAATGTAATTTGGGGGGAATTTGGTCATTTTAAAACAGAAATTTCAAACCTGGTTAAATTAAATTAAACCAAAATGTTTAAAATAATTAATATCAATAAATACAATCAATATTGCGTTGAGGCACTTTGAGTGGAAGTAAATGTCATCTGGTTAAAATAAAACCAAAACAATTAAAATAAAATTAAATAAAATATTGTGGTGATGCACTTTGAGTGCAGGTAATTTGGGGTGAATTTAGTGATTTTAAAACAGAAATTTCAAACCTGGTTAAATTAAATTAAACCAAAATGTTTAAATTAATTAATAAAATTAATAGCAATAAATACAATCAATACTGCGTTGAGGCACTTTGAGTGGAAGTAAATGTCATCTGGTTAAAATGAAACCAAATCTATTGAAATGAAATAAAATTAAATAATATAAAATTAAATAAAATATTGTGGTGATGCACTTTGAGTGCAGGTAATTTGGGGATGAATTTAGTGATTTTAAAACAGAAATTTCAAACCTGGTTAAATTAAATTAAACCAAATTGTTTAAATTAATTAATAAAATTAATATCAATAAATACAATCAATATTGCGTTGAGGCACTTTGAGTGGAAGTAAAAGTCATCTTGTTAAAATAAAACCAAACCTATTAAAATAAAATAAAATAAAATATTGTGGTGATGCACTTTGAGTGCAGGTAATTTGGGGTGAATTTAGTGATTTTAAAACAGAAAGGGCATGCCTATATTTTCCTACAATGAAACAATATTTGCTGATGAGTTTAATGAACTTTTTTTTTTTTTTTGAGATGATAAAAAACTCTTGTCCTGTTCCAAGTAATGAAAAAGTACCAAAAAAGCTGAAATATGTCATTTGTTTAATTGCAAATAATTTGATCCCACACCAACATCAGTGAAAAAATGAACATGAGAATGTGTTTTTTGTTAATTTATTTGAAAATGAACTTTAAATCTAAGAGGGTGCATCTCCTGTGTAGTTTACCACTAAGGGGTTCGGATGACAATCAAATTTGGGAAGCTCCGTCTCAAACTGAAGAGAGGGGTGTCATTTCCAAAAGAGCACGCGGCGCTCAAGAGTTTGTAATAGAGACAGAGAAAAGGCCCGTCTATCGCCTCCTGCAGGAGAAAGGAAGAATGACGAGACTGAGCTGTCCTTTGTGACACCGCCAGCAGAAAGATGGCACAGAGAAAGAGAAAACAGACAAAAAAGAAGCAGCTAATCCGTATAAAAGTGTAAAGGAACTAGAATGATAGCTGAGCCTTGGCTGAAGGAAAAGCAAAAGCTTACAGCACCTGATATTCCCAGGCGGTCTCCCATCCAAGTACTAACCAGGCCCGACCCTGCTTAGCTTCCGAGATCGGACGAGATCGGGCGTGCTCAGGGTGGTATGGCCGTAAGCGAGTACAACAGTCAAGAGCGACCTATTTAAAGAAGACACACAGGCAGGCCAAAGAGAAACAGATCCTTTTCCACTCAAAGTTTTTTCCAAGTCTTTTAAAAGTCTTCTCTCTTTTTTAATATGAGCTAAATTAAGGGAAAGAAATAAGTAACAATAAAAAATATGCATTTTAATAAATAAATACATTCACAAAAGATAAATGTCGCGCGGTGACGCACTTTGTGTGGAAGTAATGGGGGCCTGTTTCTCAACTTTAACATCAGAAATGTCTTCTGGTTGAAATTGAATTAAATAAAAGTAAACAAATACTGCGCTTACTTTAAATTGAATGTAATTTGGGGGGAATTTGGTCATTTTAAAACAGAAATTTCAAACCTGGTTAAATTAAATTAAACCAAAATGTTTAAAATAATTAATATCAATAAATACAATCAATATTGCGTTGAGGCACTTTGAGTGGAAGTAAATGTCATCTGGTTAAAATAAAACCAAAACAATTAAAATAAAATTAAATAAAATATTGTGGTGATGCACTTTGAGTGCAGGTAATTTGGGGTGAATTTAGTGATTTTAAAACAGAAATTTCAAACCTGGTTAAATTAAATTAAACCAAAATGTTTAAATTAATTAATAAAATTAATAGCAATAAATACAATCAATACTGCGTTGAGGCACTTTGAGTGGAAGTAAATGTCATCTGGTTAAAATGAAACCAAATCTATTGAAATGAAATAAAATTAAATAATATAAAATTAAATAAAATATTGTGGTGATGCACTTTGAGTGCAGGTAATTTGGGGATGAATTTAGTGATTTTAAAACAGAAATTTCAAACCTGGTTAAATTAAATTAAACCAAAATGTTTAAATTAATTAATAAAATTAATATCAATAAATACAATCAATATTGCGTTGAGGCACTTTGAGTGGAAGTAAAAGTCATCTTGTTAAAATAAAACCAAACCTATTAAAATAAAATAAAATAAAATATTGTGGTGATGCACTTTGAGTGCAGGTAATTTGGGGTGAATTTAGTGATTTTAAAACAGAAAGGGCATGCCTATATTTTCCTACAATGAAACAATATTTGCTGATGAGTTTAATGAATTTTTTTTTTTTTTTTGAGATGATAAAAAACTCTTGTCCTGTTCCAAGTAATGAAAAAGTACCAAAAAAGCTGAAATATGTCATTTGTTTAATTGCAAATAATTTGATCCCACACCAACATCAGTGAAAAAATGAACATGAGAATGTGTTTTTTGTTAATTTATTTGAAAATGAACTTTAAATCTAAGAGGGTGCATCTCCTGTGTAGTTTACCACTAAGGGGTTCGGATGACAATCAAATTTGGGAAGCTCCGTCTCAAACTGAAGAGAGGGGTGTCATTTCCAAAAGAGCACGCGGCGCTCAAGAGTTTGTAATAGAGACAGAGAAAAGGCCCGTCTATCGCCTCCTGCAGGAGAAAGGAAGAATGACGAGGCTGAGCTGTCCTTTGTGACACCGCAAGCAGAAAGATGGCACAGAGAAAGAGAAAACAGACAAAAAAGAAGCAGCTAATCCGTATAAAAGTGTAAAGGAACTAGAATGATAGCTGAGCCTTGGCTGAAGGAAAAGCAAAAGCTTACAGCACCTGGTATTCCCAGGCGGTCTCCCATCCAAGTACTAACCAGGCCCGACCCTGCTTAGCTTCCGAGATCGGACGAGATCGGGCGTGCTCAGGGTGGTATGGCCGTAAGCGAGTACAACAGTCAAGAGCGACCTATTTAAAGAAGACACACAGGCAGGCCAAAGAGAAACAGATCCTTTTCCACTCAAAGTTTTTTCCAAGTCTTTTAAAAGTCTTCTCTCTTTTTTAATATGAGCTAAATTAAGGGAAAGAAATAAGTAACAATAAAAAATATGCATTTTAATAAATAAATACATTCACAAAAGATAAATGTCGCGCGGTGACGCACTTTGTGTGGAAGTAATGGGGGCCTGTTTCTCAACTTTAACATCAGAAATGTCTTCTGGTTGAAATTGAATTAAATAAAAGTAAACAAATACTGCGCTTACTTTAAATTGAATGTAATTTGGGGGGAAATTGGTCATTTTAAAACAGAAATTTCAAACCTGGTTAAATTAAATTAAACCAAAATGTTTAAATTAATTAATAAAATTAATAGCAATAAATACAATCAATACTGCGTTGAGGCACTTTGAGTGGAAGTAAATGTCATCTGGTTAAAATGAAACCAAATCTATTGAAATAAAATAAAATTAAATAATATAAAATAAAATAAAATATTGTGGTGATGCACTTTGAGTGCAGGTAATTTGGGGTGAATTTAGTGATTTTAAAACAGGAATTTCAAACCTGGTTAAATTAAATTAAACCAAAATGTTTAAATTAATTAATAAAATTAATATCAATAAATACAATCAATATTACGTTGAGGCACTTTGAGTGGAAGTAAATGTCATCTGGTTAAAATAAAACCAAACCTATTAAAATAAAATAAAATAAAATATTGTGGTGATGCACTTTGAGTGCAGGTAATTTGGGGTGAATTTAGTGATTTTAAAACAGAAAGGGCATGCCTATATTTTCCTACAATGAAACAATATTTGCTGATGAGTTTAATGAATTTTTTTTTTTTGAGATGATAAAAAACTCTTGTCCTGTTCCAAGTAATGAAAAAGTACCAAAAAAGCTGAAATATGTCATTTGTTTAATTGCAAATAATTTGATCCCACACCAACATCAGTGAAAAAATGAACATGAGAATGTGTTTTTTGTTAATTTATTTGAAAATGAACTTTAAATCTAAGAGGGTGCATCTCCTGTGTAGTTTACCATTAAGGGGTTCGGATGACAATCAAATTTGGGAAGCTCCGTCTCAAACTGAAGAGAGGGGTGTCATTTCCAAAAGAGCACGCGGCGCTCAAGAGTTTGTAATAGAGACAGAGAAAAGGCCCGTCTATCGCCTCCTGCAGGAGAAAGGAAGAATGACGAGGCTGAGCTGTCCTTTGTGACACCGCAAGCAGAAAGATGGCACAGAGAAAGAGAAAACAGACAAAAAAGAAGCAGCTAATCCGTATAAAAGTGTAAAGGAACTAGAATGATAGCTGAGCCTTGGCTGAAGGAAAAGCAAAAGCTTACAGCACCTGGTATTCCCAGGCGGTCTCCCATCCAAGTACTAACCAGGCCCGACCCTGCTTAGCTTCCGAGATCGGACGAGATCGGGCGTGCTCAGGGTGGTATGGCCGTAAGCGAGTACAACAGTCAAGAGCGACCTATTTAAAGAAGACACACAGGCAGGCCAAAGAGAAACAGATCCTTTTCCACTCAAAGTTTTTTCCAAGTCTTTTAAAAGTCTTCTCTCTTTTTTAATATGAGCTAAATTAAGGGAAAGAAATAAGTAACAATAAAAAATATGCATTTTAATAAATAAATACATTCACAAAAGATAAATGTCGCGCGGTGACGCACTTTGTGTGGAAGTAATGGGGGCCTGTTTCTCAACTTTAACATCAGAAATGTCTTCTGGTTGAAATTGAATTAAATAAAAGTAAACAAATACTGCGCTTACTTTAAATTGAATGTAATTTGGGGGGAATTTGGTCATTTTAAAACAGAAATTTCAAACCTGGTTAAATTAAATTAAACCAAAATGTTTAAAATAATTAATATCAATAAATACAATCAATATTGCGTTGAGGCACTTTGAGTGGAAGTAAATGTCATCTGGTTAAAATAAAACCAAAACAATTAAAATAAAATTAAATAAAATATTGTGGTGATGCACTTTGAGTGCAGGTAATTTGGGGTGAATTTAGTGATTTTAAAACAGAAATTTCAAACCTGGTTAAATTAAATTAAACCAAAATGTTTAAATTAATTAATAAAATTAATAGCAATAAATACAATCAATACTGCGTTGAGGCACTTTGAGTGGAAGTAAATGTCATCTGGTTAAAATGAAACCAAATCTATTGAAATGAAATAAAATTAAATAATATAAAATTAAATAAAATATTGTGGTGATGCACTTTGAGTGCAGGTAATTTGGGGATGAATTTAGTGATTTTAAAACAGAAATTTCAAACCTGGTTAAATTAAATTAAACCAAAATGTTTAAATTAATTAATAAAATTAATATCAATAAATACAATCAATATTGCGTTGAGGCACTTTGAGTGGAAGTAAAAGTCATCTTGTTAAAATAAAACCAAACCTATTAAAATAAAATAAAATAAAATATTGTGGTGATGCACTTTGAGTGCAGGTAATTTGGGGTGAATTTAGTGATTTTAAAACAGAAAGGGCATGCCTATATTTTCCTACAATGAAACAATATTTGCTGATGAGTTTAATGAATTTTTTTTTTTTTTTTGAGATGATAAAAAACTCTTGTCCTGTTCCAAGTAATGAAAAAGTACCAAAAAAGCTGAAATATGTCATTTGTTTAATTGCAAATAATTTGATCCCACACCAACATCAGTGAAAAAATGAACATGAGAATGTGTTTTTTGTTAATTTATTTGAAAATGAACTTTAAATCTAAGAGGGTGCATCTCCTGTGTAGTTTACCACTAAGGGGTTCGGATGACAATCAAATTTGGGAAGCTCCGTCTCAAACTGAAGAGAGGGGTGTCATTTCCAAAAGAGCACGCGGCGCTCAAGAGTTTGTAATAGAGACAGAGAAAAGGCCCGTCTATCGCCTCCTGCAGGAGAAAGGAAGAATGACGAGGCTGAGCTGTCCTTTGTGACACCGCAAGCAGAAAGATGGCACAGAGAAAGAGAAAACAGACAAAAAAGAAGCAGCTAATCCGTATAAAAGTGTAAAGGAACTAGAATGATAGCTGAGCCTTGGCTGAAGGAAAAGCAAAAGCTTACAGCACCTGGTATTCCCAGGCGGTCTCCCATCCAAGTACTAACCAGGCCCGACCCTGCTTAGCTTCCGAGATCGGACGAGATCGGGCGTGCTTTTTTTTTTTTTTTTTTTTTTTTTTTTTTTATTCAATAATTTCACATTTGACATATACATAAATTCCAATGCGTGTCACATCATTATCATATTCACTCATTCTATATTCATTATTGAATTTCACCCTCCATTATACGCTTATACTTACAATCCTAATTATCCAGGCATATTTATCATATGTTCTTTAAAGCATTGCAGAACTCTAGCATTGTTCCCCGTAAACCATATCATTCGCTATATCCAGTCTACTAAAAACTGTATTAAAATCTCCCATTACAATAATATTTTCCCATTTCTCCATCTGACCATTTAAATCCTTAAAAAACATTTTCTTTTCTGCCTCTTCATTTGGCGCATGTACATTACACACAAAAACATTTTCCCCTCCTATAACCATTTTCACAATAATACATTTCCCTCCATTATCCCGTTATATGATTTCAACATCATCATTCATGTGTCTTTTACATAAAACCGCAACGCCTTTCCCAATCCCCCCACCATTGTTATAATAAATTCCTCCTCTCCAACTTCTTTTAAAACATTCAATCATTTCATCTTTCCAAAATGTTTCTTGTAATAATATCACATCAGCTTTTTTGCATAGCGCTTTCATTTTCCCAAATTTATCAATTTTTGTTAAACCCCTTACATTGATTGAAACAAAACAAAGAGCCATTACCAACAAAACATTCATTTTTCATACTTTTCTCCCACATTCTCCATTAAAACTCCATCTTCATTTGTACCTGAGTTTCTTCTCCTTCTCTGTCCTTTTTCTCTACTTTCTCCTACATATGTTTTGGTGTCCAATATTCCTCTCTTCATTCCCCTCCTCAGCTCCTCCAAATTTACTTCTATGCATTCCTCTACTTGCTCCTTCTCCTTTTTTTCCTCCTGTCTTTCTTTTATTATAACATCCACCGGACCCCTATACCCCTCTATCATATGTTCCACCATTTCAAACCCCTCTCTTCTCTCCAACTCCTTATCCCCCCCCTTTTCCTGCTCCTGACTTTTACTATCATTCAGAGACCCATCTTCCTCTCCCTCATTTATGACTATTTCCATACTCTCCATATTCTCCTCTGGTTCACCATGTTCAGTTTTATCATTTGTCTCTTCTTCATGTTCACTTTCACAGTCACACCTTATGAATACTTTCCCACAATCCAGACATTTATCAGCTTTACAGTCTTTCGCGAAATGCCCTTGCTCAAAGCATTCATAACATTTGAAATCAGGACAGTCCCTGAAAATGTGTCCTGGCTGCATACACATCCGACATAGTTTTTGCTGTCCATCATGTATGACCCTAAAGTACTGAGTGCCATCTGCCGTTTCAAATTTAGCACTATAGGGTAGTGATGTTACCTCTTTTGGAAATTTAACCTTCACATACCTCGTTCCATCAGCAATGTTCGTTCCAGGATAGACTCTTCTCTTTATTTTTGTCATTGGATTAACTCCCCAAAACTTCAATTTGTTCTCAATCACTTCATCCTCCAAGTATGCAGGCAAGTGAAGAAAAGACACAATATGTTCCTTTACCTCCAGCCTCCTTATTTCGAAGAATTGACCTTTTATTTCCATTCCATCCAATAATACATCACAAAGTTCTGCATCTTCCACAGTCAACTCATATTCCTCCCCATACTTTGGTCTCACTGCCAGCAATTTACCAAATCCAATCTTCTCTGAAACTACTTTAATGATATCCACAGCTTTTACCTCCTTATTTCCTTTTAAGTCCAACACCACCGTTGCTTCTTTCAGATAATCCACTCTTTGCTTGATTCCCCTCTGTGCTCCATGATCCATATTTCCTCCATTTGCCTCTCTTGATGATCTATCTGCTCCATGTGGTTCCAAACGTTCTTCTAGTCCTCCTGCCATTGCCAGATCTTTACCATGTGGTCCATCCATTTTTGTAAACAAAAAAGCACAAACAAAAGCTTGCCTCCAAGCAGATAAACTGCTTGGAGCTTAAACGTGGGCTTTTTTCCAAAATAAACCCAAATCTCCTCCCACAGAATAAACAGAAAAAAGTAAAATACAAAATAAAGCTTTAGAAGAGCCTTTCTCTTCCAACTGCAATCAGACACACCTTCCCAATCACTCTCTATCGCCGCCAGGTTGGTATGGCCGTAAGCGAGTACAACAGTCAAGAGCGACCTATTTAAAGAAGACACACAGGCAGGCCAAAGAGAAACAGATCCTTTTCCACTCAAAGTTTTTTCCAAGTCTTTTAAAAGTCTTCTCTCTTTTTTAATATGAGCTAAATTAAGGGAAAGAAATAAGTAACAATAAAAAATATGCATTTTAATAAATAAATACATTCACAAAAGATAAATGTCGCGCGGTGACGCACTTTGTGTGGAAGTAATGGGGGCCTGTTTCTCAACTTTAACATCAGAAATGTCTTCTGGTTGAAATTGAATTAAATAAAAGTAAACAAATACTGCGCTTACTTTAAATTGAATGTAATTTGGGGGGAATTTGGTCATTTTAAAACAGAAATTTCAAACCTGGTTAAATTAAATTAAACCAAAATGTTTAAAATAATTAATATCAATAAATACAATCAATATTGCGTTGAGGCACTTTGAGTGGAAGTAAATGTCATCTGGTTAAAATAAAACCAAAACAATTAAAATAAAATTAAATAAAATATTGTGGTGATGCACTTTGAGTGCAGGTAATTTGGGGTGAATTTAGTGATTTTAAAACAGAAATTTCAAACCTGGTTAAATTAAATTAAACCAAAATGTTTAAATTAATTAATAAAATTAATAGCAATAAATACAATCAATACTGCGTTGAGGCACTTTGAGTGGAAGTAAATGTCATCTGGTTAAAATGAAACCAAATCTATTGAAATGAAATAAAATTAAATAATATAAAATTAAATAAAATATTGTGGTGATGCACTTTGAGTGCAGGTAATTTGGGGATGAATTTAGTGATTTTAAAACAGAAATTTCAAACCTGGTTAAATTAAATTAAACCAAAATGTTTAAATTAATTAATAAAATTAATATCAATAAATACAATCAATATTGCGTTGAGGCACTTTGAGTGGAAGTAAAAGTCATCTTGTTAAAATAAAACCAAACCTATTAAAATAAAATAAAATAAAATATTGTGGTGATGCACTTTGAGTGCAGGTAATTTGGGGTGAATTTTGTGATTTTAAAACAGAAAGGGCATGCCTATATTTTCCTACAATGAAACAATATTTGCTGATGAGTTTAATGAATTTTTTTTTTTTTTTGAGATGATAAAAAACTCTTGTCCTGTTCCAAGTAATGAAAAAGTACCAAAAAAGCTGAAATATGTCATTTGTTTAATTGCAAATAATTTGATCCCTCACCAACATCAGTGAAAAAATGAACATGAGAATGTGTTTTTTGTTAATTTATTTGAAAATGAACTTTAAATCTAAGAGGGTGCATCTCCTGTGTAGTTTACCACTAAGGGGTTCGGATGACAATCAAATTTGGGAAGCTCCGTCTCAAACTGAAGAGAGGGGTGTCATTTCCAAAAGAGCACGCGGCGCTCAAGAGTTTGTAATAGAGACAGAGAAAAGGCCCGTCTATCGCCTCCTGCAGGAGAAAGGAAGAATGACGAGGCTGAGCTGTCCTTTGTGACACCGCAAGCAGAAAGATGGCACAGAGAAAGAGAAAACAGACAAAAAAGAAGCAGCTAATCCGTATAAAAGTGTAAAGGAACTAGAATGATAGCTGAGCCTTGGCTGAAGGAAAAGCAAAAGCTTACAGCACCTGGTATTCCCAGGCGGTCTCCCATCCAAGTACTAACCAGGCCCGACCCTGCTTAGCTTCCGAGATCGGACGAGATCGGGCGTGCTCAGGGTGGTATGGCCGTAAGCGAGTACAACAGTCAAGAGCGACCTATTTAAAGAAGACACACAGGCAGGCCAAAGAGAAACAGATCCTTTTCCACTCAAAGTTTTTTCCAAGTCTTTTAAAAGTCTTCTCTCTTTTTTAATATGAGCTAAATTAAGGGAAAGAAATAAGTAACAATAAAAAATATGCATTTTAATAAATAAATACATTCACAAAAGATAAATGTCGCGCGGTGACGCACTTTGTGTGGAAGTAATGGGGGCCTGTTTCTCAACTTTAACATCAGAAATGTCTTCTGGTTGAAATTGAATTAAATAAAAGTAAACAAATACTGCGCTTACTTTAAATTGAATGTAATTTGGGGGGAATTTGGTCATTTTAAAACAGAAATTTCAAACCTGGTTAAATTAAATTAAACCAAAATGTTTAAAATAATTAATATCAATAAATACAATCAATATTGCGTTGAGGCACTTTGAGTGGAAGTAAATGTCATCTGGTTAAAATAAAACCAAAACAATTAAAATAAAATTAAATAAAATATTGTGGTGATGCACTTTGAGTGCAGGTAATTTGGGGTGAATTTAGTGATTTTAAAACAGAAATTTCAAACCTGGTTAAATTAAATTAAACCAAAATGTTTAAATTAATTAATAAAATTAATAGCAATAAATACAATCAATACTGCGTTGAGGCACTTTGAGTGGAAGTAAATGTCATCTGGTTAAAATGAAACCAAATCTATTGAAATGAAATAAAATTAAATAATATAAAATTAAATAAAATATTGTGGTGATGCACTTTGAGTGCAGGTAATTTGGGGATGAATTTAGTGATTTTAAAACAGAAATTTCAAACCTGGTTAAATTAAATTAAACCAAAATGTTTAAATTAATTAATAAAATTAATATCAATAAATACAATCAATATTGCGTTGAGGCACTTTGAGTGGAAGTAAAAGTCATCTTGTTAAAATAAAACCAAACCTATTAAAATAAAATAAAATAAAATATTGTGGTGATGCACTTTGAGTGCAGGTAATTTGGGGTGAATTTTGTGATTTTAAAACAGAAAGGGCATGCCTATATTTTCCTACAATGAAACAATATTTGCTGATGAGTTTAATGAATTTTTTTTTTTTTTTTGAGATGATAAAAAACTCTTGTCCTGTTCCAAGTAATGAAAAAGTACCAAAAAAGCTGAAATATGTCATTTGTTTAATTGCAAATAATTTGATCCCTCACCAACATCAGTGAAAAAATGAACATGAGAATGTGTTTTTTGTTAATTTATTTGAAAATGAACTTTAAATCTAAGAGGGTGCATCTCCTGTGTAGTTTACCACTAAGGGGTTCGGATGACAATCAAATTTGGGAAGCTCCGTCTCAAACTGAAGAGAGGGGTGTCATTTCCAAAAGAGCACGCGGCGCTCAAGAGTTTGTAATAGAGACAGAGAAAAGGCCCGTCTATCGCCTCCTGCAGGAGAAAGGAAGAATGACGAGGCTGAGCTGTCCTTTGTGACACCGCAAGCAGAAAGATGGCACAGAGAAAGAGAAAACAGACAAAAAAGAAGCAGCTAATCCGTATAAAAGTGTAAAGGAACTAGAATGATAGCTGAGCCTTGGCTGAAGGAAAAGCAAAAGCTTACAGCACCTGGTATTCCCAGGCGGTCTCCCATCCAAGTACTAACCAGGCCCGACCCTGCTTAGCTTCCGAGATCGGACGAGATCGGGCGTGCTCAGGGTGGTATGGCCGTAAGCGAGTACAACAGTCAAGAGCGACCTATTTAAAGAAGACACACAGGCAGGCCAAAGAGAAACAGATCCTTTTCCACTCAAAGTTTTTTCCAAGTCTTTTAAAAGTCTTCTCTCTTTTTTAATATGAGCTAAATTAAGGGAAAGAAATAAGTAACAATAAAAAATATGCATTTTAATAAATAAATACATTCACAAAAGATAAATGTCGCGCGGTGACGCACTTTGTGTGGAAGTAATGGGGGCCTGTTTCTCAACTTTAACATCAGAAATGTCTTCTGGTTGAAATTGAATTAAATAAAAGTAAACAAATACTGCGCTTACTTTAAATTGAATGTAATTTGGGGGGAATTTGGTCATTTTAAAACAGAAATTTCAAACCTGGTTAAATTAAATTAAACCAAAATGTTTAAAATAATTAATATCAATAAATACAATCAATATTGCGTTGAGGCACTTTGAGTGGAAGTAAATGTCATCTGGTTAAAATAAAACCAAAACAATTAAAATAAAATTAAATAAAATATTGTGGTGATGCACTTTGAGTGCAGGTAATTTGGGGTGAATTTAGTGATTTTAAAACAGAAATTTCAAACCTGGTTAAATTAAATTAAACCAAAATGTTTAAATTAATTAATAAAATTAATAGCAATAAATACAATCAATACTGCGTTGAGGCACTTTGAGTGGAAGTAAATGTCATCTGGTTAAAATGAAACCAAATCTATTGAAATGAAATAAAATTAAATAATATAAAATTAAATAAAATATTGTGGTGATGCACTTTGAGTGCAGGTAATTTGGGGATGAATTTAGTGATTTTAAAACAGAAATTTCAAACCTGGTTAAATTAAATTAAACCAAAATGTTTAAATTAATTAATAAAATTAATATCAATAAATACAATCAATATTGCGTTGAGGCACTTTGAGTGGAAGTAAAAGTCATCTTGTTAAAATAAAACCAAACCTATTAAAATAAAATAAAATAAAATATTGTGGTGATGCACTTTGAGTGCAGGTAATTTGGGGTGAATTTTGTGATTTTAAAACAGAAAGGGCATGCCTATATTTTCCTACAATGAAACAATATTTGCTGATGAGTTTAATGAATTTTTTTTTTTTTTTGAGATGATAAAAAACTCTTGTCCTGTTCCAAGTAATGAAAAAGTACCAAAAAAGCTGAAATATGTCATTTGTTTAATTGCAAATAATTTGATCCCTCACCAACATCAGTGAAAAAATGAACATGAGAATGTGTTTTTTGTTAATTTATTTGAAAATGAACTTTAAATCTAAGAGGGTGCATCTCCTGTGTAGTTTACCACTAAGGGGTTCGGATGACAATCAAATTTGGGAAGCTCCGTCTCAAACTGAAGAGAGGGGTGTCATTTCCAAAAGAGCACGCGGCGCTCAAGAGTTTGTAATAGAGACAGAGAAAAGGCCCGTCTATCGCCTCCTGCAGGAGAAAGGAAGAATGACGAGGCTGAGCTGTCCTTTGTGACACCGCAAGCAGAAAGATGGCACAGAGAAAGAGAAAACAGACAAAAAAGAAGCAGCTAATCCGTATAAAAGTGTAAAGGAACTAGAATGATAGCTGAGCCTTGGCTGAAGGAAAAGCAAAAGCTTACAGCACCTGGTATTCCCAGGCGGTCTCCCATCCAAGTACTAACCAGGCCCGACCCTGCTTAGCTTCCGAGATCGGACGAGATCGGGCGTGCTCAGGGTGGTATGGCCGTAAGCGAGTACAACAGTCAAGAGCGACCTATTTAAAGAAGACACACAGGCAGGCCAAAGAGAAACAGATCCTTTTCCACTCAAAGTTTTTTCCAAGTCTTTTAAAAGTCTTCTCTCTTTTTTAATATGAGCTAAATTAAGGGAAAGAAATAAGTAACAATAAAAAATATGCATTTTAATAAATAAATACATTCACAAAAGATAAATGTCGCGCGGTGACGCACTTTGTGTGGAAGTAATGGGGGCCTGTTTCTCAACTTTAACATCAGAAATGTCTTCTGGTTGAAATTGAATTAAATAAAAGTAAACAAATACTGCGCTTACTTTAAATTGAATGTAATTTGGGGGGAATTTGGTCATTTTAAAACAGAAATTTCAAACCTGGTTAAATTAAATTAAACCAAAATGTTTAAAATAATTAATATCAATAAATACAATCAATATTGCGTTGAGGCACTTTGAGTGGAAGTAAATGTCATCTGGTTAAAATAAAACCAAAACAATTAAAATAAAATTAAATAAAATATTGTGGTGATGCACTTTGAGTGCAGGTAATTTGGGGTGAATTTAGTGATTTTAAAACAGAAATTTCAAACCTGGTTAAATTAAATTAAACCAAAATGTTTAAATTAATTAATAAAATTAATAGCAATAAATACAATCAATACTGCGTTGAGGCACTTTGAGTGGAAGTAAATGTCATCTGGTTAAAATGAAACCAAATCTATTGAAATGAAATAAAATTAAATAATATAAAATTAAATAAAATATTGTGGTGATGCACTTTGAGTGCAGGTAATTTGGGGATGAATTTAGTGATTTTAAAACAGAAATTTCAAACCTGGTTAAATTAAATTAAACCAAAATGTTTAAATTAATTAATAAAATTAATATCAATAAATACAATCAATATTGCGTTGAGGCACTTTGAGTGGAAGTAAAAGTCATCTTGTTAAAATAAAACCAAACCTATTAAAATAAAATAAAATAAAATATTGTGGTGATGCACTTTGAGTGCAGGTAATTTGGGGTGAATTTTGTGATTTTAAAACAGAAAGGGCATGCCTATATTTTCCTACAATGAAACAATATTTGCTGATGAGTTTAATGAATTTTTTTTTTTTTTTTGAGATGATAAAAAACTCTTGTCCTGTTCCAAGTAATGAAAAAGTACCAAAAAAGCTGAAATATGTCATTTGTTTAATTGCAAATAATTTGATCCCTCACCAACATCAGTGAAAAAATGAACATGAGAATGTGTTTTTTGTTAATTTATTTGAAAATGAACTTTAAATCTAAGAGGGTGCATCTCCTGTGTAGTTTACCACTAAGGGGTTCGGATGACAATCAAATTTGGGAAGCTCCGTCTCAAACTGAAGAGAGGGGTGTCATTTCCAAAAGAGCACGCGGCGCTCAAGAGTTTGTAATAGAGACAGAGAAAAGGCCCGTCTATCGCCTCCTGCAGGAGAAAGGAAGAATGACGAGGCTGAGCTGTCCTTTGTGACACCGCAAGCAGAAAGATGGCACAGAGAAAGAGAAAACAGACAAAAAAGAAGCAGCTAATCCGTATAAAAGTGTAAAGGAACTAGAATGATAGCTGAGCCTTGGCTGAAGGAAAAGCAAAAGCTTACAGCACCTGGTATTCCCAGGCGGTCTCCCATCCAAGTACTAACCAGGCCCGACCCTGCTTAGCTTCCGAGATCGGACGAGATCGGGCGTGCTCAGGGTGGTATGGCCGTAAGCGAGTACAACAGTCAAGAGCGACCTATTTAAAGAAGACACACAGGCAGGCCAAAGAGAAACAGATCCTTTTCCACTCAAAGTTTTTTCCAAGTCTTTTAAAAGTCTTCTCTCTTTTTTAATATGAGCTAAATTAAGGGAAAGAAATAAGTAACAATAAAAAATATGCATTTTAATAAATAAATACATTCACAAAAGATAAATGTCGCGCGGTGACGCACTTTGTGTGGAAGTAATGGGGGCCTGTTTCTCAACTTTAACATCAGAAATGTCTTCTGGTTGAAATTGAATTAAATAAAAGTAAACAAATACTGCGCTTACTTTAAATTGAATGTAATTTGGGGGGAATTTGGTCATTTTAAAACAGAAATTTCAAACCTGGTTAAATTAAATTAAACCAAAATGTTTAAAATAATTAATATCAATAAATACAATCAATATTGCGTTGAGGCACTTTGAGTGGAAGTAAATGTCATCTGGTTAAAATAAAACCAAAACAATTAAAATAAAATTAAATAAAATATTGTGGTGATGCACTTTGAGTGCAGGTAATTTGGGGTGAATTTAGTGATTTTAAAACAGAAATTTCAAACCTGGTTAAATTAAATTAAACCAAAATGTTTAAATTAATTAATAAAATTAATAGCAATAAATACAATCAATACTGCGTTGAGGCACTTTGAGTGGAAGTAAATGTCATCTGGTTAAAATGAAACCAAATCTATTGAAATGAAATAAAATTAAATAATATAAAATTAAATAAAATATTGTGGTGATGCACTTTGAGTGCAGGTAATTTGGGGATGAATTTAGTGATTTTAAAACAGAAATTTCAAACCTGGTTAAATTAAATTAAACCAAAATGTTTAAATTAATTAATAAAATTAATATCAATAAATACAATCAATATTGCGTTGAGGCACTTTGAGTGGAAGTAAAAGTCATCTTGTTAAAATAAAACCAAACCTATTAAAATAAAATAAAATAAAATATTGTGGTGATGCACTTTGAGTGCAGGTAATTTGGGGTGAATTTTGTGATTTTAAAACAGAAAGGGCATGCCTATATTTTCCTACAATGAAACAATATTTGCTGATGAGTTTAATGAATTTTTTTTTTTTTTTTGAGATGATAAAAAACTCTTGTCCTGTTCCAAGTAATGAAAAAGTACCAAAAAAGCTGAAATATGTCATTTGTTTAATTGCAAATAATTTGATCCCACACCAACATCAGTGAAAAAATGAACATGAGAATGTGTTTTTTGTTAATTTATTTGAAAATGAACTTTAAATCTAAGAGGGTGCATCTCCTGTGTAGTTTACCACTAAGGGGTTCGGATGACAATCAAATTTGGGAAGCTCCGTCTCAAACTGAAGAGAGGGGTGTCATTTCCAAAAGAGCACGCGGCGCTCAAGAGTTTGTAATAGAGACAGAGAAAAGGCCCGTCTATCGCCTCCTGCAGGAGAAAGGAAGAATGACGAGGCTGAGCTGTCCTTTGTGACACCGCAAGCAGAAAGATGGCACAGAGAAAGAGAAAACAGACAAAAAAGAAGCAGCTAATCCGTATAAAAGTGTAAAGGAACTAGAATGATAGCTGAGCCTTGGCTGAAGGAAAAGCAAAAGCTTACAGCACCTGGTATTCCCAGGCGGTCTCCCATCCAAGTACTAACCAGGCCCGACCCTGCTTAGCTTCCGAGATCGGACGAGATCGGGCGTGCTCAGGGTGGTATGGCCGTAAGCGAGTACAACAGTCAAGAGCGACCTATTTAAAGAAGACACACAGGCAGGCCAAAGAGAAACAGATCCTTTTCCACTCAAAGTTTTTTCCAAGTCTTTTAAAAGTCTTCTCTCTTTTTTAATATGAGCTAAATTAAGGGAAAGAAATAAGTAACAATAAAAAATATGCATTTTAATAAATAAATACATTCACAAAAGATAAATGTCGCGCGGTGACGCACTTTGTGTGGAAGTAATGGGGGCCTGTTTCTCAACTTTAACATCAGAAATGTCTTCTGGTTGAAATTGAATTAAATAAAAGTAAACAAATACTGCGCTTACTTTAAATTGAATGTAATTTGGGGGGAATTTGGTCATTTTAAAACAGAAATTTCAAACCTGGTTAAATTAAATTAAACCAAAATGTTTAAAATAATTAATATCAATAAATACAATCAATATTGCGTTGAGGCACTTTGAGTGGAAGTAAATGTCATCTGGTTAAAATAAAACCAAAACAATTAAAATAAAATTAAATAAAATATTGTGGTGATGCACTTTGAGTGCAGGTAATTTGGGGTGAATTTAGTGATTTTAAAACAGAAATTTCAAACCTGGTTAAATTAAATTAAACCAAAATGTTTAAATTAATTAATAAAATTAATAGCAATAAATACAATCAATACTGCGTTGAGGCACTTTGAGTGGAAGTAAATATCATCTGGTTAAAATGAAACCAAATCTATTGAAATGAAATAAAATTAAATAATATAAAATTAAATAAAATATTGTGGTGATGCACTTTGAGTGCAGGTAATTTGGGGATGAATTTAGTGATTTTAAAACAGAAATTTCAAACCTGGTTAAATTAAATTAAACCAAAATGTTTAAATTAATTAATAAAATTAATATCAATAAATACAATCAATATTGCGTTGAGGCACTTTGAGTGGAAGTAAAAGTCATCTTGTTAAAATAAAACCAAACCTATTAAAATAAAATAAAATAAAATATTGTGGTGATGCACTTTGAGTGCAGGTAATTTGGGGTGAATTTTGTGATTTTAAAACAGAAAGGGCATGCCTATATTTTCCTACAATGAAACAATATTTGCTGATGAGTTTAATGAATTTTTTTTTTTTTTTTGAGATGATAAAAAACTCTTGTCCTGTTCCAAGTAATGAAAAAGTACCAAAAAAGCTGAAATATGTCATTTGTTTAATTGCAAATAATTTGATCCCTCACCAACATCAGTGAAAAAATGAACATGAGAATGTGTTTTTTGTTAATTTATTTGAAAATGAACTTTAAATCTAAGAGGGTGCATCTCCTGTGTTGTTTACCACTAAGGGGTTCGGATGACAATCAAATTTGGGAAGCTCCGTCTCAAACTGAAGAGAGGGGTGTCATTTCCAAAAGAGCACGCGGCGCTCAAGAGTTTGTAATAGAGACAGAGAAAAGGCCCGTCTATCGCCTCCTGCAGGAGAAAGGAAGAATGACGAGGCTGAGCTGTCCTTTGTGACACCGCAAGCAGAAAGATGGCACAGAGAAAGAGAAAACAGACAAAAAAGAAGCAGCTAATCCGTATAAAAGTGTAAAGGAACTAGAATGATAGCTGAGCCTTGGCTGAAGGAAAAGCAAAAGCTTACAGCACCTGGTATTCCCAGGCGGTCTCCCATCCAAGTACTAACCAGGCCCGACCCTGCTTAGCTTCCGAGATCGGACGAGATCGGGCGTGCTCAGGGTGGTATGGCCGTAAGCGAGTACAACAGTCAAGAGCGACCTATTTAAAGAAGACACACAGGCAGGCCAAAGAGAAACAGATCCTTTTCCACTCAAAGTTTTTTCCAAGTCTTTTAAAAGTCTTCTCTCTTTTTTAATATGAGCTAAATTAAGGGAAAGAAATAAGTAACAATAAAAAATATGCATTTTAATAAATAAATACATTCACAAAAGATAAATGTCGCGCGGTGACGCACTTTGTGTGGAAGTAATGGGGGCCTGTTTCTCAACTTTAACATCAGAAATGTCTTCTGGTTGAAATTGAATTAAATAAAAGTAAACAAATACTGCGCTTACTTTAAATTGAATGTAATTTGGGGGGAATTTGGTCATTTTAAAACAGAAATTTCAAACCTGGTTAAATTAAATTAAACCAAAATGTTTAAAATAATTAATATCAATAAATACAATCAATATTGCGTTGAGGCACTTTGAGTGGAAGTAAATGTCATCTGGTTAAAATAAAACCAAAACAATTAAAATAAAATTAAATAAAATATTGTGGTGATGCACTTTGAGTGCAGGTAATTTGGGGTGAATTTAGTGATTTTAAAACAGAAATTTCAAACCTGGTTAAATTAAATTAAACCAAAATGTTTAAATTAATTAATAAAATTAATAGCAATAAATACAATCAATACTGCGTTGAGGCACTTTGAGTGGAAGTAAATGTCATCTGGTTAAAATGAAACCAAATCTATTGAAATGAAATAAAATTAAATAATATAAAATTAAATAAAATATTGTGGTGATGCACTTTGAGTGCAGGTAATTTGGGGATGAATTTAGTGATTTTAAAACAGAAATTTCAAACCTGGTTAAATTAAATTAAACCAAAATGTTTAAATTAATTAATAAAATTAATATCAATAAATACAATCAATATTGCGTTGAGGCACTTTGAGTGGAAGTAAAAGTCATCTTGTTAAAATAAAACCAAACCTATTAAAATAAAATAAAATAAAATATTGTGGTGATGCACTTTGAGTGCAGGTAATTTGGGGTGAATTTTGTGATTTTAAAACAGAAAGGGCATGCCTATATTTTCCTACAATGAAACAATATTTGCTGATGAGTTTAATGAATTTTTTTTTTTTTTTTGAGATGATAAAAAACTCTTGTCCTGTTCCAAGTAATGAAAAAGTACCAAAAAAGCTGAAATATGTCATTTGTTTAATTGCAAATAATTTGATCCCTCACCAACATCAGTGAAAAAATGAACATGAGAATGTGTTTTTTGTTAATTTATTTGAAAATGAACTTTAAATCTAAGAGGGTGCATCTCCTGTGTAGTTTACCACTAAGGGGTTCGGATGACAATCAAATTTGGGAAGCTCCGTCTCAAACTGAAGAGAGGGGTGTCATTTCCAAAAGAGCACGCGGCGCTCAAGAGTTTGTAATAGAGACAGAGAAAAGGCCCGTCTATCGCCTCCTGCAGGAGAAAGGAAGAATGACGAGGCTGAGCTGTCCTTTGTGACACCGCAAGCAGAAAGATGGCACAGAGAAAGAGAAAACAGACAAAAAAGAAGCAGCTAATCCGTATAAAAGTGTAAAGGAACTAGAATGATAGCTGAGCCTTGGCTGAAGGAAAAGCAAAAGCTTACAGCACCTGGTATTCCCAGGCGGTCTCCCATCCAAGTACTAACCAGGCCCGACCCTGCTTAGCTTCCGAGATCGGACGAGATCGGGCGTGCTCAGGGTGGTATGGCCGTAAGCGAGTACAACAGTCAAGAGCGACCTATTTAAAGAAGACACACAGGCAGGCCAAAGAGAAACAGATCCTTTTCCACTCAAAGTTTTTTCCAAGTCTTTTAAAAGTCTTCTCTCTTTTTTAATATGAGCTAAATTAAGGGAAAGAAATAAGTAACAATAAAAAATATGCATTTTAATAAATAAATACATTCACAAAAGATAAATGTCGCGCGGTGACGCACTTTGTGTGGAAGTAATGGGGGCCTGTTTCTCAACTTTAACATCAGAAATGTCTTCTGGTTGAAATTGAATTAAATAAAAGTAAACAAATACTGCGCTTACTTTAAATTGAATGTAATTTGGGGGGAATTTGGTCATTTTAAAACAGAAATTTCAAACCTGGTTAAATTAAATTAAACCAAAATGTTTAAAATAATTAATATCAATAAATACAATCAATATTGCGTTGAGGCACTTTGAGTGGAAGTAAATGTCATCTGGTTAAAATAAAACCAAAACAATTAAAATAAAATTAAATAAAATATTGTGGTGATGCACTTTGAGTGCAGGTAATTTGGGGTGAATTTAGTGATTTTAAAACAGAAATTTCAAACCTGGTTAAATTAAATTAAACCAAAATGTTTAAATTAATTAATAAAATTAATAGCAATAAATACAATCAATACTGCGTTGAGGCACTTTGAGTGGAAGTAAATGTCATCTGGTTAAAATGAAACCAAATCTATTGAAATGAAATAAAATTAAATAATATAAAATTAAATAAAATATTGTGGTGATGCACTTTGAGTGCAGGTAATTTGGGGATGAATTTAGTGATTTTAAAACAGAAATTTCAAACCTGGTTAAATTAAATTAAACCAAAATGTTTAAATTAATTAATAAAATTAATATCAATAAATACAATCAATATTGCGTTGAGGCACTTTGAGTGGAAGTAAAAGTCATCTTGTTAAAATAAAACCAAACCTATTAAAATAAAATAAAATAAAATATTGTGGTGATGCACTTTGAGTGCAGGTAATTTGGGGTGAATTTTGTGATTTTAAAACAGAAAGGGCATGCCTATATTTTCCTACAATGAAACAATATTTGCTGATGAGTTTAATGAATTTTTTTTTTTTTTTTGAGATGATAAAAAACTCTTGTCCTGTTCCAAGTAATGAAAAAGTACCAAAAAAGCTGAAATATGTCATTTGTTTAATTGCAAATAATTTGATCCCACACCAACATCAGTGAAAAAATGAACATGAGAATGTGTTTTTTGTTAATTTATTTGAAAATGAACTTTAAATCTAAGAGGGTGCATCTCCTGTGTAGTTTACCACTAAGGGGTTCGGATGACAATCAAATTTGGGAAGCTCCGTCTCAAACTGAAGAGAGGGGTGTCATTTCCAAAAGAGCACGCGGCGCTCAAGAGTTTGTAATAGAGACAGAGAAAAGGCCCGTCTATCGCCTCCTGCAGGAGAAAGGAAGAATGACGAGGCTGAGCTGTCCTTTGTGACACCGCAAGCAGAAAGATGGCACAGAGAAAGAGAAAACAGACAAAAAAGAAGCAGCTAATCCGTATAAAAGTGTAAAGGAACTAGAATGATAGCTGAGCCTTGGCTGAAGGAAAAGCAAAAGCTTACAGCACCTGGTATTCCCAGGCGGTCTCCCATCCAAGTACTAACCAGGCCCGACCCTGCTTAGCTTCCGAGATCGGACGAGATCGGGCGTGCTCAGGGTGGTATGGCCGTAAGCGAGTACAACAGTCAAGAGCGACCTATTTAAAGAAGACACACAGGCAGGCCAAAGAGAAACAGATCCTTTTCCACTCAAAGTTTTTTCCAAGTCTTTTAAAAGTCTTCTCTCTTTTTTAATATGAGCTAAATTAAGGGAAAGAAATAAGTAACAATAAAAAATATGCATTTTAATAAATAAATACATTCACAAAAGATAAATGTCGCGCGGTGACGCACTTTGTGTGGAAGTAATGGGGGCCTGTTTCTCAACTTTAACATCAGAAATGTCTTCTGGTTGAAATTGAATTAAATAAAAGTAAACAAATACTGCGCTTACTTTAAATTGAATGTAATTTGGGGGGAATTTGGTCATTTTAAAACAGAAATTTCAAACCTGGTTAAATTAAATTAAACCAAAATGTTTAAAATAATTAATATCAATAAATACAATCAATATTGCGTTGAGGCACTTTGAGTGGAAGTAAATGTCATCTGGTTAAAATAAAACCAAAACAATTAAAATAAAATTAAATAAAATATTGTGGTGATGCACTTTGAGTGCAGGTAATTTGGGGTGAATTTAGTGATTTTAAAACAGAAATTTCAAACCTGGTTAAATTAAATTAAACCAAAATGTTTAAATTAATTAATAAAATTAATAGCAATAAATACAATCAATACTGCGTTGAGGCACTTTGAGTGGAAGTAAATATCATCTGGTTAAAATGAAACCAAATCTATTGAAATGAAATAAAATTAAATAATATAAAATTAAATAAAATATTGTGGTGATGCACTTTGAGTGCAGGTAATTTGGGGATGAATTTAGTGATTTTAAAACAGAAATTTCAAACCTGGTTAAATTAAATTAAACCAAAATGTTTAAATTAATTAATAAAATTAATATCAATAAATACAATCAATATTGCGTTGAGGCACTTTGAGTGGAAGTAAAAGTCATCTTGTTAAAATAAAACCAAACCTATTAAAATAAAATAAAATAAAATATTGTGGTGATGCACTTTGAGTGCAGGTAATTTGGGGTGAATTTTGTGATTTTAAAACAGAAAGGGCATGCCTATATTTTCCTACAATGAAACAATATTTGCTGATGAGTTTAATGAATTTTTTTTTTTTTTTTGAGATGATAAAAAACTCTTGTCCTGTTCCAAGTAATGAAAAAGTACCAAAAAAGCTGAAATATGTCATTTGTTTAATTGCAAATAATTTGATCCCTCACCAACATCAGTGAAAAAATGAACATGAGAATGTGTTTTTTGTTAATTTATTTGAAAATGAACTTTAAATCTAAGAGGGTGCATCTCCTGTGTTGTTTACCACTAAGGGGTTCGGATGACAATCAAATTTGGGAAGCTCCGTCTCAAACTGAAGAGAGGGGTGTCATTTCCAAAAGAGCACGCGGCGCTCAAGAGTTTGTAATAGAGACAGAGAAAAGGCCCGTCTATCGCCTCCTGCAGGAGAAAGGAAGAATGACGAGGCTGAGCTGTCCTTTGTGACACCGCAAGCAGAAAGATGGCACAGAGAAAGAGAAAACAGACAAAAAAGAAGCAGCTAATCCGTATAAAAGTGTAAAGGAACTAGAATGATAGCTGAGCCTTGGCTGAAGGAAAAGCAAAAGCTTACAGCACCTGGTATTCCCAGGCGAATTCTCCTCCAAGTACCTAAGCGATCGTCAGCCGTCCAATGGTTGAGCAGAGCTGAGCAGCGATCAGCCAATGGTTGAGCAATGCTGAGCAGAGCTCAGTGCTCAACAGACCAATCATTGAGCGAGGATCGGTAAACGTCATCCAGCTGTATGAGCTGTTTTAAAAATACTGGCGGCCATTGATGATCGATTGGACTGTTTTCTTTACTATAAGGTACGTTTGGTATAATTATGTGCTAAGTAATGAATGAAACTCCATATATTTTGTGATAATTTGGCTGACATTGAAGGTTTTACATGGTAATATCTCGTCAGCGCCGTACTGACACTAACTTTCTAGCTCTGCTTGTTTACATTAAAATCTCTGAAATGCGTTTAAAATGGGACCAGACTATTGATTTTACATGTTGAGACGTTGGAGAATGTACTACTTCTGTGTGGACTCGAAATGTAAAGCTTAAATATGCTTTAGGTGTGTTAGAATATCAATCGCGATTAGCATGCTAAATGCATTGAAAATTAATGAATGAGCTACCAATCGCCGCTGTAATGACCTGACGATCTCTGGAAATTCTTTAAAAACGTGATCAGACACTCTCGCTAACTTCTTAAGACCATATAGATAGTCTTACAGCACTGTGGAGTTGAAATTCGATGTGTAAATATGCTTTAGAAGTGTAAACATGTCAACCGCGATTTGCATGCTATAAACAAGTGATGAATGAATGGGCTGTTTTTGGTTACTACTTTTACGAGGGCTGCAGGGTCTATAAACATGTATTTAAGCCCTCATCTGATTTTAGTTTTACTCATTTATTCATGTTTTACTGTACCAGATGAAACATGGAGAAGATGATCCCTGGAAATTCTTCAAAAATGTGATCAGACACTTTAGCTCACTTCTTAAGACCATGAAAGAGATAGTGTTACAGTAGTGTGGAGTTGAAATTCGATGTGTAAATATGCTTTAGAAATGTAAACATGTCAACTGCTATTTGCATGTTAAAAACAAAGTGATGAATGAATGGGCTGTTTTTGGTTACTACTTTTACGAGGGCTGCAGGGTCTCTATAAAAATGTACTTAATGTACATCTGCTTTTAGTTTTACTCATTTTTTCATGTTTTACTGTACCAGATGAAACATGGAGAAGCCTAGACATCGGTGCAGCGTGTGCGACAAGACTTTCACTGAAAAGTCCAACCTGACGAGGCATCTGAAGATCCATGCCGTCGCCAGGGAGACCTTTGACTGTGATGTCTGCAGGAGGAGCTTGACCACCAAATCATCGCTGGTCAGCCATCAACAGCAACACCAGTACCCCAACATCGTTATGTACCGGCAAGGAGAGGCCAGGCTGCAGTGTACAGAGGCAGCAAAGTCTGTGGCAGAGGCCCCCAGCATTGTTGATGACCCTACATGGCTGGATCCCAAGACAGCAGAGGCGATGGCCAAGAGGTCCGGGGGTGAGCTGTGGAAAGGTCAGCTGGTCATCGTGTTCGGGAAGTACGCCGGTCAGACCTTCAAGTGGCTTCTAGAAAACGATGTCGGCTGGCTGGTGTGGTTGCTGTTCCAGTACTGCCAGCAGGGAGAGCAGAACGAGCTGTTAAAGTGGCAGAAGGAGCGACTGCTCGCGTACGCCAGAGAGTTCCCTCCGGTCACATGGCACCTTGACAGGAGGTTGAAGGTAAGATAAACTCAGTTACCTTTTAGACCTGACTTATGATGTTAAGCAGTAACCAGTATTAGTAAAGTATTATTCTATGGTTGTGTTTTATTTTCTGCAGAAAGCGCAATCGAAGCCCGACCTCTCTCAGCAGGACCCCTACTATGCCAGCGATGCCGAGATGTTGGTTGCTGCAGGTATAGTAGTATTATGCTGAAATGACTTTGTAGAATGCTGTGGAGCTGCTAGAACTTGTGTTTGTGCCATGTGAAATTCATCAGTATGTATCGAGCAATGCAGTTGATACATTTTTGTGGTGTTCTCCTCTTCAGAGAGTGTCCTGGACAGGGCCGAGGCGTCGGTCAGCACTCAGCTGACCACCTGGGGAGAACTCGCCAGCTCTGTGTGCCAGGACGACAGGCCCGGACCCTCGTCCCTCCGAGAAACCTCGGAATCCGGTGGCGTCGTGCTGGAGGGCTGGCAGAAGTTCTGGGAGCAGCCGCCTGAATCCGCCCAAGCCCTTGGTATTGCCCCCGCTAACATCAAGTGGCTGAAGACCAACGAGACCTACGGGCTGTTCGAGAGGGCGTCCAGGTACAAGAATGTCAGGGGAGAGATGGCCGAGAGGAAGCTCTTTAAGGAGAAGATGGAGTTCCACCCGCCACCACCTCCTATGGCTGTCAAGGGAGCTGTGCCCAACATGCTCTCCTTCTTCACCACCCCTGCCTTCTTCGGGCGCCCGGTCGGCGTGATGAAGGCATTGATCCGCTGCCCCAACACCAACTGCCCCGCACCGCCAGAGTACTAACTGGAGAAGAGAGGGTACGGCAGCTACGCCAGGCAAGTGTACAGCTTAAACTTCCTTTACACCCTGCTGACCGAGAGGTTGATGTGCAAACACTGTCTCAAGCTGAGGGATGAGGCGAGCCAGGCGCACCCGAACGACGACGAGGAGGACGGTGCCCACCGTTCCCAGCAGCAGTACACCTGGCTGGCGTACAGTCCGAAAATTTTAATGAACCTCGCCCCGGCCGTCAGAAGCATGTTCCCTGCCATAATCTGCGGCAAGCGTGCTGTGGACAGGAGTGTGGTCAGCCTGATGAGCGACCGACTCAACGCTGTCTCGATGAGCAAGGTGCAGAGGCTGCTGCAGCAGGGCCACGATGAGTGGTACGTGGAGCGTCGGGACCTGTACCAGACTCTCCTGTACGATGCCCACACGTCGGCGGCTGGATCGTCTTCATCTCAGCAAGGCATCCTGTCGTTTGCCAGAGCAGCCGGCACTTACACCCCTCCCATCGCCCCGTCTCCCCTTCCGTCTGCTCCGGTCCTGAGGCGTGCACACCTGATTCTGGAGATGGAGAAGATGCCCGTGTACAGGGACCAAATCCTCAGTACGACTGGGGAAATCTTGTGCATCGACGGCACGAGGAAGGTATGTACAGCATAAAGTACTTGTGATCATATGGAACAGACTGACTGTTGATAAACACCATGCAATCAATGTTCTGCTTTGTTTTTATAGATTCTCAAGAAGATCTACGGCGACGGCCAGGGCACCATGCAGTACGTCACCAGCGTGCTGAATGAGTGGGGTCAGTTCTTGACCACAGTGGTGGTGGCATCCGAGTCCGAGGGCTGCTACGCACGCATGGCCAGAGGTCTGGTCGCCCGCTTTCGCCGTGCCAACGCTCCTGCTCCAAAGGTGGTGTACGCGGACAACAACTGCTGTCGGTGAGTTCAATAACAGTTGATAGAACCTATGATGAAATGGATAATCCAACATGTAACACACCTACACAAAATGTCATATCATTTTCAGTGACAGCGGTTCGTCGTTTTTGGAGAATCTGTTTGGTGACTGGGTGAAGAGGGGTACCGTCATCAGGCTGGACATCCGCCACTGGCTGCACCGCTGGGACGCTGTCGTGATCAAGCAGAGCCACGCCAAGTACGGGGCTTTCATGAGTGCCATGGCGGGTGCCGTGCTCGCCTACAACAAGGCAGACATGATGCTCCTGGTCCAGGCGGTCAGGAACGGTAACCCAGAGCTCTACGGCAGGTACTCTGATGAGGAGATGATGGCCTTCCTCAAGCCTAATCAGATCAGGTCATATGTAAGACGTATTACCCGTGGGGTTGTGGTAAGTGTGGCTTTCATATTCACATATGTGATGCGATCTGGGAAACCCACTACATGGTGATATTTTACAGGAACCTGGTTTCAAGCCCTTTCCAAATCAGTTTTTATTTCTTTCATTGTTTGTCTGTAGCAAAAGTTATGGTTATCTGAAGTTATCTGATCACTATGATTTTCAGAAATGGAATTTCTGGTTTAACGCAAAACAGGTTTAACGCAGTCACGTCCTGCTAGCGGGACGATTGGCACTGTGTTTATTGCCTATTTTTCATATCACATACTTTAGTAATCATCATAGATTAGGTATCATTCGAGAGCTTATGAACTCAAAATTCATCCTGTGAAAACCGTTTTGAAAATGGACGATTGAGAGGCGAGCAAGATCTTTTAAGCGAGCAGCTTCAGACGCCGTTGTTCTCTTGTGCTCTGCATCTCACGCGTTGGATCCATTTTTTTTATAAAAACTTGCGTGCCGTTGTAGTTTACACAGGACTGTCGGGAAATGCACATTGATATACCTTTATTCTGTTTATTTTGATAGGTGACAGTCTATCACGCTGCGCGTGTTCTTAAAGAGAAAGACAGTCTTTTCAGCTTGCTACTATAAATTGCTATTTTTCTGCATCAAACTAGTGAAACTTCTGCCAAGATACATTCAGAGATGATAGGCAAGATGTTATAGAATAATAACTTAATGAAAACCCAATTTTGTCAAAAAAACTGACATTCAATCTAATTTTAGACCTTACTGAAAACGTACCTGAGCAACATCTGATGGGTTTTCCCAGATATTGTCACATATGGATTCAACCGTACTGGACTAAGGTATTGGTCAGATCCAGCTTTGAAAATAAATGCATGTGTTCAATGTGATTAAACACTCGATGCTGAGAATATATCCTATGTGTTACAGGAAACTGCTTTGGTGATAGAGTCCATCCTTGCTGAGTTCCAGGGACCAGCCGGCCTTGACATCGATGGCATTCACCTGTTCAAGTCGCCAGAGGCAGTCGACGCTCACTGGGTAGTTGCGAGCAAGCACCTCAGTTGCATGCAGGTGGGTTAATGTCTTTGCGGTCATCGTGTGTCAAAACCATTCAAACTTGTATATGGCAACATTTCAAAAGGACACCAGAATAAATAAGGACCTTGCAATATGTTGTGTTACAGGATCCCCCTGGCATACCGCTGTATGTGTCTGTGAAGGTGGTGGTGATGAACGGCGTCCGACTGAACAAGCACAAGTGCCGGCGTGGCAGCAACTCTCTGGAGGGGTTGCACGCCCACCTGTTCAACGCCGTCCCTTCACAGCGATGTGGAATTATGCCATTCCAAGTGAGTGATTAAAACATAATATATATAAAGCTTCATTGCAGACACATGTTCATATAGCACATCATATAGTATAATTGATAGTATAGATAGTGATAAGTGTCAATGATAGTTTCAATGATACATTTTATTTCACAGCTCCAGTCATCACTTGCAAACATTGTACACAATAACAGTCAAAATGGAAATGTGTTTCAGGTATACTTGGTGTCCTTTGCCATGCAGTGGAACCACCGCATGGCATCGCTCCGTGTCGCTGGTGGTCATGGCCGGCAGACGTCGTGCTTGGACGCGCGGCAGATCCAGCGCGTCAACCAGCAGGCTGAGGTTCTCTTCGGCAAGGAGCACGTCCTGGAGCCCAACTTTGCTGCACCGATGCCGGTCCCTGAAGCGTACGAGCACCCCGACGAGGAGGAGCTCCTTGGTGTCGAGTACGCCATGTGCCAGTCCACCAGCTTCACTGCCAGGGACTACTACGTGCAGAAAGGTACAGTACTTGATCACACACTTAAACAATGATGACAAACCTGGTGAAAAAAAACAATTGTTGTGTAGACACGTTTGTGATTAGTACAATTACATATTTGCAGTTGAGGAAGAGCAGTCGCGTGAGGAGGAGGAGGAGGACGATGAGTCGGCTGAGCAGGAAGACGACGAGATGGCGGATGAGGGTCTCGGCATGTCTTCTGATACAGAGGAGGACCCGATAGACAGAGTCTGTGGCAAGCACGTCGTCCTCACACAGGCAGAACAGGTGGAAGAGGAGGACAGTCCTGCCCTGCAAGATGTGCTGATGAGACATCGACATCTGCATCTGCCAGGTATAGAGGAAGTGGAGGCACTGGCCTTGCTCCTCCTAGAACTGGCCGACAACAGCGACCACCACTTAGTGCCGGCTGACCTCAGGCAGAAGATCGCCGCCGCCGCCAGCTCTCTCCACGACCACGACAAGACCGCGGCCCGCTTCGTCAAGCAGTACGAGTCCAGGTGGGGTTACACCTTGTTCGGTCGGTGCCTTGGGGCGGACTCTCCCGAGACCAGAGCAGCCCAGAAGACCAAGTTTGGCTGCATGAGGTACGCTCAGGCGGCACAGGTGACCGAGGACAGTCGCTTGCTCTACCTCCTCCTCAAGATGCTGAAGAACCGAGCGCCGGCCAATCAGCTCACCTCCCCCAGCAAGGTCACGGCTTCTTTGAAGGGACAGTATAAGAGGATTGCAGACCGAGTTCAAGACGACCCCATCCTCAGCGGTCTCGCCATTCCACTGCCCAACTTGAACGCCAAGTCCATCTCGACCTTCGCTGCCAGGGAGGAGAAAAAGGCCAACTACGGGGCGACGGTACTGCCGAAGGTGACGCCTCACCTGAAAGTGCTGTCGGACGCACCGTTCCCGGAAGCTCCTGCGCTACCAACATCCCTCCCACCGCCAGACCGGCCTCAGGTCCAGTACCAGCACGTTCATCACGAGGCTGGAAAAAGGCGTGGTGAGAAGCGGAGGTAAGTTGTCATAAGCACTTTGTTTCACCTGTTGCCTGTGGAAAGCAAATAGCACACACATCATATCAATACTCATTACATGTGTATTTTATTTTACTTCCAGATTATTTGATGAAGAGCCAGAGCCTGTGCCTCCTGTGGACTGGCCCGTTCAGCCCACAGCGTTGTCCTCCTCCACTCGGCCAAGGCCTGCTGCGTCCACCCACCTCCAGCCAAGGCCTGCTGCGTCCACCCACCTCCAGCCAAGGCCTGCTGCGTCCACCTATGGACCACCCGCTGTGTCGGCAGCACCCATACTGCTGGTTCTCCCCGCACAGCCACTGGCTCCCTCTGTCCTGTTTCGTGGGCCATCGTGCAGCCAGAGCTTTGTACCTCCTGCACCAACAGTCAAGGCATTCATGCCGAACAAGTCCTCGCGGCCATGTGGGGCTTGCCACGTGCCTAATTGTGGTGGACAGCGGAAGAGGTACACACCTTCCAAGGACAAAGTGGCAGAAAGCACCCAGAAGATATTTTCCTTCTGTCCATCCACTAAGAAATCCACCACCTCTGGGTTTGACAATGTGGTGTACGACAGCTTTGAACACTTTAAAAGTGTGGTGGATGTTGAGTTGGAAAAGAGGAGAACTGTGTAAATAACTGTGTAAATAACTGTGTAAATAACGTACCTGTGTGATGCCACTTCTCCTGTGCCATCTGTAGGAGAGAGAAAGAGGCTTGTTTGTTTATTAGATTGTACTTGAAGCACTTTGTAACACAATCAAACAAACAAACAATTTATTTATATAGTTCAAAAGTTCAAAAAATGCACTTTCCAGTTTTACTTTAGAATGTTCTTGTTTGTTTTTTATTATTATTTATGTTGCTCTTAAAATGCACTTTGTAGTATCTTTTTTTTTTTTTAATACAAACATGTTCTGGCCTATGTTCAATATCAAGGCCAATCTAACCTCAATCATTTTAGCCTTAATCAGTTCTGATCTAACACAATCAGTTTTCATAACCCTTAAGTGATTGTTCATGTTCAGATAATCTGTGTCTTTGTCTGCTTCATGTTTAACAAAAATTTGCCAAAGAAAACACTTTATTTGTTGATTAGTGACCTGAGTCTTTGGATAATCCTGTTCTTTATGGGGCTTGGGCCTGTACAAATCAAAAGTTTGTGTTTTTAATTGTTTTTGATTATTATTAATGTTATTTATGTGTGTGTGTCCTTGTGATGTTTGTATATCTGTCAGCTTCCATGTTTAACAAAATGTTTGCAAATGGTAGTAAATGTTTGTCTCTCGTGTTCTCGCTCGTAGATCTGTACCTTGTTGTGGTGAGCGAGCTTTAAACCAAACAGATCTTGTTTACTTGTGTTTCCATGCATTGCCTTTTAAATGAAACACAATCTGGGTGAAAAATAAAAGTTGTAAAACTATTTCAAGTATTTTGGAGTCTCTGAATGCTTGTGTTTTTTTTTACACTATCCCATCCCTTTTGAAACCCATCAGAGCAACTAGAAGTCCTTGTTTCTTCTCCGTCACTACCAGAGGTGTGAACACACCCCACCGTGCGCTGGCTGTACCCCCTGGGTGGTCACAAAAATGAGTTCTGTGAACAGCTCTGATGTCTTTGATGATGTGTACACATATTTCTTAATTCAGCCCAAAAATGTAACAATTGCACACTTTTCCACTTGACTATATGAATCTCATCAGCTACATCAACTCAAACTATGAAAATTATAAAACAAATCAGGATTTCAATAAACTAGGCCTTGTACATGACAATTTCTGTAAATAACACTTTGACCACCAGGTGGCACCATTCATTTTGATCATTTTCGATCCATCCCAGGTTTGAGATATATGTACTTGGGGGGGTCATGAGCCATTCCCAGGCGGTCTCCCATCCAAGTACTAACCAGGCCCGACCCTGCTTAGCTTCCGAGATCGGACGAGATCGGGCGTGCTCAGGGTGGTATGGCCGTAAGCGAGTACAACAGTCAAGAGCGACCTATTTAAAGAAGACACACAGGCAGGCCAAAGAGAAACAGATCCTTTTCCACTCAAAGTTTTTTCCAAGTCTTTTAAAAGTCTTCTCTCTTTTTTAATATGAGCTAAATTAAGGGAAAGAAATAAGTAACAATAAAAAATATGCATTTTAATAAATAAATACATTCACAAAAGATAAATGTCGCGCGGTGACGCACTTTGTGTGGAAGTAATGGGGGCCTGTTTCTCAACTTTAACATCAGAAATGTCTTCTGGTTGAAATTGAATTAAATAAAAGTAAACAAATACTGCGCTTACTTTAAATTGAATGTAATTTGGGGGGAATTTGGTCATTTTAAAACAGAAATTTCAAACCTGGTTAAATTAAATTAAACCAAAATGTTTAAAATAATTAATATCAATAAATACAATCAATATTGCGTTGAGGCACTTTGAGTGGAAGTAAATGTCATCTGGTTAAAATAAAACCAAAACAATTAAAATAAAATTAAATAAAATATTGTGGTGATGCACTTTGAGTGCAGGTAATTTGGGGTGAATTTAGTGATTTTAAAACAGAAATTTCAAACCTGGTTAAATTAAATTAAACCAAAATGTTTAAATTAATTAATAAAATTAATAGCAATAAATACAATCAATACTGCGTTGAGGCACTTTGAGTGGAAGTAAATGTCATCTGGTTAAAATGAAACCAAATCTATTGAAATGAAATAAAATTAAATAATATAAAATTAAATAAAATATTGTGGTGATGCACTTTGAGTGCAGGTAATTTGGGGATGAATTTAGTGATTTTAAAACAGAAATTTCAAACCTGGTTAAATTAAATTAAACCAAAATGTTTAAATTAATTAATAAAATTAATATCAATAAATACAATCAATATTGCGTTGAGGCACTTTGAGTGGAAGTAAAAGTCATCTTGTTAAAATAAAACCAAACCTATTAAAATAAAATAAAATAAAATATTGTGGTGATGCACTTTGAGTGCAGGTAATTTGGGGTGAATTTTGTGATTTTAAAACAGAAAGGGCATGCCTATATTTTCCTACAATGAAACAATATTTGCTGATGAGTTTAATGAATTTTTTTTTTTTTTTTGAGATGATAAAAAACTCTTGTCCTGTTCCAAGTAATGAAAAAGTACCAAAAAAGCTGAAATATGTCATTTGTTTAATTGCAAATAATTTGATCCCTCACCAACATCAGTGAAAAAATGAACATGAGAATGTGTTTTTTGTTAATTTATTTGAAAATGAACTTTAAATCTAAGAGGGTGCATCTCCTGTGTAGTTTACCACTAAGGGGTTCGGATGACAATCAAATTTGGGAAGCTCCGTCTCAAACTGAAGAGAGGGGTGTCATTTCCAAAAGAGCACGCGGCGCTCAAGAGTTTGTAATAGAGACAGAGAAAAGGCCCGTCTATCGCCTCCTGCAGGAGAAAGGAAGAATGACGAGGCTGAGCTGTCCTTTGTGACACCGCAAGCAGAAAGATGGCACAGAGAAAGAGAAAACAGACAAAAAAGAAGCAGCTAATCCGTATAAAAGTGTAAAGGAACTAGAATGATAGCTGAGCCTTGGCTGAAGGAAAAGCAAAAGCTTACAGCACCTGGTATTCCCAGGCGGTCTCCCATCCAAGTACTAACCAGGCCCGACCCTGCTTAGCTTCCGAGATCGGACGAGATCGGGCGTGCTCAGGGTGGTATGGCCGTAAGCGAGTACAACAGTCAAGAGCGACCTATTTAAAGAAGACACACAGGCAGGCCAAAGAGAAACAGATCCTTTTCCACTCAAAGTTTTTTCCAAGTCTTTTAAAAGTCTTCTCTCTTTTTTAATATGAGCTAAATTAAGGGAAAGAAATAAGTAACAATAAAAAATATGCATTTTAATAAATAAATACATTCACAAAAGATAAATGTCGCGCGGTGACGCACTTTGTGTGGAAGTAATGGGGGCCTGTTTCTCAACTTTAACATCAGAAATGTCTTCTGGTTGAAATTGAATTAAATAAAAGTAAACAAATACTGCGCTTACTTTAAATTGAATGTAATTTGGGGGGAATTTGGTCATTTTAAAACAGAAATTTCAAACCTGGTTAAATTAAATTAAACCAAAATGTTTAAAATAATTAATATCAATAAATACAATCAATATTGCGTTGAGGCACTTTGAGTGGAAGTAAATGTCATCTGGTTAAAATAAAACCAAAACAATTAAAATAAAATTAAATAAAATATTGTGGTGATGCACTTTGAGTGCAGGTAATTTGGGGTGAATTTAGTGATTTTAAAACAGAAATTTCAAACCTGGTTAAATTAAATTAAACCAAAATGTTTAAATTAATTAATAAAATTAATAGCAATAAATACAATCAATACTGCGTTGAGGCACTTTGAGTGGAAGTAAATGTCATCTGGTTAAAATGAAACCAAATCTATTGAAATGAAATAAAATTAAATAATATAAAATTAAATAAAATATTGTGGTGATGCACTTTGAGTGCAGGTAATTTGGGGATGAATTTAGTGATTTTAAAACAGAAATTTCAAACCTGGTTAAATTAAATTAAACCAAAATGTTTAAATTAATTAATAAAATTAATATCAATAAATACAATCAATATTGCGTTGAGGCACTTTGAGTGGAAGTAAAAGTCATCTTGTTAAAATAAAACCAAACCTATTAAAATAAAATAAAATAAAATATTGTGGTGATGCACTTTGAGTGCAGGTAATTTGGGGTGAATTTTGTGATTTTAAAACAGAAAGGGCATGCCTATATTTTCCTACAATGAAACAATATTTGCTGATGAGTTTAATGAATTTTTTTTTTTTTTTTGAGATGATAAAAAACTCTTGTCCTGTTCCAAGTAATGAAAAAGTACCAAAAAAGCTGAAATATGTCATTTGTTTAATTGCAAATAATTTGATCCCACACCAACATCAGTGAAAAAATGAACATGAGAATGTGTTTTTTGTTAATTTATTTGAAAATGAACTTTAAATCTAAGAGGGTGCATCTCCTGTGTAGTTTACCACTAAGGGGTTCGGATGACAATCAAATTTGGGAAGCTCCGTCTCAAACTGAAGAGAGGGGTGTCATTTCCAAAAGAGCACGCGGCGCTCAAGAGTTTGTAATAGAGACAGAGAAAAGGCCCGTCTATCGCCTCCTGCAGGAGAAAGGAAGAATGACGAGGCTGAGCTGTCCTTTGTGACACCGCAAGCAGAAAGATGGCACAGAGAAAGAGAAAACAGACAAAAAAGAAGCAGCTAATCCGTATAAAAGTGTAAAGGAACTAGAATGATAGCTGAGCCTTGGCTGAAGGAAAAGCAAAAGCTTACAGCACCTGGTATTCCCAGGCGGTCTCCCATCCAAGTACTAACCAGGCCCGACCCTGCTTAGCTTCCGAGATCGGACGAGATCGGGCGTGCTCAGGGTGGTATGGCCGTAAGCGAGTACAACAGTCAAGAGCGACCTATTTAAAGAAGACACACAGGCAGGCCAAAGAGAAACAGATCCTTTTCCACTCAAAGTTTTTTCCAAGTCTTTTAAAAGTCTTCTCTCTTTTTTAATATGAGCTAAATTAAGGGAAAGAAATAAGTAACAATAAAAAATATGCATTTTAATAAATAAATACATTCACAAAAGATAAATGTCGCGCGGTGACGCACTTTGTGTGGAAGTAATGGGGGCCTGTTTCTCAACTTTAACATCAGAAATGTCTTCTGGTTGAAATTGAATTAAATAAAAGTAAACAAATACTGCGCTTACTTTAAATTGAATGTAATTTGGGGGGAATTTGGTCATTTTAAAACAGAAATTTCAAACCTGGTTAAATTAAATTAAACCAAAATGTTTAAAATAATTAATATCAATAAATACAATCAATATTGCGTTGAGGCACTTTGAGTGGAAGTAAATGTCATCTGGTTAAAATAAAACCAAAACAATTAAAATAAAATTAAATAAAATATTGTGGTGATGCACTTTGAGTGCAGGTAATTTGGGGTGAATTTAGTGATTTTAAAACAGAAATTTCAAACCTGGTTAAATTAAATTAAACCAAAATGTTTAAATTAATTAATAAAATTAATAGCAATAAATACAATCAATACTGCGTTGAGGCACTTTGAGTGGAAGTAAATGTCATCTGGTTAAAATGAAACCAAATCTATTGAAATGAAATAAAATTAAATAATATAAAATTAAATAAAATATTGTGGTGATGCACTTTGAGTGCAGGTAATTTGGGGATGAATTTAGTGATTTTAAAACAGAAATTTCAAACCTGGTTAAATTAAATTAAACCAAAATGTTTAAATTAATTAATAAAATTAATATCAATAAATACAATCAATATTGCGTTGAGGCACTTTGAGTGGAAGTAAAAGTCATCTTGTTAAAATAAAACCAAACCTATTAAAATAAAATAAAATAAAATATTGTGGTGATGCACTTTGAGTGCAGGTAATTTGGGGTGAATTTTGTGATTTTAAAACAGAAAGGGCATGCCTATATTTTCCTACAATGAAACAATATTTGCTGATGAGTTTAATGAATTTTTTTTTTTTTTTTTGAGATGATAAAAAACTCTTGTCCTGTTCCAAGTAATGAAAAAGTACCAAAAAAGCTGAAATATGTCATTTGTTTAATTGCAAATAATTTGATCCCTCACCAACATCAGTGAAAAAATGAACATGAGAATGTGTTTTTTGTTAATTTATTTGAAAATGAACTTTAAATCTAAGAGGGTGCATCTCCTGTGTAGTTTACCACTAAGGGGTTCGGATGACAATCAAATTTGGGAAGCTCCGTCTCAAACTGAAGAGAGGGGTGTCATTTCCAAAAGAGCACGCGGCGCTCAAGAGTTTGTAATAGAGACAGAGAAAAGGCCCGTCTATCGCCTCCTGCAGGAGAAAGGAAGAATGACGAGGCTGAGCTGTCCTTTGTGACACCGCAAGCAGAAAGATGGCACAGAGAAAGAGAAAACAGACAAAAAAGAAGCAGCTAATCCGTATAAAAGTGTAAAGGAACTAGAATGATAGCTGAGCCTTGGCTGAAGGAAAAGCAAAAGCTTACAGCACCTGGTATTCCCAGGCGAATTCTCCTCCAAGTACCTAAGCGATCGTCAGCCGTCCAATGGTTGAGCAGAGCTGAGCAGCGATCAGCCAATGGTTGAGCAATGCTGAGCAGAGCTCAGTGCTCAACAGACCAATCATTGAGCGAGGATCGGTAAACGTCATCTAGCTGTATGAGCTGTTTTAAAAATACTGGCGGCCATTGATGATCGATTGGACTGTTTTCTTTACTATCAGGTACGTTTGGTATAATTATGTGCTAAGTAATGAATGAAACTCCATATATTTTGGGATAATTTGGCTGATATTCAAGGTTTTACATGGTAATATCTCGTCAGCGCCGTACTGACACTAACTTTCTAGCTCCGTTTGTTTACATTAAAATAGCTAGGTTTTATCTCTCTGAAATGCGTTTAAAATGCGACCAGACTATTGATTTTACATGTTGAGACGTTGAAGAATGTACTACTACTGTGTGGACTCGAAATGTAAAGCTTAAATATGCTTTAGGTGTGTTAGAATATCAATCGCGATTAGCATGCTAAATGCATTGAAAATGAATGAATGAGCTACCAATCGCCGCTGTAATGACCCGACGATCTCTGGAAATTCTTTAAAAACGTGATCAGACACTCTCGCTCACTTCTTAAGACCATATAGATAGTCTTACAGCAGTGTGGAGTTGAAATTCGATGTGTAAATATGCTTTAGAAGTGTAAACATGTCAACCGCGATTTGCATGCTAAAAACAAGTGATGAATGAATGGGCTGTTTTTGGTTACTACTTTTATGAGGGCTGCAGGGTCTATAAACATGTATTTAAGCCCTCATCTGCTTTTAGTTTTACTCATTTATTCATGTTTTACTGTACCAGATGAAACATGGAGAAGCCTAGACATCGGTGCAGCGTGTGCCACAAGACTTTCACTGAAAAGTCCAACCTGACGAGGCATCTGAAGATCCATGCCGTCGCCAGGGAGACCTTTGACTGTGATGTCTGCAGGAAGAGCTTGACCACCAAATCATCGCTGGTCAGCCATCAACAGAAAAACCAGTACCCCAACATCGTTTTGTACCGGCAAGGAGAGGCCAGGCTGCAGTGTACAGAGGCAGCAAAGTCTGTGGCAGAGGCCCCCAGCATCGTTGATGACCCAACATGGCTAGATCCCAAGACAGCAGAGGCGATGGCCAAGAGGTCCGGGGGTGAGCTGTGGAAAGGTCAGCTGGTCATGGTGTTCGGGAAGTACGCCGGTCAGACCTTCAAGTGGCTTCTAGAAAACGATGTCGGCTGGCTGGTGTGGTTGCTGTTCCAGTACTGCCAGCAGGGAGAGCAGAACGAGCTGCTGAAGTGGCAGAAGGAGCGACTGCTCCCGTACGCCAGAGAGTTCCCTCCTGTCACATGGCACCTTGACAGGAGATTGAAGGTAAGATAAACTCAGTTACCTTTTAGACCTGAGTAATGATGTTAAGCAGTAACCAGTATTAGTAAAGTATTATTTAATGTTTAATGTCACCCAGTCACCAAACAGATTCTCCAAAAACGACGAACCGCTGTCACTGAAAATGATATCATGACATTTTGTGTAGGTGTGTTACATGTTGGATTATCCATTTCATCATAGGTTCTATCAACTGTTATTGAACTCACCGACAGCAGTTGTTGTCCGCGTACACCACCTTTGGAGCAGGAGCGTTGGCACGGCGAAAGCGGGTGACCAGACCTCTGGCCATGCGTGCGTAGCAGCCCTCGGACTCGAACACCACCACCACTGTGGTCAAGAACTGACCCCACTCATTCAGCACGCTGGTGACGTACTGCATGGTGCCCTGGCCGTCGCCGTAGATCTTCTTGAGAATCTATAAAAACAAAGCAGAACATTGATTGCATGGTGTTTATCAACAGTCAGTCTGTTCCATATGATCACAAGTACTTTATGCTGTACATACCTTCCTCGTGCCGTCGATGCACAAGATTTCCCCAGTCGTACTGAGGATTTGGTCCCTGTACACGGGCATCTTCTCCATCTCCAGAATCAGGTGTGCACACCTCAGGACCCGAGCAGACGGAAGGGGAGGCGGGGCGATGGGAGGGGTGTAAGTGCCGGCTGCTCTGGCAAACGACAGGATGCCTTGCTGAGATGAAGACGATCCAGCCGCCGACGTGTGGGCATCGTACAGGAGAGTCTGGTACCGGTCCCGACGCTCCACGTACCACTCAACGTGGCCCTGCTGCAGCAGCCTCTGCACCTTGCTCATCGAGACAGCGTTGAGTCGGTCGCTCATCAGGCTGACCACACTCCTGTCCACAGCACGCTTGCCGCAGATTATGGCAGGGAACATGATTCTGACTGCCGGGGCGAGGTTTGTTAGAATTTTCGGACTGTACGGCAGCCAGGTGTACTGCTGCTGGGAACGGTGGGCACCGTCCTCCTCGTCGTCGTTCGCGTGCTCCTGGCTCGGCTCCTCCCTCAGCTTGAGACAGTGTTTGCACATCAACCTCTCAGTCAGCAGGGTGTAAAGGAAGTTCAAGCCGTACACTTGCCTGGCGTAGCTGCCGTACCCTCTCTTCTCCAGGTAGTATTCTGGCGGTGCGGGGCAGTTGGTGTTGGGTAGCGGATCAATGCCTTCATCACGCCGACCGGGCGCCAGAAGAAGGCAAGGGGTGGTGAAGAAGGAGAGCATGTTGGGCACAGCTCCCTTGTCAGCCATAGGAGGTGGTGGCGGGAGGAACTCCATCTTCTCCTTAAAGAGCTTCCTCTCGGCCATCTCTCCGCTGACATTCTTGTACCTGGACGCCCTCTCGAACAGCCCGTAGGTCTCGTTGGTCTTCAGCCACTTGATGTTAGCGGGGGCAATACCAAGGGCTTGGGCGGATTCAGGCGGCTGCTCCCAGAACTTCTGCCAGCCCTCCAGCACGACGCCACCGGGTTCCGAGGTTTCTCGGAGGGACGAGGGTCCGGGCCTCCCATCCAAGTACTAACCAGGCCCGACCCTGCTTAGCTTCCGAGATCGGACGAGATCGGGCGTGCTCAGGGTGGTATGGCCGTAAGCGAGTACAACAGTCAAGAGCGACCTATTTAAAGAAGACACACAGGCAGGCCAAAGAGAAACAGATCCTTTTCCACTCAAAGTTTTTTCCAAGTCTTTTAAAAGTCTTCTCTCTTTTTTAATATGAGCTAAATTAAGGGAAAGAAATAAGTAACAATAAAAAATATGCATTTTAATAAATAAATACATTCACAAAAGATAAATGTCGCGGTGACGCACTTTGTGTGGAAGTAATGGGGGCCTGTTTCTCAACTTTAACATCAGAAATGTCTTCTGGTTGAAATTGAATTAAATAAAAGTAAACAAATACTGCGCTTTAAATTGAATGTAATCTGGGGGGAATTTGGTCATTTTAAAACAGAAATTTCAAACCTGGTTAAATTAAATTAAACCAAAATGTTTAAAATAATTAATATCAATAAATACAATCAATATTGCGTTGAGGCACTTTGAGTGGAAGTAAATGTCATCTGGTTAAAATAAAACCAAAACAATTAAAATAAAATAAAATATTGTGGTGATGCACTTTGAGTGCAGGTAATTTGGGGTGAATTTAGTGATTTTAAAACAGAAATTTCAAACCTGGTTAAATTAAATTAAACCAAAATGTTTAAATTAATTAATAAAATTAATAGCAATAAATACAATCAATACTGCGTTGAGGCACTTTGAGTGGAAGTAAATGTCATCTGGTTAAAATGAAACCAAATCTATTGAAATAAAATAAAATTAAATAATATAAAATTAAATAAAATATTGTGGTGATGCACTTTGAGTGCAGGTAATTTGCGGATGAATTTAGTGATTTTAAAACAGAAATTTCAAACCTGGTTAAATTAAATGAAACCAAAATGTTTAAATTAATTAATAAAATTAATGTCAATAAATACAATCAATATTGCGTTGAGGCACTTTGAGTGGAAGTAAAAGTCATCTTGTTAAAATAAAACCAAACCTATTAAAATAAAATAAAATAAAATATTGTGGTGATGCACTTTGAGTGCAGGTAATTTGGGGTGAATTTAGTGATTTTAAAACAGAAAGGGCATGCCTATATTTTCCTACAATGAAACAATATTTGCTGATGAGTTTAATGAATTTTTTTTTTTTTTTTTTTTTTTTTGAGATGATAAAAAACTCTTGTCCTGTTCCAAGTAATGAAAAAGTACCAAAAAAGCTGAAATATGTCATTTTGTTTAATTGCAAATATTTTGATCCCACACCAACATCAGTGAAAAAATGAACATGAGAATGTGTTTTTTGTTAATTTATTTGAAAATGAACTTTAAATCTAAGAGGGTGCATCTCCTGTGTAGTTTACCACTAAGGGGTTCGGATGACAATCAAATTTGGGAAGCTCCGTCTCAAACTGAAGAGAGGGGTGTCATTTCCAAAAGAGCACGCGGCGCTCAAGAGTTTGTAATAGAGACAGAGAAAAGGCCCGTCTATCGCCTCCTGCAGGAGAAAGGAAGAATGACGAGGCTGAGCTGTCCTTTGTGACACCGCAAGCAGAAAGATGGCACAGAGAAAGAGAAAACAGACAAAAAAGAAGCAGCTAATCCGTATAAAAGTGTAAAGGAACTAGAATGATAGCTGAGCCTTGGCTGAAGGAAAAGCAAAAGCTTACAGCACCTGGTATTCCCAGGCGGTCTCCCATCCAAGTACTAACCAGGCCCGACCCTGCTTAGCTTCCGAGATCGGGCGTGCTTTTTTTTTTATTTTTATTTTTTATTATTAAAAAGAACATATGTACATGAAAAAATAATTCAGTTTCACATCCTTACATTACACGTAAATCATATTTCAACCAAGGCATATAGGACTTAAGCTATAGAATCAGTCCACATATACATCCTTCAAAATAAACCTTAAACAAAACAAATATTACCCACAGAGCCAGGACAAAACAACAAAATTTACCCAACTCATTACTCCTTTTGTTCTTTCAAAACTTTAAACACAACCCTTTTTTCCCTTCTATTCTAATCAACTCACTCCCTTCCACAAATGCTCTTTCAAATTCCTCATCAGGCAAGTATTTCCACATCAAATACACATTTTTCTTAAAGATCATTTTGAACATTGGCATTACATCCTATCATAATAAGCCATGCTCCTCCTTACCCATATCGCATACCTAGCATTACTTAAAACCATGTTCCATAAGTTCACTTTACTATCCTTTTTGTTCATGTTTATCCCAAACAAAAACAACTTTTTCCATTCCTCCCCTGCCACATCTATCCCCATTCCTTTTTTCACTAATACTTTTACTGCAGCATGAAATGCTTCCAGCCCTTTACATTCAAAAAAAATGTGCATCAATGTTTCTGGCTCTGTCTCACAAACATCACACTCTCGATTCACATTTCTGTTCATTTGATGAATCACCACCTTTGTATATATTCTGTTATGCCTTAATTTGAAGTCCAGGTTTTCACAGTCCAGTCCATTGTATTTCACATTTGAGTTCTTCCAAATCATCTTTACATTTATTCCAGGGAATACTCTTGGCCATACCTCCTCAGACGCAGGCGTTTTGATTTCCTTTTTCACCATCATCTTGTAAATTATTTTAACGTTCAATTGATGCAAAAAAAACTTTTTTCCTTTTTTGTCCAAAACATACATTTCAGGAAATCCCCAATCTCCTACTTTCACGGTCTCTCTCTCAATTCTTTGCACCCACCCTTCTGGTAGGCTTGTTTTTATATTTTCACATTCACAGTCCACTTTAGATATTTCAATTTCATCATCCCATCCCACCACACAATCATATATAGCCCTATTTGGCAAAAAACCTTCAATATACTCATATGCCATATCTTTCACTTTTCTAACTCCCGCTCTCATAAACAATTTATTATAAAGAGTTTTCTCTCTCCTATTTATTTTTGGATTCAGAAATAATGGCTGGTTAAGGACTTGATTTATATTATTGCAATCATAATTAACGTTAACTAAAAACTCAGCCCAAGCACTAAACACTTCCCGATAAAACTCTGGCATTTTTTCAGTCATAGGTTTTTTAAAAGCCATAAACAATCCTTCCTCACCACATCCTCCCCCTTCATTTAAATAAGTTTTCATATATCCCTTCCACCCATACTCTACTTTGTCACATAAATACTTTTTTTATTGTTTTAACTCTTATTGCCTTCCTCTTAACATCTAAATCTACCAACCTCAGACCCCCTTCCTCATAATCCGCTATCAATGTTTTTGTTGAAATTTTGATTCCTTTACCTCCCCACACAAAAGTATTCATAATCTCTTTTATTTCGTTCAATACCCAGTCTGGTATACTAATTGCTCCCATCACATAGTTGCATTTAGTAAGTATTAATGAATTAACAACTACCACCTTTCCTCTTAGTCTTAATTCTCTTTGCCTCCAGAAATTTAATACTTGTTTGATTTTGTTTAAAACTCCAGTCCATGTTGCATCTCCAGCCTCCTTCATATCTACTCCTATATTCACTCCTAATATTTTTAAATGATCTTTCACTATTTTAAACGGAAAATCTAACCCTTCTATCTTCACTCCTCCTACACTCATTATTTCCGACTTATCAGCATTTATTTTTGCACCCGAAGCTTTTCCGTATATTCCCATCTGCATTCTTATTCTCTTGACACTCTCTATATCCCTGACAGTAAAAGTTGTGTCGTCTGCGTACTGGTGGATGACACTTACTCCCCCATACGGAATTGGGATACCTCTTATTTCCTTATCATTTTTTATCAAAGATGCAAGCGGTTCCGCTGTTATTGAATATAACAGTGCAGATAGTGGGCACCCTTGTCTGACAGACCTTTCTAATGGAAAGGGATCAGTTAATACCCCATTGATTTTAACACAGCTTCTAGCATTGTCATATATTAATTTTATCCATTTTCTTATTCTCTCCCCAAATCCATATCTTACCATTGTCTGCTCAATAAAACTGTGTTCCACCCTATCAAAGGCTTTATTCAAATCCACAGATAAAACCAATCCCCCTTTTCTATCTTTTCCCATATTTTCAACAACGTCCCTTATTGTACAAATGGTATCCGCAATATCTCTCCCCACTATACTGTACGCTTGGCTTGGCGACACAATACTCCCTACTACCTGCTTAATTCTATTAGCTATAAGTTTTGTTAAAATTTTATAATCTGAGTTTAGCAGACTCAGAGGCCTATAATTTTCCAACTTCAATGGATTCCCTTTATTTTTATATAATATGGTTATTATTCCTAAGCCCATAGATGCCGGCATTTCCTTCCGCTCTTCCATATCTTTATACACTTTTAACAATATTGGCGCTAAGGTCCCTATAAACGTCTTGTAAAACTCGTGAGTTAAGCCATCTGAGCCAGGACTTTTATTGTTTTTTGTCTGATTTATTGCATCCTTTATTTCTAAAATACTTATATCTTTTTCACACATATTCTTCTCATCCTCATCTAGCTTTACATTAACATTACTCAAGACTTCATTCACACACTCTTGTTTTACACCCTCCCTCTTATATAACTCTCTATAAAAAACCTCCACCTCTTCTATTATCCCCACAAAATCATTTATTTTGTCACCGTTTTTATTTTCCAGTTCAAAGATCTGATTTCTCCTCTGCTTTTTATTTTCTAAATTAAGGAAAAACTTTGTACTTCTTTCTCCCTCCAAAGCATACTGAGCTCTGCTTCTTATTCTTATTCCCTTGCTTTTTTCCTTTTCATACTCTTCTAATTCTGTTTTTAGCCTCATAAAGCCATCTTCACCATACTCAGGATTATTTTCAATTTTTTTAGCTTCTTCTTTTAAAGCATTTTCCAATACTTTACTCCTCCTCATAAAATCCCTCTGTTTTGAATATCTAATACTTCTTTTTTTAATTTTCCTTTTCATTTCCTCCCACCACTCACAAATATTTTCCTCATATACCGGGTTCTGCATTTCATAATTTATACATTTTACAATGCTTTCCTTATACGCCACTTCATTTAACAGATTTGAATTTAAACACCACACTCCCCCTCCCCTCTTCTCCCCTGTAACACACATCTTAACTGTCATCACAGCATGATCACTTAAACCAACAAAACTATATTTCACATTTTTTACATATTTTAGTATTTCTCTTTTCATCAAACATAGATCTATACGACTCTGTTTTAAGTTACCCATCACCATTTGTCTTCTCGAAAATTCTCTCTTATATGGATTCTCTTCCCTCCACACATCAACTATATCATCACTCCGCATCCACTCTAATAAGATCTTTCTTGACCCATCAGTTTTAAAATTGGCACTACTTGAAGCGTCCAGTCTCGTGCACCATACATTAAAGTCCCCAACCACTATACACTTTCCTTTACATATAGTCTTCATTTCATTAAAGACTCCTTTTCTTTCAACCTCTACATTCGGTGCATAAATATTCATAAGCCTAAACAATTCATTGCAAAACATAAATTCAAGCCCTAACAATCTCCCGCTTCCATCTTTATAAATCTGTTTCACATTTTGCACTCTTTCTGTTTTTGTCAAAATGGCCACTCCACAGGCATTTACATTCCCGTGACTTACATAAATTTCTCCATCCCATTTTTTTTTTATATTATCCATTATATCCCCTGTCCAGTGCGTCTCTTGTAAACATAGCACATCAGCTTTTAACAATCTCTTCACCCTCTCAAACTTATTCATGTCTCTTAACCCATTACTGTTTAAACTCGCAATTTGCAAAACACCCCACATTATGATTATAAAGAAAATAAAATAAATTATATATATATATACTAGGGGTGTAACGATACGCGTATTCGTATTGAACCGTTCGGTATGAGGCTTTCGGTTCGGTACGCGGTACGCACTATGTACCGAACGGTTCATTGGACTAATTAATTATATTTGGAAAAAAGAATTGTGAAATATAATGATATGCATTCAACAAGGTAGCCCAATAACCCAAACGACGTAACAGGCAACGCCCCTGACACCCCCGAAGAAGAAAAAAGCACCAACTTATATGTTTATGTTATGCTGCTCAGTCAGGCGCTTGCTCACTCAGTACGCGCTGAAGGCTCGTTTAAAAAATGGCCAATGCGTTTAAAAGACCAGAAATAGAAAATCCTCCAATAACCAACAGGTCTCGTGTTTGGGTGCACTTTACCAATCGATCGGGGCATCCAAACAAGCACGGAAATCAAAATGGACTAGTACTATACTGTGTCGGAATTTCCTGAGCAGTACGATACAATTAACAGGCCTGCACGTTATTAGATAGAAGAACTGTTATAAATAGAACGTATGCAAGGGCAGTTTTGAAAACTCCACCTACTTTGCTCTTGGTATGGTGCAGCGCAAATCGCGTTGTATCTGAAGGGCAACGCTGAGCCCAGGGTCCAGCACCGCGCATACCGCGTCCTGTGTAAAAGACCCTTTGGCCATTTTCCAACGAGCCTTCAGCGCGTACTGAGTGAGCGAGCGCCTTACTCTGTAGTGGAAAACGCAGGTTTTAAGAACATGCTTAATGTAATTGAGCCCCGTTACAATATTCCTTCACGAGCCTATTTCAGCCAGAGAGTAATTCCTGCTTTGTTCCAAAAAACATAAGCCCTATAGAGAACCAATTGAGTAAAAACACACTCAATATAAAGAGTTATAGAGTTCCATATAAAAGGTTACATCTTTCTATGTGTTCATAACTACTACAACAATATGACATTTTCATTTTTTTTATTTTTTATAAGGAGCTGTTGTTGTTTATAAAATATGCTGCTAAGAAAACACCATAGAATATGGGTAAAGAATAGCTCCATCATTGTTCAATGTAAAAAAAAAAAAAAAAAAAAAAAAAACATACTTTGTTAGTTTTAATAAATAAAACATTTTTTAAAAATCAAGGAAATTTATCTGCCAATTTTTCTTTTTGCTGTATCTAAAACGTACCGAACCGTACCGAACCGAACCGTGACACCAGTGAATCGTATCGAACCGAACCGTGAATTTTGTGAACCGTTACACCCCTAATATATACCAATTCAAATTAAATCAAGCTCCTACTTTCTGCCTTGTGCTCCTCCACTCGTTTCTTCTTTCTTTCTTTTATTCAGCATACCTGTCCCCTTACTCGTGTCCATATCTTCGTCCGCGTTTGTCACAAGATTCTCTACCACTTCTCCCTCTTTTGCTCCGCCATCATCTTTCTTCATTCTTTTTCCCCTCAGATGTTTTCCTTCCTTCTTTTTGGCATCATCACCTTCATCTTTACTTTTAACCTCATCCCTGTCTCCAGCTTCACACTCCATATCTTTAGGATCCATCTCTTTACCTGGTGTACTCTCTTTCTTCTTCCTCTCTCTTATCCGCTGCCCTAAGCCAACCTCACCTTGGCTGTTCTCACTTCCAATTTCTCCCCATGTCGTCACTGTCTCTTCTTTTCCCTTGGAAATTTGGCTCTCCTCTCCTTCTACATTTAAACTCTCTTCCTCTTCGCTCTCCTCCACCTCATATAGATCCGACGTTTCTTCCTCGCTGTTCTCCTCTTCCATCACTGCCGGCGTTTCACACACACAGCGTCCTGGTCGCATTCCACACACGCCACAATTCACCTCCTTGCACTCTCTTGAATAATGTCCTTGTTTGTCGCATCTAAAACATCTAAAGCTCGGGCATTCTCTCACAACATGCCCCGGTTGTATACACAGACGGCAAACCTTGACTTGTCGATCGTGTATAACCCTGAAGTGTTCAGTCCCACTGAGCGTTTCAAACTTCGTTGAATAAGGCAAAGATTTGACGATATTGTTGAACTTAACTTTTAAAAACCTTGTCCCATCTGCAATGTCAGTTCCCGGCCACATTCTCCTCTTTATTTTAGAGGCTGCTGTTACTCCCCAATCCTTTAGTTTGTTCAATATTTCCTCGTCCTAAATGTACATTGGCAGTCCTAAAAAGGAAACGACCATCTCCATGCAATCCACTTCTTTTACCATGACACGACTTTTTTTAATCATCAGACCATCCAAAATTTTCTTTTTTGCTCTCACATCCGCCATTGTTAATTCATACTCTTTTGGAGACTTATATCTACATCCAATAACTCCTCCGCACTCTTCTTTCACGGTCTTCAACAGTTCCATCATTGTGATTCTGTCCTCCCCTTCAATCTCCACCAACACCGTCAGTTCTTTATCATAACTGCGCTCCTCACCTCTTGCGTCCGACATGTCACGGTCGCTTTCCTTATCCAATTGTCCAGCCATTTCTCCTCCTTTGCTACTAGAAGTGTTTATCCTCAAACAGCAAGAGCTGTTTGAGGATTTAGTCGAACCCAAACTGTACGTACTGTTTTGCTATAATTATTTCAAGCAATTCAACAGAACAAAATCTCCAACTCCACACAAGCAAACACACTCCTTCTCCCTCCTTGCTTCTCTTGCTGTACCACTTCCTGTCACCACTAAAAGTTCAGGGTGGTATGGCCGTAAGCGAGTACAACAGTCAAGAGCGACCTATTTAAAGAAGACACACAGGCAGGCGAAAGAGAAACAGATCCTTTTTCACTCAAAGTTTTTTCCAAGTCTTTTAAAAGTCTTCTCTCTTTTTTAATATGAGCTAAATTAAGGGAAAGAAATAAGTAACAATAAAAAATATGCATTTTAATAAATAAATACATTCACAAAAGATAAATGTTGCGGTGACGCACTTTGTGTGGAAGTAATGGGGGCCTGTTTCTCAACTTTAACATCAGAAATGTCTTCTGGTTGAAATTGAATTCAATAAAAGTAAACAAATACTGCGCTTACTTTAAATTGAATGTAATTTGGGGGGAATTTGGTCATTTTAAAACAGAAATTTCAAACCTGGTTAAATTAAATTAAACCAAAATGTTGAAATTAATTAATATCAATAAATACAATCAATATTGCGTTGAGGCACTTTGAGTGGAAGTAAATGTCATCTGGTTAAAATAAAACCAAAACAATTAAAATAAAATAAAATATTGTGGTGATGCACTTTGAGTGCAGGTAATTTGGGGTGAATTTAGTGATTTTAAAACAGAAATTTCAAACCTGGTTAAATTAAATTAAACCAAAATGTTTAAATTAATTAATAAAATTAATATCAATAAATACAATCAATATTGCGTTGAGGCACTTTGAGTTGAAGTAAATGTCATCTGGTTAAAATAAAACAAAACCTATTAAAATAAAATAAAATATTGTGGTGATGCACTTTGAGTGCAGGTAATTTGGGGTGAATTTAGTGATTTTAAAACAGAAAGGGCATGCCTATATTTTCCTACAATGAAACAATATTTGCTGATGAGTTTAATGATTTTTTTTTTTTTTTTTTTTTGAGATGATAAAAAACCCTTGTCCTTTTCCAAGTAATGAAAAAGTACCAAAAAAGCTGAAATATGTCATTTGTTTAATTGCAAATCATTTGATCCCACACCAACATCAGTGAAAAAATGAACATGAGAATGTGTTTTTTGTTAATTTATTTGAAAATTAAGTTTAAATCTAAGAGGGTGCATCTCCTGTGTAGTTTACCACTAAGGGTTTCGGATGTCAATCAAATTTGGGAAGCTCCGTCTCAAACTGAAGAGAGGGGTGTCATTTCCAAAAGAGCACGCGGCGCTCAAGAGTTTGTAATAGAGACAGAGAAAAGGCCCGTCTATCGCCTCCTGCAGGAGAAAGGAAGAATGACGAGGCTGAGCTGTCCTTTGTGACACCGCAAGCAGAAAGATGGCACAGAGAAAGAGAAAACAGACAAAAAAGAAGCAGCTAATCCGTATAAAAGTGTAAAGGAACTAGAATGAAAGCTGAGCCTTGGCTGAAGGAAAAGCAAAAGCTTACAGCACCTGGTATTCCCAGGCGAATTCTCCAAGTACCTAAGCGATCGTCAGCCGTCCAATGGTTGAGCAGAGCTGAGTAGCGATCAGCCAATGGTTGAGCAATGCTGAGCAGAGCTCAGTGCTCAACAGACCAATCATTGAGCGAGGATCGGTAAATGTCATCCAGCTGTATGAGCTGTTTTAAAAATACTGGCGGCCATTGATGATCGATTGGGCTCATTAGGAAGATGAATTTAGTTGTCTTAAAATATTGGAGTTAATAATATGTGAATGGTAAGGTATTAAAATTAATATTTTTATTAGATATTATATATTTATGAATTTTATTTATTTATTTTTTTTGGATTTATGTATTTATGTATTTCTTTATTTAAAGAGTAGTGAGTGAAGGCTATTAGGATCCACACTCCATTTCAGAAGGTGGCGGTAATGCACACTTAAAAGTTGTTTGCCAACCGCCAATTTAAAAAAGAAGAAGAAGAAGATGATCGATTGGACTGTTTTCTTTACTATCAGGTACGTTTGGTATAATTATGTGCTAAGTAATGAATGAAACTCCATATATTTTGGGATAATTTGGCTGATATTCAAGGTTTTACATGGTGATATCTCGTCAGCGCCGTACTGACACTAACTTTCTAGCTCCGCTTGTTTACATTAAAATAGCTAGGTTTTATCTCTCTGAAATGCGTTTAAAATGCGACCAGACTATTGATTTTACATGTTGAGACGTTGAAGAATGTACTACTACTGTGTGGACTCGAAATGTAAAGCTTAAATATGCTTTAGGTGTGTTAGAATATCAATCGCGATTAGTATGCTAAGCATTGAAAATGAATGAATGAGCTACCAATCGCCGCTGTAATGACCTTACGATCTCTGGAAATTCTTTAAAAACGTGATCAGACACTCTCGCTCACTTCTTAAGACCATGAAAGAGATAGTGTTACAACAGTGTGGCGTTTGAAATTCGATGTGTAAATATGCTTTAGAAGTGTAAACATGTCAACCGCGATTTGCATGCTAACAACAAGTGATGAATGAATGGGCTGTTTTTGGTTACTACTTTTATGAGGGCTGCAGGGTCTATAAACATGTATTTAAGCCCTCATCTGCTTTTAGTTTTACTCATTTATTCATGTTTTACTGTACCAGATGAAACATGGAGAAGCCTAGACATCGGTGCAGCGTGTGCCACAAGACTTTCACTGAAAAGTCCAACCTGACAAGGCATCTGAAGATCCATGCCGTCGCCAGGGAGACCTTTGACTGTGATGTCTGCAGGAAGAGCTTGACCACCAAATCATCGCTGGTCAGCCATCAACAGAAAAACCAGTACCCCAACATCGTTTTGTACTGGCAAGGAGAGGCCAGGCTGCAGTGTACAGAGGCAGCAAAGTCTGTGGCAGAGGCCCCCAGCACCGTTGATGACCCTACATGGCTGGATCCCAAGACAGCAGAGGCGATGGCCAAGAGGTCCGGGGGTGAGCTGTGGAAAGGTCAGCTGGTCATCGTGTTCGGGAAGTACGCCGGTCAGACCTTCAAGTGGCTTCTAGAAAACGATGTCGGCTGGCTGGTGTGGTTGCTGTTCCAGTACTGCCAGCAGGGAGAGCAGAACGAGCTGCTGAAGTGGCAGAAGGAGCGACTGCTCGCGTACGCCAGAGAGTTCCCTCCTGTCACATGGCACCTTGACAGGAGATTGAAGGTAAGATAAACTCAGTTACCTTTTAGACCTGAGTAATGATGTTAAGCAGTAACCAGTATTAGTAAAGTATTATTTAATGTTTAATGTCACCCAGTCACCAAACAGATTCTCCAAAAACGACGAACCGCTGTCACTGAAAATGATATCATGACATTTTGTGTAGGTGTGTTAAATGTTGGATTATCCATTTCATCATAGGTTCTATCAACTGTTATTGAACTCACCGACAGCAGTTGTTGTCCGCGTACACCACCTTTGGAGCAGGAGCGTTGGCATGGCGAAAGCGGGTGACCAGACCTCTGGCCATGCGTGCGTAGCAGCCCTCGGACTCGAACACCACCACCACTGTGGTCAAGAACTGACCCCACTCATTCAGCACGCTGGTGACGTACTGCATGGTGCCCTGACCGTCGCCGTAGATCTTCTTGAGAATCTATAAAAACAAAGCAGAACATTGATTGCATGGTGTTTATCAACAGTCTGTCTGCTCCATATGATCACAAGTACTTTATGCTGTACATACCTTCCTCGTGCCGTCGATGCACAAGATTTCCCCAGTCGTACTGAGGATTTGGTCCCTGTACACGGGCATCTTCTCCATCTCCAGAATCAGGTGTGCACACCTCAGGACCCGAGCAGACGGAAGTGGAGGCGGGGCGATGGGAGGGGTGTAAGTGCCGGTTGCTCTGGCAAACGACAGGATGCCTTGCTGAGATGAAGACGATCCAGCCGCCGACGTGTGGGCATCGTACAGGAGAGTCTGGTACCGGTCCCGACGCTCCACGTACCACTCATCGTAACCCTGCTGCAGCAGCCTCTGCACCTTGCTCATCGAGACAGCGTTGAGTCGGTCGCTCATCAGGCTGACCACACTCCTGTCCACAGCACGCTTGCCGCAGATTATGGCCGGGAACATGATTCTGACTGCCGGGGCGAGGTTTATTAGAATTTTCGGACTGTACGCCAGCCAGGTGTACTGCTGCTGGGAACGGTGGGCACCGTCCTCCTCGTCGTCGTTCGGGTGCGCCTGGCTCGGCTCCTCCCTCAGCTTGAGACAGTGTTTGCACATCAACCTCTCAGTCAGCAGGGTGTAAAGGAAGTTTAAGCTGTACACTTGCCTGGCGTAGCTGCCGTACCCTCTCTTCTCCAGGTAGTATTCTGGCGGTGCGGGGCAGTTGGTGTTGGGTAGCGGATCAATGCCTTCATCACGCCGACCGGGCGCCAGAAGAAGGCAGGGGTGGTGAAGAAGGAGAGCATGTTGGGCACAGCTCCCTTGACAGCCATAGGAGGTGGTGGCGGGAGGAACTCCATCTTCTCCTTAAAGAGCTTCCTCTCGGCCATCTCTCCCCTGACATTCTTGTACCTGGACGCCCTCTCGAACAGCCCGTAGGTCTCGTTGGTCTTCAGCCACTTGATGTTAGCGGGGGCAATACCAAGGGCTTGGGCGGATTCAGGCGGCTGCTCCCAGAACTTCTGCCAGCCCTCCAGCACGACGCCACCGGGTTCCGAGGTTTCTCGGAGGGACGAGGGTCCGGGCCTCCCATCCAAGTACTAACCAGGCCCGACCCTGCTTAGCTTCCGAGATCGGGGGCGTGCTCAGGGTGGTATGGCCGTAAGCGAGTACAACAGTCAAGAGCGACCTATTTAAAGAAGACACACAGGCAGGCCAAAGAGAAACAGATGCTTTTCAACCAGTGGCGTAGCCACAGGTGTGCCAGGGTGTGCCTGTGCCACCCAGAGTGGCAGCTGGAACACCTAAAAATAGACGCAGAATTATTTTTTATAGTCTCAATAAAAAATGTTTACTAAACTTGGGCTATTGTTGTTTACTTAGAAAAAAAAAAATATTTTTAAATCAACCCTTTCATGCGTAAATTACAAATATTTTAACCGACCCCTTGTTTCCATGGCGACGCGTCATGATTGTCACGTGACACACCACAGCCACTAACAGATGCATCAGTATTCATTTTATTTAGTTTTTAATTTTTTTATTAAAATACATACACAAACTTGCCTACCATGTCAACTATCTGATATTCCGATTCGTCGTTTAAAAACCTTTATAAATTATCTTGATCTATAACGAGATGAGCGCTGCAGATCAGAGTCCTGTCAGCCGGATTTAACGTACAGCACTTGAATTCCCCAGTTTCTCCCGAAATACATGAATGTGTTGGCTGTTGGCTGTTGAACTGGACGAAGAATAGAGTAAACTTTATTGTTCTGCTATGTATGTCTGATATATGAATAAAACACGTCTGCAAATAACATTTGATTAGATAGTTTTTGCTGCTTCCATAGACATCAGTGTGTGTTTTACAAACTACCAATGTATTGTTTTACTAGTGATTATGTATATTTAAATATATGAAACCTAAAATAAACACTATGTGGTTGAAAACACAGCATATTAATTGTGATATATTACAAGCGCTGAGCGCGTCCGTCTCTGGCTCAGTGTCAGCAAACGCGCGAAAGCTGTTTGAATCTGACAGTTCTGTGACGCCACTGAACATTCTAAATCCTACTCTCAGGGCCAGGGGCACAGAAATAAGAATCCAATATACAGTATGGTGCATTAATGCTAAAAATGTTAAAATGTAATTTACATTTTAAATTATTTTTGTTAAAATATATCTGCCGACATTTGGACTGCCAACCAATCAGCAAACAGCAGCTGACTGTGACCCCAGCAGTCTATGATATAAACATAATTTTTGATTGCACATTGCTAGCTAGTGATATGTCGGAGAGCTCCTTTCTTAATTTTTTTTAGCAAAAAACCTTGGCTTGATTGACAAGGCCTAACGTTACACCTGATGAGGATGCTTCTCCCTTCCAGGGCCCAACATCAACAGACAGTGTTGCCAGATTGGAAATGTCCAAGTTTCATATCAGAAGTTCAAAATTATTGTATTTGGAAGAAAATTATTACATTTAACATTTAACTACATTTTGACATGACCTGCAAATTACCACTAGGAGTGTGGTTGGACGGAAGCAGTGCAACAAAAATAGTAGCCCATAATTTAATGAATGTGGCACACCCAGTCTCTTTTCTGGCTACACTACTGTTTTCAACTCAAAGCTTTTTCCAAGTCTTTTAAAAGTCTTCTCTCTTTTTTTTAATATGAGTTAAATTAAGGGAAATAAATAAGTAACAATAAAAAATATCCATTTTAATAAATAAATACATTCACAAAAATCAAAGTCGCGGTGACCCATTTTGTGCGCTTCATAGGCCGTATAGGCAAATGCTAAGGGCGCCACTCATCCATAGGGGCGCCAGAATGAGTGAACGAGTGAATTATTTATTTATTTATTTTTTACATATTTTTTTTTATAATAGGCTACTATTTAAAAAACATTAATTCGAAATACTACCAAATAAAGAAAGAAAAAAAAATCCGGCTCTTCAATCTTCCCCCGCCCATCGAGTGCTTGAAGTGCGTCAGAAACAGAGCGCGCGCACGATCAGTTGTTGGTAATTTGTTGTGTAGCGTGCCCGACGCCGCATCCAATGTAGACAGCACTGCTTTTGTTAACACACAGCTCGTAGAAACGGGCCTGACAGCTCGCGCCAGTTCTAGACACGGGGAAAGTTTCCTGATTGTGACGGAAGGCCGAATTTACATGACACATTATAAATGAGCATAGTCATAGATAGATACAGTGCCAAAAAGAAGAGAATAGGATAAAGACAGACAGGGGCGTAGCACCAAATTTTGGGCCCTGGGTACAAACCATCTTGCTGGGCCCCCTTACCAAATACCATAGTGATACCAATGGGTGGGATATTTTGAAGAAAGTCGGTAACCAAACGACTGATGGACCCCATTGACTTCCATAGTAGGAAAAAAATACTATGGAAGTCAATGAGGACCAGCAACTGTTTAATTGCCAACCTTCTTTAAATTATATTCTTTTGTGTTTAGCAGGAGAAAGGAAACCATACAGGTTTGGAACAACTTGAGGGAGAGTAAATGATGACAGAATTTTCATTTTTGGGTGAACTGCCCCTTTAAAGTTTAAATGTGTACAATAACAATGTACCCATTTTGCTTATTTCCTCTTAACACTTAATTACTAATTACTAAGTTTAAAAACAGGCAATTCCGCTAAAAGCTCACCTTGTCTCACTGTCACATCCACCTCACTGTCACTTGCTTTCACCTGGCCATGATGAGGGATATATGGAGGGATGAGGTATGATATATGGCTTCAAATGGTTGCTAAAATATCCTTTATTGTCATTAATACCTTTTTTAAAGTGTAGGCTAAGTACAAGTTAATTGCTGATTATTTGTCTGTTTAAAATGAATGCAGACTATAGAATCACAGGGTACACTAACCACCAAACTAGACATTCAGTCTTTACGTTTTAAAAGATATTTAGATAGATATTTATGTTAAAACAATGTCAATGCTCGATTATGCATTTGGAGCTCACCTTTCTTTTCAAAAAACTGAGTGAGCAACTGCTTGCCCTCATTTGCCTTTCTCTCTTTAATCTTCGTTTCTTTTCGTTTTTGAGCCCCTGATTTTCCTTTCTTAAGGAAAGACATGACTCTTCCCCTGTCTTCTTAGTTCATATCACGGTTAACTCCAGCTCCTGTCTTATTTTACTGACTATGCTCCTGTCTCATTAACTGATTCACCGCTGATCCGCAGCTGAAGCACCTGAACTGCGGGTCGTACCATTTACATTGATTCGAGAGGGGTGGTGGGGCCCTGCACCGAATGAAAATGACTTTGTTATACCAAACCAGTGCCTAACTACAAGTTTAGTTTTGCACAGGAACTATTTTATTTGTACATAAATGCTATACAAATGTTAGTGCATGTATATGCATGTATAGAAAACTGACTTTTAAGCCCCCCCCCCCCCCCCCCCTGCCTCGGGCCCTGGGTACTCGGTACCCTTTACCCCCCCAGTCCGACGCCCCTGAAGACAGAGGTAAAGAGATGTAGTGAAAGAACAATTTATTGCATAGGAGTAAGATACTATAATTTCATGCCAGTTATTTTTACCTTAAACTTAATGTTCTGTTTAAGGTTGTTCTGAGTTCTGAGTCCCCAGACTGTGATTTTGTACAATCATGTCAGTTTTAAGACGCATTTTTTATTATCAATTTTTTTTATTAATGTTTTACTCTACAGTTGTTCAGTTTTGGGGGGATACAGTACAGGCCAAAAGTTTGTAAACATTACTATTTTTAATGTTTTTGAAAGAATTTTCTTCTGCTCATCAAGCCTGCATTAATTTGATCAAAAATAAAGAAAAAAATTAATCTTGTGATATATTATTACAATTTAAAATATTTTTTTTTCAATTTATTATACTTTAAATGATCATTTATTTCTGTGATGCAAAGCTGAATTTTCAGCATCATTACTCCATTCTTCAGTGTCACATGTGACATCCAGTCTGTCACATGATCCTTTAAGAAATTATTCTAATATGATTTATTATGAGTGTTGGAAACAGTTCTGCTGTAATGTGTGTGTGTGTGTGCGTGTGTATGTGTGTATATATATATATATATATATATATATATATATATATATATATATATATATATATATATATATATATATATATATATATATATATATATATATGCTAAATCATGAACACAATGACAGGGTGAAATGGGCTGTGATGCATGGGGGGCCAGGTAAAATCTTGCCTAGGGCAGCAAATTGGTCAGGGCCAGCCCTGTGGGGGTCTGTTTCTCAACTTTAACATCAGAAATGTCTTCTGGGGCCTGTACCATGATGGTAGCTAAACAAATTCAAAGTTACAGGATTAGTTTTGAGTTGACAAAACCAAACCGCTCCAATCCGGCTCTGTAGGTACCATGATGCTGTTCATCAACTTTCTTTGTCAACTCAGGCTTTGATCCTCAGTTTGTGGAGCGCGTGCACATGAATTTGTGACATCACTGGCGAACAGCCAATCACGAGCCTTGCAACAAAAAGCAAGTATGATTTTCTTCTCGCAAGAGACCCAGCGAGATTCAAAACTAAAGGTTAAAGGTTTTGCTAAAGGTTAAGAGACTGAAGAATATGACAAATTTAAACAGGACAAATAAAATAAATAATCTTGCTCTATCAGTGAAGTCACAAGTGAAACTTGTTAACTCAGTTCATACATTTTAAAATATATAGTGGTAGAGACTAGAACATGTAAGGTCAGATTTTTTATTTTTTTAAATGGTGCAATCTTCTGATACTACAGCTTATTTATATGATCGGTATACATTTATATTTATTTAAAATAAATGATTTATAATAACTGTTTAACTAAAATTGCTTGTGTGTAAAAGATAAATAATAATAATATGAATCACAATAATTATATAAATCATAAAATGACTGAGTAATTATCATTAACGCCAGACTTCTATTTTTTTTTTTTTTTTTTAGCATTAGTGACATTTAATTTGGAGCAAGATAAACTGGAGTGACTTTGTGTCAGACATGTGTCACTTTTCTCACATCTGATTGGTCCAACTTCAGTTTGAGATCTCTAACCCAGAACATAACCTGCCCTGGAGCAGGTTAGCCGTGGAGTGTAAGTTACTATGGCAATGAATGCAGCTAAAAGCCAAACCACTTACATGGTACCTAAAACCCAGGATTGGTGCAAACTATACTGAAATTTACCTGGCTAGCCAGCTAATCCAGCTCCATGGTACAGGCCCCAGGTTGAAATTGAATTAAATAAAAGTAAACAAATACTGTGCTTACTTTAAATTGAATGTGATTTGGGGGGAATTTGGTCATTTTAAAACAGAAATTTCAAACCTGGTTAAATTAAATTAAACCAAAATGTTTAAATTAATTAATAAAATTAATATCAATAAATACAATCAATATTGCGTTGAGGCACTTTGAGTGGAAGTAAATGTCATCTGGTTAAAATAAAACCAAACCAATTAAAATAAAATAAAATATTGTGGTGTTACATCCTAAGATGTATGTTATTGTTGCTGTTAATACTGTGTGTTAACTCCATATGTAACTGTGCTTCATTGATGCTTGACATCCTGTTGGGAGTTGTAGTTTTTGTTGGTTTTCCTCTGTTCCTCCCTGTCCTCTCACAGGAGACCTAATTTATGTCACCTGTTCCTCGTCAGAGCTGTGGAGAGGAGCTTGTATTTAAACAGAGGGAACGGACACAACACCAGAGAGAGTTTGGCTTGTCTGTTTTCCCAGTTGGTGGTTTAAGCAGTGGTGCTGCTTTAAGAAAGCCTGTTGTATTTGATTGCTATTGTGTGATCAGGGCCTGTAGTGTATCTTCAAGACAGCCTGTTGTACTGGCTGTAGTGATTAGAAATTGTTTTCTTTTTATTCTTTTGCCTGCAGACGCAGTAAGGAGGTGGGTGCCACTTTTATTTTATCAACTTATGCTTTTCTCCTGGTTTTGTGGAACAGTGAGGAAGTCAGGGAAGAGACATGTTGTTGATTTTGATGTTTTGTTTGCTAGGTAAGTTAGATTACTTTGTTTTCAGTTAGCATCCCCTTTTTGTTTGTTATTTTGGCCTTAACCCCCTCCTGAAGCTACAAGCGTCTTTATTCTTTCTTTTTGAATTACCCATATTGTTAAACCTCTAATTTTCCCTTACCCTTTAATGCTGTACAAAGACTTTACATTGTAAATAAAATCTTGAAGAGTTTCCATGAGTTTGAGTGCTGGGATTATGGATAGTCAACTTTCTCACTATTTTTGTTTGCAAGTTCACCGACACAATTGTTCATTTTTCATAAATAGCATATGTTACTCCCCTTGTCACCCCTAGACACAGAGGGGGACGTAACATATTTGGGGGCTCGTCTTAAACTTTTTTTTTTCAAAGAGATTTATTTCTTACTCTACTTTGCTTGACTGTTTCCGTTTTTGGGCGATAGAGAGGAGACCTCTTGGAGCGTGAGTATGGAGTTCAATTTAACAGCGTTTACTTTAGCTCCTACTATTGAAGTTTATAACAAATGCAGAAAGCAGGACTTGCTGGTGATCGCAGATTTTTTTAATATCACTGTTCCAAGGAAAGCTGCTAAACGGGTAATTAAAGATAAGCTTTACATGGAGCTAGTTACTGCTGGTATTCTGCCAAGCGATTCTGAAGACATGGAGGAAAATACTGAGACTGCAGATGTAGGTTCTTTTGCTGGTCTGCCTCCCAGTATTGATCCTACCAGTCCACGCTTTGACCCTGTGCTTGCGCTTAAGTTTAAAGAATTAGATCTTGCCTTGAAGCAGGAACAAGGGCTTCAAGTAGTTAATCTCCGTACATTAGAGGTACAGGCTAACAGAGATATTAAATTGCGTTCCCTGGATATAGAGGCAGAGACTTTACGGCAAAAACCTGTCCCGGCACCGCGTGCTAGACCCTCAAGTGTCTCACTCCACTTTTGATGTGACGAAGCACATAAAGCTTGTACCACCATTTAAAGAAACTGAGGTGGATTCTTATTTTATAGCGTTCGAGCGTATAGCTGGTAAGCTGGGGTGGCCAAAAGATATGTGGGGGCTATTGCTCCAGTGTAACCTTGCTGGCAGGGCACAGCAAGTGTGCTCTGCTCTGTCAGTTGAGCAGTGTTTGGACTATGAAGTGGTTAAGACGGCCGTTCTCCGAGCTTATGAGCTAGTGCCAGAAGCTTATCGTCAGCGTTATAGAAGATTAACGAAAACAGTCAATCAAACATACACCTAATTTGCTAGAGAAAAGAAAAACCTCTTTGAAAAGTGGTGTGGTGCTGGTAAAATTTCGAGTCTTGAACAGCTTCAAGAACTTATCTTACTAGAAGACTTTAAAAATTGTGTGCCAGAGAGTGTAGTTGTTCATTTGAATGACCAGAAGGTCATGACACTCTCTGAAGCAGCGGTTATCGCTGACGAATTTGTGCTTACCCACAAAAATGTTTTTCTGGTGAACTGTATGTTTCATAATCAGCCTCTCGTTACCGAGAGTGGTGTGAGGGACAGATTTTTAGGGAGTAAATTGGAAAGAGGCCATAAGACCGTCTCGAACCGTGTTGGAGATAAGCGTGTATGCTTTTGTCTTGACCCTGGCCATAAAACAGTGGACTGTAAAGCGTGGAAGCAGAAAATGGGAACAAAGACTAAAAGTGTTGCTTTCATTCACTCTGCTGCAGCTGTTGAGAATTCTCTGCCATCACACATCTCTGGTTACGAACCGTTTATGTTAAGAGGAACCGTTTCACTCTCCCCTGATTCCCCTGCATACCCGGTCTCGATTCTACGTGACACTGGGGCTTGTCAGTCCCTTATACTGGATAGTGTACTGCCTTTTTCATCTGAGTCTTATACGGGCACAAGCATCCTGGTTAGAGGTGTTGAACTGGGTTGTGTAAAAGTACCGCTACATGGTGTCTGTTTGTCATCTGAGTTGGCTTCAGGACCTGTTAAGATTGGTGTGCGCTCTGAATTGCCAGTGAACGGTGTAGACCTAATTCTAGGGAATGATCTGGCAGGTAGTAAAGTGTTTTCATCCCCAATTATGATAGAAAAACCTGACTTGTTTAGTCGCGTGAATTTATCTACCAGTTTTTCCACTGTATTTCCAGATTGTGCTGTTACTCGTGCACAAGCCAGAAAATTTTCTGACGTCATTGATCTCTCTGATTCCTTTATTGCACCATCGTTTGAACCTGCAGAGTGTAAGCTTGAGATTGAAGCTAAGCTAGATGTTCCTAGTGATGAAGAGACTCCTCCTGCAGAGTTGCCATTCCTGAAGACTGGTAGGGAGCAGCTCATTACTATGCAACGCTCTGATCCAACCCTTAAACATTGCATAGAAGCTGCTGATGCGAATATTAAATTGCCAGCCGGGGTGGAGTATTATTGGGACAAAGAGGTTTTGATGCGGAGATGGAACCCTAGACTAGCTGATGATGCTCTCGCTAGCTGTCAAATAGTGTTGCCCTTTGCTTACCACTCGCAAGTCCTAAAGCTGTCACATGAGCATGTTCTTGCAGGTCATTTAGGGATTGCAAAAACATATTACCGTCTCACAAAGTATTTTTATTGGCCTGGAGTTAAGTCTAGTGTGTCCCGATTTTGTAAAGCGTGCCACACATGTCAATTATCTGGTAAACCCAATCAGAAAGTGCCCCCAGCCCCCTTACATCCAATACCAGCAATGGGGGAACCATTTGAAAGGTAAGTAATTGATTGTGTTGGTCCTTTGCCCAGGTCCAAATCTGGACACCAGTATATCTTGACTATAATGTGCGCTGCAACTCGTTTTCCTGAAGCTATCCCTCTGCATACTTTAAAAGCTAAAACTGTAGTCCAAGAACTAGTTAAGTTTCTTTCTACTTTTGGGTTACCTAGAGTCATGCAGACGGACCAAGGGACTAACTTCACTTCAAAGTTGTTTGCGCAGGTTGCAAAAGAGTTAGGTGTTAGTCATGTGCTGTCAAGCGCATATCACCCACAGAGTCAAGGTGCTGTGGAACGCTTTCACCAGACTCTTAAGTCAATGTTGCGTGCATATTGTTTAGAGTCTGGGAAAGAATGGGTTGAAGGCTTACCCTTGCTGATGTTTGCCGTCAGAGAAGCAAAACAGGAGTCAACTGGGTTCAGTCCAGCAGAACTGGTGTTCGGCCATACTGTGAGGGGTCCTCTTAAACTACTGCAGGAACAATTACTGTCTGCAAATCAAAGCCCGGTGTTGGATTATGTCAGCCGTTTTCGTGAGAAACTTCAAGCCCGCGATTTTGCTAAAAGTCACTTGTTAACTGCCCAGGCTAAAATGAAGACCCATTTTGACCGTAAAAGTCTAAGCCGCAGTTTCCAGCCAGGGGACTCTGTATTAGTGTTGCTCCCTATTCAGAACTCTCCTTTGCAGGCTAGATTTGCTGGTCCATACTCCATTAAAGAGAAATTGAGTGAAACTGACTGTTGTTAATACGCCTGATCGTAAGAGAAAGACTAGGGTATGTCATATAAACATGCTGAAAGCATATGTTACATTAGCGAAGTCAAATACTTTCCATGATTCCAGTGTTACCCCTGTCATTGCTGCTGCTTGTTCACCTGTATATTCCCCTGCACAGGATGGCCTAGGCATGGGCATTGAGAACGTGTTCTGTGAACGCCTAGAGAACTCAACCATTATAAATGGTCTAGAGACTTATCTTGCTCACCTCTCTACATGTCAACGTGAAGATATTGTGTGTCTAATTAGTAGGTTCCCTATGCTCTTCTCAGATGTCCCCAGTCAAACTACGGTCATTTGTCATGACATTGATGTTGGAAACTCCCCTCCTGTCAAACAGCACCCTTATCGGGTTAACCACCGAAAACGTGAGATAATGAGAGGGGAAGTGCAATACTTGTTGCAGCATGGTTTCCTTAAACCTAGTCAATGCCCCTGTGCTTGCTGCCCCAAACTTCACCCTGCCTTTCCAGTTGCAAATAGATGCCAGTGCAACTGGAGTAGGAGCAGTTCTCCTGCAAGAAGATCCTTTTGGAGTGGACCACCCAGTATGTTATTTTTCTAGAAAACTTTCCAAATGTCAGCAGAATTACAGCACCATAGAGAAAGAGACTTTAGCTCTCCTCTTGGCTTTGCAACATTTTGAAGTTTATGTTGGAGGTAGTTGTACCCCAGTGTTAGTTTATACTGACCACAATCCCCTGACCTTCTTATCTCGAATGTGTAACTCTAATCAACGCTTGATGCGCTGGTCCCTCATTGTACAAGAGTACAATTTGGATATTCGTCATAAAAAGGGTTCCGAAAATGTCATTGCAGATGCACTGTCCAGAACCAATAGTGCAGACAGTTGACCTGTGGATACTTTGCCCTTTGTACGTGAGTACATGTTTTGATGAATCGTTACAAATTACGGTGGTAATCTGTAAATTTATGGGTGGGGGTGTTACATCCTAAGATGTATGTTATTGTTGCTGTTAATACTGTGTGTTAACTCCATATGTAACTGTGCTTCATTGATGCTTGACATCCTGTTGGGAGTTGTAGTTTTTGTTGGTTTTCCTCTGTTCCTCCCTGTCCTCTCACAGGAGACCTAATTGATGTCACCTGTTCCTCGTCAGAGCTGTGGAGAGGAGCTTGTATTTAAACAGAGGGAACGGACACAGCACCAGAGAGAGTTTGGCTTGTCTGTTTTCCCAGTTGGTGGTTTAAGCAGTGGTGCTGCTTTAAGAAAGCCTGTTGTATTTGATTGCTATTGTGTGATCAGGGCCTGTAGTGTATCTTCAAGACAGCCTGTTGTACTGGCTGTAGTGATTAGAAATTGTTTTCTTTTTATTCTTTTGCCTGCAGACGCAGTAAGGAGGGGGGTGCCACTTTTATTTTATCAACTTATGCTTTTCTCCTGGTTTTGTGGAACAGTGAGGAAGTCAGGGAAGAGACATGTTGTTGATTTTGATGTTTTGTTTGCTAGGTAAGTTAGATTACTTTGTTTTCAGTTAGCATCCCCTTTTTGTTTGTTATTTTGGCCTTAACCCCCTCCTGAAGATACAAGCGTCTTTATTCTTTCTTTTTGAATTACCCATATTGTTAAACCTCTAATTTTCCCTTACCCTTTAATGCTGTACAAAGACTTTACATTGTAAATAAAATCTTGAAGAGTTTCCATGAGTTTGAGTGCTGGGATTATGGATAGTCAACCCTCTCTCACTATTTTTGTTTGCAAGTTCACCGACACAATTGTTCATTTTTCATAAATAGCATATGTTACTCCCCTTGTCACCCCTAGACACAGAGGGGGACGTAACCGTGGTGATGCACTTTGAGTGCAGGTAATTTGGGGTGAATTTAGTGATTTTAAAACAGAAAGGGCATGCCTATATTTTCCTACAATGAAACAATATTTGCTGATGAGTTTAATGAACTTTTTTTTTTTTTTTTTTTTTTTTTGAGATAAACTTTTGTCCTGTTCCAAGTAATGAAAAAGTACCAAAAAAGCTGAAATATGTCATTTGTTTAATTGCAAATCATTTGATCCCACACCAACATCAGTGAAGAATGAACATGAGAATGTGTTTTTTGTTAATTTATTTGAAAATTAACTTTAAATCTAAGAGGGTACATCTCCTGTGTAGTTTACCACTAAGGGGTTCGGATGACAATCAAATTTGGAAAGCTCCGTCTCAAGCTGAAGAGAGGGGTGTCATTTCCAAAAGAGCACGCGGCGCTCAAGAGTTTGTAATAGAGACCGAGAAAAGGTCTGTCTATCGCCTCCTGCAGGAGAAAGGAAGAATGACGAGGCTGAGGTGTCCTTTGTCACACCGCAACAGGTAGCAAGCAGAAAGATGGCACAGAGAAAGAGAAAACAGACAAAAAAAAAGAAGCAGCTAATCCGTATAAAAGTGTAAAGGAACTAGAATGAAAGCTGAGCCTTGGCTGAAGGAAAAGCAAAAGCTTACAGCACCTGGTGGTCCCAGGCGCGTTCTCCTCTAAGTCCCTATACTGACCAATTATTGACCAATCATTGAGCGCCGTTGAGCAGCTGAATCTACCAATCACTGAGCTCTGTTGAGCAGGCTGCTTCCTCAACCCACCAATCAGTTGGCTGCATTGCTTTGATTGACTGAACGTGCGTCATGTAAGTGACGAGCGTTAACAATATCATCAGTGGACTGAGATCGGCAATAGCAAAAAATAGGTAAGTACAGTATATTCTCCAGTATATTCATATAAATACTTTCTAACATTTTTTTTCTGCATGTATTTACGTGCAGTAATTACAAAGTTATTAACTGTTAAAGTTTTAAAACCATTAAGGGAAAATATAATCGCCCATCTAACTAACATTAGTAACATGAATCGTTAAACTGCAGTAATTCTTGATAGGCTTTGTAATGTTTTACTAAAAAGTAAATACTTTGGAAATACCCAAGCACAATCAGGGCTGGACATTAGGACTAACTTACTATCCAAATACAAGTCGATTTTACTTATGGCTAGTAACACAACTGTCACTTGCCAGTTTGTCCTGTTGGAATTAACTGACTACATACTGTACATTAAAACAGTTTAGGCCTGTTTAAACTGTTTTTTCCGGCTATCTCAACTAATCTAAACTATTTTGTCTCACTGTAACTGATAAGCCATTAACATTCAATAACATGTTAAAACACTGAAAACACAAGGCAAGCAAAAATATAGTCTAAAATTATAAAAGCATTACCTTTTGAACTTTCAGCTAATCATATGAAATATCAAATTAAAAGGTAAATCAGATAACATCCATAAAGATAACTCAGTAATTGTGTAGTGTTTTTTTAAAATTATTATTTACTTTAAGTAATAGAAATAACAGTACTGTTACTTGTGTACATGTTTTGAATCTCCTGGTCTTCCAGTGTTTAGTCCCATGTACAGTTTGAAAAGAAGAAACTAATCTGAATCTGTTTATTACAACAGATAAAAAACATGGATTTGGCGGGACACAAGTGCAGTGTATGTGGCAGTAGTTTCGCTGTGAAGTCCAACCTGACTCGGCACATGCAGCTTCATGGTAGAGCTGTAATCGGGCCTTAAAAGTTAGGCCCGACAGGACCCGAGCCCGACAGGTTTCGGCCCGAGCCCGACAAGTACGATTGACAGCTTTTTTAAAGCCCGAACCCGTTTACAGCCCGACATTATTCAAATGTGCGCACGCACACAGCTCTTTTGCCTTTTGTCAACAATGAGTAATTTATTCAGGTTTTAACATAATTTACTCATAACTAACGTAGACTAGACCACTTGGAAGTTGGAATAAAGAAATAAAATAAGTCCTCTGTGACATCGTAACATCTCAGCATTCTAGACATAGGCTCATTTAACCTATAAATAGACCAACGCACCAATAAAAACGAGTCATTTAAAAATGTTTTTAATTAAGATAAATTTTAAATTAAGATGGGTATTTGGCAATAACGAAATTAAGATAAAGGCTCCACCGGATTTGCTTTATTTAATAAAAGAATAATGCAAACTTTAGCGTAAATACTCTGTCAACATTATGCATTTAAGACTCAATTAATATATAGTTATCATTTGAAAAACCTTTACTCACAGAGATTAGGCTAGATCTACATGTTTTTGCGGAGGAAAATGATTGAATCCAGTAGATGCCTTCAGCGCGTTCCTGCGCTCACTGATGGTGCGTCATTATTCACTCATTATTCTCATTATAAACATGGTAAAAACTTTTCCACACCTCAGACTTTGCTTTAGTTGCTGGTGCAACCAAAACGTAATCACCAGAGGCAAGCCTCCGTTACACCTGCTCAGCATTCATTTTCACATCTTTCTCGCGCTAATCGAAACACATCACATGACCGCTCGTTTACCTCGCAAACCGGAGCGCAAGCCCGAGCCCGGCCCGAGCCCGCGTAAGATGATAGAAATCCCGAACCCGGGTCCCATCGGGTTCGGGCAAAAATCTTCAGCTCTTCTTCATGGTCCAAAGGAACGTGTGTGAAGTGTGTGGGAAAAGCTTCTCACTGAAACAGCAGCTGAGCAGCCACCAAAAACAGCACCTGTACCCATGCATCCATCTATACAGGCAGGGAGAGGCCAAGCTGCAGTGTACGGATGCAGCTAAGAGTGTGGCAATGGCCCCCAACAAGGCAATAGACCCCAGCTGTCTGGATTCTGGAAAGGCGGAGGCTGCTGCAAAGAAAACTTGACGGGAAATGTGGAAAGGCCAGCTAGTTGTCACATTCGGCAAATATGCAGGACAGTCTTTCAGGTGGCTGCTTGAAAATGATGTGGGCTGGGTCATATGGCTGCTGTCTGAATATTGCCAGCAGGGTGAGAAGAACGATCTCCTAAAGTGGCAAAAGGAATGATTGCTGCAGTATGCCAGAGAGTTCCCACTTGTCACCTTTCACCTTGACAAACGCTTGGAGGTAACTTTGGCCCTTTGACTGAGATTAAATTATATTTACTGTTTTGTTAATAAAAAAATAAAAATTAGTGCATGTGTAAATCAGTTAGGCACATGTAATGCACCTTCAATAGTAAAATCATCAATGTTTACTCTGCACAAAAGCTTGTGCTTTAGACATAGGAAGTGGTAACAGTGAAATACTTGTGTTTATGTGGTACAGTACAACTTTGTATGTGTTTTTCTACAATTTCTTTAGTTTCTGCATGAACAGGAGTCAAGGAAAGACAAAGGAAAGAAGACTGAATCTACCCTTTCTAAGTTCCAGCAGGATCCTGACTATGACAGTGATGCTGTATTGTTGGCAGCTGCTGGTGATTAACATTTAACACGCCATAACTCGATTTTAAAATTCATATAACATTTTCTTACTGATGTATTTCAAACATATAACTAAAAATACACTGCCGAAATATCACACATTTTATGGCACTGATAATGATATTTCACTTTAATTTTCAGCAGGGTGAGGGATATTATCAAGCTAGCTGCTTGGTGGCATTTAGATAACACATAAAACAATTTAATTTGTAGATGTGACTTTTTATTATATTACAATATTTTTTTTAAACTATTGCCTATATTTTTTGTAGCAGCTCTATACTAAAATGTTTGTATCAAATATCAATTGTGTTCTCTAAAATAAGTTCTGATAACATGGAAAATAGAAACAAACTTTGTTTATTTTGATTATGCTTATATTTGTCATTATATTCACATCTTAAGCAATGTGCTCAATACATTTTGTCTGATTTTTTTCTACAGAAACTGTCCTTGAAGAGTCTGAGGTAGCGGATGCCACACAGCTGGACACCTGGGGAGAGCTCACACCGGCTGTGAGTCAGGACTCTTCCATGATCCTCAGCACATCTCAGGGAAGACCTTCTTCCCTTGTAGACACCTCTGCCTCAGAAACCGGTAACATCTTGCTGGAGGGCTGGCAGAAATACTGGGAGCATCCTCCTCCATCAAGTGGCTGAAATGTGATGAGATGTTTGGTCTGTTTGAGAGGCCTATCCAGTACAAGAATGCCAAAGGAGAGATTGTGGAGAGAAGGCTTTTAAAGGAGAAGATGGAGTTCCACCCACCCCCAATTCCTACTTCTGTCAAGGGAGGACTGCCCAACAGGATGGCCTTTTTCACAACCCCGGTCTTCTTCTGGCGCCCAGTTGGTGTGATGCAAGCCAAGATCCGCTGCCCTAGCTCCAACTGCCATGCACCACCAGGTGAATACCTTGAGAAGAAAGGCTTTGGTAAGTTATGCCAGGCAAGTGTGTGGGATGAAGTACAATTACACCCTGTTGACGGAGAAGCTGAAGTGTTCACATTGTGAAAAGATGAGGTGGGCAGTGAGCAAGACACATAGTGACGCAGACAGTGAAGATGAGAACAGTCATCATGTTCAGCAGTACATTTGGCTGGCACACAGTCCCAAGATTCTGATGAACTTGGGCCCGGCCATCAGAAGCATGTTTCCTGCCATACTATGTGGGAAGCGTGCCATTGACAAAGGCATGGTAACTCTTCTGAATGACAGGGTCAACAGTGTGTCCATGAACAAAGTCCAGAGAATGCTGCAGCAGGGACATGATGAGTGGTACGTGGAGCGCCGTGACCTGTACCAGACTCTCCTGTACGAAGCCCACACAGCTGGATCTGCATCGTATCAGAAGAGCATCCTGTCCTTTGTCAAAGCTGCTGGTACTTATACCCCTCCCCTGCCCCGGACTCCCCTTCCTTGTGCCCGTGTGCTGAGGCATGCACACATGATCATGGAGATGGAGAAGATGGTTATTGATAGAAACTATCAAATGAATGTTCTGCTTTGTGTTTTCCAGGTCCTTAAAAAGATGTATGGTGATGGCCAGGGCACCATGCAGTATGTCACCTCTGAACGAGTGGGGGCAGTTCTTGACCACAGTGGTGGTGGCAGCTGAGTCTGAGGGGTGCTACAGACGCATGGCCAAAGGTCTGATGACCCGCTTTGAACGAGCTAGGGCTCCTGCACCAACTGTCATATATGCAGATAACAACTGTTGTCGGTAGGTAATAACACATCCATATACCCTGATCAAATTTGTCATTCATTTAAAGTAAAAAAAAATGCTGAATTTATATTGTTTCAGTGACAGTGGTTCGTCCTTCCTGGAGAATCTTTTCAGGGACTGGGTGCAGAAGGGCACTGTGGTCAGACTGGACATCCGACACTGGCTGCACCGCTGGGGGGCTGTTGTCATCAAACAAAGCCATGCCAAGTATGGGGTGTTCATGAGTGCCCTTGCAGGTGCAGTGCTGGCCTACTACAAGGACGATATGATGCTCCTAATCCAGGCAGTCAGGAAGGGCAACCAGGAGTTGTATGCCAGTCTTTCAGACGAGGACATGATAGCCTTCCTCAAACCTCACCAGATCAGGTCCTATGTCAGACGGATCACCTGTGGAGTTGAGGTTAAGTGTAATATTAATCCATGTATAATATTTATGTATAAGAAGCTCAAAACAAACTTCACTAAAATTAACTAAGTTGTCACACTACTATACTTCATTTTGGAAATACTTCCAATTATTGAAATAATTTCACATTTTAAGCGATATAACTGTATAAAATAAATGTGAATGATTGTTACAGGAGACAGCTTCAGCAATTGAGTCCATCATTACGGAGTTCAATGGACCTGCAGGCCTTGACATTGATGGAATCCACCTGTTCAAATCAGCACAGGCAGTGAATTCTCACAGGGCAACTGCAAGCAAGCATCTTAGTTGTATGCAGGTGGGTAAACATGTTTGTAAAATCTTACAAACTCAAACTCACAGACACCATAATAAATAAGCAATGTATGTTTTATAGGACCCCCCTGGTATACAGCTGTATGTGTCAGTGAAGGTGGTGGTGCTGAATGGTGTCCGCCTGAACAAGTACAGGTGTCAGCGAGGCAGTAACTCCTTGGAGGGCTTGCACTCACACCTGTACAATGCCATTCCCTCAGAGATGTGGAGTTATGCCATTCCAAGTAAGTATAAACACATTTAATATATATACAAATATTGATTAAACATTATTGTTCATAGGCATATTTGATCTCTATTATGTCCAATTTGTAATCAAAATTAGTTTCTGATGTACAATAATGCATGAATGGTCATGTCTTTCAGGTGTATCTGATTGCATTTGCTGTGCAGTGGAACAGCCGCATGGAATCACTCCGGGTTGCTGGTGGTCAATGGCAGGCAGACGTGGTGTATGGACCCGTGGCAGATTCAGCGCCTGAATCAGCAGGCTGAGGTGCTCTTCGGTAAAGAGCATGTCCTCGAGCCCAACTTTGCCACTCCAATGCCCTACCCTGCTGTATACAAGGACCCAGACGAGGAGGAGCTCCTTGGAGTAGAGTATGCCATGTGCCAGTCAACCAGCTTCACTGCAAAGGATTACTATGCCCAGCAAGGTACACAATCTTGCATTATAACAATATACATACAAACTAAGCAGTCAAATATCTATAAATATCTTGCATATTCTATCCATGACAAGTTTGTATGATATAGTTCATTTTTATTTTACATAATATGAAACAAATTAACTGCAGCATTGCCATGTTGTATTAATTAGTCTGATGTTAGTTGTTGTAACTGCCTAGACACACTGGTGATTAGTACATTACATATTTGCAGTTGAGGAAGAGCAGTCCTGTGAAGAAGAGGAGATGGCTGAACAAAGTGAGGACAAGCTGGCAGATGAGGGTGTGGACATGGGTGCAGAGTCAGAGGAGGATCCTATGGACACTGTCAGTGACAAACATGTAATCCTCACTCAGTCAGAACAGGTGGAGGAGGAGGACAGTCCTGCTCTGCAGGATGTGCTGATGACCCAGAGCCATCTGCATCTTCCTGGGCTGGAGGAAGTGGAAGTCTTGGCCCTGCTCATTTTAGAACTGGCAGACAACAGTGACCGTCACCTAGTGCCAGCTGACCTAAGGCTGAAGATTTGTACTGCAGTTGGTGCTCTGCAAGAGCATGACAGGTCTGCAGCCAACTTTGTAAAAAAGTATGGAGTCAAGGTGGGGTTACACCCTGTTTTGCAGATGCTTGGGAGCTGACGAACCTGAGACCAGAGCAGCACAGAAGACAAAGTTTTCCTGGTTGAGGTACCTTCAGGCAGCCCAGGTGACTGAAGATAGTCGTCTGTTGTACCTCATTATTAAGATGCTGAAAAACCGGCCACCAGCCAGTTGTCTCACCTCCCCCACTAATTTGTTTTCCCCCAAAAAGGGGCGTTAACCTTCGATGACGCCAAAGTAGCGTTGGTCTATAGTGTGACATCTGTGTAAACATAGATGATGTCACAGGTTTTTTTAATTAAAGAAGATAGCCTTCGTTTGTATGTAGGCCTAGGCAATTTATATATTTACAATACTTAAATATAATTAATAGTATTTTATTACTTTTGTATTAGTTGTATTATATGGCATGGGAAGAGAAAAAGGCTAACTACAGGGCAACAGTAATGCCAAAAGTGAAACCCCACCAAAGAGTGCTGTCAGAAGAACCAATGCCAGCAGCTCCTACTCTGCCAGAATCCCTTCCAGCTCCAGATCGACCTCAGGTTCAGTACCAGAGCCTACGTCATGTAGCTGGGAAAAGGCATGGTCAGAAGCGGAAGTGAGTTTTTCAGTTATTCATTTCACAAATATGTGACTTTACTATTTTATTACAATATGTGAACACGGATGGTTTAAACTTAAACACAACAGACCATGTGACTTGATAGTCATACACATTATTTCTCATTAATTATACACATTATCGCATGTATATTTATTTTTGCAGGTTAGATGTGGAAATGCTTGTGAACCGGCCCATTCAACCTAAAACCCCTGTGGCCACGTACATCCCACCCAGAGCATCAGCAGCACCTGTCCTGGTAGTGGTTCCTGCACAGCCACCGGGACCATCCATGATGCTCTGTGGGGCATCCAACAGTCAAGGGTTCATACCATTCTCACCGCCTCCTGAGCTGACATCCAGATTAATCAAGCCTCATAAATCCTTGAGGCCTTGTGGGGCCTGCCAAGTACCCCAGTGTGGTGGGCAGTGTAAGAGGTACACACCCTCCGAAGACAAGGCTGCTGAAAGTAGCCAAAAAATATTCACCTATTGCCCAGCAACTAGGAAGTCCAACATTTCAGGTTTTGAAGGTGTTGTGTTCAACAGTTTTGAACACTTCAAAAGTGTAGTAGATGAGGAACTAAAAAAGAAAAAAACTACAACTACATCTGCTACTACATTCCCCAAATCACAATAGCAGATTTCTGGGGTATGGTTTGGACTTGGTTCAGACCTGGATTAGACCTAGTTTAGATTTTGCCCTAATTTGGTCCTGGTTTAGACATGGTGTGGGTTACAGAGATTTACATGTCCTCAACATTATTTACACTTTGTGGGTTACAATGTACTATTTGCCATGTTATTTATATTCTCATTATAAGGCTAAATATAGTTAGCCATATGTGCTACTATATCTAGCTCTTATACCAATTTACCGATTCATTATACACCATCTATAAAACACATACCTATTTTCACATAGAAAAAAAGATGTGTTTTTAGTGAATGTAAATATCTGCTTAACATCACATAACATTGTACTGCATTATCTCATCCCCTTGTATATATTGTATGTATATTGTATATTGCTCAGTGTGTACATGTATAAATCTTGTTATAAGAATCCTGTAAATAATAACCTATTAGTACCTATTTTGCTATATTTTCTGCTAAATTACTTAATAATTAATGTTAATTTTATTCTGTTTATCTTGTTACCTGTATTATTATTATTGTTGTGTATTTCTTTCTGATATGTAGATATATATTGTTGAACAAATAATAAAAAAGAATGTTTACAAATATATTAATTCCTCTCACTGCTGTTTTCCCATTTTTCCACTTGATTTGTCCACTTCATGTAAAGACTTTCACATGAAACTGCATTGAGTAAAACAGGCTGAATTACTTACCAATAAGGTAAAGATAAAGTATTTTTCTAAAATTCCATTTAGGCCCTTTTATGGGCCTACAGGGGAGCATGTAAAATGTGTACGTTTTTGTGTACATTTTACATGCTCCCGAGCTGGCCTGGGGCCCCAAAAAAACGACACTGTGTGAGTGCCCCTTTGATCGTCAATGCAGTAACGTGTAATGACGCTGTTATCTGGATCCAAACGGAATTTACAGGTTAACTTGCCAAATTTTGAATGAATTAATTAAAAATAGGTCATTGCACTTACATCAAATCACGATATGGACTAATATCTGTAAATATTAAGCCAGAACAGTCTATTTAAATATGAATCCTGCATGTTCTGCGTGTCTCTGTTAATGAATGGAGTAGAAGCGCGTCTTCCTTTATTAACACACACTGAAGCGCGTGACGCTCGCAGCGATTTCAGCGTCTGCTGTCTCACCAAATAAGGACGTGAACACATGAACAACATCTCCAGAACTACTCTGACAGTCACTTCATGAGCATTTGACCGTTTTATTTGAGTAAAACTAGAGTCACATCACATACACAGAACTGTAAAGGTACGTCAACCCGTCAAAATAAAATGTAAAAATAATTGTTTTAGACAAGTATTTGCCAGAGATGTATTACTATTGTTCAGCAGAATGTACATAGCCTACTACTAAAAAAAAAAATCAAACATTATTATTATTTTTTTTTTTAAGGTTTAATCACACAAAATTTCTTCCATGTTTTATTTTTAATAGTAAATCCCCTTTGTTTACCAAAAAGTTAAGTTTGATTAATTTTCAATAATTAAAATATAAATTAAATTAATGTTTTGTGTTTAATGTTTAATGTGCATCTCAGAAAATGCTTTATTTAAAACCTCAACTGAATGGGACTTAATTGCTGATAATAATTATGGATAATAATTAAATGTTTATTTTTGATGTATGCATTTAAAAATAAAAATATTTTTTTTCTAAAAAAGAAAACATTTTAGTTGTTCATTTTAAGAGACACAGGAGTCTTATTTTCTCTTGCATAATTAATATTGCACTTTAATTAAGTAAAAACACATTTTATCCGATTACTCGATTAATCGATGGAATTTTTGGTAGAATACTCGATTACTAAAATATTCGATAGCTACAGCCCTAGATGAAAGTGGCATAGCAAATAGCATGCTATACTATTCCACCGTGATAATCTACAGTATTGTTCAAAATAATAGCAGTACAATGTGACTAACCAGAATAATCAAGGTTTTTCGTATATTTTTTTATTGCTACGTGGCAAACAAGTTACCAGTAGGTTCAGTAGATTCTCAGAAAACAAATGAGACCCAGCATTCATGATATGCACGCTCTTAAGGCTGTGCAATTGGGCAATTAGTTGAATTAGTTGAAAGGGGTGTGTTCAAAAAAATAGCAGTGTGGCATTCAATCACTGAGGTCATCAATTTTGTGAAGAAACAGGTGTGAATCAGGTGGCCCCTATTTAAGGATGAAGCCAACACTTGTTGAACATGCATTTGAAAGCTGAGGAAAATGGGTCGTTCAAGACATTGTTCAGAAGAACAGCGTACTTTGATTAAAAAGTTGATTAGAGAGGGGAAAACCTATAAAGAGGTGCAAAAAATGATAGGCTGTTCAGCTAAAATGATCTCCAATGCCTTAAAATGGAGAGCAAAACCAGAGAGACGTGGAAGAAAACGGAAGACAACCATCAAAATGGATAGAAGAATAACCAGAATGGCAAAGGCTCAGCCAATGATCACCTCCAGGATGATCAAAGACAGTCTGGAGTTACCTGTAAGTACTGTGACAGTTAGAAGACGTCTGTGTGAAGCTAATCTATTTTCAAGAATCCCCCGCAAAGTCCCTCTGTTAAAAAAAAGGCATGTGCAGAAGAGGTTACAATTTGCCAAAGAACACATCAACTGGCCTAAAGAGAAATGGAGGAACATTTTGTGGACTGATGAGAGTAAAATTGTTCTTTTTGGGTCCAAGGGCCACAGGCAGTTTGTGAGACGACCCCCAAACTCTGAATTCAAGCCACAGTACACAGTGAAGACAGTGAAGCATGGAGGTGCAAGCATCATGATATGGGCATGTTTCTCCTACTATGGTGTTGGGCCTATTTATCGCATACCAGGGATCATGGATCAGTTTGCATATGTTAAAATACTTGAAGAGGTCATGTTGCCCTATGCTGAAGAGGACATGCCCTTGAAATTGTTGTTTCAACAAGACCATGACCCAAAACACACTAGTAAACGGGCAAAGTCTTGGTTCCAAACCAACAAAATTAATGTTATGGAGTGGCCAGCCCAATCTCCAGACCTTAATCCAATTGAGAACTTGTGGGGTGATATCAAAAATGCTGTTTCTGAAGCAAAACCAAGAAATGTGAATGAATTGTGGAATGTTGTTAAAGAATCATGGAGTGGAATAACAGCTGAGAGGTGCCACAAGTTGGTTGACTCCATGCCACACAGATGTCAAGCAGTTTTAAAAAACTGTGGTCATACAACTAAATATTAGTTTAGTGATTCACAGGATTGCTAAATCCCAGAAAAAAAAAAATGTTTGTACAAAATAGTTTTGAGTTTGTACAGTCAAAGGTAGACACTGCTATTTTTTTGAACACACCCCTTTCAACTAATTGCCCAATTGCACAGCCTTAAGAGCGTGCATATCATGAATGCTGGGTCTTGTTTGTTTTCTGACAATCTACTGAACCTACTGGTAACTTTGTTTGCCACGTAGCAATAAAAAATATACAAAAAACCTTGATTATTCTGGTTAGTCACATTGTACTGCTATTATTTTGAACAATACTGTATTTACCAAATGGGGGTTAGGAAAACCACACAATATATTCCATTCATCAAACATTAGCTTGGGATAATTTTAAGCATTGGTAGTGAAAGCAGCTGCCGGCATCCCTTCCCTTCTAATATCAAAATATGGAAATGCTAACATATCTTTAAGTTTTCCGTAAACTTTATAAGTAAAAATACTGTTTGCTAACAGTTAAATGACAACTAACTAAAGATTAATTAACTATCAATTTACCATCTATTAATGACTGTTATTATAAAGTGTCTACCATCTAACTTAGTTAGCAACTATGGTTTTGGGAAATGTACCCCTGAGCTGTTAATAGTGACCTCTTTCAATATGCTAACAGTGAAATAGTAAAACGTACTTCACAGGTAATTTCAGATTTGTTTTCAATTATTTTCCCAGCTACACCATCAACTTCATCCTCAACATCAACAGATGCATCACTTCTCAATGCTGATGTTTCCTCTATATAGCACAAGGTACCACAAGCTCTATAATTATAGCTGATATCCTGCACAGCCCAGAGTTTAAACTGATAGGTGTATGCTGTCATATTATCAGAAAAAAACAGTGCAAATCACTACTGAATTCCCACTGTAAACCTTTTTTATTTATATAAAGTGTGGGTGAACTTAAACTGTATGGCTATGCTGTGGTTCGTGTAGGCTTTGCGTGCGTGTGGGGGTCGGGGGGCCTCTTTGTCCATTTTGCTTGGGATCCCCAAATTCCTTCAAATGGCCCTGCCTATACTGACCAATTATTGACCAATCATTGAGGGCCATTGAGTTGGCCGCAATCAGTTGGCCGCATTGCTTTGATTGACTGAACGTGCATCATGTTAGTGACGAGCAGTAACAATATCATCAGTGGACTGAGATCGGCGATAGCAAAAAATAGGTCAGTATAGTATATTCTCCAGTATATTCATATAAATGCTTTCTAACCGTTTTTTTCTGCGTGGATTTACGTGCAATAATTACAAAGTTATTAACTGTTAAAGTTTTAAAACCATTAAGGGACAATATAATCGCCCATCTAACTAAAGTTACTAACATGAATCGTAAACTGCAGTAATTCTTGATAGTCTTTGTAATGTTTTACTAAAAAGTAAATACTTTGGAAATACCCAAGCACAATCAGGGCTGGACATTAGGACTAACCTACTATTCAAATACAGGTCAAATTTTACTTATGGCTAGTAACACAACTGTCACTTGCCAGTTTGTCCTGTTGGAATTGATAATGTACATTTAAACAGTTTAGGCCTGTTTTGTTCTCCACTAATCTAAACTATTTTGTCTCATTGTAACTGATAAGCCATTTACATTCAATAACATTTTAAAACACTGAAAACACAAGGCAAGCAAAAATAGAGTTTAAAATGATAAATGCATTACCTTTTGAACTTTCATCTAATCATATGAAATATCACATTAAAAGGTAAATCAGATAAAATCAATAAAGATGACTCAGTACTTGTGTAGTATTTTTTTAATTATTATTTACTTTAAGTAATAGTAATAACAGTATGTCACGGTTGGTAAACCGTGATCTCGGGTTGTTTACACTTTGTGGTGAATTCTGTGTGTTCCGCGTCTGCACTTAATTGTATCAGCAACAGCTGCCACTCATTACTCATCCACTATATAATGGCTTGTCACACGTCCTGTGTTTGTGAGATCGTTGTTTCATGTCGTTGTGTTTACCCCCGTCTGGCTTCTGTGTTATTTGCGTTGGATGTCTGTGTTTCCCTAGAACCTCATCCACTCTTCGCACCATCACTCAGCCACGGACACTTACCTTCGGCTCTATTCCCCGCAGTTCCTGTGCCACTCTCTCCTGCTGCCTCACGCCGTCAACATCCGGATTCCTCACCTTCTCTCCACCACCGTCTGGACTTCTCACCACTACTACCATCCCTCTGGAGTGTCGCCGTATCATCGTCATTGTGTGTTTATGTACCATCATCATATCTTCTCATTAAATATCTGTAACTCGCTATTGTTTCCTGACTGTCCTTTCACCAGCCGTCACAGAACGATCTCACCACTATGGAAGCAGCGAGCACCAATACCCTCACCGACTTCATGCACCACAGTGTCAAAAAGATGGATCAGCAGCAGGAGAGCATCTCGAACACCGGACGCACTGTCCAAGCGCTGGTGGCACAGTTGTCCGAGCTCACCCAGCAGATCCATCAGCTCACGTCTCCCACTGCGCCCATCGCACCGCCTGCGCCGTCTGTTCCCCCGGGGATTCCCCAAGACCACTTCCGGCCAGAGCCGCGACTTCCGGCGCCGGAGAACTACGCGGGTGAGCCAACCTTTTGTAGAACATTCCTTAACAAATGCTCGATGCATTTTGCTCTGCAGCCCCGCACTTTCGCTACGGAGGAATCCAAAGTAGCGTTCACGCTCACACTTCTCTCTGGCAAGGCTGCCTTATGGGGAATGGCGGTGTGGGAGAATCAACATCCGTGTTGTGCCTCGTTCCACCTCCTATCAGATGAGATGAAGAGAGTCTTCGACCGGGCCGCGACCGGCAGGGAGGCCGCCCATCGCCTCTCGGAACTCCGGCAAGGACATTCATCTGTCAACGAGGATTCCATCGAGTTCCGTACCCTGGCGGCCGCGTGCCACTGGAACAAGGCGGCGCAGTGGGATAGATTCCTGCATGGGTTATCCGACCGTGTTCAGCAGGAGATCTACCTCCTCGAGCTGCCCCCTACTCTCAACGAACTCATAGACCTGGCGTTGTGGGTGGAGGCCAGGTTTAATCGCCTGGGCCGCCAACACAGTCCTTCCAGACCTCCATTCTCTCCTGGTAGGGGACGCTTGAGTCGAGAGAACACGGTCAGTTCTGTCAATGATCACGAGCCCCTACAGGTGGGTCGAGCTCGGCTGTCCCGGAGGGAGAGGGAATGGCGGAGGTCCCAAGGACTATGTTTATACTGCGGAGGCTCTGACCATAACAACTACTCTTAAAAGAGTAAAAGATAAAAGATATCGGTAAAAGAGTCAGCCCGATAGTAAACCTGTGGCTACTATCGGGTGGGATCTCCGCTGAGAAGTCCTCACCCACATCATCGACCCTCCTTCCAGTGAGACTGCGGTGGAAGAATCACCATCATGAATGCCAAGCCCTTCTGGTCTCCGGAGCCGAAGGTAATTTCATTGATTCTTCACTTGCACATCACCTGAAAATTCCTGTCCTTCCTGTGTCTCTCCCCATCCATGTCACCGCACTCAATGGCCAGGAACTGCCTCACGTCACCCACCATACTGAACCCATCACACTCATCACATTTGGCAACCATCAAGAAACCATATCCTTTTTCCTCATACTCCCCTGTTGCTCCCATTGTTTAAGGTCACCCCTGGTTGTTCAAACATAATCCATGAGTGGAATAGGGTTGAAACACCGTCACATTGTGGAGTGAAAGTTGTCATGAGACTTGTCTGGTTTCTGCTTGGCCTGTTGTTCCTGTTTCTGTTTATCAGAAGGAGACCATGGCTTTGCCAAACATGCCCATTGAGTATCTGGACCTGAAGGAAGTGTTCAGTAAGTCCCGGGCTGCTTCTCTTCCTCCGCATCGTCCCTATGACTGTGCCATAGACTTAGTGTCAGGTAAATCTCCGCCTAAAGGCAAGTTATACTCTCTTTCTATTCCTGAGAGGGAGGCCATGGAGAAATATATTTCTGATTCCTTAGCCTCTGGGTTCATCCATCCTTCCTCTTCTCCAGCGGGGGCGGGGTTCTTTTTTGTGGGTAAGAAGGATGGTTCTCTGCGACCTTGCATTGATTACCGAGAGCTGAACAACATTACTATTAAGAATACTTATCCGTTACCACTCATGTCTTCAGCTTTCGAGAGGTTGCAGGGAGCATCTGTATTCACAAAATTGGATTTACGTAATGCTTATCATTTGGTCCGCATCAGGAAGGGGGATGAATGGAAAACTGCCTTTAATACCCCTAGAGGGCACTTTGAATATTTGGTGATGCCGTTTTTCAAGGCTTTTCTGGGGTTTTTCAAGCACTCGTGAATGATGTGTTGAGAGATATGGTAGATCAGTTTATATATGTTTACCTGGATGACATACTGATTTTTTCTTCATCTCTCCAGGAACATGTTCAACACGTCAGACGAGTGCTCCAGAGGTTATTAGAGAATGGGCTTTTTGTCAAGGCGGAGAAGTGCGTATTACATGCACAGTCGGTCCCCTTCCTAGGGTATATCGTGTTGTCTGAGGGAACACGAATGGACCCTGACAAGGTAAAGGCTGTGATAGATTGGCCATCTCCAGATTCCTGTAAGGCCCTACAGCGGTTTCTGGGGTTCGCCAATTTCTATCGGTGTTTCATTCGTAATTACAGCCAACTAGCCTCACCTCTGACAGCCTTGACCTCCCCCAGTACTCCGTTCAGGTGGTCTAACGCAGCTGAGGCTGCGTTCACTAACCTCAAGAACTGCTTTGTTTTGGCTCCCATCCTTGTGGCCCCTGATCCCACATGGCAGTTCGTGGTGGAGGTCGACGCATCAGAGGTGGGGGTAGGAGCAGTGTTGTCCCAACGTGCTGCTTCAGACGATAAGGTACACCCTTGCGCATTTTTCTCTCATCGATTATCTCCTGCCGAACGTAATTATGACATTGGCAATAGAGAGTTGTTGGCGGTCAAATTAGCGTTGGAGGAGTGGCGCCACTGGTTAGAGGGTTCAGGGGTTCCCTTTATTGTTTGGACCGATCACAAGAATTTAGAGTACATCAGAACTGCCAAAAGACTCAATTCCAGGCAGGCTCGGTGGGCACTTTTTTTCGGCCGTTTTGAATTTAACCTATCGTACCGCCCGGGTTCCAAAAATGTTAAACCCGATTCTTTGTCACGTCTTTTTGATCCCTCCGACCGTCCCGCTACTCCCTAGTGTATTTTGCCTGAGAGATTAGTAGTCTCAGCACTCGTATGGGAGGTCGAGTCAAAGGTCAAGACGGCCTTAGAAGGGGTAATGCCTCCGTCCGGTTGCCCACCGAACCGCTTATTTGTGCCGGAAGAGTTAAGGTCCGAAGTTGTCCAGTGGGGTCATTGTTCCAACATGGCTTGTCACCCAGGGATAAGTAGAACTAATGGGTTGGTTAGACAACGATTCTGGTGGCCACGTATGGCTCGCGATGTCCGCGATTTTGTTTTGGCTTGTTCAGTTTGTGCCAGTGGTAAGTCATCTAACCGACCTCCTGATGGGCTTCTTCAACCGCTGTCTGTCCCTTAGAGACCCTGGTCACATATCGCTCTAGATTTTGTTACCGCCCTCCCGCCCTCTAATGGCATGACAGTCGTTTTGACTGTAGTGGACCGGTTCTCGAAGGCGGCACATTTCATTCCCTTGCCCAAATTACCTACAGCCAAGGAGACAGCGGTTACTGTTTTAGATCACGTCTTTCTGCTTCATGGCCTCCCGGTAGACGTGGTTTCAGACAGGGGATCTCAGTTTATATCCAAATTTTGGAAAGAGTTTTGCAAATTATTAGGAGCGTCAGTTAGCTTGTCGTCGGGTTATCATCCCCAAAGCAATGGACAATCTGAGCGAGCCAACCAAGATTTAGAGAGGACGTTGAGATGTTTGGTCTCCAAGAATCCTTCTTCCTGGAGTCAACAACTCTCTATGGTGGAGTACGCCCACAATTCATTGCCAGTGTCAGCTACGGGCCTCTCTCCATTTCAGTGTAGTGTAGGGTACCAGCAGTGCCGGCCTGAGCCTCTTGGGGGCCCTAAGCAGAATTTGATTTGGGGGCCCCCCCTCCCACCATGCGGAGTCACCTGTGCTTCAAGATTATTGACACAAATGTCACACTATAATGTTACATTATAAATGAATACAGTGAGATTATGTATTAATACAAAATAAATAAATAAAAATCAATACTTAACATACTTCACTCTTAAACTTCTGAATACAAACTGTCACAAAACATGAAATAAATAATTTGCCAAATTGAAGAAATTATATAGGCTGTGTAATCTATAGCAAAAATGTAACAGCAGCAATTACATGGCATTTGGCTCCATGTGCATGCATTTGTAATAACATGTACATAAATTGTTTATTTTGTATGTGCCTACAATATGTATTTTAACAGTGTTATTATTAACCAATCATTATGGCCTCATATTTTTTTTTATATAATGCAATAATTTATATGAAGTTAATTTAAAGGCTATTGATGGCTTAGGTCTGTTTTTATAGCAACAACAACAACAACAACAAAAAATTATTTGAAGTAACAAAACCATGGTTAATTTGCAGTTGCCATGGCTACAAGAACGATGATTTGTGGTGTTATTGATAAAACCATGGGTAATTTTCGTAAGGGAACCTGAAAAAAAAACAAAAAAACAACAGGAATGTTTAACAGCAATGTGCCTGAAAGTGATAAACGGGTCTCGTTTTTACCTAAATGATTTATAATTTATTTTAATATATATTAAAAATGTATAAGGTGACTGCAAGTCTTTCTCCTCAAATGCTACTGAGCTTCAAATTTGCCTTTGAGCCCATGTGAAAAAGTAGCATAATTTACATATGTCTTACAGTTTGTTTTAATAAATATTCAACATTATATTCAATTGTGCATTATAGCTGACACCTAGATGAACAATTACAGTTGTCTTTATGACTGTAAGTCATTCTCCTCAAATGCTACTGACGTTAGAAAAGTGTATAACAATATCGCATGTAACTTTAGAGACGGTCCCTAAATTTGAGACTCTCGAACGTCCAACGACAAGCCACCTTTATGTCCTTTTCTTCTTTCTCTTTTCGGCACCAGAGGGATACATCCTTTTTGTGACATGGTTTATCATTTATTACAGTGAAGCACACTTGCGCGCTGGCGCGAATTGTCAATGCACGCGAGGTGTCTATGTGCAATTGCGCATGACTAAAACGCTAGCAGACACAGCAGCAGTTGTTGGTAAATACGTTTTTTTTGTCTTGAATTATTAATTTATTCGTTCATTATTCATTCATTCATTCATTTATATCACTTGTTTAAGTTATTTAATTATAAAAAAAAAATAAAAAAAATTATTGGGGGGCCCCCTGGTGGCGAGGGGCCCCAAGCAGCAGCTTAGTTCGCTTATGCCTCGGGCCGGCCCTGGGTACCAGCCACCAGCATTTCCCAGTCTGGAATCTGAAGTCTGAAGAAGACTCTGCTCCGGGTGAGGGAGCGCACTGAGGCCAAGGCCGATCGCCACCGGTCAAAGCCTCCCGTCTACGTCGTGGGTCAAAAAGTGTGGCTTTCTACCAGTAACATTCCATTGCGATCCGTTTCTAATAAACTAGCTCCCAAATTTATCGGCCCGTTCACTATCACCAAGATCATTAGTCCGGTGACAGTCCACCTCAAACTACCTCCTGCATACAAGAGGATACACCCCGCCTTTCATGTGTCCAAAATTAAACCCGTGTTTTATGCACGTATTAATCCACCTATCCGGTTCCCCCGCCGCCGCGTCTCGTAGATGGGGATATTCGGTTAATCGCATTCTGGACTCGAGACGGAGGGGACGAGGATTCCAGTATCTGGTGGACTGGGAAGGCTACGGTCCGGAGGAGAGGAGTTCGGTACCTGCTAGGGACATATTGGATCACTCACTTATTGATGAATTCAGTCAGCAGGTAGGCCCTTCTGGGAACTCCAGGAGGAGTTCTTAGAGGGGGGGGGGGGGGGTACTGTCACGGTTGGTAAACCGTGATCTCGGGTTGTTTACACTTTGTGGTGAATTCTGTGTGTTCCGCGTCTGCAATCTAAATCTGTTTCTGTTTTATTACAACAGATAAAAAGCATGGATTTGGTGGGACACAAGTGCAGTGTATGTGGTAGTAGTTTCTCTGTGAAGTCCAACCTGACTCGGCACATGCAGCTTCATGGTCCAAAGGAACGTGTGTGAAGTGTGTGGGAAAAGCTTCTCACTGAAACAGCAGCTGAGCAGCCACCAAAAACAGCACCTGTACCCATGCATCCGTTTGTACAGGCAGGGAGAGGCCAAGCTGGAGTGTACGGATGCAGCTAAGAGTGTGGCAATGGCCCCCAGCAAAGCACTAGACCCCAGCTGTCTGGATTCTGGAAAGGCGGAGGCTGCTGCAAAGGAAGCTGGACGGGAAATGTGGAAAGGCCAGCTAGTTGTCACATTCACCAAATATGCAGGACAGTCTTTCAGGTGGCTGCTTGAAAATGATGTGGGCTGGGTCATATGGCTGCTGTCTGAATATTGCCAGAAGGGTGAGAAGAGCGATCTCCTAAAGTGGCAAAAGGAACGATTGCTGCAGTATGCCAGAGAGTTCCCACTTGTCACCTTTCATCTTGACAAACGCTTGGAGGTAACTTTGGCCCTTTGACTGAGATTAAATTATATTTACTGTTTTGTTAATAAAAAAAAAAAAAAAAAATAGTGCATGTGTAAATCAGTTAGGCACATGTAATGCACCTTCAATAGTAAAATCATCAATGTTTACTCTGCACAAAAGCTTGTGCTTTAGACATAGGAAGTGGTAACAGTGTAAGTACGTGTGTTTATGTTGTACAGTACAACTTTGTATGTGTTTTTCTACAATTTCTTTAGTTTCTGCATGAACAGGAGTCAAGGAAACACAAAGGAAAGAAGACTGAATCTATCCTTTCTAAGTTCCGGCAGGATCCTGACTATGCCAATGATGCTGAATTGTTGGCAGCTGCTGGTAATTAACATTTAACTGTCACGCTGTCTGGTCTCTGTTTTCCTGGGTGTCCACTAGTGGTCTCACTTCCTCTTAGGCACCTCACTGTAGGCACTACAATTCCCACAAAGCCTTGTCCCTTCATCACAGTAATTGCACTCCAGTTAATTGCACTCAGGTGTCTTCACTTGTTAGTCATTATCCTTCCTATATTAACCAGTCTTTTCCTGTTTGTCTTCATGGAGTCCTTTCCTTCCGTTACCCAGTTTCCTCTTCTTCCGAGTTCCTCGTATTCCGAGTTCCTGTTCCCGTTCCTGTTCCATTCCTGTTTATTTGTTTGGACGGATTTTTGGTTTTGACCCCTGCTTGTTCATTTCCCTTTGGATTGATTGTATTTGTATGATGGAACGAAGGGCAAGATACGTCAAATTGACCACTCTCTGCCAAAAGGGGATTGAGGTGGGTGCTATAGCACAAATGTTCTGGACCCTAGTGGATGGTTTGGGATATAATGATGCGGCCCTAAAGGATATGTTCAATCCCGGGCTGGATGACCCGGTTCCTAGACTTGAATTGGAGCAGTTGGACGCCTATAATTTGTTTTTTATTTAAAACATCGTTCTCCGTGGAATACCCCAGCCACACCTGTCTCTCCCGGTGGGATGGCCACTTTTAGACCGGGGTCTACATACAGACAGGAGGACCGTCAGCCCAGCGCCACTGCAAAAGTAGGCCGCCAGGTTCGAGTTAGGTCGAGTCAGGTTCCTGTGGACCCTCCAGAGTCGAGTCAGGTGCTCGGTGACCCTCCAGAGTTGAGTCAGGTGCTCAGTGACCCTCTAGAGTCAGGGTTAGTCACCGTTGATCTTCCAGAGTCAGGGCTACTCACTGTTGACCTTCCAGAGTTAGGGCTAGTCACCGTTGACCTTCCAGAGTCAAGTCAAGTCACCGTTGACCTTCCAGAGTCAAGTCTAGTCACCGTTGACCTTCCTGAGTCAGGGCTAGTCACCATCGACAGTCCAGAGTCAAGTCAAGTCACTGTTGACACTCCAGAGTCAAGTCAAGTCACCGGTGATATTCATGGACAAAGTCCAGTCACCAATGATCTTCATGGGCAAAGTCCAGTCACCAATGGTCTTCATGGGCAAAGTCCAGTCACCAGTGTTCTTCATGGGCAAAGGCAAGTCACCATTGATCTTTATGATCAAATGCAAGTCACCAATGATCTTAATGAGCAGCGTCAGGCCACCAATGATCTTCATGAGCAGAGTCAAGTCAGCATTGATCTTCTTGAATCTAGTCTAAACACCATGGAATTACCAGAGTCTCTCCGCGTTTCTGTGGAACTAACAGAGTCTCCCCACATCTCTGCTGAACTACCAGAGCCTCTCCACGTTTCTGCTGAACTACCAGAGCCTCTCCACATCTCTGCTGAACTACTAGAGCCTCTCCACGTCTCTGCTGAACTACTAGAGCCTCTTCTCGTCTCTGCGGAACTTCCACAGCCTCATCACGTCTCAGCCGAACTCTCTAAGCGCTCGACTGATCCTGTCGTGGCCACGGAGGCTAGAGCCCTGCACGGGCCTCAAATCTAGGCCTGAGCCCGGCCCTGGCCCGAGACTCTCAGGCCCTAGCCCGACCCGTGTCCGACAGCTCATCAGAATTATCAGCCCGAGTCCGACACGTGCCCGTGTTATTATTCATTTATTTTATTACACAGCGGAAGCTTACCCTATTTGCAACAATTAAAAAATGGGTCAGTTTTGTGTTATGTTTCTTTTCATTTCTTTATCAAGTTATTTTAGAAAAATGTTTGGAGCTTTTTTTTTTTATAATGACGATTAACGTTAATCAGCCGAGCCGACAGCGAGTAGCCTAAAACATATTTAATCAATTAAGCCTCTCAAATTAACGCTAATACTTTAACAGGCTACAATAAAATCAATTTATAAAACACTTCAAGCATATCACACAGACAGTTAGTTTAATAAATGTTTATTTATTAAACCACAGTGAGTAAAATAAAATAAAAAAAATTGAAATACTGAGGCAGGCTCGCAACAGCGCTCGCAAACGAAATGAGAAATAGCCTACAATCAAAACAAATTAAATTAATTAAAAACAAACTTGCAGGTTATCTTACCTCAAAAATGCACCACAGAACATGTCCATTCTTTTTTCCATTAGTTTCCAACAGTTAAACGAAAATAAAGTCCAGTCAAATGAAAAGTTAGAACAGTCTCATACAGAGCATTGTGGAGAAAAAGAATAGCCTCCATAGTGGAAGGTTTTAACCAGGTTTTAACCCAGTCCTCCTCTCTTCTATCACTCTTCCCTATGTGCTGTTTACATTTACATTACTTTAGAGGCCTATAATAGCTACTACTACAATAAGTGGATATAAGTGAAGTATAATTGTGGGTCGCGCTGATGGAAAAGCGTGCATGCGTGAGACTGTCATGTCAGTATGTCAGTTTAATTATAACGGGTTGAATTATCAGATTCTGAAAGTTATGAGGTTATGAAATGTCTTTCTATGTTTGTTTTTCTATCGTCGATGTCAACTTCTCATTTTTTTATTTAATGTCTAAAAATATAAATAGAAGGATAACCCAAAAAAGGCCCGAGGCCCGGCCCGCATGTGAGCTATAACGTGAAAATTGGCCCGAAGCCCGGCCCTAGGGGCATAAATAAGTTGGGGCCCGTCGGGCTCAGGCTGAAATGCAGGGCTTTAACGGAGGCCACCCTTAACTTGTTCATGTTCTCTTGCCTAACCAGACTTGCTCTCCTGTGTCATCGATCCCACTGTGGTGGTCTTCTGCGCCACCTTGGTGGGCTTCTGTCCCGACTGCACCGATGTGGTGGTCTTCTGCGCCCCCTTGGTGGGCTTCTGTCTCGAATGCATGGATGTGGTGGTCTTCTGCGCCGCCCGGGTGGGCTTCTATCTCGACCGCACGGATGTGGTGGTCTTCTGCACTGCCCTGGTGGGCTTCTGTCTCGACCGCACGGATGTGGTGGTCTTCTGCACCGCCCTGGTAGGCTTCTGTCTCGACCGCAGGGCTCCAATTCCACCTTGCTCCTCTCTGGATTCCTGCCCTGTCGGTTCGGCCCTGGGGACTGAACATTATGTCTATCCGGGACTTGTGTTTTGTTTTTGTTTTTTGCTCCTCTTCTGTCTGTTTCCATCTATGGACCTGGCCCTCCGTCCCTCCCCTTGATCCTCCGCCGGTCCACCTCCCTCCTGGGTTCCTTGTCTTTGTTTTCTCTCTGTTTCCCTCTATGGACCTGGCCCTCCATCCCTCTCCCTGATCCTCTGCCGGTCCACCTCCCTCCTGGGCTCCTTGTTTTTGTGTTTGCACTTCTTGTCTCTTTCCCCATTTTACCTGGTCCTCCGTCGCTCCCCCTGGTCCTCCGCCGCTCCACCTCCCTCCTGGTCTCTGTGTTCCTTGGTCTCTTCTTGGGTTCGGGTGGAACATCTGGTAGCTGCTCCGTGGAGAAGGGGGTAATGTCACGCTGTCTGGTCTCTGTTTCCCTGGGTGTCCACTATTGGTCTCACTTGCACCTCACCGATGGCACTACAATTCCCACAAAGCCTTGTCCCTTCATCACAGTAATTGCACTCCGATCATCACATTAACATGCCATAGCTCGATTTTAAAATTCATTTAACATTTTCTTATTGATGTATTTCAAACATCTAACTAAATACACTGCCGCAATATCACACATTTTATGGCACTGATAATGATTAGTATTTCACTTTAACTTTCAGCAGGGTGAGGGATATTATCAAGCTAGGTGCTTGTTGGCATTTAGATAACACATAAATCTATTTAATTTATAGATGTGATATGTTGGATTTTTTTTATATTTATTTTTTAACTATTTCCTAAATTTTTTTGTTGCAGCTCTTTACAAAAATGTTTGTATCAAATATCATTTGTGTTGTCTAAAATAAGATCTGATAACATGGAAAATAGAAACAAACTTTATTTTGATTATGCTTATGTTTGTCATTATATTCACATCTTAAGCAATGTGCTCAGTACATTTTGTCTGATTTTTTTCTACAGAAACTGTCCTTGAAGAGTCTGAGGTAGCGGATGCCACACAGCTGACCACCTGGGGAGAACTCACACCAGCTGTGAGTCAGGACTCTTCCATGAGCCTCAGCATATCTCAGGGAAGACCTTCTTCCCCTGTAGACACCTCTGCCTCAGAAACCGGTAACATCTTGCTGGAGGGCTGGCAGAAATACTGGGAGCATCCACCTCCATCTACACAAGCCAATGGTATAGCTCCTTCTAACATCAAGTGGCTGAAATGCGATGAGATGTATGGTCTGTTTGAGAGGCCTTTCAAGTACAAGAATGCCAAAGGAGAGATTGTGGAGAGAAGGCTTTTAAAGGAGAAGATGGAATTCCACCCACCCCCAATTCCTACTTCTGTCAAGGGAGGACTGCCCAACATGATGGCCTTTTTCACAACCCCGGTCTTCTTCTGGCGCCCAGTTGGTGTGATGCAAGCCAAGATCCGCTGATCTTGCTCCAACTGCCCTTCACCACCAGGTGAATACCTTGAGAAGAAAGGCTTTGGTAAGTTATGCCAGGCAAGTGTGTGGGATGAAGTACAATTACACCCTGTTGACGGAGAAGCTGAAGTGTTCACATTGTGAAAAGATGAGGTGGGCAGTGAGCAAGACACATAGTGACGCAGACAGTGAAGATGAGAACAGTCATCATGTTCAGCAGTACATTTGGCTGGCACACAGTCCCAAGATTCTGATGAACTTGGGCCCGGCCATCAGAAGCATGTTTCCTGCCATACTATGTGGGAAGCGTGCCATTGACAAAGGCATGGTTACTCTTCTGAATGACAGGGTCAACAGTGTGTCCATGAACAAAGTCCAGAGAATGCTGCAGCAGGGACATGATGAGTGGTATGTGGAGCGCCGTGACCTGTACCAGACTCTCCTGTACGAAGCCCACACAGCTGGATCTACATCGTATCAGAAGAGCATCCTCTCCTTTGTCAAAGCTGCTGGTACTTATACCCCTCCTCTGCCCCGGACTCCCCTTCCTTGTGCCCGTGTGTTGAGGTGTGCACACGATCATGGAGATGGAGAAGATGCCTGTGTACAGAGCCTCAATCCTCAGTGTGACTGGAGACATCCTCTGCATTGATGGTACAAAAAGGTATGCAGAAAAAAAGCAAACTTAATATTTATTTAGTCACTTTAAAATGACTTGAGCCAGCTTATTGTTTTGAATAAGGGACTTTGGCCTCACTGTTCAGTGTTCAAATGTGATGGATACAAAATGGTACAGGTCCTGTAAGTCATATAAATTATATTGGACAGACAGGTTATTTATAGAAACTATAAAATGAATGTTCTGCTTTGTGTTTTCCAGGTCCTTAAGAAGATATATGGTGATGGCCAGGGCACCATGCAGTATGTCACCAGTGTGCTGAACGAGTGGGGCCAGTTCTTGGCCACAGTGGTGGTGGCAGCTGAGTCTGAGGGGTGCTACAGACGTATGGCCAAAGGTCTGAATTTATATTGTTTCAGTGACAGTGGTTTGTCCTTCTTGGAGAATCTGTTTGGGGACTGGGTACAGAATATGGTCAGACTGGACATCCGACACTGGCCGCACTGCTGGGATGCTGTTGTCATCAAACAGAGCCATGCCAAGTATCGGGTGTTCACAAGTGCTCAAAACATAATTCACTAAAATTAACTAAGTTGTCACACTACTATATTTCATTTTGGAAATACTTCCAATTATTGAAATAATTTCAAATTTTAAGCAATATAAATCGAGCACAGCGTCAGTTCAGTCAGGCCACGGAGGCAAAGCTGTGAAAAGCTGATGTGGTCAGCTGTCAAATCGCTCCAATCACCACCTCTCTCCTATTAGACATGGGACATATATATACGTGGCACCACTGCTCGGTAAGTATGTTCAACTGCTCCCAAGGCTCAAACTGCTGTAACGGAAACAGGTCAATTTAGCTCAAAGGGAATCATTTAATAATTTAAAGGGAATTTGAACAGAATCACTGTTTCACGGCTGATCACTGAGAAGCCCTGTGATTCACTGAACAAGCCGTTTAACATCAAATCTGCGCTGGATATTAATATCCAAAGTATAGTGAAAACACTATCAATTAGCACAGTAACAAGATCGGCAGTTTAAGACTTGTAAGCACAAAACACAAGATACTTCTCTTTTCAATATGAATAAGGCTTTATTAGATAAATCTAAGACATATAAACTAATCTAACACATAAACGCACGCACTCACACATTCACACAAGTTCCAGGAAGATCGAAAGTTAGGGAAAGATGAGTTTAAGAGAATGGAAATATGGAATCCCAAGTTTACAGCAATACGTTAAATTGCATAGACATGAACAACCATCAATCACTTAATTAACGCTCGCATTGAGTTCCTCAATGGGGTTAAAATTATATTAGATACACCAGCACAAATGTCTGAGGGTACATTGCCTTGGTTTCCTGTGAAAGGGAGTCCCGTTGAAAGGGGTATTCTGGTGTAACCCTTTCCTTAACCCTGGGGGTTGATTTAATTATTTACAAGAATCCTGGATTCCCGGCAGTTGGATGGTGAATTAGGCCGGTAGTTCCTCTTTGTAATTACAAAAAAACAATTGTAAAATGAATTTTCCTCCTGTACCAATTTTTACTCAATTTCTTCACTAAAGATCAATTTAACAATTCTTATTTACATTTCCCAAGGATTCAGTGACTTAATAAATTAATTAACTTTCCAGTCCCAATGAAAACCCAAAGGACAAATGTTAAAAGGGAAAAAATATAACAAAATGTATTTGTACATTAAGGTAACAACTCCTTTGTTTTTAAAGAAGATAAACAATTCTTCCTGATGATATATGCAAGTTGCTTCTTTTCTTTTTAAATAATAAAAAATATATAAACCTCTTTTGGAGTCTCAGTATGGTTCTTGTTATTTCACACTTCTTATACTTTCCTTCTTAGAATACTAGAACTCAATCAAGATACATAAAATTTCAATTCAGAATCCTAGCAAACACTCAGTTTCCTCCAAAACCAAATAATGCAAAAAAATAAAATAAAACAAAATAGGTCTTTCAAGTTCAATTAAACACTTGAGATAACTTGCAGTTCACACCATAAACTGTTTTTCAGTAATATATGCACATTAGTTACATATCTTTCAATCAATTCAAATGTACGGGAGTCAGTCAAACAGTTATGAAGCACTTGAGTCAGTCAACAGTTCAAACGTATGATCGATCATTATAGTTGGGGCCCAGTTCGTTGGTGCACATTAATCAGATGATGAATTCAAAGTATTCCCACGAAAACCCGAAGACACTTACGTTCATCCGATGACAGTGAAACAATATTAGGCTTCTCACGACACGAACACTCAGCATCCCTTCGCGATCAGTCTTGAACATGAGACGAATCCAGTCGATCCAAGTCCAGCGATGAAACACGCGATCTGTCCAATTTCACACGTCATTCCAACGTCCACCGCAAATGACTAATAACTTCATAAACACCGTTTTGTTCATAAAGTCAATTGTCTCTATAACCGCTAAGCCATCATTACAAACGGCTTACTAAGTGATGACTCGCAGGATCACGGAAAACAACAAAACAAAGATGCACGTAAAATACGAACAGAAAATAAAACAAGCGTCGTCACTTTACACTTTGGGCCTTATATTACAAAGAATATACTAGTCTCCAAAAGGATGACGCACTTTTCATCGGAACAGTAGACCTGACAGCACACTCTCTCAACATGTGTGATTCTTCTCCTTCCTCATTACGTGACTCACGTTATGATGCAACCTCAAGCTCAACAGTCATTGGCTTGCAATAGTATACCTGTATTGAACACACTTTCTCATTGAATACAAGCAAAACGTAGTTGTGTCGTGTGGAAAGAGGACCAGAGAGAGCAATTCGCGGAGCAAATATTGTCTTTAATGATCAAACACAGGAGCTTGAGAATAATAGGGAATGCAAACAGAAAAAATCCCAAAGGGAAAAACCGGAACCAAAACTCGTCCTTGTTCAAAAGGAGAAAGCAAAAGCCACCGGCCGCCCCGGCGGATTGAGTACGGTGGACAGCTCCGCAACCTCACAGTAGAGAGAGAGAGATCGGCAGGTCAGGAGACGAGCGGCGGCTAAACTTCCAGGCTCACACTCACAGCACCCCGAACAAACAGGACTAAGACTGGGACAAACGACAGGGGATAAGACATACCAGTTAAGCGTATTTTAGGGGAATAATCTGGCAAGGCAGGTAGGGAGGAAAGGGAAAGTAGTAGGAGTGTTAATCAAAGGACAAGAGGAAACAGGTGCGGGAAGCCAAGCGCAAAGAGTAGCGCAATGAGGAGCAGCTGAAGGAGATTAACGAGAGAAGAAAGATTAGTGCAAAGTAGGAGAAGAGAAGAAAAAGCATCAGAGAGGGGAGGGGAAAAGGGGAAAGGGAACCAGGATCATGACAAGTTGTTGCATCATATTTCAAAATAAAGAAAAATTAAAATAATATCAAATACATTTTAACACAACGTATTTTTAGGAGTCCCTACACACTCCCCCCACCAAAAATCCAGTATGTCCCCATGCTGGTTACAAAAATTACCATGCATCAATCAAATGATAACCACCTGTTTACAGGGCACAAGTACAGGTTAGTTGCTACATATTTCACACAAGGCATAAGGATTACACCACCAAGCATGTGAACTGTTGTAACACCCAAAAACATTTAGTATTTCAGTTGCTGACACATTAACACCACAGTGTTGAGATGATACAGACTGTATGAATGGCATACCCAGCTTATCATAGGTAAATCTAGTATTAGGCCTCCTCTCCCTACTTGATCTACGTACTTCAGGAGGTACAAGCTCAGGCTGAGTTTCATTATCAGCAGATGCAGTAGTCTGTAAGGTAACATCAGGAGCTTCAGTCATTACATCAACTACTTCAGTATCACCCTCTTCAGCTACTAGCTGACCATCAGAAATTTCACTCTGACATTGAATTACTGGTATTTCTGAAACCATGTGAGCATCACCAGACTCTGAACATTCTACATCTTGTACAGAGTTTTCACTTTGTATCTCCTCTGTCACTTGAGAAGGAATGTTTGTCACATCTTCAACATAAAACCCAAACTCAGACTCTGAATCTGAAGAATTACATTCCCTTGGAAAGGCATCAACTACAAGTGGTGAGTTTTCTGACTCAGCAGTTCTACGCTTCTCTTTCGCTCTCCTACGCCTCAAAGCTCTAGGTGAAGGAGTAGGTATAAGGTCTACCTGAGGACTTAACCTCACTTCTTGTCCTAAAGGCAAAAGATGATTTCGGTGCATAACTGTGGATGATCCATTACCATCAACAGGCTTCAAACGATACACAGGAATGCCAGAGAATTGACTCTCCACTACATAGGGATTAGCACTCCACCTATCTGCAAGCTTTTGTATTCCCTTGAGGCCAAGGTTTCGAATAAGAACTCTGTCACCTACATTTAGAATATGATAGCGTACCTTCTGATCATACCTAGCTTTATTACTCTGATTCATCTTCTCAGAAGTAGCCTGAGCTAACTGATAAGCTGCCTGTAATTCCTGCTTCATTTTGGACACATACTTGGAGTATGACACATGTGACGTATTATCACCAGAGACTCCAAAACAAATATCGACAGGCAATCTAGCCTCTCTGCCGAACATCAAAAAATAGGGTGAAAACCCAGTAGCCTCGTTGGAAGTACAATTATATGCATGTACCAAATGCGCTATGTGCTGACTCCATTTACTTTTCTGACTAGGCTCAAGGGTACCCAGCATATCCAACAAGGTCCTGTTAAATCTTTCAGGCTGGGGATCACCTTGTGGGTGATAAGGTGAGGTTCTCGATTTCTTTACCCCTAGCATAGTCAGCATGTCAGTCACCAACTGGCTCTCAAAATCCCTGCCTTGATCTGAGTGTATTCGAGTAGGCAGACCGTAATGTATGAAATACTTTTCCCACAATGTCTTTGCCACTGTAGAAGCTTTTTGATCCCTCGTGGGAAAAGCTTGAGCGTAACGTGTGTAATGGTCAGTTACAACCAAAACATTGCAAACATTCCGGGAATCGGCTTCGATGGAAAGAAAATCAATACATACGAGGTCCATGGGTCCTGAACTCTGCATATGAGACAATGGAGCAGCTCTTTGAGGTAACGTCTTCCTTTTAATGCAGCGCTCGCATGTCTTACAGTAAGCCTCTACATCACGCTTCATGTGTGGCCAGTAAAATCGGTCACAAACTAGGCCATAGGACTTATCAAAGCCTAAATGTCCAATCTCGTCATGCAGAGATTTTAACACTCTTTTTTGGAATTGTTTTGGCAGTACAAGCTGTCGTTTCACCCGGTTATTACTCTGACGAACTGTTCTGTAAAGCAATCCATTATATACAGACAATTTTTCCCACTCTCGCTTCAAGATCTTCATCTTAGGGTGGCTGCTCTGGATGTTACTAGGGTGTTTCTTATCACAAACTGCCCTCCACACTTCTCCAAGGAACAAATCATTTTTCTGTGCTGTTTGAAGCTCACCTGGACTAAGCACGGGTAAGTGATCTGCAGCTACGTCAACAGCACAAGAGTAAGCTTTCGGAACAGCAGACATATGTGCCCCTGCCTGTTGCACTACACATTGGTAAGAGACATTCTCTGTTCTCCTCTCTACAGACAAAGCCTGACAAAGAGCCCTCACACCTGCAGCTGGAATTTCCTGCCACTCATCATCATCACTTGGGTGAGTATGTGGACGCCTAGATAACGCATCTGCATCGACATTCCTGCGGCCAGGTCTATATTTCAAGCTGAAACTGTAAGTGGTCAATGCAGACAGCCAACGGTGACCCGTTGCATCAAGTTTTGCTGACTTCAATATATAAGTAAGAGGATTATTGTCAGTTCTAACCTCAAACGCAACACCGTAAAGATAGTCATGCAGTCGATCCACAACAGCCCACTTCAGAGCTAAAAATTCCAGTTTATGGGCTGGATAATTTCTCTCCGAAGGGGAAAGGCTGCGACTGATGAAAGCAACTGGTTGTAATCCTTCCTCATGTTTTTGATACAAAACTCCTCCAAGTCCATCCATGCTTGCGTCCACATGCAAAACATATGGCTTTTGTGCATCCGCAAAGGCTAACACTGGAGCTTGAGTCAAACAATTCTTCAAGGTTTGGAAGGCTGTATCACACTGAGCCGTCCATCGAGATCCAAATGGTTCAGAAGGTTTAAAGCAGGGTTTGGTGTTACTCACAGGTGAATTTTTGTTTCTCTTCTTTGCAGAAGATGGATACCCCTTCAGAAGTTCATTTAACGGTCGGCACAACTTTGAGAAATCCCTCACGAAACGCCGGTAATATCCACAAAACCCTAGAAAAGACCTGAGCTCTGTCACTGTCTGGGGCTGAGGCCAGGATACAACAGCCTCGATCTTGGAAGGATCAGTGGATATTCCATCTTGAGACACTATATGCCCTACGTAGTTTACAGAAGTCCTGCCAAATTGACACTTGTCAAGGGAAATCTTTAATCCCTCATCTCTCAACCTATCAAGGACTTTCAAAAGGCGCTCTTCATGCTCTTCAAGAGTTCGTCCAAATATGATTAAATCATCCAAGTACACTAGCACTTCCAAAAAGTTCATATCCCCTACAGTGCGTTCCATGACTCTTTGGAAAGTGGCCGGTGCTCCACAGATACCTTGGGGCATACGCTCAAATTCATAAAACCCCACTGGGCAGATGAACGCTGTCTTCTCCCTGTCGGCGTCACTCATGGGTATTTGGTAGTACCCACTCCTTAAATCGAGAACAGTGAACCATCTACTTCCAGAAAGACTATGGAGAGCATCCTCAATACGGGGCACAGTATACTGGTCTGGTATAGTCCGTTGGTTGAGAGTCCGATAGTCCACACACATTCTAACCTTCCGTGACTTTTTGCGCACCACAACAATGGGCGAAGCATAGGGGCTACGGGACTCGGATATAATGCCACTACTCTGAAGATCTTGTAGGTGCAGTCGCACATCTTCGAAGTCGGCGGGGGCCAGACGGCGAGATCTTTCTCTAAAAGGGCATGAATCATTCAACCTTATCTCATGAGTGGTGCTTTTTGAACATCCTACATCCCACTCATGTAGTGAAAACACTTCCTTTCTCTGCATCATTTTCTCACACAATCTTTGTTTTGCTTCCTCTGGCATTGGAGAATCTCCAAAATCAAAAGATGCAGGTGTCAAAGTATTTTGTTCTGGCGGCTGTTTAGCAGTAAGTTGAGGCACTAAGGATACTGGAAAAACATGAGCAAGAGGAGTTCCTCGTTTCACCCATACTTCTTTTGAAGACATGTTCCTAACGGTCACTGTGACTCTGCGACTAGATACAACAGATGCTGAAAGAAGTTCAGGCCTCACCTCTAAGTCATCAGAACTTGTGTCACCAACTGCTGCTCTGTCAACTAGCACTAAAGATTCAGTCATTTGACCAGGAAACTTAAGCAGACCAGGAAGTTGCAGAATTTGATTTGGTGTCAGAACAACAGGGTTATGCTTCATAAACCAAACTGTTCCATGCTTGTCTGGGTCATCATGTGAAACATTTGTTGGTTGCATAGTCTCGTACGCCTCTCTGATTACAGGATGTATGGTTAGCACATTCAAGGATTTTTCACCAGCTTGTTCACGACAAGACTCAAACAGTTTCTTCACTAAGCTAGTGTTAGTCCCAAGTAAAATAGCTATTCCCTCCCGTTTCACAGGGTCGGGGCATACAATGGCAAGCGTGTCAATCACTTGATGCACTCCAGCTACACTTTCTGTGAACTCCAGTCTAAGGGGCAAATATCCATCATAGGGGTATTTATGTGAACTTAGACCCCAAATCTCAAGGTTTTCCACAGGCTGAAGTTCCAAATGTTTCAGATATGTTTCATAAAAGCTACGGTATAAGAGAGTAACCTGCGAACCACTGTCAAGAAGAGCTTTTGCGTAGATACCTTCTATCTGGACAGGCACTTCTGAGACAGGTCCTACTAATCCCTCAGGCAATTTTGGCTTACCGGCATCAAGCATGGATGAACCACAAGTGGAATGTGTTGTCTCAGGAGCCCCGTGCCGTTCCTTCACTGAGCTCCTGCCCAGTTTCCCTGCAGGCGCTGCATCTTCATCAGCTTCTGATTCACTTTTCTGAGGTCCTCAGGTGCCTTGCACTCCCACTTCTTATGTCCGTCTTCACCACATTTGTAGCAAAAGATCACAGGCACTGGTTGCTGAATGGGTTTAGCGTTTTGAGAGTTGTCTCGGTGCACAGTCTCAGAGTTTTTGATGGATGTTTTCTGAGGAGCAGGATCAGAACCACAAGGCACAGTCGCCACCTTCAACAGTTGACTCACCTGTGTAGATAGCTCTTTAACCTCCTTCTTCAGGTTTTGTAATTCAGATGGCGCATATGCCTGGGGAGAGACGACAGTGGCCACAGATGCTTTAACATTTTCCCTTGCAGCTACCCAGTGTTCTTCTTCACGTATTTCTTTCATCAACTGTGAAAAAGAAGGAGGACTCTGCAAAGTGTGAGTCATTCTGATTCGCAAGGCAACCATATCATTGGTAAGGGCTCCTTTAATTAACTGCTCCATTCTGGCTCTATTTATGCCACCAGCATCAATCCCACCTTTCAACAAGGCTCTGTGGAGAAGTTTATCTAGGCGATACAAGAAAGCTGAAAGTTTCTCTCCATTTTCCTGGTAGGTGTGACGAAATCTAGCCATAAGGTCAGGCCCACTCTCAGTAGTTCCATATGCAGTCTCAAGGGCAGCTAAGTACTCATTTGCATTTGCAGAAGGATTACTCACTTTTAAAAACCTGACAATATCAGCAGCAGGACCTCGTAAACTCTCAACGATACGTTGTTTCTTTGAAGCTTCGGTGCACTGCCATTCACTTATCATTTGAGCGGCCTGCTCCATCCAGATTTCATACTCTTCTTCACCTGGAGGGACAGGTTTCAGCCCTGAAAACAACTTCAGCTTTCTGTAGGCAGGACCATCACTGGAAACTTGGTTGCACCGATCTACCAATTTACCTATGGCATCAACAAGGTCAACACTGATATCTGATTTGGGAGACTGCTTTTCCACAATCAGGGCCTTCACTTCATCCATAGATTTACCCTCCTGCTGCAACAATGCTTGCAGCTTGAGCTGAAAAGTATCACCTTCAGAGGCAGGACCACTAGCTACTAGACTGCCCACTAAGTTGACACTCCAGGGTCCAGCTTCATTTTCTATACCTATCTCAGTAGGTATAACATCAGGTTCTAGATCGGCACTGGCCTCCACTAAAATAAACAACCATCTGCCAGTTACATCACCACGGCGACCACGTATTCTACTGCGACCAAAAACTTTTACTGTGTTTAACACCTTTTTAATAGTGTCATCACTTGTGCCTAAAGGAACATTGCTCAATACAATGGCACGTGAGAGATTTGCATTCTCTTCTCTGCTCCACTCAACAGTCTTTGCCAGATTCATAATTTCAAAAGTCAAGGCAAGGAACTAGCACTGAGGTGAAATAAACAGTGTTTCAAATCTACGGTCACTGCTATACTGAATTATAATGGAAAAGATAAAGAAAAATGTTGGTAAACAGGAGAAAAGAGAAAAAAAAAACGATCCCAGCGGTGCCTCCAAAATGTAACCCTTTCCTTAACCCTGGGGGTTGATTTAATTATTTACAAGAATCCTGGATTCCCGGCAGTTGGATGGTGAATTAGGCCGGTAGTTCCTCTTTGTAATTACAAAAAAAATTGTAAAATGAATTTTCCTCCTGTACCAATTTTTACTCAATTTCTTCACTAAAGATCAATTTAACAATTCTTATTTACATTTCCCAAGGATTCAGTGACTTAATAAATTAATTAACTTTCCAGTCCCAATGAAAACCCAAAGGACAAATGTTAAAAGGGAAAAAATATAACAAAATGTATTTGTACATTAAGGTAACAACTCCTTTGTTTTTAAAGAAGATAAACAATTCTTCCTGATGATATATGCAAGTTGCTTCTTTTCTTTTTAAATAATAAAAAATATATAAACCTCTTTTGGAGTCTCAGTATGGTTCTTGTTATTTCACACTTCTTATACTTTCCTTCTTAGAATACTAGAACTTAATCAAGATACATAAAATTTCAATTCAGAATCCTAGCAAACACTCAGTTTCCTCCAAAACCAAATAATGCAAAAAAATAAAATAAAACAAAATAGGTCTTTCAAGTTCAATTAAACACTTGAGATAACTTGCAGTTCACACCATAAACTGTTTTTCAGTAATATATGCACATTAGTTACATATCTTTCAATCAATTCAAATGTACGGGAGTCAGTCAAACAGTTATGAAGCACTTGAGTCAGTCAACAGTTCAAACGTATGATCGATCATTATAGTTGGGGCCCAGTTCGTTGGTGCACATTAATCAGATGATGAATTCAAAGTATTCCCACGAAAACCCGAAGACACTTACGTTCATCCGATGACAGTGAAACAATATTAGGCTTCTCACGACACGAACACTCAGCATCCCTTCGCGATCAGTCTTGAACATGAGACGAATCCAGTCGATCCAAGTCCAGCGATGAAACACGCGATCTGTCCAATTTCACACGTCATTCCAACGTCCACCGCAAATGACTAATAACTTCATAAACACCGTTTTGTTCATAAAGTCAATTGTCTCTATAACCGCTAAGCCATCATTACAAACGGCTTACTAAGTGATGACTCGCAGGATCACGGAAAACAACAAAACAAAGATGCACGTAAAATACGAACAGAAAATAAAACAAGTGTCGTCACTTTACACTTTGGGCCTTATATTACAAAGAATATACTAGTCTCCAAAAGGATGACGCACTTTTCATCGGAACAGTAGACCTGACAGCACACTCTCTCAACATGTGTGATTCTTCTCCTTCCTCATTACGTGACTCACGTTATGATGCAACCTCAAGCTCAACAGTCATTGGCTTGCAATAGTACACCTGTATTGAACACACTTTCTCATTGAATACAAGCAAAACGTAGTTGTTGCATCATATTTCAAAATAAAGAAAAATTAAAATAATATCAAATACATTTTAACACAACGTATTTTTAGTCCCTACACTGGTGTCGCTGATTGGCTGGAAGTTCAGTAGTCGCTGAAGTGACGTCTTGGGAAGCCCGTGGTTGTTGGGCGTTGGCTGAAGATGGAGTTGTGTGGCTGGTTGGAGTTGAAACGCGCAGACGAGGTCGATGATACAAGACTTAACTCAGAACACGAAACTCTCAAACGGAAAAGAAAAGAAATAAAGTTTGATGAGACTAGGTTGTGTTCCTTCTCATTGTGGCTAAGTAGCAGCAGGCGTGCAGGCTGAAGCACGCTGGAACCTCAGAGAATAGTGATGACTAAACAGCATGGCTAGAGACTAAAAAGCTGGCATGACTGATAGCAAAAGCAAGGCTAGAACTAAAAGCAAAGATTTTATGGTGTCCTAAGTATTTAAACTGGCCTGTTGGCCACACCTCAAATGTTGTCTTGACCGATCAGATATTGTCTTGGCTCGGGGGTATCATAAATCATATGTTTATCTTACCAAGCATGTGGTCCGAATTTTCCTGCTCTGGCAGGGTCTAATTTTGGACATGATTCCTATAACATGAATATGATACATGGGACAAATAAATTATTGTCTGGTCTAATTCAAGCAAGCAGATTCAATCACACACATACCAAACACAATTATGAATCCTTAAGCTACACCATAGTTATAAAAAAAAAAAACATACACATAAATGAATATGGAGTGAATTGATGGACTGATTCATTTAGAAGTCATTTTGGAGTTCATTTTGGTCCATATATATATATGTACAAAAGACAGTTTCTTTGTCATTCTCTGACATAGGGATGTTCTGTGGAGACAGAGGTTACAATCCCCCCCCCCCCTCCTTAGGAATTTCAGACTGGTTCTGCTAGGTGGGGGGAAGTCAATGGAAGTGTTTAACTCGATCTCATGGGTTTACATGTGATGTCCAGCATTGCATTTCCATTACGAACAACACATTTGACACCAGATTTCTCTTCTTCGAATTGAAATTGTCAATAATTGTTCTAGTGGTGTTAATGTGTGTTAAAGTTGGTTGGTTGGTTATCTTCCTTGGGACTTGTGGCACAGAATGTTTTATGACTTCCTGAGGAATTCGGCTCATGTTCCAACACAGCTTTGATAGACTCTTTAATTTGTCTGGTTCGACTCATTTCTGTTACATATCCCCCTTTCGATCGGCGAGGTGTTTAGGTGAAGACATCGTCGATTGCTGGAGAAACAAATGCAGATGAAGCAGACTAACACAGCAAACAGCAAGACAACACCTCCATGACAGTTACTGTACTGGTGCAGGCATCAGGTTATTTAGGTACACGTGGTTAAGTTCAATTAGTCAATGTAGTTTAGCACATTGAGGATAGTTTAGATCGTCTTGGAAATTGTTTTTTTATTTTGATTCATCAATCAAATTTGTGGTTAACTTTGTTTGGTTCTTCTAGGTTGTCTTACTTTACACGTTTACCATTAGTTTTCTAGTAATTTCATTTTCAATTCAATGATTTGACCTATCATGCATGGAGCTCTCTGGCTTCCATTCAGTTTAGAGTGGCTGGCGGATATTAGGTGTTGCGAGTCAATCCTAATATCAGACCTTCGACCCTTGCAGGGTGTCTAGGCGTTTCACCTACTCAGGAAAGAGGGGAAGGAGAAGGATAGGTAAAAGAAGAACAAAACAAAACAAGGCTGCTGAGGGTTTTCCTAGCATGGGTTACAACTACTATTGAGCTAGGATGTCAGGTGCAGCTAGTGTGTCATGAACCTTAACTTAGTGTCAGGTGTTCTACCTATTGTGAGGATGGCTGCACGTTTCTTCATGGTTGGTATGTGTAACTTTGTTACACTAAAAGTTGGATATTCTACCTGTTGGAAGAATATGTTTGTTGAATGTGTTATCAGTAGATGTGTTTACCTCTGGGTGTAAGTAATGTTCTGTTTTTTACTGGTGTAGTGCATGTGGGGTCAGATCTGTTCAAGTCTGTGTTGTCTCCCCCTTTTTCTAGCATGTCACTGAAGACTGGCTCTCTGCATCCTTGGTTTGGATGAGGGCGTGTCCATGGTCTAATGAGGGGTCAGTCCAGCAAGGCAGGAAGTTCTTTAGCAGACAGTCGGAGGCAGCTTGGCATGGCTGGGTGCACCTGGGTTGCAAAAACCTTTTCTCCTATTTTGCATTGTTCTTGTGGTGCCTTCTGGCTGTAGCAGACTTTCTGACCTTCTGTGCTCTGGTGGTTGCTGTTTTACAGACAGAGAATGTGGTTCTTGGAATTGGAGTTAATTTGACAGTTTGTTAATGACTGTGTTAGGTGACTGAGGTGATGTCCTTTAGTACCTCAGATTTTTCATCAACGGTTGGCTGTGAAAGACTTGTTCGTTCTGGGTCTTTGTTGAACAGGTGCTTGTCATCTCTGATGTGGTGCACCAGGTGATCACAGGCCTTCCGTTCTGTCGCTGGTCACAGCGAGCATGACTCAACTTTGTGGTCATATGCATGTAAATTGTCTTGAAGGAACTCTCTCAGTTGTACTTATAACATAAAGATAACAAACAAGGTGCGCTGTCTGCAGCCTTTGTCTCCACTGATCGTCAAGTACAAACACGTCATTAAAATGAACTGTAACTCTGTGAATACTCAACGAAGAGACATGGGAGAGATATATATAGAAAGCCTGAAATGTGTACTTTTAAACTAAACAAGTGCTGCCGAAAACAAATATTCTGAGATAAAGTAATCCATATGAAAACAACGCAATGTCTGTTTTTCATGTCTCCCTTCATTATATCTAATGTCAATCAATCACCTTTATTTATATAGTGCTTTAAACAAAATACATTGCGTCAAAGCACTGAACAACATTCATTTGGAAAACAGTGTCTCAATAATGCAAAATGATAGTTAAAGGCAGTTCATCATTGAATTCAGTTATGTCATCTCTGTTCAGTTTAAATAGTGTCTGTTTTTATTTGCAATCAAGTCAATGATATCGCTGTAGATGAAGTGACCCCAACTAAGCAAGCCAGAGGCAACAGCGGCAAGGAACCGGAACTCCATCGGTGACAGAATGGAAAAAAACCTTGGGAGAAACCAGGCTCAGTTGGGGGGCCAGTTCTCCTCTGACCAGATGAAACCAGTAGTTCAATTCCAGGCTGCAGCAAAGTCAGATTGTGCAGAAGAATCATCTGTTTCCTGTGGTCTTGTCCTGGTGCTCCTCTGAGACAAGGTCTTTACAGGGGATCTGTATCTGTTGCTCTAGTTGTCCTGGTCTCCGCTGTCTTTCAGGGCAGTAGAGGTCCTTTCTAGGTGCTGATCCACCATCTGGTCTGGATACGTACTGGATCCGGGTGACTGCAGTGACCCTCTGATCTGGACACAGACTGGATCTGGTGGCCACGGTGACCTCGGAACAAGAGAGAAACAGACAAATATTAGCGTAGATGCCATTCTTCTAATGATGTAGAAAGTACGGTGTTATGTGAAGTGTTTCCGGTTCCGGTTTACCTAATTAATGCAGCCTAAAAATCCTTTAACGGATTTGGATATTAAAAGCATATTAGTATGTTATGTGTAATGTGACCACGCCCCCCCCCTGAACGCGCTATTTAGATTCAAACTGAAGTACTCAGCTTGAATATGCCCACACAGAAGAAAAAGCAGCAAGACTGTTCTTCAAGTTTTTATTTTATTTTACTGTTTGTAAGTATCTTTTTATTTATTTATATACTTGTACTAGTTTTCACATAACGTGTAAACATTTTACTAGTTAGACTTTTTCCAAATACTTTTTCCAAACTATAATTCCTGACTTAAAGTATAATCAAGTGCAGTGGTGGACGAAGTACACAAATCAAGTACTTGAGTAAAAGTACAGATACATATGGTAGAATATTACTCCAGTAAAAGTAAAAGTACTCCTTTTTCAATTTTACTCAAGTGAAAGTACAAAAGTACTCAATTTTTATGTACTTAAGTAAAAAAGTACTGCAAGATAGATGTTTGCAATTTTATATAGGCTACTTAATTTAATTTTATATTAGCACATTTTTTTTTATAATCCTACTGCTCAAAATACCTTGGATTTTTTTCCAAAATAACCACTATATGGAGTCAAGATATTTTTGTTGTTGATATGGACTACGCTGATTAGAGTAATGTTCACTGTGAAGCTTACACTGTGATGTACCTGAGAGAAAACAGAGATGACCATCTGATTTTCACCAGTAAGAAAAAAAGTATTTTAAAGTTAGTTGTTTTACAGAACATCAAAGTTACAGTACAGACCAAAAGTTTGAACACACCTTCTCATTAAAAGAGTTTTTCTTTATTTTCATGACTATGAAAGTTGTAGAGTCACACTGAAGGCATCAAGGGCTATTTGAGCAAGAAGGAGAGTGATGGGGTGCTGCGCCAGATGACCTGGCCTCCACAGTCACTGGACCTGAACCCAATCGAGATGGTTTAGGGGTGAGCTGGACCGCAGACAGAAGGCAAAAGGGCCAACAAGTGCTAAGCATCTTTCAGGGAACTCCTTCAAGACTGTTGGAAGACCATTTCAGGTGACTACCTCTTGAAGGTCATCAAGAGAATGCCAAGAGTGTGCAAAGCAGTAATCAAAGCAAAAGATGGATACTTTGAAGAACCTGCAATATGACATATTTTCAGCTTCACACTTTTTTGTTATGTATATAATTCCATATATAATTCCACATGTGTTAATTCATAGTTTTGATTCAGTGTGAATCTACTATTTTCATAGTCATGAAAATAAAGAAAACTCTTTGAATGAGAAGGTGTGTCCAAACTTTTGGTCTGTACTGTATATATGACATGATAATAAGGCCTGAAGTTAGGAAGAACATTTTAAGGAAAAAAATAATAAAACAAATTTCATAATGATTTTTTCCTTCTCAAATCTTGTCTGTGGTTTAAAAACACCCCTGGCCAAACGGGGTGCATCTCTTCCCACTGATAATTACTGTAGTTACCATGTTCTGAACATCACATCCTTTCTTTTCTAACCAGATGTAATCTCTATATATATATATATATATATATATATATATATATATATATATATATATATATATATATATATATATATATATATATATGTGTGTGTGTGTGTGTGTGTGTATGTGTGTGCGTGTGTGTGTGTGTGTATGTGTGTGGCTGAATAAAAATATTTGGACATCATAAAAATTACATCAACTTAGCACTAACAAGCTTGTTAGCTAGACAGTTAGCATCAGCTAACAATATTTACTTATTTTCAGTACGATGAACATTCATGTCTGTCTACTCGTCTAGTTAATCCAAACAATATAGCCTACATATGTATAACGTTACTGTCGATAAACAATATAAAAACAGACGTAACATAGGACATTTTAATAAAACTGTTAACATTACGGCAGCGGTGAATTTGAACGTGCATGAGTTATTGTATTTAATCTGTGTTATTTTATGTTTTTTTGTTTTGTTTTTTACCTAAAATTGATCTGTCTGCATCGTCTACACTCGAGCATTTCAGTGGGCTCAAATAGATCACTCTTTACAACGGATTTAGTTCCCAAACAACTGACAGTTTTGACCTAAATATGATTTTCAGTTACAATAATTAATCCAGAATTTCGACATAACTTACTTTTAGCAACATCAGACGCACGCGCGCTCACAAGATCTGCCGGTTCTTACTTCTGGAGACTCGCACTAAACGGTTCATTTGAATCAGTGAGTGGTCGACTCCAGTTTATTTTGAAAAGACTCAGTTCGTTCATGATGAATCAGACACCGCTTCTGCGTGTCGGAGCACGTGATATATTATAGGGAGTAACGATATGTTTTATGAAATTTAGTGAAGTAAAAAGTAAGATTTTATTCTTTGGAATGTAGTGAAGTAAAAGTAAAAGTTGTTCAAAATAAAACTACTCCAGTAAAGTACAGATACTTGAAAAATGTACTTAAGTACAGTAACGAAGTAAAGCTACTCCTTTACTGTCCACCACTGATCAAGTGAAACATTATTAAGTTTCATTAATAATATACAATACTATACCATTCAAAAGTATGATGTAAATAATATAAATGTAACAAATAGAGATAACTCTAACAAATGTAAAAACAATAGAGTTCTTTCAATTTATTCCCCCTAAAAAAACCTGAAAAATATTCTCAGCTCTTTTCAACATTAATAATGATAAAAAATAATAATGATGATAATAATAAATGGTTTTTTTTTTTTTGGTAGAAAATAAGATTGTTAAAAGGATTTCTGAAGGATTGTGAGACTGGAGTAAGGATGCCAAAAAGTTATTTTATAATTAGTTTGAAAGTAAGCTTTGATTGTTCCTAATAAACTGTTTAACTGCTCCCCCAAGTGGATATTAAATTATGTTGTGGGATAATTAAATATATTCTTAATAAACTACAAACATAAAATCATATACTTTTATTTTGTTCTCACATTCTTTCTTGTAACTCCTCAGTCACAGTGGCACAGCTGAATGAATGTTTAACGAAAAAGGGCGAAACACCAAAGTTTCACGTGGAGCATTCAGAGATTTTCTTTTCTCCATGACAGGCTGCTGTTAATTTTTTTTTTTTTTTTGGGAAAAGCACTCTCTGTATTAGCCCACAAGTTTAAATTGGTTACTGTATTCTTTCAATTGCACTAAACAACTATTTCAGGTGACCTTTTTTATTGAATGCTGGACATAAAGTTGTTGTTATTTTCATCTGAAAGAATAACTTTTTTTCAGTAAGCTAGGCCCTATGTGTTCAGTAAGCTTTTTCAGTAAGCTATGTGTTTTCAAGGCTTCAAGGTTTTATTGATGCTATCTCTACACAAGTGCAAAGTAATGCATTCTTAGTCAGTCTTTTATTTTGTAATTTTAAGAGCAATAAACATATATTGCAATGTTAAGGAATTCATGTTTTTTTCATTCAGAAATGTAAATCAACATGTATAAACTGTTAGTAGTCAATTAATGGGGAGATAATCGAAATTGAATCGGTCTTAAAAAATTAATCGTTAGATTAATCGATGCATCGAAAAAATAATCGCTAGATTAATCGTTTAAAAAATAATAGTTTATCCCAGCCCTAGTCCTTATATAATCATACACGGTGTTGAATGCTACAGCCGTGTCAGATCATGTGTCACCGGACTGGACTCTCTCGAACATCGCCATCACAACAACGGAATGATTTAAACAAGAATTAATTTGTGTCATAGTCCGCGAAATGCAGTGGAATCATCACTCATCAATCAGGGATATGTTGCACGTTACGTAAATTAAATCCCGAATGGATTAACCATCTGTTATGCTACAAAAATCACATATCGAAGATTGTATGAACATGATGTATCATTCTCCCACAAACATTAATCATTATTGTGACAAAATCTAAGGACATCATTATTGTAAGGACATTCATACAAACCGCTGTACCGGTCCAAATGCACTGCCTGTTGCAATTTGATGATTTGTTGAGAGAACAATGAATTGCTATGCACCTCAAAAATCCAAACGTTTTACAAGTAAGGGTGTCCGTGGGGTATCTGTGCATGTGCTTAACTAAGGTAAGAGTATTTATGAAAAAAAAAAAAAAAAAAAAATAAATTATATATATATATATATATATATATATATATATATATATATATATATATATATATATATATATATATATATATATATATATTTCCCAGTCTAAAGTGCTGGAAAATTAAATGTCTTTGGAAGTGCTTGGATTTACTTTTGGATTTTTTTTTTAAGAACCCTGTTGTACCTTTCTCTGAACAACAGAGGGCGACAAAGACTAACCCTCCTCTGAAACCATCGGGAATCAATAGTGAGTAAAAGTACTGTACTGAATAGTGAATAAAAGTACTGGCTGCATCTGATCTTAGGCAGCTGACTTGCTGAGCATCAGACATGTTCGACTCACCAGCACTGTGCAAACCGATCGCAATCAGACTGAAGCAATGCACACCGGGCAAAATATTGTCCGACTGAGACTGTCACGTGACTACGACCGTCACGTGTGGCATCAAGTATTGCGAGAGTAGCCCGCTGATTCAGCCTGCAGTTTCCCCAGAGTGACAGCTGGAGCGCTGATGACGACACAGCTGTTCACGATTGGCCATATTCACCACATGACGATGATCATGTGCTTTCGGGATTATTCAACATTTCAGTTCCAATAATGGCCACAAATCTGCAATTAGAACTGTAAAAGACTTGCTATTCTCTCCCTCGCTTTCTAGAGGGGAGAATACACCTCTCCTACCATAGGCTGCATTAAGGACATCTCCATAACATTGTGTTTCTCTTTTGCAGGAAGGAAACAAGGAAACGCTACTCTCACACCACTCATACCAAGCTCAGGGACATGCTGCTCGTTTGCGGTTCTCCCCCTGGAGAATACCCCTTCGCTAGCCAGTAGGCTACATTAAGGATATATCAATAACACTGTCTTTTCTCTTTGTAGGATTGGAACAAGGTTGGTTTTGGGGGGTTCTTCTTCAGGCCGTAATACCTCTCTTTATGTTTTGGGGGTTAATGGTACAGCTCTTGTATGTTCAGTTATTCTGGGAGCAAGAACCCCCATAAGGAACCATACTGCCAAAGGTAAACTGTGTTCAATAAACTCAAGTAAACTTGCCAAAGTGGTTCCTTTCTGAACTTTATAAAATAAATGTGAATGATTGTTACAGGAGACAGCTTCATCAATTGAGTCCATCATTACGGAGTTCAATGGACCTGCAGGCCTTGACATTGATGGAATCCACCTGTTCAAATCAGCACAGGCAGTGAATTCTCACAGGGCAACTGCAAGCAAGCATCTTAGTTGTATGCAGGTGGGTAAACATTTTTGTAAAATCATACAAACTCACAGACACCATAATAAATAAGCAATGTATGTTTTATAGGACCCCCCTGGCATACAGCTGTATGTGTCAGTGAAGGTGGTGGTGCTGAATGGTGTACGCCTGAACAAGTACAGGTGTCGGCGAGGCAGTAACTCCTTGGAGGGCTTGCACTCACACCTGTACAATGCCATTCCCTCAGAGATGTGGAGTTATGCCATTCCAAGTAAGTATAAACAGCTTTAATATATAAAAAAAATATTGATTACACATTATTGTTCATAGGCATATTATATCTCTATTATGTCCACTTTGTAATCAAAATTAGTTTCTGATGTACAATAATGCACGAATGGTCATGTCTTTCAGGTGTATCTGATTGCATTTGCTGTGCAGTGGAACAGCCGCATGGAATCACTCCGGGTTGCTGGTGGTCATGGCAGGCAGACGTGGTGTATGGACCCGCGGCAGATTCAGCGCCTGAATCAGCAGGCTGAGGTGCTCTTCAGTAAAGAGCATGTCCTCGAGCCCAACTTTGCCACTCCAATGCCCTACCCTGCTGTATACAAGGACCCAGACGAGGAGGAGCTCCTTGGAGTAGAGTATGCCATGTGCCAGTCAACCAGCTTCACTGCAAAGGATTACTATGCCCAGCAAGGTACACAATTTTGCATTATAACAATATACATACAAACTAAGCAGTCAAATATCTATAAATATCTTGCATATTCTATCCATGACAAGTATGTATGATATAGTTCATTTTTATTTTACATAATATGAAACAAATTAACTGCAGCATTGCCATGTTGTATTAATTAGTCTGATGTTAGTTGTTGTAACTGCCTAGACACACTGGTGATTAGTACATTACATATTTGCAGTTGAGGAAGAGCAGTCCTTTGAAGAAGAGGAGACGGCTGAACAAAGTGAGGACAAGCTGGCAGATGAGGGTGTGGACATGGGTGCAGAGTCAGAGGAGGATCCTATGGACACTGTCAGTGACAAACATGTAATCCTCACTCAGTCAGAACAGGTGGAGGAGGAGGACAGTCCTGCTCTGCAGGATGTGCTGATGACCCAGAGCCATCTGCATCTTCCTGGGCTGGAGGAAGTGGAAGCCTTTGGCCCTGCTCATTTTAGAACTGGCAGACAACAGTGGCCGTCACCTAGTGCCAGCTGACCTAAGGCTGAAGATTGGCACTGCTGTTGGTGCTCTGCAAGAGCATGACAGGTCTGCAGCCAACTTTGTAAAAAAGTATGAGTCAAGGTGGGGTTACACCCTGTTTGGCAGATGCTTGGGAGCTGACGAACCTGAGACCAGAGCAGCACAGAAGACAAAGTTTTCCTGGATGAGGTACCCCCAGGCAGCCCAGGTGACTGAGGATAGTCGTCTGTTGTACTTCATTATTAAAATGCTGAAAAACCAGCCAGTCGTCTCACCTCCCCCACTAAAATCAGGCCATCCTTAAAAATATTTTGGTTTGCAGTAACAGTAATAATAAAAACAAAAGGGCCGTTAGGTCGGTTTATATATTTTTTTTCAAGTTTCAATGTAAAAAAAAAAGTAAATTTTTGTGATGGCGATGACGTCGGTATGAATTTAAACAAATTAGTATTTCATGACATCACTGGGTCTTCAACCCCCACCTTCGGGTGCATCTTTGCAAACCTCATTTTCATGCAGGCTATATAGACCACAAACAAATTTAAATCTTTGTTAAAAACATGTTTATTGCATGAATTTCAGATGAGAAGAAAAACAGATGTTCAGATGTTTTTAGAAAAACAATAAGCAGAGTAGACTGCCACAATGCAAAACATTTACTGCAGGCTTCAACATGGCTGTGTTTACGATTAGAAATGTCAACAACAACAACAACAACAAAATCGCATAGACGATTTTCTTGGGCTGTAAAAAAAATATTTTTTCGAATATTCGTCGAATTTAAAATAAAAATCCACATTCGAATGCGCATTCGAATTTTAGGTGTTCATTAAGGAAACTGCCTTATGAGCCTCGGTACGTGTTCCATTCCATTTCGCCACGCGCACAGCTGTGTCTACACAAGTTTCAAAGGCGGAAGAGCTCGACACACAGTATCTGCTGTCTCATCTGTCATCTCCTGTACGTGCACCGTCCGAGGTATTTCAGTGGCGCACGAGATGCGATGACGATATGTGGCATTGCATTATAAGGTTATGTTACCCTATCCAGTTGAAGCCACTTAAAAAAAAAAAAAAAAAAAGAGAGAGAGAGAGAACATCAATGTGGAGAAGATCTTGTTTAAAGTAAATCAAAATGGAAACCAAGCCGTTCATACAGAACGGATATTTCGCGCATTTTCTAGAGGGACACCGTTGGATTCGCGTCTCACACAAGAGAGCCGTATAAAGACATGTAAAATTAATGTATTAATTTAATTTAAAAATCTAAAAATATCTCGAGACTTTATTTTGAGTTTTTGTTCCCCATCCCACTGCATCTCATGTTTTTAAATGAAAAATGTATCGTGTGTGACTGGTTTTCCGCCCTTTTTATTTAACATTTAACAATGCATTCATACATGATGCTGTTTTGTTTATAGTTCTTTAAGCAACTTTATTAATAATAATTGGTTCATAAACATTATTTTAAATATTATGTTTTTTTCACAGTCATGTATTCTAATTCTTTGAATAAACATGAAGTAATATTTTGCTCGATGCGCTATCTTGAGCCTCTTAAGAGAAGCAAAAAGCTTTTCTTCACCCTTACTGAAATTATGCATTTTTAATTTGAATACAATTCGAATTTTGATCATATTTAAGTATAAAATTCTAATTTAGTTTTTCAGCTATTTTGACAGCCCTAGGCGATTCAAGCCCGAAACTGTATGAGACTGAAAACCGGCAGAATTCATATTTCTGTTGTAAAAAGAGAAACATTGTGCAGAAGTATTATTTGCTGTTATGCGTGTTTGTCCGAAGCTGCAGTTGCTGTGTGACGCCTGTTAAAAAAAAAAAAAATCAATTTCCTATTTTTGTTTTCGAAACTTGTGTTGGTTGATTCGTGCTTGATTCGTGCAATAGATTTGACACGGTCACGTTTTAGACTAGACGGGAGAAGGGATGGGAGAAGATCTGGGCACAGTTTTTCCAGAACTTCATGCCAAGTTAAAGTGGTGTCAAGCTGTTTTAGTGCATTTTTTATACGTATTATGGTGCCCGAACCCTTATGACTTTGAACATTGAAACATTTTGAACCGCAAACATTTGGTTTACTGCAGCCACAGCCATCATTACCAAGCGCGAACCGTTGACTCTGACAGTTAATGAGACGAAGCGGACGCACCGGCCATAGACCAACGCTACTTTTGCATCATCGAAGGTTAACGCCCCTTTTTGGGGGAAAAAAAACGGATTCCCCTGATACAGAACTCGCTCTAATTTCTTGATAGCAAAAATGGCAGAAACATACACACTCTTTTTGCCGGCCGAGGACCGTGAGAGGTATTTATTGAAGCTACTGGACACGGTGTTTACAGAGGTTTCCCTTTGAAATGGTCGAAAACTGGATTAATAACCCCACGCAGTGGCCAAATATGGAAATATCTAACGTTACCATTATCTCGTGGAATCACCAAGTAGCCTACTTTTGTCATTAACATGCTCACAGTATGATAAACTAGACGATGAGGCCATGCCAAGAGGAGTCGGTGGTTTACTTGGATCATATTTCACTTGATTTAAGCTATTGACAGTTTTGTTGTAGTTAGAAATACGAAGCTGCTAGTAGCTACGTGATTAACGTTAGTTCTCATTAGGCATGCTACCTTGGCTGTTAACTGATTTTAAGTTTCAAATATTTGCAGGCTAGGACTAAACAATATAACTATTATACAATATCTGTTTGTAATTGTGTCTGACAGGCCTGTACACATCAGAAACAATGAAAAACAAAAGGTCCCTGGAGCGAGTTCTGTATCAGGAATCCGTTTGTTAACCTTCGATTACACCAAAGTAGCGTTGGTCTATAGTGTGACATCTGTGTAAACATAGATGACGTCACAGGTTTTTTTAATTAAAGAAGATAGCCTTCGTTTGTATGAAGGCCTAGGCAATTTATATATTTACAATACTTAAATATAATTAATAGTATTTTATTGCTTTTGTATTAGTTGTTTGAAGAGTTAAAAAAAATTGGTCGGTCTTAATGCGGTCTAAAATTTACAATCGGCAAGTCGGTCGGACTAAAAGCAAAAAAAAAAAATTGACAGGGTCGGTCGGGTTATGGCAAACAAGAATATTTTTAAGGATGGCCTCACCAATGCAATCAAGAGCCAGTATAAAAAGGATTGTAGACCGAGTCAGAGACAATCCCATCCTCAACGGTTTCTCAATTCCTCTGCCCAATCTGAATGCCAAGTCCATCTCTACATTCATGGCACAGGAAGAGAAGAAGGCTAACTACAGGGCAACAGTAATGCCAAAGGTGAAACCTCACCAAAGAGTGCTGTCAGAAGAACCAATGTCAGCAGCTCCTACTCTGCCAGAATCCCTTCCAGCTCCAGATCGACCTCAGGTTCAATACCAGAGCTTACGTTATGTAGCTGGGAAAAGGCATGAACAGAAGGGGAAGTTTTTCAGTTCTTCATTTCACAAGTATGTGACTTTTCTACTTTATTACAATATGTGAACATATCTGAATTTATCAGCCTAATGGTTTAAACTTAAACACAACAAACAATGTGACGTGATAGTCATACACATTATTTCTCATGAATTATACTCATCATTGCATGTATGATTTATTTTTGCAGGTTAGATGTGGAAATGCTTGTGAACCAGCCCATTCAACCAAAAACCCATGTGGCCACGTACATCCCACCCAGAGCATCAGCAGCACCTGTCCTGGTAGTGGTTCCTGCACAGCCACCGGGACCATCCATGATGCTCTGTGGGGCATCCAGCAGTCAAGGGTTCATACCTTTCGCACCGCCTCCTGAGCTGACATCCAGATTAATCAAGCCTCATAAATCCATGAAGCCTTGTTGGGCCTGCCAAGTACCCCAATGTGGTGGGCAGCATAAGAGGTACACCCCCTCCAAAGACAAGGCTGCTGAAAGTAGCCAAAAACTATTTACCTATTGCCCAGCAACTAAGAAGTCCACCACTTCAGGTTTTGAAGGTGTTGTGTTCAACAGTTTTGAACACTTCAAAAGTGTAGTAGATGAGGAACTAAAAAAGACAAAAATTACAACTACATACATCTGCAACTACATCCCCCAAATCACAATAGCAGATTTCTGGGGTATGGTTTGGACTTGGTTCAGACCTGGATTAGACCTAGTTTAGATCTTACCCTAATTTGGTCCTGGTTTAGACATGGTGTGTTCACAGCGTCTTGTTTGTGTTCCCTGTGTAACCACTAGATGTCCTCCTTCCCCACGGTGTCTGTCACTTCCTGAACCACATTCCCCACGATCTCTGTCTCCTCATTGCACTCAGCTGTCACGGGTCATTAATCATTGCACTCAGCCAATTCCCCATTAGCACTGTCATTTCCTTGTGTATTTATACCCTGTCTGTTTTAGTATGTGTCACTGAGTCCTTGTAGTTTTCACGACTATTCTAGTCTTGTTCTCGCCCGTGTGTTTAGTGTCTGTTTATGTTGTTTGGCTACTTTGGTTTTGACCCCTGCATGGACAATGATTTGGATTACCCCAATAAAAGACATACCTGTACTTGGATCTCTCTCTGTGTTTTCCTGTGTCCTGACACAAGATCCAGCGGTATGTCTGTTGATGTTTCTTCCCCAGCCACCGAGCGGGAGAGAAGGAGTCAGTTTGAGGGAACCCGTCTGGTCGAGAGGAGGTTCAGCATCGTTCTCCACCATGGCCCCCCTTCGACCCGGGGCTCGTGTGGGACGGTTGGAGCCGCCGTCTCACCATTGCGGACGGAGAAGGGAGAGGAAGCGCATGTCTGCCGAGCCAGCGCCACTGTCCTTGATGGTCGCAAGCTCAGCGCCACAGCACAAGATGGCCGCCAGCCCAGAGCCACTGTGCAGAATGGCCGTCGGCCCAGCGCCGCTGCCCAGGATGGCCACCAGCCCAGCGCCATGAGGCAAGATGGACGCCAGCCCAGCGCCATAGAACAAAGTGGTCGCCAGCCCAGCGACATGATGCAAGGTGGCCGCCAACCCAGCGCCACTGCCCAAGATGGCCGCTGAAACATTTTTTGATTATTTCTCTATGCTGTCCAAGATCCTAGAGATTCCAAAGACTGTTCACATCACGTCTGCTGAGCCAGCGCCACAGTACAAGATGGCCGCCAACCCAGCGCCACTGCACAAGGTGGTCGCCCACCCAGAGCCACTGCACAAGGTGGCTGCTGGCCTGGAGCCACTGCATAGGATGGCAGCTAGAGTGGGCTCTCCAGAGTCAAGTCAGGTCCCCGTTGACTTTCCAGAGTCGAGTCTGATCCTTGTTGACTTTGCAGAGTTGAGTCAGTTTCCCGTGGACCCTCCAGAGCCGAGTCAGGTTCCCGTGGACCCTCCAGAGCCGAGTCAGGTTCCTGTGTACCCTCCAGAGCCGAGTCAGGTTCCCGTGTACCCTCCAGAGCCGAGTCAGGTTCCCGTTGACCCTCCAGAGTCAGGGTTAGTCACCGTTGACCTTCCAGAGTCAGGGCTAGTCACCATTGACCTTCCAGAGTCAGGACTAGTCTCCGTCGACACTCCAGAGTCAGGGCTAGTCACCCTGGACCTTCCAGAGTCAGGGCTAGTCACCGTCGACACTCCAGAGTCAAGCCAAGTCACCAGTGAAATTCATGGACAAAGGCAAATCACCAGTGTTCTTCATGGGCAAGGTCAAGTCACCGACTATATTCATAGGCAAAGGCAAGTCACCATTGATCTTCATGAACAAATGCAAGTCACCAATGATCTTCATGAACAAGGGCAAGTCACCATTGATCTTCATGAACAAATGCAAGTCACCAATGATCTTCATGAACAAATGCAAGTCACCATTGATCTTCATGAACAAATGCAAGTCACCAATGATCTTCATGAACAAATGCAAGTCACCATTGATCTTCATGAACAAATGCAAGTCACCAATGATCTTCATGAACAAATGCAAGTCACCAATGATCTTCATGAGCAGAGTCAAGTCAGCATTGATCTTCTGGAATCCAGTCTAAACACCATGGAACTACCAGAGCCTCTCCACGTCTCTGCTGAACTACCAGAGCCTCTCCTTGCCTCTGCGGAACTTCCAGAGCCTCGTCACGTCTCAGCTGAACTCTCTGAGCGCTCGACTGATCCTGTCGTGGCCACGGAGGCTACCCTTAACTTGTTCATGTTCTCTGTTTCAGACTTGCCCAACCAGACTTGCTCTCCTGTCAATTCGATCCCACTGTGGTGGTCTTCGGCGCCGCCCTGGTGGTCTTCGGTCTTGACAACACGGACGTGGTGGTCTTCTGCTCTGCCCTGGGGGACTTCTGTCTCAACCAGACAGATGTGGTGGTCCTCTGCTCCACCCTGGAATCCTGCCCTGCCCTACACCATCAATAAAACACATACCTATTTTCTCATAGAAAAAAGATGTGTTTTTAGTGAATGTAAATATCTGCTTAACATCGCATACTATTGTACTGCATTACCTCATCCCCTTGTATATATTATATATATATTGTATATTGCTCAGTTTGTACATGCATAAATCTTGTAATAAGAATCCTGTAAATTATAACTTATTAGTAACTATTTTGCTATATTTTCTGCTAAATTACTTAATAATTAATGTTAATTCTATTCTGTTTACCTTGTTACCTGTCTTATTATTATTGTGTTGTGTATTTATTTCTGATATGTAGATATATATTGTTGAACAAATAATAAAAAAATTATGTTTGCAAGTATATTATTCCTCTCACTGCTGTTTTCCCATTTGTCCACTTGATTTGTCCACTTCATGTAAAGACTTTCACATGAAACTGTATTGAGTAAAATAGAGGCTGAATTACTTACCAGTAAGGTAAAGATAAAGTAATTTTCTAAAATTCCATTTAGGCCCTTTTATGTGTACATTTTACATGCTTCCTACAGGGTGAATAGGGCTTATAGAGTGAATAATTTGTTCAGATATGAGCAAATTACACTTTCAGGGTTCCCACACGTCCTGAAAAACCTGGAAATCCTGGAATATTAATGAACAATTTTCCAGTCCTGGAAAACACATGGAAAATGAGAGAAAACATATATTGTCCTGGAAAAAATCTTGTTGTCCTGGAAAATTATTATTTTTATCATTAAAGAATTGGCCGACAACTGGTTAAAACAATTAATGTAACAGAAAGCGCTCTGTTCAGGGATGCTGAGTTTTGATGTGAGCTCACGCTGTTTAAGCTTCCTGTGACGTATGACGCTGTCTCTGTCAGGATCTGGTAAGGGAGGAACTCAGGTGCAGACAGGGATTCTCAAACAAAGGGTTTATTACAAAAAAGGGGAAACAAAAACCCACGAGGGGGAAAACACGGAGCAAGGTAAAGACTAAATAACTAAAACAGGACTGGACTGACAAGATAAACAAGGACTCTAAATACTAACTATAAACAAACACTCACGGTAATACAAACACTTCTTAAGGAACAATCACAGAGTGGAACAATCACAGGTACACAATGAACCGACGCAAGACAGAGCACACTAGGAGATCTAAATAGGGGGAACAATCAAGACACGACAGGTGGCACAGATGGGACAATCAAGACACGACTAGGTTAACAAGGGGGGCGGGGCAAGGGAACGAGACAACACAAGCACATGGCCCAAAGGCAAGGCCATGTGCTTGTACACAAAACACGGGTCTGTCATGATCCTGCCTCAAGACTAGGAAAAATCAAGGACACGAGGGCAGAATCATGACAGAACCCCTCCCTTAAGGAGCGGCTTCCAGACGCTCCTCAAGGGAACATCAAACACGAGACATGACTGACATGACGGACTGGGACACCGACACAAACCAACAAGACATGACAAATAATAACAAAGGCAGACATGAATACACGACGGCAGGGTTAGGGTGACAAATCAAAAAAAACAAACAGGGAAGGGGAGGGGGCGGGACCACAAAGTTCATGGGGGACAGACCAGGGCGGGTGGGTGGGGTAGGAATCTTAGGAGGACAGGACGAAGGCTGACGACGGGGGGTACGGGCAGGTCTGGGTGGTGAGGGGCGGGGAGGGGTCTCGGGACAACTGACAGGGGACATGACAGGACCAGACAAGGGACTCGGGACAACACTTACGGGACGCGGGGCAAGACTTACGGGACGCGGGGAGACGACATCTACTGGACACGGGGCAACATCTACTGGACACGGGGGGACAACATCTACTGGACACGGGGGGACCACAGGACACGGGGGGACATTAACGGGACACGGGGCCACATCAACAGGACACGGGGCCACATCAACAGGACACGGGGAGACAACGGCTGGACACTTGGGACTTCTGGGGACAGGGTCAGGGGACAAGACAGGACTGACGGGGATTTCTAAAATACGGACAAGACTAGACAAATAATCAGAGAAGGCTTTAGCCGCTAAGACAATTGGCATCTCCTTACGAGATGAGATACACTGAACTAAAGTCTTTGCTGCAGAGTCGGCCGCGGCACTCTCCTGCGCTCTCACGACTGCCGACTTGCATACTGCCCTCTTCTTTGCCGGCTCGGGCACGCCAGCGCTCACTGCTGCTGGCTCGGACACGCTCACCGCTGCTGGCTCGGGCACGCCAGCGCTCACCGCTGCTGGCACGGGCACGCCAGCGCTCACCGCTGCTGGCACGGGCACGCCAGCTCTCTCCGCTGCTGGCACGGGCACGCTCACCGCTGCTGGGTCGGGCACGCCAGCGCTCTCCGCTGCTGGCACGGGAACGCCCACCGCTGCTGGCACGGGCACGCCAGGGCTCTCCGCTGCTGGCACGGGCACGCCAGCGCTCTCCGCTGCTGGCACGGGCACGCCAGCGCTCTCCGCTGCTGGCACGGGAGGAGACAGGGTCACAGGACCGGCAGGCCCCCTCTTCCTCCTCTTCCTTCTTGGGCGCGGTGCAGAGGCCACAGCTGGGTCAGAGGCGGGTTGGGGGAGTTTGGTCTCGGGCAGGGCAGTCTCGGACGCCGAAGACTCAGAAGTTGACTCCCATGAAGACCGTCTCCCTCGTTTCATGGGGAGACTGCTGGCTGAGGAGGGCACCTCAGGACTCTGGGAGGGGCTTGCCTGACCCCCCAGGGTTGCCACGGCCAGGACACGACCCTCTGGGACCGTGGGCAGCTGGGTAGGTGGGGACCTATGGGGCTCCTCCTCTCGCTCGCTCGCTCCGGAACGACCTCCCCTGGTCCCCCGGAACACCACAAGGCGAGAGCCCTCAAAACAATCTCGCTGGCTGGCTGATGCCATCCAGCATTGCCTCCTGTCTGCTGAGTTCCTTGGTGGTCGGTTCATTCTGTCAGGATCTTGGTAAGGGAGGAACTCAGGTGCAGACAGGGATTCTCAAACAAAGGGTTTATTACAAAAAAGGGGAAACAAAAACCCACGAGGGGGAAAACACGGAGCAAGGTAAAGACTAAATAACTAAAACAGGACTGGACTGACAAGATAAACAAGGACTCTAAATACTAACTATAAACAAACACTCACGGTAATACAAACACTTCTTAAGGAACAATCACAGGTACACAATGAACCGACGCAAGACAGAGCACACTAGGAGATCTAAATAGGGGGAACAATCAAGACACGACAGGTGGCACAGATGGGACAATCAAGACACGACTAGGTTAACAAGGGGGGCGGGGCAAGGGAACGAGACAACACAAGCACATGGCCCAAAGGCAAGGCCATGTGCTTGCACACAAAACACGGGTCTGTCATGATCCTGCCTCAAGACTAGGAAAAATCAAGGACACGAGGGCAGAATCATGACAGTCTCATGTTGGCAGTTTTCAGGTGCTAGAAATCAAGTGCTCGAATCTTTGCAGCAAATGTTCGCTGGTATACAGGTAATATTTAATTACATGTTAATATTATTGTAAAGTAATTATTTTGATACGCATGTGCAAGGGGTCTGCACGGCGAATTACAGCATGCGTGACGGCATTTGCCTGAAAAGGGTTATCGATTTGTTAAGTCTATTTTATTTAGAATCGTTGGAACGCCTTGCATCCCCATGACAAATCAGATCCAAACTTCCCAAACCTGTTTTATGAACGATATAGGAAGTGAAAACGAAATGCTGACGTGATGCACAGCGATAATTGCATGTTCATAGTGCAGCACACACTTGTGAACATGATGCGGAGGCTGGTAGTATACAATAGTACTTATATAAATGTAATAAAGGCACGTTTGCAAACGTGATGCTGATTTTCTGCAACAGTTCACCAAACAATAGGTCAATATAAGTGACTTCCTTTTTAGACAAACTATTGTCTGTTTGCTCTTTCACCAACCTAGTAGTTCCAAAAAGACGTTTATCTTAGCAACATACAGTACAGTGACGTTTCTTTGCCGACCGAATCTGCGTTTTTGATTCATATCTTCGTTTTTGAATGACCAATTCATGAAAACCATCATTTTCTTCATTCCTTTATAAGCGTTTTGAATGAATCGTTTGATAGAGTGACTCCAATGATTCACTCAATAAGACTGTTATTTTCTGCCATCTGCTGGTGGTAATAGTTTAATTTTAAAAGCATCCTACCTTTCCTATTTCTATTCTAAATTGTTTTTATTTTAAAACATTAAATTTGTTGCGTTATTTATACAATTGTGATATGTTGTTCGTTGATATTTTATTAAAACACTAGATTATTACTAGTGATTTTTTTATTAAATAGCTGGTTAATACAATATGATTATATAACATAACTTAAAATAAATATAGAATGTGTGCTTTCCAAAAAAGAAAGGATAAGGAAGTACAATGACCAGATACAAAATTAGAACAGGATAGGATGCAAAAAGAGATGGTAATAAAAATAAAGCTATAGAACATGTAAAGGTGGTTTATACCCGTCATTGCATCTGTAACACTTCTGATAAGCAAGACAAATGTCAGGGAGGCAGTGCAAGTTTAAGAAGGAACTGAAATCCCCAGTTCAGGGACTGGCTAGGGGAAGTATCAGATGTGCAAAGGGCATATTGCAAGTTTTGCAAGAAATCGTTTGATGTTGGTAACATGGGTCTCTCTGCACTCGAATCATGAACGAGGACAAGGCCATGTAAAGGTTGCTACACAAATGAAAAAGGAGACACAAATCACACATTTTCTCAGGGAAATTACTTCTGAAGGCAGAGGACAGGACATTTGAAGACAAAGCAAAGACTTACAGGCAACCACTGTAGATGTAAAAAGTGGCTGTAAGGGAAGCATAGCTTTTAAAGTGTCCAATACAAATGAAGAGGCGACATACTCAGGCCAACAAGGTCAAAGTTCTTTTCAAGCCAAGCTGTGCTTGAAGCTGAGATTCGTTGGGTAATCAAAATGGTCAGGTCACACTACTCATTCAATTCCAGCTCTGATGTGTCAGTCATTTTCTTCTTTTCAAACTGTACATGTGTTACAATCGGAACCCAGAGAAACACAGGAGATGAGAGATCCAAACGCAGTGTGGAATTTAATGGGTAATCCAAATCAGAATCCAACAAGCAGGGGTCAAAACCAGAAATCAATCCAAAACAAACAAACAATAGGGATAGGTACAGGAACAGGAATAGGAACTGGAACAGGAAACCCGGAAGATGAGGAAACTCGGAAGGCGAGGAAACTGGGTGACGGAATGAAAGGACTCCATGAAGACAAACAGAAAAAGACCGGTTAATATAGGCAGGGTAATGACTATCAAGTGAAGACCCCTGAGTGCAATTAACAGGAGTGCAATTACTGTGATGAGGGGACAAGGCTTTGTGGGAATGTAGTGCCTACGGTGAGGTTCCTAAGGGGAAGTGAGACCACTAGTGGAGACTCAGGGAAACAGAGACCAGACAGCGTGACATTACCACTCAGCTACCAGATGCTCCACCTGAACACAAGAAGAGACCAAAGAACACAGAGACCAGGAGGGAGGTGGAGCGATGGAGGATCAGGGGGAGGGACGGAGGGCCAGGTCCATAGAGGGAAACAGAGAGAAAAACAAAAACAAGGAGCCCAGGAGGGAGGTGGACCGGCGGAGGAACAGGGGGAGGGACGGAGGGCCAGGTCCATAGAGGGTAACAGAAAGAAGAAGAGCAAAAAACAAAAACAAAACAACAACAAAACACAAGTCCAGGAAGGAACATAACGTTCAGTGGTCCAGGGCCGAACCAAGGTGCAAGTATTTGCATACTAAAGCAAGGAGCAAGGTGGAATTTGAGCCATGTGGTCGAGACAGAAGCCCACCAGGGCGGTGCAGAAAACCACCGCATCCGTACGGTCAAGACAGAAGCCCACCAGGGTGGCGCAGAAAACCACCACATCCGTGCGGTCGAGACAGAAGCCCACCAAGGCGGCGCAGAAGACCACCACATCCGTGCTGTCGAGACAGAAGCCCACCAGGACGGTGCAGAAGACCACCACATCCGTGCGGTCGAGACAGAAGCCCACCAGGGCGGCGCAGATGACCACCACATCCGTGCGGTTGAGACAGAAGCCCACCAAGGCGGCGCAGAAGACCACCATATCCGTGCGGTCGAGTCAGAAGCCCACCAAGGCGGCGCAGAAGACCACCACATCCGTGCGGTCGAGTCAGAAGCCCAACAGGACGGCACAGAAGACCACCACATCCGTGCGGTCAAGACAGAAGCCCACCAGGACGGCGCAGATGACCACCACATCCGTGCGGTCGAGACAGAAGCCTACCAGGGCGGTGCAGAAGACCACCACATCCGTGCTGTGGAGACAGAAGCCCACCAGGGCGGCGCAGAAGACCACCACAGTGGGCTTCTGTGACACAGGAGAGCAAGTCTGGTTAGACAAGTCTGAAACAGTGAACATGAACAAGATGGCCTCCGTGGCCACGACAGGATCAGTCGAGAGCTCAGAAAGTTCGGCTGAGATGTGACGAGGCTCTGGAAGTTCCGCAGAGACGAGGAGAGGCTCTGGTAGTTCAGCCGAGACGAGGAGAGGCTCTGGTAGTTCAGCCGAGATGTGGAGAGGCTCTGGTAGTTCAGCAGAGAGGTGGGGAGGCTCTGGTAGTTCAGCAGAGATGTGGAGCGGCTCTGGTAGTTTCGCAGAGTTTAGACTGGATTCAAGAAGATCAATGGTGACTTGTCTCTGCTCATGATGATCAATGGTGACTTGCATTTGTTCATGAAGATCAATGGTGACTTGCCTTTGCCCATGAAGATAGTCTGTGACTTGACTTTGCCCATGAAGAACAATGGTGACTTGACTTTGCCCATGAAGATCATTGGTGACATAGCCTTGCCCATGAAGATCAATGGTGACTTGACTTTGCCCATGAAGATCACCGGTGACTTGACTTGACTCTGGAGTGTCAACGGTGACTTGACCTGACTCTGGAGTGTCAACGGTGACTTGACCTGTCTTCTCTCTTTTTTTTACATGAACTGAATTAAGGGAAATAAATAAGTAACAATATAAAATATGCATTTTAATAAATAAATACATTCACAAAAATCTATGTCGTGGTGACGCACTTTGTGTGGAAGTAATGGGGGCCTGTTTCTCAACTTTAAAATCAGAAATGTCTTCTGGTTAAAATTAAATTAAATAAAAGTAACAAATTTTGCGGTTACTTTAAATTGAATGTAATTTGGGGTGAATTTGGTGATTTAGAAACAGAAATTGGTTAAAGTAAATTAAAGTAAATTAAAACAAAATTTTTAAATGAATAAATAAAATTAATATCAATAAATACAATCATTTGCGTTGAGGCACTTTGAGTGGAAGTTAATATGGTCCTATTTTTGAAATTTAAAATCAGAAATGTCATCTGGTTAAAATCCTAAGCTGCGTCCGAAATCGAATACTGCGTACTGGGTACTACATTTGAATTTGAACGTACTACTCGACCGTTAGAAAAGTACGTTCTATATAGTATGAATGTGGGTAGTATGAATGGAATTCGGACGTACTACATCCGCCATGTTGACATTGTCACGTGACATACGTCGTCACAACAGCGCGTAAATTTAAAGAGCCCACTCTACTGAGCGAACATATGTGATGCTTTTCGTTTTTCTTACCGCTTTCGTCTGCGTTTTTATGTCGTTTGAATTAACAATTCAAAGCAGGCGTCGGTCAGCTGTTCGCAGATCATGCCTTAGTTAACAGCTTGTAAATCCTTTACTAAAATAAATTTAGCTTTTAATTTTCTACCTCAGAATAACAGCAGCTACAGCTGTGAACAGAATGACAGCCTGATTTTATGTAAGGATATAAAGTAATTTATTGTAATACATAAATACAAATAAAATTACACACAACGAACATAAATTAATAAACTTGAATGAATGCTTGGACAAATACACACACACACACATATATACACATAAATACACACAAATACATTATAGAAATATACACAGAAACACACACACATCACAATATATACATAAATACATACATAATATATACATTATAGACAATATACACACATATATAAATATATATAGTTAGATATATATATATCAGCAAAAAAATTTGTAACCTATTGAAATTTTATTCTAAAAAACAAAAACTAAATATTTACAGACTGTGAACAGCATCATACAGGCTGCTGTCACTGGCCTTCGACATCCAAGAGCTGCATAACATTGTGCACAGAATGAGCAGGTCTGTCATGGGGATTTTGAGGAGGCTGATTGCCTTCTCCACCACAGATGACCTGGAGGCAGTGGAAGCAGCTTTTCTTCTGGTAGCTGGAACAATAGATGGCTGTCACATACAAACTGAACCTCCAGCAAGTGAAGCCCAATGTTATTTCAACAGGAAGTGGTTTCATTCTGTTCAGCTGCAGGTCACCACCATGGTAAGTACCTTGATATCTTTGTTGAGTATCCCGGGTCTGTGTATGATGCCAGGGTGCTGAAGAACTCTGGAGGCCTATCCACCTGCAGGAAAACACATCCTGGGAGATGGTGTGTGTGTCCTTGTGTGAGTGTTCATCTGCCTCATCACAGCAGACAGAGAGTCTGAACACAATCCTGCACAGCTTTGATTCAACACCAATGATGCTCGTGCACAGAACATTGTTGAGAGAGCCTTCAGGATGATGAAGACCAGCTGTGCTCCATCTTCTTCTTCAAGGCCCTGGAAGTGAGTTCTGCCTTTGTGCAGATGTTGTTGCATGCTGTGCAGTGCTCCACAACCTCCGTCTTCTGAATGAGGATCATGACGATGATACACTGGAACCCAAAAACACAGAAGTCAGCACAGGACAGCATGTGCGGGACAAACGGACCACAGCTGTGTCACAGCAGATGACCGTGTGCAGTTCTTCAAGAGCAGATTACCTGTAGGACAGTCGAACAGGTTAAGACTCTGCAAATCAGTTCATGTTCTCATAGTGCTATTGTTTAAGCTTGTGTACGTTGTGAAGGTCATTTTAAGACTGTCAAATCAAGATATACATATATTAGTTATTTAAAAAATATAAATACTATAAAATCACATATGTATAAATACACATGTAAGTATTTAAATTTAAACGTGTGTGTATTTATATATACACATAAATATATTACACTCATAACTGGGAATTCATCTTATAATTTGAAAACCTAGAAACATATCACATAACATATCATACCAACATAATTACAACAAGTTTAATTTTATAATATGTATTACTTTATCCCTGGGTTATATTTTTGAATTCCACTTTTTTTCACTCATTTTTGATTCCCAAATTTAAAGTCCTCATCTACAGTTACTGAAATGAAGCTGCTGAAGTTTATTTTCCTGACATTATTATAGAAACATCTTAAGAAATTCCCTTTTGCTGTTGCTTTAAGCCCTATTATACTACTTTATGAAAATTTTAATGTGGTTTTGTCTGAAGCTTTGTGCTCTTATCCATGTAGAAATGACAAATAAATAAATAAATACATAAAGAGAATAATTTGTATGGGTATTTCTCTAAAGTGTGGCACCCATTCTCAAGACAACATTCTTCAGATGTTAAAAAAACAACTGGAAACTGCTACAAAATCAGTGCACACAACTGCTTCAAAAGTTATTTGCTATTAAGTACTTTGCAAATGACCAATTAACAACTGGAAATACCTGGAAATTCATATTATAATAAAAAAACAGCATAAATCAGTGATGATCCTAACATAAATACATGTAAAGAGTGTGTGTAGTTAAGATTAATTTTCATTTATATACTTACTGAATTATGCTTTCCAGTGTATAGGGTGTCATCAGTGGATGAGAACAAGATTGTGTTCATCAGTCTCTGTAACATCAGAACAGGATTTACACATTACTGATGATTTATAATCAAACTGAGGCACCTATTAACAATAGTTTGCCTTGTAAGTTATCCAACATTTTTTTAATCAAAATATCAACACTAGTAAAATGTAAATTAACTCGTTTCAATTACTTACAATTTTGTAACTTTATATCATTAAATTAACGAGCCGTCTGTAGAAAGCAGCCTTAACAAGCTGAAGCACAGCCTCTGATCGATAATGATTATTAAACATATTTTTTAACTCAATTTACAAAATAGTCTCATCAGTTTACAATGTGTAAAACTTTAACAAATCAGTCGTTTACTTGGATTATGTTAAACAAGTACACTTTAACCACAATGAACAGCGTTTATCCATAAGGTACTTGCACTTCAAAACAGCGGCGTCACGATCCTCCGATTTTCCGTTATTTTCGAATATGAGTATGGCGAGCCCCCTCCCGGTGCCTCATGGGATAGAGAAGTGTCCATCCTATGCATACTACGGAATTCGGCCGGAAGTAGTATGCCATCCGGGTACATTTCGCCTACTGTTTTTCGAATACTGAGAATTCGGACATACTACTTGCTTCGCATACTGTTTTTCGCCTACTATATAGTATGGAAGTATGCGATTTCGAACGCGGCTCTAGTGTTGGGGACTTTTAGAGTAAAGTGTTAAAGTTGTGGTGTTGAATTAACAGGATTAACACTAGCAGCCCCCTCTGGTGGTGTAAATATGCAGAGTTACCTTTATTTTTATTAACACTGTTGAGTGTTAATAGTCACATCCGGGACATTTGCTCGTGTGCGCGTGCCCGACCCATGTGAAATATTTTTCACAGATCCCTCGTATGGGGACAGAATTAAATAAAAAGTGTAATAAAGTGTAAAATCTTACTCTTAAAATGGGTTTTGTAATATTATATCGTTTTATAACGACATTTATTTTCTGTGTGCGCATAAACTTTTCTCAACGACATTTCCTTCGACAGATGAGGATGTTATTTCTTTTTTTATAAGGGGATTCTGGAAGTAACTGTTTTTATCTCATTTAAAATATGTATTTAATAACATTATATTGATTTATAGCGATATTTATGTTCTGTTCTCTCCAAATCTTTTTCTCAAGCGAGATATTTTCTTACATTCACGATGGGGAGAAGATGGTGAATTTGGTTTTATCAAAGGAAAACACCATAAGTAAGTGTTGTACCTCATTTACATGTATTTTATAAGATTATTTTACTTTATGATGATATTTAAATGATGTACGCTCCTAAACAAACCTAACCGTCTCTCTCAGATTTGAACTGATGTGCAGCGCAGACCCTGGTGCAGACATGGGTTAACTTAGAAACAGGAAAGACAAGAAGTAAGCGTTTATGGTCCTACCTCATTTAAAGGGCTTAAAGTATTCCGGCACTGTGCCCGATCTCCGGCGTGTGTAACATACCGTTACACCCCTAGTATTTATTGATATGTCAAACTCATTTAAAGACAAAGTGCGCAACTGCGCATATTACTGCACTGTCACCAAGCTCGTTTTTGAAGAATAAAACTATGAAGAATAAAAAGGCAGTTATGTTGTAAACGTTAACAATTTTTAATATGCAAATACTTTTATTAAATAACAAAACAGTATAAATACCGTATATGTCTTTCAGAGAACACCGGAAAAAGATACATTTTCTTTAAAAATTCTATTGACCAAAAAGTGATACAACACTATGTAAATGTTTCAAAAAAACAAAAAAAAAAATAAGACATGCATGTCAAGTATGCAATATCTTCTATAAAACTCAATCAGCACAGCATCATTGTCCGAACAATGGAAGAAAGATAAAGTGTTCAGGAAAACAAACACCTGCTACATAAAAATGAAGAAATATAACTTTAACAATAACATCATTCACTTCATGACTGGAACTAGGGGATGCCTGTGCATAAATATGTTCTTTACTAAAACTCCTGATGAGAACTGATGCTTTTTTTATGATAAAAGCACCAGAAGTAAAGTTTACTGTATGAAGCTTGAAAAAGAGAACACAATGCTTTATCACTATGATAAATACTATTTTTAACTATTGTTGTCATCACTGGTTATGTATACAGTACAGTAGGTTGCTGGAAGGTCACAATTATAAGCTTAATTAAAACAAAGTTACATCTTCTGCAGAAATCAAACCACTGCTAAGTCTTAAGTCACTGATCTAGGAACCATTTCTGTGTGTGTGGTGGGGGGGTGGGGGTGATAAAGAGTTAAAGAGCTAAGTCTTCTCCATTTCTGAAGGAATACCTCTCCACAAACACGACTGGGGTGACTGCTTCCTTTACGTCTTTTCAGCTAAAAAATAAATACAAGGGGAAAGAAAATAAAACAGAATTATATACAGAATGTTAATAGTGATCTGTGAGCAAAATATTTAAGATATAAACTAATATGAATGAACTGCAAGATGGGAAAAATGTTTTTTATTTTTTTAAATTTACATTAAAAAGGTATTACAAGCATGGTACAGTAAATGTGATTACAGTGAAATATATCATATAAAAGCACTAGTGATGGGAAGTTTGGATCCTTTTACCGACTCATACTTTTGAGTCTCGTTCAGCAAAATGAACGAATCTTTTTTCGAGTCATTTCGATCATTTCGTTCATTTTAGCAAAATGTTATTAAAATATTAAGTGATACCTCCCCAACACATCTAGTACTTACGCAAACGTTGATCACACTACAAACAATACAAAACTAAAATGCTATAAGATACAGAAAAAATATTCATTCTTTACCTGGGTCTTCAGTCTGTGATTAGCTCATCTCACCTCTTATCTGACAAGAAGTCTTCGGGTTTAAGTCATTCCTTAATCACGTGACAGCCCCATACGCAAAACCAACGCAGTCTTGAGCCGGAACGAGAATTGATTAGTTCATCTCATGAGTCTTTCGGGTCTCGGGTCGAGTTTGACTGGTTCCTTAATCACGTGACAGACCCATACGCAAAACTAACGCAGTCTTGAGCCGGAAAGAGAATTGATTAGTTCATCTCATGAGTCTTTCGGGTCTCGGGTCAAGTTTGACTCATTCCTTAATCACGTGACAGACCCATGCGCTATTTCTGACATTTCTGTCACTGTGTTTTTGTTACTGTTTGTTGAGGATCTGTGGTTTGTTGTTATTTTATAAATATAATTGCTGGTATAATAATTGCTTTTCCTAGGCAGACTTGACATATTGGTGTAATATATGTATAAGAAGATTGCTCAAAAAAGGACATAATGACATACATTAAAAGCAAATAACATTTTGAATTTGAATTATTAATGTTAGTTTAAGACATTAAGGTTATGATAACTTCAGCTTTAACAGTTTTAACCCAGCTCAGAGTGAGGAGTTTCAGATCCTGGTGCGACTGCCATTGCAGGGGCCATGTTTTGGAAGACTTTGACGAGAGGGTGGCAAGTTTGAGGCCTTCTGCTACCTCTTCTAAGACCTCAGATGCTATGATGGATATGCGGGCCAACCTTGCAGAGCCACTCTTACCCCGCACATCAGACCCTCTGGCCTGGTGGAGGAGATGTTCACCAGTATACAAAAGCCTTTCTGGAGCCTTTTTTTCATTTATTTTTTATTCAAATGGTTTAAAATGATTTTGGGAATAGTTATCCTCTTTGATATAAAGTTTTTATTGTGGCATAAAAGTGTTATTTATTTTAAAACGCATTCATTTAAAATTATTATGTAAAAAAAGCAAAGCTTGTTCAATATTTAGTTTTTCTTTTTTTTTATATTGTACTTTTAAAGTTCATTTGTTAGGGTTATTAGACCCTGTTGCTTTATTATCTTTTCATTTGAATTTCATTTTTAATTATTTATATTTTTATTATTTTAATTTATTTTGGAATAGTTGTCCTCTTTGTTACAAAGCTTTTCTGGCACAAAAATAAACAACAATTCAAAAGTATGTACACAGTGTTTTTAATGTTTATAAAGTGTCATATGTTACAAAAGTATGGTTTACACAGACAATCTGATTTAATAACTGCACAACTAAACAAAAACAAACAGACAGAAAAAAAATATCAACTTTTTAAGCATAACCAACTCTTTATTTCCACATTCAGTGTTATGGAAAAGTACCACCATGACAGAAATTAAAAGCAACAATTTGAAACCAGAAATGCATCACGTTACTGTAAGAGTAAATAATACTTATAATAAATAAGTACTACGCACCCATTTGTAAGGAAAGTTGTAAATTATCTAATTACGGGACACATCACGGGACAAAAAGAATGAAAAACCCGAAGAACCGAAAGATGAACTATTCAATTCTCTTTCCGGCTCAATACTGCATTCTTTTATTGTCTATGGTTTTAGCGTATGGGTCTGTCACGTGATTAAGGAATGACTCGACATGAAGACTCATGAGATGAACTAATCAATTCTCTTTCCGGCTCATACTGCATTGAGTTTAGCGTATTGGGCTGTCACGTGATTGAGGAACGAGTCAAAAAAACCGATAGACCCGAACTATGAACTAATCAATTCTCTTTCCGGCTCACTCTGCATTGGGAAAGCGTATTGGGCTGTCACATGATTGAGGAACGAGTCAAAAACCCGATAGACCCGAACTATGAACTAATCAATTCTCTTTCCGGCTCAGACTGCAATGGGTAAGCGTATGGGGCTGTCACGTGATTAAGGAACGAGTCAAAAACCCGATAGACCCGAACTATGAACTAATCAATTCTCTTTCCGGCTCAAGACTGCATTGACTGACAGGTGAATAACTACTACTAGAACAGAACCTATAGAATAATGCGCATGCGCGACTGAATGAATCACTCCCCGAGATGACTCGTTCTTCCCGAGTCACATTAAAGATTCGTTCAAAATGAACGAATCGTTCAAGAACGACACATCACTAAAAAGCACATTAAAACACTATCATTACAGTCATACAACCATAGTTATTTTGGTGATTATTGTGCTATTATGAAGCCATAGTAAAACTACGGTTACTGCGGTAAAAAAAACCCATGGTAAATGTCTTGTTTACTGGGTTTTACCTACTATTGTAGGTGTCATGGTTACCATGATTTTACTACAAATACAGCTTAAATCTTTGAACCTGAAATTAATATAAAACGGAACCCAGGTCTATAGCACGTCACGTGACAGAGTTTAATCACCCAAGTTAGCAGCTGTGTTCATTTAGTTAAACACAATGAAACTCAAAGACAGCCACGGATGACCGATGTAATACAGAAAGTAAACATAAGGGGCTCATCTGATCAATAAAGAAGAAAGAATACATTTTATAACAGGCATTAAAAGAGCATATTTACTACTACTCACCATACACTGTATAACTCACCCAACCTGCGGCTCTTGTAAACTCATGGCAAGTATCGCGATGTGTGCTGAATGAGACTTCTTGAACGTGATTTCATAGTGATAAACATCATGTCAGTGACGCTAGAGGCACTCATAGACAGTAAAAGAAATGGACACAGCGACCCCATTGGAACTCAATTGAGACAAGTGAAGCCCATTTTTAGCGTTTTTTAGCACTTCCGTTTCTGACGCGCAGACTCAAACAAAGCTTTACGACGTCAGCAACCTGTCTGACAGATGTAAATCTTCTAGTAGCTGTGCGTGCAAACTGCCATCGTTAATCTTGCAGAGACGGCGAGCTTGAGCGGGGAGTTCTTTGGCGTGAGTGAGCAGGAGTAAGTATTCTGATTATTTTGTATAGTATTTTAAAATGTAACGCCAGTACGCCATATTAAGTTAATTGCCTGCGAGCTTCTCCTCCTGTCTGTATGGTAATGGGACAGAGAGTCGAGTGGTTATGACGCAATCGTTAGCCTATTTTTTACAAAAACTGTTTCTACGGGCCCATAATGTAACATAGAAGGTAATGGAGCCCTTTATACACTGTCGTGTATCTTTAGAAATAAATAATGGACAACTGGAGTCTTTAAACGCCTCAGATGTAAAGTTATTCGCTGTCAAAGTGATGCCAAAATGAATGGGAGTCAATGGGAATGCTAACGCAAGTGAAGTTCTGCTACAAGATGGCAGCTCGCAGCCGACTTCAACTTCTGGTCGACTTTCTTGCTGCCTGGAGGCACTTGACCACGCTTCAGTTTTTGACACTTTGGGGTTGACGCACAGAGCGTGATGCGCGTGGTGGGAGGGGCGGCGATGTATATTAATTATGTATTATTATTATTTAGGTCTTTTCGGTTATTATTTCGAAGCTGTGTTGATTTGCTGTTTATTAATATTTTTAAAACTATAACGCTACATCTATCAACATTTATTTAGATGATATCATTGTATTCATTCATTTCTTTATTTTAACTATATTATTTCGGTCTTATTACCGGTGAAATATTACAGTAAACCAGAACACGGGCCCAGCGGGGCTCATTCTAAGCCCATTAGCCACAATCCAACGCAGACATATCACAGAATCTGACAGCGATCAGCGGCTCATCAGCGACAGCATTTTTAAGCAGCCTTTACAATAACCTTAATAAAAACTTTTAACTTTAGAGTCTAAAGTAAAAAAAAAAAGAAGATCTGTAGGCCTATCTCTGCTAGTTATTTTAAAAAAATGTTGGTTCTTTTTATTTAAACTATATTGTTTCTAAATGTGAAAATGTGTTACAGTTATGTGTCAAGGACTTGATATTGAATTCTGTAATTTAAAAAAAATCTAAGCCTATGAAAAAAATCTATCAATAATCAATCAATAAAAAAGTAAAAAAAAGAACCATTGCGCATTTTACAGCAAAAAAAGTTTTAATATGCGTTTTTGTCACCAGCAATACAGTATGTTGCTCAGTTTTGTTACAGTAATTTAAGCTCCGATATTTTTTTAAGTTTCAGTGAGTTTCTTCTGTTGTCCTGTGGAAAAAAAATAAATAAATAAATAAATTATTCAGAAAATATCGTGCTGATTAGTGATGGGGAAGTTCTTTTCCGCGAATCAGTTCTTTCGGACGGTTCGATTCAATAAACCGGTTGAAAAAAATGGTTCAGCGGTTCTTTTACGCTCGATGTAATGGCGTCTTTGGCGATGACGTAATGGCGTCACGTCCATCAAACATTCAAATATATAAACTCAGTAATCATAACTTTAGTCAGTTAAAAACCTCATAATCATGAAAAGTTTACATTTGAGTTTTGCAACAACACCCAAATACAGTAACAGCAATCATATGAGGATTTAAGTCTTGAAAATATAAGGTAAATAAATTAGGTGTCATCAGCGCAGAAACCATGATCCACTTACTAAACATAATCCATTGTGATGTATTTGTATTAAATTAACTTATGTTTCGCCAGATTGCCCTTCATCCAAGCCCTCGGATTACCCACGCTCATAACATTAGCACAGAATCAGAATCAATCACCACAAGAATCACTTCGGTTCAGACATGCTGTGAGTCAGTTGGCTTCACGCTGAATCCCGCATGCGCAGTATAATCAGCTCCTCGATTTTAGAATCGGACATGTCCGGATGAAATGGTTTTCGGTTCAGTGTACTGATGATCCGAAAAACGATGCAACCGTTTCTTGACTCGAGAACGAGAATCGCTCTAACCGGCACGTGCTGCAATTCAGTATCATCAGCTGCTCTACTCATGTTCATGTTCTGTTTACTACAAACTCAATTTGTGAATGTGTCATCATTAACTATAAATACAGTACAGATATTTCATGAATCATCCCATTTTCCTATTAAGCATAGGAGTCTTTAGAGTCTTAATTATTGTCCAACTTCCCTGAAAACCCATTTGGCCTATACATTATATACAATATACAGATTGGAGACATTCATCTAAAAAAAAAAAAAAAAAGTTATTTTATCAGACTTTCCGATGTTTAACAAAATACTTAAAAAATTACACGCATGCGCAGTATCATCAGTTCATCGGTTCTCAAATCGGACGCGTCCGACAGAAAGGATTCTCGGTTGAGTGTACTGGTGATCCGAAAACTGAAGCAACCGGTTCTTAACTCGAGAATGAGAATCAGCTCAAATCAGACGCGTCCGACAGAAACGATTCTCGGTTGAGTGTACTGGTGATCCGAAAACCGAAGCAACCGGTTCTTGACTCGAGAACGAGAACTGCTCCAGCAGTGGGCATGTTGGTTCATTATCTGGCTCGGCTCGGTGTTCATCTTCAGTTCAGTCTTCACAGCAGTTCAGTCAGTGTACTGTTTGAGTAAATGAATTACTCCAGGATATTGGTTTATTCTGACTCAGAGGGAGTCTCAGTCACGTTAAAAAAGTTAACAGCTTAAGTAATTTGTGGATTAAAGCTTATTGGAGACGTGAACCGTTTCAAACGATTCAGTTCGATTTGGTGAACTAGTTCACTAAGAAGAACCGGTTAAATTGAATGATTCGTTCACGAATCGGTCATCACTAGTGCTGATGCACGAAAGATGCCTCCAATTGAAATTCATTAGTTTAAAAAACGTGCTGCAATCATGAGATAATGAAATAAACGTGTCCCAGGCATGAATAAATATATATTAAATTATGTGACCAAATCACGAACTGCCGTGAGACTGGGTTTCTTGTGTATGTACCACGGAAGATGAGTGTCATTGACTTGCGTTAGAGTTATCCGTGATCTCAGCACAGACTCACTCCGTGCTCCTATCACAGATTTTAGTTCTGACTATAGCCAAAATGTGTGTAAAACGCCATCAAACTGGATTTCATGATGACGGGATGAGAAAGAATGTCAAGTTAATTACATGCCATTGCAACAGAGTCGACGAAAAGCTTATAAGTTCCTAAACAAGCCAGCAACATTACAACATCCAGTGAGTGAGGTCAGGTTGTTGAGGTCCGTGGTGCCATCACGGGACTTTGGTTAGGCTAACTGAAACAAACTGAATTTTTATGATGACAGGACAATACAATAACTACAATAACTGTCTGGTTAACGTCATTATGGCATTTGATGTTGGAAAAGAAACAAATACTCCAAATGAGAAAGCACGTCCGTTGAGCGAGTTCTGTACTCCGTCATTAAAACGGGTATCCGTGTGTGGACCACGGAAGGTCAGTGTCATTGACTTGCGTTGGAGATATATCCGTGGCCGCGTCACGGAATTTGGGGCAATTCCGTGATGGTTTCACGGATTTTGAGTAAAGGGCCCGTGGACATTTCACGGAATTCTGTGAGACCAGGTTGGCGCCACACTGGTCAAAACCGAACCACATTAGTGCAGGGCTGCAGGCTCTTACATTAAGGAGATACGAGATCAAACCACTACTCAAAAACATTTGCCGACAATTTGTTTTATCGTCGACGTTCTCGAAAATATCGATTAACTGATTCAGCCCTAGTATATATATATATATATATATATAGTCAATACGTTACAGAGTTGTTTGCTTTCACATCTCCCAAATCAAAATCATCATAAATCAATTACACAATACTAGAGTGCAAAACAAAAGCACCCCAAAACATAAACTCTAAGAGAAATTAAAGACTTTCAAAATACATTGGAAATCGTCACTTCAATTTTTTTTAATGACGAAATTAAACACTTTACGTTAGTTTAACGATTAATAATTAAATTAAGTAAAATTGAAAATGAAACAGTTCAAGTTAATTAAGCACAATAAGAGAGAATCCAGTGCGGCTTGTCTCCAAAAATTTGATTGATGAGGGTCATAAAAGCCATCTGTTCTGGACACCTGTTTGTACACCCCCCTCCTCTCCCTGTACAGCCCAGTGACCTAAATATGAACTTATGAACCTAAGAAGGAATTTCGGAGGGAGGGAAAATGTGTTGGGATATGAAGTGAAGTGACATTCAGCCAAGTATGGTGACCCATACTCAGAATTTGTGCTCTGCATTTAACCCATCCGAAATGCACACACACAGAGCAGTGAACACAAACACACACACTGTGAGCACACACCCGGAGCAGTGGGCAGCCATTTATGCTGCGGCGCCCGGGGAGCAGTTGGGGGTTCGATGCCTTGCTCAAGGGCACCTAAGTCGTGGTATTGAAGGTGGAGAGAGAGCTGTTCATGCACTCCCCCCACCCACAATTCCGTCCGGCCCAAGACTAGAACTCACAACCTTTCGATTGGGAGTCCAACCCTCTAACCATTAGGCCACGACTTCCCCATATGTGCTTTTTAAACTCTGAAAAGGGTGAAATCATGAAAATAGTATATAAGGGAAGATTTTATTAAGGTTTTAAATACACAGTGCATTTCAAGAAAAAGGTTATAAACACAGACGAAGTGGAAACAATGTAAAAATGTTGTTAAAGTTGTTACAAATTAAATAAAAAGAAAACTAGGTTACTGGTTATTCATCTAAAACAACCAAACAAGTAAAACAACTATCAGATATGTTTCATTAAGCAACACGTGAAAAAGTTTGATAGCTTTTAGCATTCCAATTTAAAAAGGTGTTTTGTTTCCTGCTAGAAAACTAGGTTACAGAGTTTTATAGCATTTGTACCTTACCTCAAACTAAAAAAAAGAAGCGAATGTAAAGCAGCGATACACGTGGTGTATGTCACGTCGGGATAAAAAGTTAAAACATAAGAAAAAAGATGGTAGGCATTTACGCTGATCTAAAATAAAATACATCAGACAAGATACTTGTCAAATCTATGCAGTACTTTACCACTAACTACCATTTTAAAAATCAAGACTATTACTGACAGAGAGAAAGACTTTAAACAAAAGAAAAAAAGAAAAAAAGATTGTGTTAAAAAGATTGTGTTAAGCAAAGTGTTAAGGCATCTCCGTTGAGTTGACCTCAGCACCGCTGACACACTTAGAATGAGGCTCGGGAATGCTTCAGAAAAGCCACTATCCGGTAATCATATTTGCGGTTACGATTTTGACATGAGCAACCGCGAGGTCAGACTGAGCACCGTAGACAGTGATGAAAGGGTCACGTACGACACGAGCGAGGATCATGATCTGTTTTTCACCGTAAAAGATTGGTGTTTATTTTACAATTATGTCTGGGGTGATCGAAAAGATGGAGGCGACGATCCTCTATTCGCAGGGGAATGGAACGGTGTCACTCCAGGAATGCGTTACAGAGTGCTCGGGGATCACATTAACAAGCATGCTGATGATTATATATATATTCTTTGCAGCAACCGCCTTCTGGATTTACCTGAACCTGCATGGCCAATATCTGAAGAGGACCATCTTAAATACTATAACATTAAATTTTCGTTTCAGTGGAAAGACGTGCCTGCATTAGAGGAAATATTTGGGAAGATAGACAAAATTTTTAAGTGGTGTGAGGCGTTTGACAAATACAACAATATAAAAGTGAAACTGTTTCACCCTGAATAGTGTGTGACCAGTCGGAGAGGGGTTCATGTGGCCCCACCTACCATCTATAATCATCACCACCAACATGACTCAAGAAAATACTTCGCCAGCTCCACACTTTGTATGCGATAACAACGCATCCGCACCGTGGTCAGCGATGGACAATGATGCCTGGCTGAACAAATTCTGTACAGAGCTCGGATACCATAACCGCCTTTCTCGCAAAGTACAAACCACAACCACCTCCCCACGCTGGTCCATCTGGCACAGCAATTTCTGAAAACATCTCGGACACTGTTGACGGATGCATCGGGGTGATTGGACATAAGATCATTAAACGGATGTCAGGTCGATCATCCTTTACAAACACAACATCATGTCTCTATGAGGCACCTGCATTCTATTTTCTGGGGTGTTTTGAGCAACTCTTGCATAAATTGTGTAAACCTGATCTGAAACTCATTCGGGCACAAACCTTGAAACTGTTTGGTTTAACACCGCATCAGCAGAGAATTCAGGTTGTTGTCGATGGCGTTCTGTGTGAGCTCAGAGATGATATGTACATAGTGGAAGGTCTGGCAGAACTCCGGACGAAACTTGTGGATGAAACTTGCGAGCAGGCCATTTACGACGCTGTTGACAAGCTGGAAGAAGAGTACACCTGCTGATTCTGATTAACCGGGGGACATGGGTAACCTCTGCAGGACAAACTGTCTGGGAAAACTCATATTTAAAAAAAAATTAAGAGTGAAATAACTTGTTTATTGCATAAGAATATAGATGATGAGAGTGAATGTTATATGGATAATAAACGTTTAATGAAATTAAAAAAACAAATGTTAGCTGTGAGGGGCATGTCGGAGGAGTGGTGTGTTATGACAACTCAGTGCCTCACAAACAGGTATAACCCTCGCATGACTGTTAAAAATATTCTTTAACGTATGACTGAATGTGAAGAAAGTCTTAAAATAGGTAACATTTCATGTCTTTGTACTTATGTAACCGATGTGTGTGTAATGTTGTTGTCAGGAAATGATCCGACAGACGTATATAAAATTATTGACATTGACATTTTTTTAATGTGTGTGAAATTCCTTCAATATCTAGATAATGTATAATTAGATAATGTACAACCAATCATATTGAACCCGTATGTGTCTTCTGCAATGATTACAAATAAAAACCTTTTGACTCTAATAACTCGGTCATTGTTTTGTGTAAACAGTAGTGTTGGTAAGATGCCTGAATTCATGAAAAAAGTGTACTACAACCCAGCGCACCCTGGTTCTTTGGGAGGTAAAGAACGATTAAAACGTGGTGCACTACAGGAAAACGGGGGAAACTCTGAAGGATAAAGAAATATCAGATTGGCTATCATCTCAGGACACTTATACATTACACAAGACAGCACCTATCAAATACAAACGGAATAGAGTGATAGTGTACCGAAAAGATGTACAGTTTCAAGCAGATCTGTTTGACATGTCTGCCTATTCAAAAGAAAACGATGGTATCACATTTTTACTGACTTGCATAGATGTTTTTAGCAAGTATGCATGGGTGCGTCCGCTGAAGAATAAGACAGGTGCAGAGGTTACAAAAGCATTCGCCTCTATACTGAAAGAAAACCGTATACCTCAAAAATGACAGACCGATAAAGGTACAGAATTTTTCAACAAACATTTCCAACAACTGATGAAAAAGTATAACATACATCATTTTGCTACAGCAAGTGATGTTAAAGCTTGTTGTGTTGAGCGTTTTAATCGAATGATTAAATCATATATGTGGCGGTTTTTAACAGCTATCAATTCAAAGCGTTACTACAATATCTTACAAGATCTTATCGAAGGATATAACGCCAGTTATCACAAAAGTATTAAAATGCAACCGTTGGATGTTAATAAAAAAAATGAGACAGATGTGTTTAATAATCTGTATGGAAAGTTACGTGAAGGAACACTTTAAGTATAAAATAGGGATGTAGTTAGAGTTTCAAAAGTTAGAGGGGTATTTTCGAAGGGTTATGAGCAGAATTACACCGAGGAATTTTTCACTATAGCCGCGGAAACCCTCCAGTGTACAGACTACAAGATTATGATGGTGATGTTATCGATGGTTGCTTTTATGAAAAAGAACTACAAAAAATAATTGTGAACCAAGACAAATCGTTTAAAATGGAAAAGATTTTAGATAGAAAAAAGAGTGGCCGCAAAGTGCTTTGTCTTGTCAAGTGGCTGGGCTGGCCTACTAAGTTTTTCTCATGGTTACCAGAAAAGGAAATCGTGGACATACAGAATCCATTAAAGTAATAACCGGAGGTGTCATAAGTAACATTTGTGAAAAACTACACCATGAGTGAGGGCGGGTTTTATATCATGCTACCTTGTAATGCATCTATGGATGTTTACCCTGACAACTGTATCTCAAATTACAAAACGAGACTAGCAAGAAGTATGAACCTCAAAGGTCAATGGGAAGTCGGTTTAATCAAATTTTATTATCCTATTTCCTGGTATACATTTAATGAGGAGGATGCCGCCTTTATTATTAACACCGACCCTAATATACTGGGATATGATGAGAAGCATTACGAAGAGGACAGTGATGTGATTATCTACATTAAAGAAAAAAAATCTACAAAATGTATCTAAAGTGTGCAATACGTTTAAACCGGGTTATTATGAAGATGTACTATTTCTGGTTAGAGAAATCAACGCCAACCTTCCACCGAAAGTCACACTTGGTTACGATCACATCAAAAACAGGATATTTCTAAAGCACCGACAAACACGTCTTTGATATTTTATGGGAAGTTGGCTATTATTCTAGGATTAAAGTCTGTTGTGTCTCTAGGAACTGCAAAACAACAACCCGAAAATAGTTCTGACGGTACACCTGTCGTCACATACGCACCGCATCAAGCTGACATAAAAGGGGCATTTTATAGCATGTACATATACAGTGATATGTGACCAGTCACGGAATGTAGGGACACAAGTCGGTTCTGGGGCATTTTGAGTTATTCACAGATTCTGAAAGTGTAGTCTCCAAGCTTTCCAACGATGTGTAACTCATGGAAATCTGATAATATTTGGAGAAGTTGTGGCCATTTGAAGGTAGGCACTCAAAAAAGCTAAAAAAGCAGAACATAGCCTCTGAAGATTGTGCAGTTCTCACTGCTGCGAGTGACAATGGGGCTCATTTACATCTCATTTAGATAAGCCATACCCCCTGCATAGCAACGACAGACACAACGGGAAAAATCGGACTGCATACTATTAATAATAAAGGAGAATGTGCATTGTAAATGTCAGTACTTTATATTTTTTGACTTTTATAAAAATGATTTAGAGGCTGAAATATGTGAGTTTTATCTTTTTATAAAAAATCTTTAATCTTTCAAATGTAGCCATCATTTTTTATGTTATTATTTTAATGTTTATGTAAACAAAAAGTACATATTGATGCTAATTTTATTTTGTTATTTGCTGGTTGTCTACATAAAACTTGGTGAATTGATTTCATTGTGTAGCATTAGGACTTTTTTAACAGGATTCTGTGATAACCGATGAGCTAGCTAATAACAATAGGTAGATATGGGAAGGTCTAAACATGGACTAAACATGAGATAACGTGTACGTGGTCTTAGAATGAACACAAAACTACAAACTTTGATGTTTATGGAAACTCACACCATAAGAAACAAAAGTATTCTTGCAGATCTTGATGCCTCCAATGAAAAGTCGTTCGGGCACACTTTCTCTTTGTCGGGGTTTTCTTTGTGGATGTAACCATCTCCGAAGTTTTTACTGTGCGTCTGTTTGCCTCTAAATGTTACGGATTTTCCCCATTTCTCTGTCTATTTCCCCATCAAATGTTACTATCGATATAGCCTCTGATATCTTACGGTCCAACTCGTCTGATACCAGTCCAATACATTCTTCCTCGTCATCATCTTCGCTCAGTTGTAGATTAGGAATATTACAGTCTTATTATGCCGCTTTCAACGTCGCTCAGATCGTCTTCAGAATCAGTGAGCACTTGTTTATAAGCATTCGGCTTGTCGAAGTACTTCAAAGCATTTTCGGTGTAACGGCCACGGTTCAGCTCATCTGTGTTCATCTTTGCGGCGTCCATCTTCATTGAATTTTGATATCAGCTAGAGCCGTCCAGAGCGCTGCATACTAAGTAGCTTCGCTTCCCTCGGAGGGCGGGGGCAATAACAAAAGAAACAAAAGCCGGCTTATCCAGAATGGAAATACAGACAGACAATGAAACTCCCTACTGCGTGCTAGAATCTCCGACAAACAAGCTGATTTCAACCTCAAAATGTACGCTTTCAAATATACCAATAATGTTATCTCAAACACGGAGAGGCTTCTTTTGTGATATCAACTATCAGATTCTGAAAAAAAACAAAAATCACCAATTTTGAAAAAAAAAAAAACGCTTCTTTCTCATTTTGTTCGAAAATTTTGCTGCCGATTTGTGTCACTGGTTTCCGTGATGGGTCACATATGATCGAATATCAATCAGTAGGTGATTCGTATGTACCGCTACTAGAAGAGGCAGAGGATGTACAGAACAAGTCCACATACTGTGTAGAATAATCGAAGGCTTCCAAGACAAGAAACTCGATTATTATATCACCTTTGTGGATTTCAAGAAGGCATTCGATTCAATCAAGAGGTCAACCATGTTCGACATACTAAGACATTATGGAATCCCAGACAAAACAGTAAGAGCGATCCGCACAATATACAACAAGTCAAAGAGTCACGTACTAGTTGAAGGGAAGCTATCAGACCACTTCGACATTACAACAGGCGTCCAACAAGGCGATACCCTAGCTCCCTTCCTATTCATAATCGTCATAGACTATGTATTAACTCGAGCCGAAGAAGAGCATGCAAAGAACACATTATCGTGCAGAATCGTAACACACTTAAAATTAGGGATGCACGATCATGATTTTTCATGGCCGATTCCGATACCGATTTTTTTACAAGCAAACTGGCCGATTCCGATACCGATTTCCGATTTTCAAGATTTTATCAAGCAAAAAACAAGAAAGAATGAAAGTATATATAAACAGGATGTTTATTTTGGTATTTAACTGGCTAAACTGGGTTTTGGCCATTGAAACTGTAACCATTTGAATTAACAGCAGTAACTGCGCAGTAAGCATTCAATACAAACATAGGCCGACATTTCGTTTTTGTTTTTAGATTGGATTGAAACCTTAAATGAAAACATTAACTTTAACCATGTAATTTTAAAGGCAACAACTGTATAGTTCAACAATCCAAACAACAAAATGAAAACACATTCAACACTCCAAACAAAAATGTTCGTTTTTAAATTTAGTGTAAAGAAAAAAGGTCTTTACCAGTGAAACTAAATAAAACCAAAGTAGGCTATATAAATAAATTATTCCAGAATGTTAAATCCAATTATGTTAAGTGCATCGAATACAACAAAGATGCTACAGCAGGTGCGTTTTAAATCATATTACGTCAATGTAATTTTAAGGTAAAATAAATAAACATTCATCCTATAGCCTACAGAACTGACGTTTACTTCTTGCTTTTCAAAAGTGCATGCGAGCGTTTCAAAACACGAGCGCCTAGAGGCGTGACGTGTGGGCGGAGCTAAAGAATCACGAGCGCGAGTAGGCTTTTGCGTTGAGAGCGTTTGGAAGTTGTGACACAGATCCAGAGGCTGAGCAGCATCAGCAAAGGCGTCTCTATGTGGTATGTACTGAAACTGTATATATTTGCTTAGCGGTTTTGGAAAATGACTAAGTTCCACTTTATGTCGTCTTTTTAAAAAAAAAAATTTTTTTAAGCTGTACATGTGGAAAGTGCAGTTTGATGACAACATCGCATGTTGTTTACTTGATGTGCTTACGCGCTGATAGCTAAGTTAACAACACAGAGATATTTGAAGCAGTTTTACTCACCGCATGCGGTTCCAACACATGATCGTGACCCTTTTTCGTTGGGACTGCATTATCCTTAAGAAATAAACGATGTGCAAATCCGGCGTCAAACTGGGCCTTGTTTGTAAAACAAGCATTTCGAAATGCAGGGAACAAACAAAAACACTTGCACAACTCAGTTGATTCTCTTTAAAAATAAACTCCATCCACTGGTCCCTTAATGCTGTTTCTCTTTTGGTAATCTGTGCAGGGTTGTCTTGCCCTGGCAACCAAAAACACACTTCTTTTGTGACTTTTCGTGACGCTCTCGCTCTGATCAGTGAATGCCTGTTGAGCTCTCAGTGCTCTGCTATATGGGAGCGCGCGCTCTTCCGGCAGAAGTGCCTTAAGACCCATATAAGGAAATTCCGCTCCATTTAACGTCACACAGACCCATACTCGAAAAAACTTTCCGAAACTTGTGACAAACCGGAAGAGGTTTTTTTGGAACAAAAATACTCCTTCAAACATACAACTTAATTTTTGAAACTTTGTCCATGTTTAGCATTGGAATCCAACTCTTTAACAGTGTAAAAAATTTCACCCCCCCTTTAAACAAACAAAAATTGACAGATTATAGCCTGTTATTATGTAGAGCCTAGCTTATTATTATTATTATGGGTACTCCGATCGGCCGATCGTTATGCGCATCTCGTCAGTAAAGCCGGTTCTCTAATCAGCGGTCAATTCCATCAGGTGTGTGATTTCACATAGAGCAGCTGTAACTAGCCATCGTTTACTGAGAAGATGCGCAAATAAACACTGAAAATGAACGTGGATTTGCGCATCTTCTGAGTTAACAAAGGCTCCGTGTATCAGCTTCTCTATGTGAAATCACGCACCTGATGGAATTTACCGCTGAGGCCATCCTTAAAAATATTTGGGTTTGCATGCAGTAACAGTCATTTTTTTAAAAAAAAGGGTTGGTAGGTCGGTCTATATATATATATATATATATATATATATATATATATATATATATATTTTTTTTTTTTTCAAGTTTCAATGTAAAAAAAAAAAGTAAATTTTTGTGATCGTGATGATGTTGGTATTAATTTTTAAACAAATTAGCATATTGTGATGTCACTGACTGGGTCTTCCACCCCTGCCTTCGGGCGCATCATTGCAAACCTAATTTTGATGCAGGCTATATAGACCACAAACTAATTTAAATCTTTGTCAGAAACATGTTTATTGCATGAATTTCAGGTGAGAAAAAAAATGAGGTAGCTACTGTTTTACTTGCATCCACCGCTACTTATCAATGAAACCTACAAATGAGAGAACGTTTACTTTGCTTTCTTGGGTTGTGGCTTTTGTGAAAAAAAATCCTGTTTGATTTGAGTAACGAGTGTTCATTGAATTGATTTAGTTTCTAAATTTAAAGCTTGTAGCTAAAGATCAGACATCTCAGTGACTCGTAATGTGAGTGGGGTGGAGGCCAAGACAATCATGAATATATGGGTTTTTAATAATTGACTAATAATACATCAGACTACAAATCACACAGAGTAAATATGCGTACGACAATACAGACAGTACACTTTGTACAAGACATAACGGAATCCAAGTGAGGGAGGGAGGGAGGGAGGGAGAGAGAGAGAGAGAGAGAGAGAGAGAGAGATCACAGAATGAGCTCAGGTAAGAAAATCATAGACAGTAAACTTTTTGAAAGCCAACAACGACTCAAATCATAGACACACTTTAAGCAGCATTTAAATCTCCATAGAAAAATGATACTTGCAAAGTGTCCAGTGTGCGTGAGCATGGTCTTTTCGTGACGCTTTGTGCGCAGGTCTTTTAAAACCAGCGTGCGCGTGCTGGAGACCGGCGCCCGCTGGAGCAGCATGGTCTTTTGTCTTCCAGCCCGGGGGTTGCGGTGGAATCGTGTGGTATTTGAAAGGTTCAACAAACAATGTTCCAGAATTCGTCTTCCTTGTGTGGAGAGGCGAATAGTTGAATAAACTTCGTAAAGGAAAGAAAACAAAACAACGAAAATGACAGCTTCCGGAGGAGCCATGATAATGGCTGTCCTCTCCGCCTCCTGGCTGGAGGGGGGGACGGCGATATGAGCGTGGCCCAAGGCCGCGCCGATGGACTTGTGGGAGCGACGAGGGTCGCAGGAGAGCAGCATGTGTGAAGGAAGAGAGAGGAAGAAGGGAAAGCGGACCTTGTTCGTAGAGCTGTAGTCAAGTCCGGCTTTGTCGAGTCCAAGTCAAGTCCAAGTCCAGGACTAGTCGAGACCGAGTCAAAACCGAGTCCAAAGAGGTTCGAGTCCAAGTCAAGTCCAAGTCCAAAAGTTTCGAGTCCAAGTCCAAGACCGAGTCCAAATGAAAGAAAAAAGGGTCCTCTTCAAGACCACATACTTAACTACTGATAATGTTTGTGATGCGAGAGAAAGCATATCTCCTATTCTAAGAAAATAATTTTACATTATTATTTGTAATGATCAAAAAGCATGTGCAAAGTAACAACTCTGTAGGACAGGGGTCTCCAAACTAGATCCTGGATGGCCAATGTCCTGAAAATTTTAGCTCCAACTAGCCTTAAAACACCTGGAAGATTAGTGTGTCTAGTAAGAGCTTGATTAGGTTCAAGTGTGTATAATTAGGGTTAAAGCTAACAGGGGCGTTAAACAAGATCCTGGGCCCTATGCATAGGCAGTCCTGATGGGCCCCCATGGCCCCCACCCATGAAAATATCCAGGTAAAAAATATATATTTCAGATTCATACTTTTCAAGGGCCCTCTCTTCTAGAGCTGAAGCCGACGGGTTCGGTCGGGTTCGGGCTTAATTTCTATCATCTTACGCGGGCTCGGGCCGGGCTTGGGCTTGCGCTCCGGTTTGCGAGGTAAACGAGCAGTAATGTGATGTGTTTCGATTAGCGCGAGGAAGATGCGAAAATGAATGCTGAGCAGGTGTAACGGAGGCTTGCCTCTGGCGATTACGTTTTGGATGCACCAGCAACTAAAGCAAACTCTGAGGTGTGGAAAAGTTTTGAACGTGTTTATAATAAGAATAATGAGTGAATAATGACGCACCATCAGTGAGCGCAGGAGCGCGCTGAAGACATCTACAGTGGATTCAATCATTTTCCTCCACATAAACATGTAGACCTAGCCTAATCTCTGTGAGTAAAGGTTTTTCAAATGATAACTAAATATTCATTGAGTCTTAAATGCATAATGTTGACAGAGTATTTACACTAATGTTGGCATATTCTTTTATTAAATATCATCTGCTAGTGCGAAGCAAATCCGGCGGAGCCTTTATCTTAATTTCGTTATTGCCAAATACCCATCTTAATTTAAAATCTATCTTAATTTAATTTTTTTTTAATGACTCATTTTTATTGGTGCGTTGGTCTATTTGTAGGTTAAATGAGCCTATGTCTAGAGTGCTGAGATGTTACGATGTCACAGAGGACTTATTTTATTTCTTTATTCCAACTTCCAAGTGGTGTAGTCTACGTTAGTTATTACTAAATTATGTTAAAACATGAATAAATTACTCATTGTTGACAAAAGGCAAAAGAGCTGTGTGCGTGCACACATTTGAATAATGTCGGGCTGTAAACGGGCTCGGGCTTTTAAAAAGCTGTCAATCAAAATGTACTTGTCGGGCTCGGGCCGAAACCTGTCGGGCTCGGGTCCTTTCGGGCCTAACTTTTAAGGCCCGATTACAGCTCTACTCTCTTCCTTTGGGGCCTTGCTAATGAGTACTGGTTTTACCCCCAGTACGACCCTGGGAGCTAAACTTGGATAAACAAACAAAGTTTGGGACTGTAAGGTCAAATAATTTTTATGCACTTTATTTTTTGTTGACATTATATCTGTGGTCAAAAATGTATATGACTATGCCTAATTGGCACAGTGCACAGACACGCAAAGCTCGAGATATGACAAATGCGCGCAGCAAGGCTAGAATGGATACGTTTGGCTCTACTGGACATGTGCACATAAATACAGCGAACTTTTTTGTCATACTGTACTAGTGCTTGCATAGACTAGTTGAGCTCTGTCGGAAACAATCGACTACTCCAGCATGCATTAACCATAAAGTTACAAAGTGTTTGCAAGTACGACGTGAATTTTAGAATTACAATATTGCGTGGAGCTGTTACTATATGACCTTATCTATGTTGCATGTAAAAATAAAATATGTAATGTATTAGGGTTGTGCCTGAAGCTGAATACCTTATTCGGAATGGAACGGATAATGGCTTAAAAAACGAATAACGCTCAAGGAATAATTCTGCCTGAATACTCGGCTAAAGCTGACAGAGTCTGGTGTTTGCTAGATAACAGGTGAGCCAGGGCATCAGCGCCAGAAGTGAATGAATGTAAACTTTATGAGTGAAAAGAGAGCAAATCAAACACCGCATTGTTGTCGCCTCTCTTTATCTCTCAGAAACCAGAGCGTTGCAAGAGTAATTTTACCTATAATAATACATCATAGCTACACGTTATATTATTTGTATATATTTAAAAGGCAAATATTGAAAGCTTAGGCTACCATATGATACGAATGAATGGAATAAGCACAGCGAGCTCGCCAATCAAACAGCAGCGTTGCGCGTCTCAGTCTCTCAAAAACCAAATCAGTTCTCTCTCAAGAGTAGGCTAATAATCAGCTTCGATACAGATACATTGTCTACTTGTCCTACATGTTTGCATCTTTACCTTTTGCTGGTTTGCGCGGAACACACACATCATGCAAATGTGGTTTTGTTTTGAAGGAGAAATTTTTTATTTTATTTTTTTGCTGGACTCGGTCGAGACCAACTAGGAGACTTGGCGAGTCCAATGGCCAAGTTCAAGACAAGTCCGAGTGCAAATTCAACGAGTCCGAGACAAGTCCGAGACGACAGAAAAATGTCTCGAGTCCGGACTCGAGTCCAAGACCGGACTCAAGTACTACAGCCCTGCTTGTTCGGTCGGTTCTTATGGCTTGGGATGGTTCACGCCTCTTTTCGCGTGAACAACCAATGAATGTCCGCGATCTGAAGCGGGGAAAAGTTCCTTTGTCTCTGTGGAAACACCCACCCTACTAACTTTGGGGCTTGTTAGATTTCAGCAGTGATATTCTAGCAAGTTCGTTATTCCAGATTAATACATTTTTCATCACTTTGCTTTAGATAAATGGGTCTGTCAAAGCATAACGATTAAACAGATACCAAAAATAATGTATATAAATGATCAAAACATGAAGTTTCATTCAAATGCAGAATTACACACATTTAAAGATTTGATTAACACATGATAAAACTGCAGATTCTCCAATTTATATGGGGAATCTTTAATGCACCAAAGCAATACTTCATACATTGAGACCATATTGAATAAGTAATAGTTTAGGATACATTGAGAAAAAGGTACCAGTGAATGTTTCTTTCCTGTCCTGTTGCCCAGTGGGGTCTTAAAGCTTTACGACCTGGTCAGGAGTGGGTGTTGCAGAAACATGGCTCTCTTTGAGAAAGTTAAAATGAGGAGAAACATTTCCAATTTATAAACTAGTAAAATTATAATCCTCGCATAACAAGGATTAACCATTGTACCCACAAACATATTCAAAATACATATTATTAAGGACTTACATAAAAAGCATAAAGAAACGTTCGTTTGCGTGTGTGTGCTTATGTGTGTGTGTGTGGGGGGGGGGATTTCATGTCCCCTTTGAGGCTCGCCCAGGTGACTCTGGAATTTCTTGTCGTAAATAACTGTCACTCAAGGCAGGATGTGGCCGACTTTAGGGCGGCCAAAATGGTGAATTATGTAAACAACGAAGGTCCTTGTTTACTCACGTTCTGGTCTTTGAGTTCAGAATGTGTTAAGAGTCAGGATTCATTAATATGGAACAGATGGCTGAAATACCATCAGCTCATTAGTGTTACATCTCCCCCTTTTCCGTCGGATGAAGTCCCTGTGTGGACATCATCGGACGGCAATCATCACTATTGGCAGATGAAAGGTGAATCATGACGGCAGATTGTTCAAGATGGCAGGTGGTTCCTGGAGCTGAGGATTCAGCTTAATGACGTTCGGTGTTGTCTTTGACTTGGCACCCCCTTCCATCTGAGACCTCCAGCCACAGTTGTCGTGAGTTTGGCTGTAGAGGTTTGCATCTCGTTGAGTATCCTGTATAGGATGAAGGTCACGCCAAGAGTCAGGGTGTGACCAATGACAATGGAGATGCACCGTGCAGTGTCGGCAGCAGTCCAGGCTCGGACTGCAGATGACGAGTTCAGAAGGGGCTGTCGAGACAGTGCTTGGAGGGCTTTGTCGACGGGAATAATGCTGGTCGTAGCTCAGTGTAGCTGAGCGCACAGGAGTGTTGACGAGCCATCTGTTACCCACAATCTCTGCTTGTGTTTCTGTGACTTGTGTAAGAGGCTTGGCTTCGGCAGGGCAGCGCGTATTGCTGACCCGGGGTTGCAAACCGCAGATTCCTTCAGCGTTGTGTCTGAGGAAGGGTTTGCTAAGGCAGAGATAATGAATGTCTTTGGTCAAAGTACACATGTGCATGTTTGAGGCCAGGTACAGCTGTGTGTCGCTGTCGTGGTAGGCCACCACATCTGGAATGTGTGTCTTGTTGTGGGTGTTGCTTTTCCACATCCTGACACTGACAATGTCTTTAGGTCTGTAGACTTGGCTTGACTCACTAATGAGTTGGTTCAGGAGCACATTCACTTCTCTCTGTTTGGGGTAAATGTGCCGTAAGAAGGCACTATCCAGAGAGTTGGCCAGGTGTATTTGGTGTAAGACAGCACAGTTAACACAAGGCTTAAGGGTATCATGTATGGTGGGGTTTTACTCGTGGTTAGGCTGTCATTGGAGGAGCTAACCTCCCACAGCATGTCTGTTGTTAATGCTGTAAACAGCTGAGTCTGGGTAAAGTCCTTCTGGAAGACAGTAAACAGTGGTTTCAAGGAGTTTACGGTCTGGTTCGCTGCATTGACACTGGACATAACAATGTTAAACATTCTGGCGGCAGCAGCGGCTCTGAGCAAAGCTCCCGGGAACTGTTTGGAGCGGTCGTGGTGTCCACTTAACTCCATTTGTGTAACAGTCACTTTCTCATGTTGGCTGAACATTTACACCGGCCTCAGTGTGAGTGAGGGAGTCCTCTCTCCAACGGATCCCTGTACAGCTGTTCGGTTACAGTGCTGGGGTAGTGTGCCCTGTTGTCGGTGATCAGGAGTCTCAGCGGTTCTCTCGGTGGCAGCTGTCCTCTCTTTGGCTGACAGCACGGCACGGCAAACCACAGCAGCATCCTGGTACAGATAATAGGGAGAGAGAGAGAGAAAGGGGAGAAAGAAACAAGCGAGGGCTGTCTTTGGTTGGACAGGACAGCCTCTTTGCTTAGTGGGCGGTGACTGGGTTTAGCTCGCCCTGGCTCCTGTTTTGCCACATCTTGCTGCGGTCTGTATCATGCAGTGGTCTGGGGCGTTGATTGTCAGTGACTGTAGACTGGTTGCCAGGGTGGATGGAGGGGTCTGAGAGGTGGTAAAACAAAGTCATTATGGAGGTTTCAGAAGCCCGTATGTCCGCTATGTTGGTCTGTGTAGACAACGGAGCCAGCGTAAGCAATTCTGAGGTAGGCAGTTTAGCTAGTAAAGTTCTTATGCTGTGTGTAATCACTTCAACCTTGAGTGTGGGTGGGTGGGTTGGGAGTGACCACAGAATGTTGTTTAGTGTGCCAGTTTTGGCAAGGGTGTCAGTTTGATCTTTTAAGTCCTTGTCTAGACTTGGTAGCTTCGAGTGCCCTTTTACCTTCTTCCAGTACACGATCACATTGTGTGTTTTTGTGATGTTATCACATTGCTGGAACAGGTGTTGGTGTTTGACATGCTTGTTGTTTGCAGTTTTGAAGCCATTCTGTTTACAGCATGGAAGATGGCACACGACACTGAGTCTAGCATAGTTAGAGTCTGTACAGGCTTTGTTCACACAGATGTTGAATTCAGCTGGTGAGTTGGCATAGTCGAGCAGACACCTGTTGAAGGTCGCCAAGTGTTAATGTCAGTTTGGTATTGCGAGGTGTAGCAGCTTCATCAGTCTCACTGATGTTCTGGTGGGAGACTGTGTATATTGCGAGGAGTTGGTCATCTGTCAGATCCATTCTGCACACCTGGTCTTTGCTCACCGACATGACAGATGTGATGGCGACAAATTTGAAGGGTGCAGTGAACAATGTGTTGTTTGTACTCCCTTCAGGTATCAGTGCAAGTGGAATGGGCTCAATGACAGGTAGTACTAGTTCAAAGTCATTAAAGTCATGGCTCACTAGCCATCCCAGCCGGTAGGCCTTGGGAATGTTGATGTCTGTTGCCGTGCAGTTGTTGCACAGGATGTAGACTATACAAGATGACATTTCAGTGAGGGGTGTGGCTTCAAGTGTGGGTCCAAGTTTCACACATTCAGGTGAGGATTGGAAGAAACCCAGCGTGTGGTGTAAGGTTTGACCACATTGCAGGTTGAGCCGAACAGCGACCCCTTTGGTGTAAGCTGGTACCACCGTACCCTGTTTGTTGATTAAGGTACAGAGGTATGAACTTGAGCTTGTCGTTAGGGTTTTGTACTCATGGTTGGCTGCTGGGGTTCCCGTGACCTCTGTGACCTGACCGTCTGGCTCTGTGGGAGTTCCCGTGACCTCTGTGACCTGACAGTCTGGCTCAAGGAACCTGTGTGGCAGGAGGGAAAGAGGCTCTCGCCCTTGAGCAAAGTCTTTTAGCTGTTTGAAGTTCAGAAAAGGGTCAAAGTGTTCTAGCAGGTCTTTGTCGATGAGAAATGTATGAGTGTTCATTGGTGGGACATACATGGGATGTATTAGACTCATCAGAATGATTGTCAGGTGAAAGGAAACAACCTGTTCAAACTGGATGTCGTTCTGTCTGTACGCCTGTACATTCAGTTCATAAGTTTGAGGTGTAAGAGTTTGATCTTGTCTCTTAGCTTCAAATTGGAGTCTTTTGAAAAGGTGAGATGAGATCACAGTCAGGTTTAATCCTGTGTCGATCAGGTCTTCCCTGCTGACTCCTTTTCGGCCCACCCCCTTTTTGAGAAGGCTGCCCAGGAATGTTGGCATCAGGGCAGGTGTGACGATCGATGGGTGGTGAGGACCGGTCTTGTGTAGCTCGCTGCGAAGGCAGGTAGTCAAAAGAGCATTTTCTGGTACCTTGTGTTTGTGGTACCTGGTGTGAGGACCTGTGCTGTCTCGTTCAGGGTGTGCAGCTGTCGGCTGTGGAGCTTGGGTGTTGTTGTCACTTTGTGCTGTGACAGTTAGCTCTGTGGTCTGTGGATGACGGGCAGTTTTCTGGGTGCTTGGCTAATCTTCCTTGCGATTTTTCATGTGAAGAAGCTCTTTCAGCACCCTCAGGATCTCTGCTGTCTCAGACGTGGCTGCACTGTGTTTTTCTGACGTGGGCTCAGGATTGAGCTTACCAGTGTCATGTCGAGAGTGGTTCCACTGCCGGCTGTCGGGGCTTTGTGTCCTGGATGGTGGGAATCGCCGCTCTGGTGCGTTGGATGAGTACCACCACGATTGTGTTGCCCTCTGCTGGCTTGGAACGGTATTGACTCTCTGTAAAGATGTCTGTGGTGTTGTAGGGCGCCATCTAGGGTTAACTCCAAGCAGTGCTCAGAGACAGAGACTTTGGAGTTTTTCACAGTCTTTTCACAAATAGTCTTTTGCTTGGTGCAAGCTTTGTAGGCTAAGTTCCGTAACTCTTGTGTAGTCCTGTTACGTGGACACGCTGGGACTCTGAGATGAAAACTCCAACTGGCATGTAGGTTTAGGAGGAACAGAGTTTTTAAGTTGACATCCTGTTCCATATCTGGTTCGTTGCATGCTCCGAAGTAGGCTTTTCGTAGCTGACTACAGAAAGTCTGTGGGTTTTCAAGTCGGCCCTGTTTGAGGTCCATAGCAATAAGAAGCCCATGGTCTGAGTCTGGATCAGAGAATTCAAGAATCAAAGTTTGTAGCAGTTGCTGGTAGTACGCTTTGACAGTCTCTGGTTGACAATCCAGAAAACAATGCACATCACAGCTGGAAGTGATTTTTAACAGGTACAATGTGTTCACGTCTGTCATGTTGGTGACAGTTTGCAGATGAAAGTCAATGGCTTGTAAAGAAGCATGAACGTCCTGTCGTCCTGCAGGATCTGTATTGAACATAGAGATGCTTCTGGCTAGCTTGTCAAGTTCTCTGCGAGCCGTGCAGGGTTTAGTGGCATGCGTTCTCTGGAAGGGTTCTCTCCCCTCCGTTGTTGACAGGTGTTCTTGTAAGCTGGCTGGTGATTTCTTGAGCCGTGAGCTTACACCCCCTTTTTCAGCTCTGGGTTCTTGGCTGGAAGGGTTGGAGTGGTGGGCCTGCTTTCTGTAGCTCTGGATCTGTGTCGTCCTCTTTCTCGCGCCGGTTCTGGGTCTCGAGGAGGAGCCGATCAAGATGACTCTGGGTTGGGGCCTGGTCCTTCCAGGCCTCCTCCGTGATGTTGCTCCGTTCACTGATCCGTGCCAGGGCGACGAGAATGTGAACTAGGCTTTCGAGGATCCTGGCGTGTTCTTTGTAGTAGTCGCTTTGGTTTGGATCACGTGCCATCAGTTCATCTAGCTCGGTGTCTAGTTGCTCTGGGTGCTGCAGGCTACTGGTGTCCTTGGGCAGGAATGGGGTCATCACTGCTTTCAACCATGTCGAGAGGTGGCCCCCGTGGATTGCTGGACTGGATGACTGGAACATCCTGACTCTCTGTCGGTGAGAGAAGCACAGCACACACACACAAAAAGACCAATGCAAGTTCGTTCTACGTTTAACGAGCTATATTCATATGGGCTGTGCCGTTTATGAGAATTTTGGGGCTGACTGATGCAAACAGTCAGACAGTTAAGTAGCCAATTAACTTGGGTCAACGAAGGACCTGAAATGGAGATTTGACAGGCAGTAGCCTAGCGGGTCGTGTGATGACACCGGCTGCTGGTTGTTGCTCTACTATTTAGCTTCCTTGGTGGCTCACAGGTTACTGTCTCTATGTGAAATGAAAGAAACAAATCACAACAGAACAGAGGATAGAAAAAGATCAAAGTGAAACAACACTTGAAATGAGATAAAAACAATAGAAACACAATGTGTTAGTGAGAATAAGGAGGCCTAAGCCTACTGCTAGGTTTTAAGATAGGGCCAACAGGTGAGTGGGCTATCTGGGTAGGAAACCTAGAAATATGGTGTGGCTTAAAGAAGCAAAAGGGTTAAACACTTAAAATATATCCGGGGGAATATCTAATATTCTGTGGCTTATAATAAGTGGATGGGTTTTATCACATTTGGTTCACCTGGGTGAATTGAAGTCATTCAGGTGGAAACCAGTGGCTTGGTCAACCTCTCCGGCGCTCCCCAAACACTCAACCGCAGTGTCCCCGGTCCTCCGTTACTCTGGCGTTGCACCCTCTCAAACAGCTTGTGACTTTTAACACAATTTTTGGAGTGCCAAATTACTGATGTCTCCACTGCGTGTCGCTAACGGACAGAGACAAAAGGAGCCGAGTTTCACTCGCAGCCAGTGGTCGGGCACCGGTCGGGCAGCCTTGCTCACTGGAAACCTGAGATGACTGTCCAATCACCAAGGGAGTTCTACAATCAAATACACAAAGGATGAACAAAAGAAACTTAAAGTTAATTAAGGTTTTGTTTGTTTAACATCAATTGAGTAAATATATCTGTAGAAATAAGAGGTAACAGCTATACCTAATAATGATAAAACAAAGAAAAGGAATTCTGATAGTAATATTAATTATCTAAATAACCTAAGCCAAAAGAGAGAAGAAAAATAATAAAAATAAAAATAAAAGAAAGGAAAGAAACACGGGAGAAGAAGTAGCTGGTTTTCACCACGGGGGGGGGGGGGGGGTGTATTGCATCTCTGTGCTTAACCTGCTGAGCAGAAAACTTAATTCAAATGAAAAATTCAAAACTAGTTTAAATCAAAATTTAAAATAAGCATGTAAGAATTAAAAGGAAAATCTGAATAATATCCTTTAATAACCCATGATAGCTGTAAGTTATCATTAATAATTATGAAATTAATCAAACAGGGTGAGATTAATCAAAAAGGGTAAAAGTGGACATGCAATTCAAAACAGAATGGAAAAGACAGAGGTCTGTTAGTCGATTTAACAGGAGACTGCCACTAGATGGCTTACCTTCTAAGTGGGTCAATCAGTAGTTGACCTGAAACATCTAGATTTCCACTATTAAACAATTACATTTTAATTCAAATCATGTTTGAACCAAACTCAAAGTAAATGTAAACAGTCAAAGGCAGGGAAAATTCTTTTGTTTCCCTGTAATAATATTCGCATGAGCAAAGCTGTAAATGCAAATAATTATCGAGAATTTAAACAGCTAATTCAATACCATAGTAATAGCAATAGCAATTAGAGCGCATTATCTGAAACGGCCACGGGATGGCGACTTTGCACTCATGCAAGCTGGAATCAGAAAGCAGGGGCGTAACTTGAAATTTCTAAACCACGAGTTCCCTCTGGTGTTTAGATAGCGGAATTACAATTTCAATATGACTTAGAATTTGATCTTTGTCAGGCTGATTTTCTGCATCAAAAATCACAAGTAACAAACAGAAACAGGTTTATATGATCTCTGAGGTGCTATATACTGCACAAGAGTGTAAGGACAGGATTCGTTTCACTGCCAAGACACAAATGTGAAAAACAGGAATTTTTTTTCATCTGTTGAACTCCCATAAACATTTATCAAAATAGCACTTATGATTTAAATGTTTTAGGTTAAGAAATCGGGTAGCTAAGCCAATTTTAGACCAGGAGTTTTTATCGTTTAATTTTTGAATATCACTGTGGTTCACCACAAATTCAATAACGATATTTAAATAGCAAGGCCTTTTTAACTGAATCAGAGGAACATCGCTCATGTTCAGATTTAAATGTTGCAACTAATAAAAGATTTCTCCATCTTTTGATTATTCATATTAAAATGTTCTCACTGTAAAAAGATTTTGGTCTTTCTTAACAGGATACTTTTAACATTATACTGCAGTTTACTTACATTAAAAATAACAGTGACTATCCTGTTACGTTTCTATAGATACCTAACGTGCTGACTGATCAGCTTTTTGCCTCAGTCAGTTAGGAGTGAGTTCGCGTCTTGCGACTTATCTCACAAGTACATAATTTCATAGCGCACGTGCAGAAATTATTAAAAACCATATACACAGATTGATTGCTCACAAAACGACGTTTGAAATGCCCGCATTCTCCACCAAAACTGTAACAACAATGAGTTGTACAGAATAATTAACTCAAATGATATATAGGGAATTTGAATAATTAATTAGGAATATGATTAATATATATATATATATATCTCATATGACAGTTACAATACATTTTATTGATTATGAAAAATAGCTCAATTGTCTATACCAATAAATCATTACAGGGCACTGTAACTTATGCCGCGTTTCCACCGAAATTATCCGGAACATTTTTACCAGGAACTTTTTTTCCCAGGAACTTTTTGCCCCCCAGACCTGTTACTTTCTGCGTTTCCACCGCGGTGTAAAGTACCGGGAAGATTAGGCAAATGACTGGTGACGTAGGTCCGCGCACGTTTCTCAATACAAAGTACCGCTGATAAAAAAAAAAAGTATGCTGATTTTGGACGTGCAACATCGGTAGTTAGTTCAGACTTTGTGCATTCGACTGGGGAGTGTGATGTCTGCAACTACGCAACTCTGGTAAATCTACAAACAGCAGCGTAACTATATATATATATATATATATATATATATATATATATATATATATATATATATATATATATATATATATATATATTATACTTGATAACTTCAGTCAGCTCGTCTTGGCTACTGCAATTTTCCCTACTGTATATTTACAATAAAACGAAATAGGATATCAAATACCACTGCCTCCTTTGGTTTTCATTTAAGCATAATAACAGCTGCAGAAATGTACTTAGTTCAGAGATATGTGTATATGCAGCCATTACAATGAAACGAAATATTATATAAATTTGCCCTTATTTATTTTCATTTTAACATATAGATAAATTGAATACAGACCAAAGAAAACCTGTTAGATTTACCCCGCAGCTGAATTATATTTTATGTTTAACCACTAAAGACACATCAGAGCCAGCGGCACATATCAGAAGGTCTATCCCAGGAGAGGCTGAGCTCCCGCTGATCGAGTGGAGCTCTCCGTCGCAGAGATCGGCGAAACACATTTTTTAAATAGGCGCTGTCTTTATAAATAAACCACAGATTTGAGTTTTAAACAACTACATTCTCGCCTGAAATACTTTTAAAATTACATTTCATGACACAATAACAGTAATATTTGAAAATGATCCAAATAAATGGAGGTTGAACTCAACCAATGCTGCGTGAACTCAGATGGCTTTGGCTAAAGCAATTTTCCCCTCAGTATATATACAATAACACGAAATAGGATATAAAATACCACTGCCTCCTTTCGTTTTCATTTAAACATAATAACAGCTGCAGAAATGTACTTAGTTCAGGGATATGTGTAACGTTATATACAGCCATTACAATGAAACGAAATATTATATAAATATGCCTTTTTTATTTTCATTTTAACACATAGATAAACTGAATACAGACCAGAGAAAACCTGTTAGATTTACCCCGCAGCTGAATTATATTTTATGTTTAAACACTAAAGAGACATCAGAGCCAGCGGCACATATCAGAAGGTCTATCCAAGCTGAGGCAGCTTCTCGGCGGATACATGAGGACTGAGCTCCCGCTGATTGCGTGGAGCTCACCGTCTCAGAGATCGGCGAAACACATTTTTAAATGCTGTCTATATAAATAAACATCAGATTTGAATTTTAAACAACTTCATTCTCGCCTGAAATACTTTTAAAATTACATTTCATGACACAATAACAGTAATATTTTGAAAATGTTGATCCGAATAAATGGTGGTTGAACTCAACCAATGCTGCGTGAACTCAACCAATCAGAATGTTTAGCGCCAAAGTCTCGCCCCCGAAAGTTCCTGAACTTTAAAAAAGTACTACCTCGCCAGCAGGGACTTTCTGAGGGGCATTTTTTTACCCGGAACTTTATTTAGTTCCTGGTTCCTGCGGTGGAAAAACACCAAGTACCAGGCCAAAGTCCCTAGTTCCTGGGTAAAGTTCCTGCGGTGGAAATGCGGCTTTACTCATTAATATGTCAATATTCCATTCTTCATATCAATTATTGTGATATCTCTTATTGTAAATTACTGCAAATCAAACAGTGGTTTGTCCAGCAAACGGCCGTAAGATTGACCTATCAATTTTCCATAAAGTTATCACTTCTTATAATTCAAGGAAAAATATTCTCTGGCCATGAAAACATTATCCCATCATTATGACAAATTTAGTTTCTAAATTTAAAGTTTGTAGCTAAAGATCAGACATCTCAGTGACTCGTAATGTGAGTGGGGTGGAGGCCAAGACAATCATGAATATATGGGTTTTTAATAATTGACTAATAATACATTAGACTACAAATCACACAGAGTAAATATGCGTACGACAATACAGACAGTAAACTTTGTACAAGACATAACGGAATCCAAGTGAGGGAGAGAGAGAGAGAGAGAGAGAGAGAGAGACAAAGAGATCACAGAATGAGCTCAGGTAAGAAAATCATAGACAGTAAACTTTTTGAAAGCCAACAACGACTCAAATCATAGACACACTTTAAGCAGCATTTAAATCTCCATAGAAAAATTATACTTGCAAAGTGTCCAGTGTGCGTGAGCGTGGTCTTTTCGTGACGCTTTGTGCGCAGGTCTTTTAAAACCAGCGTGCGCGTGCTGGAGACCGGCGCGCGCTGGAGCAGCATGGTCCTTTGTCTTCCAGCCCGGGGGTTGCGGCGGAATTGCGCGGTATTTGAAAGGTTCAACAAACAATGTTCCAGAATTCGTCTTCCTTGTGTGGAGAGGCGAATAGTTGAATAAACTTCGTAAAGGAAAGAAAACAAAACAACGAAAATGACAGCTTCCGGAGGAGCCATGATAATGGCTGTCCTCTCCGCCTCCTGGCTGGAGGGGGGGACGGCGATATGAGCCGAGGGACTCAGGGGAGCGACGAGGGTCACAGGAGAGCAGCATGTGTGAAGGAAGAGAGAGGAAGAAGAGAAAGCGGACCTTGTTCGGTCAGTTCTAATGGCTTGGGATGGTTCACGCCTCTTTTCGCGTGAACAACCAATGAACGTCCGCGATCTGAAGCGGGGAAAAGTTCCTTTGTCTCTGTGGAAACACCCACCCTACTAACTTTGGGGCTTGTTAGATTTCAGCAGTGATATTCTAGCAAGTTCGTAATTCCAGATTAATAAATTTTTCATAACTTTGCTTTAGATAAATGGGTCTGTCAAAGCATGACGATTAAACAGATACCAAAAATAATGCATATAAATGATCAAAACATGAAGTTACATTTGTAGTGAGTTTGTGTGGGCAAGGAAGAGGACAAGGGGTCGGCTGGACTGCTGACGTATCTTTATTCAACAAAAACAACTCAAAAGTCTAACACCAGATGGTGACTTTTATTCTGCCATGTTCACGCGGTATTTCCGTTTTCCTCTTTCCGGTTCCGGTTCTCGTCAGCAGTCCGACTCTCTCTCACTTGCTTCCATCTCTCCTGACGTTTTATACCCTCTCCACGCCAATTACTAGAACAAGAAACAGGTGATAATAATTTCTGCCCAAACCACTCACTTACCTCTCGTGTCATGATCCTGGTCTTTTCTCCTCTTTCTCTGTCTCCCTCTTGTAATCAATTACTCACTCTATCACGCACACATACCCACTCCTCCACTCATTATCACTTTCATTATCACTTTCAGCTGTTTCCCCTTTCGTTCCCTTCTCCTCACCTGTCCCTCCTTTGCCCTTGATTGTCTCTGCTTCTTATTCTGCCTCAGCTGGACAGCGCGATCCTTCTGAGCCACGCATAAACAACCCACCGTGCTATTCTGATGAGCCTTTACAATGCCGAGCCTTTCTCACCCAATGCGAGTGAGATATTCACTAAGCTCGACTTACGTAACGCCTATCACTTAGTGCGTATCAAGGAGGGGGATGAATGGAAGACCACGTTTAATACGCCCCTTGGGCACTTTGAATACCGGGTTCTTCCTTTCGGATTGGTTAACGCCCCCGCGGTCTTTCAATCCTTAGTCAATGATGTCCTACGGGACATGCTCAACGTTTTTGTGTTCGTCTACCTAGATGACATTCTGATTTTTTCGCCGTCTCTCCAGGTGCACGTCCAACATGTTCGTTGTGTTCTTCAGCGTCTACTAGAGAATCGACTTTATGTAAAGGCCAAGAAGTGTTCTTTTCACGCCCCTTCAGTTACGTTTCTGGGCTCGGTCATCTCGGCAGAGGGGATTAGTATGGACCCCGCTAAGGCTGTTACCGATTGGCTACCGATTACTGCTTTTCGTCCCTGTGTCCGTGCGTCGAGCTGTTCTTCAATGGGGACACACCTCTAAATTGACAGCCCATCCTGGCGTCCGGGGCACCATCGCTTTTATCCGTCAGCGCTTTTGGTGGTCTTCTTTAGAACGGAACGTGTGACGGTTTGTTGCCTCCTGCGATACGTGCGCACAAACTAAGGCTGACAATTCCCCTCCGGCCGGTCTACTCCGTCCGTTACCGGTTCCAACATGACCGTGGTCTCACTTAGCACTCAACTTTATCACCGGGCTTCCTCTCTCAGGGGGTAACACCGTGATTCTAACCGTGGTAGATCGTTTTTCTAAGTCGACCCATTTTATTCCTCTCGCTAAACTCCCCTCTGCCAAGGAGACCGCCCAGATCATGGTTGATCATGTTTTCAAGCTACATGGTTTACCCACAGATACATTTGTAGTGAGTTTGTGTGGGCAAGGAAGAGGACAAGGGGTCGGCTGGACTGCTGACGTATCTTTATTCAACAAAAACAACTCAAAAGTCTAACACCAGATGGTGACTTTTATTCTGCCATGTTCACGCGGTATTTCCGTTTTCCTCTTTCCGGTTCCGGTTCTCGTCAGCAGTCCGACTCTCTCTCACTTGCTTCCATCTCTCCTGACGTTTTATACCCTCTCCACGCCAATTACTAGAACAAGAAACAGGTGATAATAATTTCTGCCCAAACCACTCACTTACCTCTCGTGTCATGATCCTGGTCTTTTCTCCTCTTTCTCTGTCTCCCTCTTGTAATCAATTACTCACTCTATCACGCACACATACCCACTCCTCCACTCATTATCACTTTCATTATCACTTTCAGCTGTTTCCCCTTTCGTTCCCTTCTCCTCACCTGTCCCTCCTTTGCCCTTGATTGTCTCTGCTTCTTATTCTGCCTCAGCTGGACAGCGCGATCCTTCTGAGCCACGCATAAACAACCCACCGTGCTATTCTGATGAGCCTTTACAATGCCGAGCCTTTCTCACCCAATGCGAGTGAGATATTCACTAAGCTCGACTTACGTAACGCCTATCACTTAGTGCGTATCAAGGAGGGGGATGAATGGAAGACCACGTTTAATACGCCCCTTGGGCACTTTGAATACCGGGTTCTTCCTTTCGGATTGGTTAACGCCCCCGCGGTCTTTCAATCCTTAGTCAATGATGTCCTACGGGACATGCTCAACGTTTTTGTGTTCGTCTACCTAGATGACATTCTGATTTTTTCGCCGTCTCTCCAGGTGCACGTCCAACATGTTCGTTGTGTTCTTCAGCGTCTACTAGAGAATCGACTTTATGTAAAGGCCAAGAAGTGTTCTTTTCACGCCCCTTCAGTTACGTTTCTGGGCTCGGTCCTCTCGGCAGAGGGGATTAGTATGGACCCCGCTAAGGCTGTTACCGATTGGCTACCGATTACTGCTTTTCGTCCCTGTGTCCGTGCGTCGAGCTGTTCTTCAATGGGGACACACCTCTAAATTGACAGCCCATCCTGGCGTCCGGGGCACCATCGCTTTTATCCGTCAGCGCTTTTGGTGGTCTTCTTTAGAACGGAACGTGCGACGGTTTGTTGCCTCCTGCGATACGTGCGCACAAACTAAGGCTGACAATTCCCCTCCGGCCGGTCTACTCCGTCCGTTACCGGTTCCAACATGACCGTGGTCTCACTTAGCACTCGACTTTATCACCGGGCTTCCTCTCTCAGGGGGTAACACCGTGATTCTAACCGTGGTAGATCGTTTTTCTAAGTCGACCCATTTTATTCCTCTCGCTAAACTCCCCTCTGCCAAGGAGACCGCCCAGATCATGGTTGATCATGTTTTCAAGCTACATGGTTTACCCACAGATATTGTGTCTGATAGAGGTCCCCAATTTTCTTCTCAATTTTGGAAGGAGTTTTGTCGCCTGATTAGGGCATCTGTTAGCCTTTCGTCCGGGTTTCATCCCCAGACGAACGGTCAAGCTGAACGGACTAATCAAATTGTCGCCCGTATGCTCCGCAGTCTCACCAATCAGAATCCCGCATCATGGTCACAGCAACTCTCCTGGGCCGAATACGCCCATAATTCGCTCCCCTCCTCTGCTATTGGTCTTTCGCACTTTCATTGCTGTCTCAGTTATCAACCTCCGATATTTGCGTCCCAAGACTCTGAATCTAATGTTCCATCTGTGCAAGCTTTTATTAGCCGTTGCAAACGCACCTGGAGGAGAGTGCGATCTGCTCTCTGTTGAGCTAGAAGACGCATGACTGTTACGGCTAATAGGCGCAGAGTTAAGAGCCCTCGCTATGTTTGCGGCCAAAGAGTGTGGTTATCCACTTCAAATTTACCTCTCCGGTCCGAATCACGTAAATTGTCTCCCCGCTTTATTGGACCATTTCGCATTGTTAAAGTCATTAACCCTGTCGCAGTAAAGCTTCACCTTCCACCTAATCTACGCTGAGTCCACCCCGTGTTTCACGTCTCTTGCGTTAAACCTGTCATCCGTCCCCCATCTCGCCCGGTGCGCGTCCCTAGTCTTGTCAATGATTCCCCCATCTACAGGGTTCGCCGCATTCTCGACATGCGCCGTCGGGGACGCGGTCGTCAATATCTGGTCGACTGGGAGGGGTATGGTCCTGAGGAGAGAAGTTGGGTTCCCTCCCGGGACGTCCTGGATCCTTCACTCATCGATGATTTCCTCCGGACCCGCCAGTTGTCCTCAGGAGCGCCAGGAGGCGCTCGTTGAGAGAGGGGTACTGTCATGATCCTGGTCTTTTCTCCTCTTTCTCTGTCTCCCTCTTGTGATCAATTACTCACTCTATCACGCACACATACCCAATCCTCCACTCATTATCACTTTCAGCTGTTTCCCCTTTCGTTCCCTTCTCCTCACCTGTCCCTCCTTTGCCCTTGATTATCTCTGCTTCTTATTCTCTCTTTCTAGCCCTGTCTCTTTGTCGGATTATTCAATGACTTTTTGTGAGACACGTCTGTTTCCTAGTCCTGTCCTATCTTGTCCGTGGTTTGTTTAGTCCTTATTGCAACTGTGAGTTATACTGTCCTTGGACTGTGAATTATCCGGCTGTGCCTGTTTGCAGAGTACCTGTGAAGCACCTGCCCTTGGCTTTTCACTCTGCCGGCGGTCTTCTCTGTTTTTGGACTGGGTGTTGGCATCCCGGGATCCTTGCCTCTGCCCTCATGGAGATTTTTGTTGTTTTTTCCCTTAGACCCTGTCGTCTGGCTATTTCTGTTTTTGGCTGAAAGAAGCCCGTGATTTTGGTCCCCCCCCCATTCCTGGAGAGGAAGTCGGCCACCGCCATCTGAACACCCGGCCTGTGGACCACCTTGAATTTAAAAGGCTGAAGAGCTAGATACCAACGAGTGATCCGCGCGTTGGTATCCTTCATGCGGTGGAGCCACTGCAGCGGAGCGTGGTCCGAACAGAGGGTGAACTCCCATCCCAGGAGATAGTAGCGGAGGGTGAGGACGGCCCACCTGATGGCCAGGCATTCTTTCTCAATGGTGCTGTACTTAGCCTCTCTCTTTGAGAGCTTGCGGCTAATGTACAGCACCGGACGTTCCTCCCCCTCTATGTCCTGGGACAGGACCGCCCCCAGCCCCCTGTCCGACGCGTCTGTCTGCAACAGAAAAGGGAGAGAAAAATCAGGAGAGTGTAATATCGGCCCGCCACATAGAGCAGCCTTGACCTGGGTAAAAGCCTGCTGACACGGCTCCGTCCACTGGACCGTATCTGGCACCTCCTTTTTAGTAAGGTCAGTCAAGGGGCTGGTGAGGTCTGAATAATTAGGAATAAAACGCCTAAAATATCCCGCCAGCCCCAAGAACTGCCTCACCTCCTTTTTGGTCTTGGGACGTGGGCAGGTCGCAATAGCGGCTGTCTTATCAATTTGGGGACGCACCTGTCCATGCCCCAAGTGGAAGCCCAGATACCTTACCTCCGCACGCCCAATCGCACACTTCTTTGGGTTGGCCGTGAGCACCGCTCCCCTCAGCGACCTCAGAACAGCCCTCAGATGCTGCATATGCCGCTGCCAATCACTACTGAATATAATGATATCATCCAGGTAGGCAGCCGCATATGCAGCATGGGGCCGCAGAATTCTATCCATGAGGCGCTGAAAGGTCGCAGGTGCCCCGAACAAGCCAAACGGAAGGGTAACAAATTGGTGTAAACCAAACGGCGTTGTGAAAGCTGTTTTTTCTCGGGATAATGGAGACAAGGGGATCTGCCAATAACCTTTCGTTAAGTCCAATGTCGAATAAAAGCGAGCCGTGCCTAACCGATCAAGCAACTCGTCAACCCGCGGCATTGGATACGCGTCGAATTTCGACACAGCATTCACCTTACGATAATCCACACAGAACCGAACTGAGCCGTCCGTTTTCGGAACTAAAACTATCGGGCTCGCCCAGTACTGTTGGATTCTTCTATCACCCCCATGTCAAGCATAGCGCCTAATTCAGCCTGAACTACTTTTTTCTTGTGCTCAGGTAAGCGGTACGGCCGGCTGCGAACTACCACACCTGGCTCAGTCTCGATATGGTGCTGAATAAGGTTAGTACGGCCCGGTAGGGGCGAAAAGACGTCGGCAAATTCTGCCTGTAACTTCGTTAAATCAGTGAGTTGGCATGGCGAGAGGTGATCTCCACCTGGAGCCAGGGCAAGGGATTGTGGTTTGACGTTCGCCTCTGGACCGAGATCATCCTCCCCCCAATCACCGTTGCCAACATCACTGATTCCGCCTCATTCAATTTTTTGAGGAGATTGAGGTGGTAAACCTGACGAGCCCCGTTCCTATCGGACCGTATTACCTCATAATCGAGATCCCCGACTTGGCATGGGACCTCAAACGGCCCCTGCCACTTAGCCAATAATTTAGAGCTCGACGTTGGGAGTAATACAAGTACTTTCTCTCCTGGTGCAAATTTGCGTAACCTAGTTCCCCTGTCATACAGCCAGCTCTGGCGGTCCTGGGCTTGTAACAAATTCTCCATTGATAGCCACCCCAATGTGTGGAGTTTTGTTCTCAAGTCCAGTACGTATTGAATTTCGTTTTTGCCCTGAGATGGTCCCTCCTCCCAAGTTTCTCTCAGAACGTCAAGCACCCCCCGGGGCTGGCGTCCATAGAGAAGCTCGAAGGGGGAAAACCCCGTGGAGGCTTGTGAGCCACCTATCCCAATTTTTGGCATCTTCCTGAATGAACTTACGGATCATGGATTTAAGAGTGTGATTAAATCGTTCGACCAGGCCGTCAGTTTGTGGGTGATAGACGCTAGTTCGAATCGATTTAATGCCCAACAATCCGTATAGTTCGCGTAGCATACGTGACATAAACGCCGTGCCCTGATCAGTAAGGATTTCTTTCGGAACCCCCACCCGGGAGATAAGACGAAACAGGGCATCCGCAACACTTTTTGCGGAAATGTTGCGGAGGGCCACTGCTTCAGGATATCGTGTTGCATAATCAACTATGACTAATATAAAGCGATGTCCTCGTGCCGATTACTCTAATGGCCCGATGAGGTCCATACCAATTCTTTCGAAGGGGGCCTGCATTAATGGAAGAGGGCGCAAAGGCGCTTTTGGGGCGGCCGGTGGGTTCACCAACTGACATTCCGGACAAGACGCGCACCACCTGTGCACGTTGTCATGAATGCCCGGCCAGAAGAATCGGGTCATGAGGTGATTTAGTGTTGCTGCCTGTCCCAAATGGCCCGCCATAGGATTAGAATGAGCCACATGGAAAAGCATTTCCCTGCGGCTCTTTGGAATTAACAACTGGGTTGTATTTACTTTTGTCTGAGCGTCTTGGGTCACTCGATACAACCGGTCTTTTAAAATGGCAAAATATGGATAGGAGAGCGGGAGGGCAGGTTGGAGAGACTGGCCATGTTGAAACGCATGTTTTAGCGTCTCATCCTGAGACTGCTCCAGAGGAAAGTCATCGTGCTCCGAGAGAATTAGTCTCCCGATTCCACTCGGTTTCCCTGAAGCAGACCTCAGCGGTCCTGGCTCAGTTTCCCCCACCTGAACCCGCGCAGTCTCCTTCCGTGCCTTATTTCCCCAAGAGGCATCCGCACATAACGACCCCAATAAAACCGTAAATGCGGGCCAATTCATCCCCAAAATTATTGGATGCCGGAGGCAGGGACTAACCGCCACCTCCACACTATGCTTTTGTCCCCGATATTGAATCAAAATTGGGGCGACCGGATATTCCACCACATCCCCGTGTACGCACCGCACCTTAACCACGTGGCTTGTATCCAATGCCCCCGGTTGAACCAGGCTTTGATGGATTGAGGTTTGGTTGCATCCTGAATCCACCAAGGCCGGATATGTACCCCCCTTGATACTCACAGGAATTTGGTACTCGCCAGCCCGACCGGGGGTAGCCTGTGGGTCGTCTGGGACCCGGATCATCATCTCCACCTCCATCACTGGACACCTGTCCACAAAATGGTCCGGGTCCCCGCAACGCCAACAGGCCAGCCCAGACCTACCCGCCGCCCCAATGGCAGGGAGTGGAGAGGGGAATTGGCGTGGAGAGAGCGGAGAGACGGAAGCACTGTCCCCTCCGGCAGCCCCAGGCCCCGCCCTCCTTGAACTCGCGAAGCGGCCTTGGTCAGTCCCGCTCCGCCCCCGGGACATGAGGAGGGCCAGGTGAACGGGAACGAGGGAGAGGGACAGGGCGAGAGAGAGAAGGGGGAGAGAGAGAAGGAGAGAGAGAGTTAGTAGGCGGGGGTGTGCCGACCCCTGGGCACGCCACCATGTGGTCCTCCGCCAGGTGGATGGCCGAGTCCAGTGACGCGGGGCGGTGGCACTGGACCCACTCGGCCGTCTTCTTGGGGAGCCGAGTGATGAACTGCTCCAGCACCACCAGGTCGACAACATGCTCCACGTCGCAAGTCCAGGGAGCGGAAGCATAGGCGGTGTTGTTCTGGCGATCGGCCGACCCGCTGGATGATGGCCCTCTTCAGGTCGTTGAAGACCAGGAGATTCTCCACCGGAAGTTGTTGTGCGGCCACCTGGGCCTCGCCGTAGAGCAGTGGAATGAGGCGCACCGGCCACTGCTCGCGGGGCCACCCGCAGGCCTCGGCCGCCTTCTCGAAGAGCTCTAGGAAGGCCTCCGGATCATCCTGGGCCCCCATCTTGTGCAGTGGCAGGTGCACGGGGGTGGCGGGCGCCCCAGCGGCCTCGGCGCGAACCTCCCGATCAATCCAGCCCCGGAACCTCTCGCGGTCCTCCTGCTGGGCCTGGATGATGGCCTGGAACCGTCGCTCCTGATCGGTCCTCAGGTCCAGCAGCGCCTGGAGTTGCTCGCGGTGGAGGACCGCGAGGGAAGAAATGATGTCCGCAAGCGGCGTGGAGGACGGGCTTTGCATGGCGGCGGAGATGGTCCTTCTTCCTACCCGGGTTTCGGCACCAGTGTAGTGAGTTCGTGAGGGCAAGGAAGAGGACAAGGGGTCGGCTGGACTGCTGACGTATCTTTATTCAACAAAAACAACTCAAAAGTCTAACACCAGACGGTGACTTTTATTCTGCCACGTTCACGCGGTATTTCCGTTTTCCTCTTTCCAGTTCCGGTTCTCGTCAGCAGTCCGACTCTCTCTCACTTGCTTCCATCTCTCCTGGCGTTTTATACCCTCTCCACGCCAATTACTAGAACAAGAAACAGGTGATAATAATTTCTGCCCAAACCACTCACTTACCGCTCGTCTCCTGATCCTCTCTCCCGCTGCAGACTTCGCTAAACCACGCCCCCCCGCCACAACATTCAAATGCAGAATTACACACATTTAAAGATTTGATTAACACATGATAAAATTGCAGATTCTCCAATTTATATGGGGAATCTTTAATGCACCAAAGCAATACTTCATACATTGAGACCACATTGAATAAGTAATAGTTTAGGATACATTGAGAAAAAGGTACCAATGAATGATTCTTTCCTGTCCTGTTGCCCAGTGGGGTCATAAAGCTTTACGACCTTGTCAGGAGTGGGGGTTGCAGAAACATGGCTCTCTTTGAGAAAGTAAAAATGAGGAGAAACATTTCCAAGTTATAAGCTAGTAAAATTATAATCCTCGCATAACAAGGATTAACCATTGTACCCACAAACATATTCAAAATACATATTATTAAGGACTTACATAAAAAGCATAAAGAAACGTTCGTTTGTGTGTGTGTGCTTATGTGTGTGTGTGTGGGGGGGGGGATTTCATGTCGCCTTTGAGGCTCGTCCACGTGACTCTGGAATTTCTTGTCGAAAATAAATGTCACTCAAGGCAGGATGTGGCCGACTTCAGGGCAGCCAAAATGGTGAATTATGTAAACAACGAAGGTCCTTGTTTACTCACGTTCTGGTCTTTGAGTTCAGAATGTGTTAAGAGTCAGGATTTATTAATATGGAACAGATGGCTGAAATACCATCAGTTCATTAGTGTTACACATGTATTCTAATGCTTTGAAGAAACATGCAGTAATATTTTGCTCGATGCGCTCAGCCTCAGAAGAGAAGCAAAAAGCTTTTCTTCACCCTATCTGAAATTATGCATTTAAAATTTGCCTATTCGAATACAATTCGAATTTTGATCATATTTAAGTAAAAAAAAAAAAAATCTAATTTAGTTTTTCAGCTATTTTGACAGCCCTATAGGTGATTCAAGCCTGGCGGAATTCACATATCTGTTGTAAAAAGAGAAACATTGTCCAGAAGTATTATTTGCTGTTATGCGTGTTTGTCCAAAGCTGCAGTTGCTGTGTGACGCCTGTAAAAAAAAAAAAAAAACCTGGACGCGCTCAGAGAGAAGGTCGTTAAAATTATAATCATAAAATAATAATTAAATAATTATTATTATTTTGGTTTTCGAAACTTGTGTTGGTTGATTCGTGCAATAGATTTTCGAACTTAAAGTGACAGTCGGTTTTAGACTAGAGAGGAGAAGGGATGGGGAAAGATCTGGGCACAGTTTTTCCAGAACTTCGTGCCAAGTTAAAGCGGTGTCGAGCTGTTTTAACCCTCTGGGGACGGATTAGGCGGTACCGCCCAAAATGGCATACTTTTACAAATGTGTAGTTATCTCAAAAACTATTAATGATAGAGAGATGCGGGTTTTTTTGCCGTCTTCCTCAGATTCCGCTGAAAACAGCGGTGTTCAGTTTGTATATTAAACACTTCCCTTATTGCGCAATACCACTGCGTAAACAGGCCAATGAAAAAGATTGTGCTAGGCAGATTCAACACGCAACAGCCAATGGAAAAATTGCCGCTGGGAGGAGTCTTTTTCTAACCCAATCAGAGGAAGGTTATGTCTTCTAGCGATTCAGAGGACTCTGTAGCTCTGCTGTAGCCTTGTAAAAGCTGGCTGGACTAAAGTAAAAGACATGTAATCAATAAGCGTTCAGAGAATCAGCATCAGGGTGGAGAAAGCAGAACGCGATCGGAGTGTTACAGAGAGCGATCGGAGTATTAGCGAGCACAAAGAGCTAAATTCGTGCGATCGGAGAATCAGCATCACGTGGAGAAAGCAGAAAGTGATCGGAGTGTTAGCGAGCACAAAGAGATAAATTCGAGAGAGATACAGCATTATTACAGAATTGTTTTATCAAAATGGCAAGCAGTAAAAGATTTACGGCAGAACAAGCTCTGGAACAATTACTGGAAAGGCCTGGAGAGGCCTTGCTTTGCTCACTGGCATGCCTAGGACTGTTTTTTATAAAAGTTAATTATTTAATTGTTCTTTACACATTTGATTAAACAATAACACATTTCTGTCAAGCAAAGAGTTTGAAAAAATATATTTTCTTTGTTCAAAAACTGTTCTATATTGTGTTTTTCAGTAATAAATGACAAAAATCTAATTTTCGTTTTTGAAATTCTCTAGTTTATTGTAAAATTTTTCACTCATACTTCCTTTATATAAACATATTGCATGCATGCTTATGGTAGCTTAGGGTCTTCTGAATCCATAGATACCAAACACAGGGTGTTTCATCTCCTTTACATATGATTTATAAGCCCAAATATAAAAATAGAGAAAACAGACCAAAAAGGGCTTAGTCCCAAAAATAAAAAAAACGCCTAGGACTTTTTGTAAATAAAGTTAATTATTTAATTGATCTTTACACATTTGATTGAACATTAACCCATTTCTGTCAAGCAAAGAGTTTGAAAAATATATTTTTGGGTCAAAAACTTTTAACTATTGTTGTGTGAGGTAGGATTTTCAGTAATAAATGACAAAAATCTCATTTTCGTCTTTGAAATTCTCTAGTTTATTGTACAATTTTTCACTCATACTTCCTTTATAGACATATTGCATGCATGCTTATGGTAGCTTAGGGTCGTCTAAATCCATTGATACCAAATACATGGTGGTCCATCCTCATTACATATGGTTTATAAGCCGAAATGTAAAAATAGAGAAAACGGACCAAAAAGGGCTTAGTCCCCTAAGGGTTAATGAAATTTTTTTAGATGTATTATGGTGCCCGAACCCGTATAACTTTGAACAGAGACCGGGAACATTTTGTTTATTGCAGCCGCAGCCATCATTACCAAGCGCGAATCGTTACAGTTAATAAGAGGAGACGAAGCCACAGTGTGACATCCGTGTAAACACATATGACGTCAAGTTTTTTTTTTTTTAATTAAAGAAGATAGCCTTCATTTGTATGTAGGCCAAGGCAATTAATATATTTACAATACTTACTTAAATATAATTAATAGTATTTTATTGCGTTTGTATTAGTTGTTTGAAGAGTAAAAAAAAATTAGTCTGTCTTAACGGAAATTTACAATCGGCAAGTTGGTCGGACTGAAAGCAAAAAAAAAAAAAAAAAAAATTGAGTTGGTGCTAAATTGACAGGGTTGGTCGGGTTACGGCAAACAAGAATATTTTTAAGGATGGCCTGAATAGAGAACCGGCTGTATGCTACTGACGAGATGTGCATAACGATCGGCAGATCGTGATTGGAGCAGCCCTAATTATTATTATTATGTTTTCATTACCTAGGATCGAGTAGCATAGCCAGACAGTACAAGGGCTCCATTTCAACATTGCTGAATCTTTTCTCAACCGCTTGTAAAAGAGTGGATTTGAGGGTTTTAACGCCATGATCCGTTTCAGCAGTTTTTTTTAGGAGACATTTCAGTGCAACGATTGAGGGGATGACATCTGCTGCAGTCGCAGTGGAAAAGCTGATCTCTTTTGTAAGCTCCTCAAATGGTGCAGAGTCAATATGTTTTCGATTAGACCCCATTGGTACGCGCTGAGGCTTGCAGGTAATTCGTAGTCTGCAGCATATGCCCCCAAAGCATGCTTCTGCTCCATAAGACTTGACAGCATATAATACGTGCTGTCCCATCGAGTTGGGACATCTTGTTGTAGCCTTTTCTTTGGCTGGCCAAGCTGTGCGTGCACATTCTGAAGTCGGGAGTATGCGAGCGGCGAATGTTTGAAATGGCCAACTATTTTTCTTCCAGTCGTTAAGATGTCAGTTACACTGCGCTGTGAGAGCAATCCTTCATTTACGGCCAGTTGAAGAGTGTGGGCCATACAAGGCAGGTTAGGGAGGTGAGCATCATGCATTGCTTTACACGTTTGCGGCATTATCACGAACAATTACATGCACTTTGCTTTTGGAAATGTTCCAGGTTTTAAGCATTTTGTCAAAAGCCATGACAAGTGCAGATGCTGTATGTGAACCAGAGAATTCTTGTGCATGTAAGAGAACTTTCTGTAGTTCGAAATCGGCATCAATATACTGGGCCGTCAGACTCAGCATAGATATTGGGCTCACATCAGCGCTCCATATATCGGTGGTAAAACTAATGTATCTGACCTCAGCATTAAGTAGACTGTGGACATGAGCTGACAACGCATTATAGATTTCGGGTAGAGCCACATCCGAAAAGTATCGTCTGCTGGGCAGTGTGTATCGCGGATCCATGTATGCCATAAGACGGCGGAAACCTTGGTCTTCTACAACAGAAAACGGCTGGTCATCTAATACAATAAATTCCATTACTTTCTTTGTAATGGCTTGCGCTTTTGGACTATCTCGGCTGTAACTCTGTTTTTGTAGAAAGACAGATTTCACCGATGGTTGAGTCAGGGTCGTTTGAAGGAATTTGGGGGCCCCAAGCAAAATGGACATAGAGGCCTACAGGAACCACAGCATAGCCATACAGTTTAAGTTCACCCACACTTTATATAAATAAAAAAGGTTTACAGTGCAAATACTGCTTGAAAAAATAGTTTGGTGGAATTCCATAGTGATTTGCACTGTTTTTTTTTTCTAATAATATGACAGCACACACTTATCAGTCTAAACTCATCAGCACTGAGAAGTGATCCATCTGTTGATGTTGAGGATGAAGTTGATGGTGTAGCTGGGAAAATAATTGAAAAAAAAAATCTGAAATTACCTGTGAAGTACGTTTTACCATTTCACTGTTAGCATATTGAAAGAGGTCACTATTAACTAGGGGTGTCACGATTCTCCAAATCCTCGATTCGATTGCATTTTCGATTCTAAGGTCACGGTTCGATTCGATTCTCGATTTTTACATTTATTCTCTTTAAAGCACAGATTGTCATTTTTCAAACTAGACTTTTATGTAATATAATATCTGACCTTTGTTCGCAATGTACCACATTACACTGTCAAATTTAAAACTTTTATTAACAACATAATGTAACAATAACTTATATCTTTAGTCAATTGAAAACTTAAAATAACTGACATCCAGTTTCTCTTTTGTAAGTGCAGTCACAAAAGATGACATTCAAGTTCATAACAAAACAAACAAAAGCAATAAAAAATGACTAAACTAACCTTCAAATATTACGATGTATCTATTTAAAAGATTAAAGATAAAACACTTGTTAAACACGTCACTGTCATTCATTTAGATTTATATATATATATATATATATATATATATATATATATATATATATATATATTATGTATGTATGTGTGTGTGTGTGTGTGTGTGTGTGTGTGTGCATCATTACAGTCTGTAAAATATGTGTATCTCTTATTACAAGACTGCAATCACTAGCAATCAGAAGAATTCCAGTTAATCAAGTATCTACAAAAGATCTACTCTATAAACAATGCATTAAATTACATTAAAGACAAAAATAAATTAAACAAGCAAAAGAAATGATTACTCGCATGTATCTGGTCCACTGATGAAGTCATGGGTCAAGTCAAGTGAATTATTAATCATTTTCTAACAGGCGTCGAATACTGACTTTAGGAAAAGGGGAATAACCAATGACATTTGAGATAACAACTAAAACAGCAAGCCCCGCCCCACGACTGACAAAAATAAAATTGTTTGCGTGAGCAGAGGTGATATAATCGAGCGCGAGGATGTGGGGAATGCGCACGCGCGTGAGGGCTTTTATTGCACGCAGAGTACATGTCACGCGCGCGAGAGTTTGAAATGAGCTCGCGGGCTCCCGTTTCTTCGCATCCGATTTAGTTTTCCTCTCGCGGAAGCCATATAGCGCGCGCGCCAGCATCAGTTGAATGCTCGGTTATTTTTGTCATTGATTTGCCGTCATACAACATGGGGGCGTGGCAGCATCGACGATTTCATTTTTTAATTCGAAGTTCGAGACTGTGACTTAATTTCGATCGATTTCGATTTAAAATCGAAATCGTGACACCCCTACTATTAACAGCTCAGGGGTGCGTTTCCCAAAACCATAGTTGCTAACTAAGTTAGATGGTTGACACTTTATAATAACAATCATTAATAGATGGTAAATTGATAGTTAATTAATCTTTAGTTAATTGTCATTTAACTGTTAGCAAACAGTTTTTTACTTATTATAAAATTTACAGAAAACTTAAAGATATGTTAGCATTTCCATATTTTGATATTAGAAGGGAAGGGATGCAGGCAGCTGCTTTCACTACCAGTGCTTAAAAACATCCCAAGCTAATGTTTGATGCATAGAATTTATTGTGTGGATTTTAGTAATCGAGTAAAAATTCCATCGATTAATCGAGTAATCGGATAAAATGTGTAATTAAATGTAATTAAAGTGCAATATTAATTATGCAAGAGAAAATAAGACTCCTTTTTGAGAACAAATTTTTTTATTTTTAAATGCATAGAATGCAATGCATACATCAAAAATAAGCATTTAATTATTATCCATTGTTTCTCTGTCTGTACTTGTACTGTGAACAATGACAAAGTTGACAGATGAATTAAGTGCATTTAAGTCCCAGTCAGTTGGGGTTTTAAATAAAGCATTTTCTGAGATAAACATTAAACATTAATTTCATTTATATTTTAATTATTGTAAATTAAGCAAACTTAACTTTTTGGTAAACAAAGGGATTACTATTAAAAATAAAACATGGAAGAAATTTTGTGTGATTAAACCTTAAAAAAAGTAGTAGTAGGCTATGTAGATTCTGCTGAACAATAGTAATACATTTCTGGCAAATACTTGTCTAAAACAGGACTTTTATTTTGACGGGTTGATGTACCTTTACAGTTCTGTGTTTGTGCTGTGACGCTAGTTTTACTCAAATCAAACGGTCAGAGCAGTTCTGGAAATGTTGTTCATGTGTTCTCGTCCCTATTTAGTGATGCTGAAATCACCGCGAGCGTCACGCGCGCTTCAGTGTGTGTGTGATAAAGGAAGCTGCGCTTCTGCTCCATTCATTAACAGAGACACGCAGAACATTCAGGATTCATATTTAAATAGATGGTTCCGGCTTAATATTTACAGATAATAGTCCATATCGTGATTTGATGTAAGTACAATGACCTATTTTCAATTAATTCATTCAAAATTTGGCAAATTACGTGTCATTCCTCGTTAAACTGTAAATTCCGTTTTTATGACTGGATTCCACGATTCTCTCCACGTTTTCTGCATCAGGGAAATCATAGGGCCGTGGTTGTGGTATGCCAGCTCTATCTTGCAATGGACACACGCAACGACGTTCTCGTTATGTTTGCCAGCATCCTCAAATCAAAACACTGCCTACTCCTTGCAGTATGCGATTTCTGTTCTGCGTCTTCCTTATCCCGTTAAAAAACATATTACAGTAACCATATTCCTTCCGTTCGAACAAAAAGTTGCACTGTTCGTTACAAGCACTGACAAGTAGAGTTATTTTATCCAGTGTAATTTATCACTTACCACTATCTTGTTTTTTTCTTATCCTCCTCTTCCTTTCTCTTCTGGCTTCCTGAAGCATAATTCTGCTTCATGACTGCCGAGGAGGTTTTGTATTTTGCCAGCAGCAGAGATCACGTGGTTGGCTGGCTGCTGTCAGCGATTACTGAGAGGGGCCCCCTTGAGGGGGATCCCAATAATAGTGTCATTACACGTTACTGCATTGACGATCAAAGGGGCGCTCACACAGTGTCGTTGCATTTTATTCTTAACTAGTCGTTGTCTTGGGGCCCCAGGCCAGCTCGGGGCCCCAAGCAATTGCTTGGTTTGCCTGCCTTGTCGCGACGGGCCTCGGTTGAGTGAGGGATGAAGGTCTTGCCTGTTTTGCATTTTCAACAGACTTTTGATATTCATCGTGTTCTTACGGGTGGTGAACTTTTAAATGTCTGATCAAGTTTGTTGTGCCGAATGTCTTCACTGTTGTTCTTCCACGATTAACTTGTCTTTTGCAGACATTTCAGATAGCAATTCTTAAGTTTTGCGCACTGATTTCAAAATGCTTCCATACAAAAGACATGTTTGCGAATGATTACAAATCTGTGCACGTGGGTGCACTTCCGGAAAGAACTAATGAAGAAAAAAAGAAAACGTCCGATTTATGGCCGTTTCAACCGGTCCATCCCTAGTTTACTTCTGTCTTTTCAAACGTGTATGCAAGTTCTAATTAAAAAAGAACATTCAGTTTTGTCACAGTTCAGTCCGTTCGTTTCTCATCCAACACCTGAGAAGTTGATCTGAACATCTATTCACGGTCTACTCGTGTTCATAGAGCGGTCAGAAAAGGGACTCTTATTTGTGCGCCAGTACAACAACAGCTGATCGCTTCCTGCTATCTGTGCCTCAGACATGTACTCTGCACTTCCAGTGCTGAACGGCTGCCCGTGTCCTGCGGACTGATTTCTAAATACTTCCACACAAATGACATAGCGAACGATTACTGTGTAGTATGTGCACGCGGGCGCACTTTTAGAAAAATTGCCGAAAAAAGACCAAAAACCGGCCGATTGCCGATCGCATATTTTAAGCAAAAACCGGCCTGTTCCGATTTATGGCCGGTCAACCGGTGCATCCCTACTTAAAATAATCCAGCAGAAATCCAGAAGTAGCACTATTTGACCTGGATTTTGCTGATGACATCGCCCTGTTTGAAAACACCCTGGACAAAGAACAGGAACAACTCACAACAACAGCAAAGTGGGCCAGGAGAGTAGGCCTTCAAGTCAATATAGGTAAAACAGAAGCATTGAGTAACCAAGAATATGGTACATGGCAATACACAATCATCAGCACATAGAGCTAGATGGACAGACCATCGAATGGACCAAGAACTTCAAATATCTTGGTTCCCACATCGCCTCTAGCGAATCCAACGTCAAAATATGAAAAGGCCAAGCATGGGGGGCCTTCTGGAAGATGAAGAACATCTTTCAGTCAAGAAGTCTTCCAATTACACTCAAGAGCAACATATTTGAATCTGCATGTGTCTCAATTCTGCTTGATGGTTGTGAGAGATGGATCCTTTGCAGCAAACTCAGAGACCAACTCAACAGTTTTGCCACCAACTACTACAGAATCATGCTTGGCATAAAGCGTCTGGACAAGAAGAGCAATAAAGAGATTTATGAAATAGTCGGCCGCAACCAACTCGTTCTTCAAGTACAACAGAGGCAGCTAAGATTTGTAGGACACTACCTAAGAAAACATGAGAGCGACTTGTTGATCAAGTATGTCTTGTATGTGCCACAACAGCGGCATGGCAAAAGAAGTCGAGGCAGAGCGCGAAAGCTATACCACCAATATATTGGCAAACTCATCAATAACCCTTTAACTGCCCCACCAAGAAAAAAGCATTTGAAAAATTTTTTGTTTGCATTTCTTATCTCCTTATGTCATTAGTTACCACACTCAATGTATTTTTTTTTCAACACGTCCCATAATTTTTAAAATATCGGCCTCTACCAAATGGTTGATATGTCACTTTATGGCAAAAGTACCGGAATTCATACACATACTATGGAAATCAGAAAATATGAACTATAATGAATGATCAGAAAGTTATATTTCTCAGCAAATAGTACATTCTGACAGCAGAAAGGATTATCTGAAAACATTAGCTTAGCTTTTCTACGTTTACCATAAAGTGACAAATCAACCATTTGGTTGAGCAGGCAGTTAAAGGGATAAGGACGTACCAGCAACAGTGAGCGAACTACGAGAAGCTGCCAGCAATCGCAAAGAATGGACAAAATGTGACCGACTGTCAATCTACCTTGTTTGCAGCCGATTGATGATGATTACAGATATTTGCATTGAGGTTAAAGACGATCAGAACAAACACGTGCGTTTCACTTATGGTAAAGTTGTGGCTAAACTTCACTTCAGACCAGTGAAATAAGTTTTAGTTTTTGCAAAACTATTATGCAACTATGGACCCCGAACGATATGTCACATACTACGAGTGTATTAAATCAGAGTTAGATTTATTCATGATCCCCATGACATAGACGTCCAAAAAATACTTACGTTGAAATACCACCTCTGTCCACAATAACCGATTCAACACCATTAGAATTTTTTATTGCTGGCACGGGGGAGGATTATTTGGACCTTAATCATTCTCTGTTATACACTAGACTCAAAATAACTGGACCCGACGGTTCTAATATACCGGACGGATCACCTGTTGGCTTAATAAACTATCCGGGAGCATGTATATTCTCTCAGGTGGATGTCTCTCTGGGGGATCATCTGATAACCCAGAGTTCCAGTACCTACCCCTACAGATGTTTGATTGAAGCTCTCGAGAAGGTTCTCGAGTATCTAATCAAGAAAATCTTTTTCTCGGGACACTACCAAAATCAATGATAAAAACCCCTTTGCTTTTAAACATTTAAACTGTAGTTTTTGGCTTTATATCAAGATGGTGTCCAAATTCCGTCCAAACCGTTTCAACCGGAATATGAGTGCGGATCAGCCGTTAGGGACTTTTATCAACTCGTGACGGCTACCGGAAGACATCTTAAAAATCAACCTCTTGTAATAGATCGTCAGGATTTTCTAAATGGATACATGCTCTACGCCTTTAATTTGTCCCCTTGTGAAGATTGTTCGAATCATGTTTCACTTATTAAATCGGGAAATATTAGACTAGAAGCACGATTCAGACAACCTCTCAGACAATCCATAACCATTATCATATATGCGATTTTTGATTCAATTGTTGAGATATCCAATCGAAGACAGGTGTTAGTGGATTATTACAGAGGAGGAGGGAAAATGAATACGGTTCAACTAACATCTGTTATGGATAAAATTGGTCACAATACAAGTTTTTTTTAGGAGTGCTTTCCAGCTATTATCTACCCAAAGTGACCATAAAGAATATTCCGTCTATGTTTATTTAACTTGGACCCCTCCACAAACCGGGGTTGCATTGGTTAGCAATTTACATAACCAAGGATGGCGTGAGCTGCTTTTTTGATACCTTTGGAGGGTCTCCAAAAGACCCCAGTTTTCCAAAGACTGTACAAACCTTTTTAAAAAACAATTCTATCTGTGTGCATTACTCTAACAAACAGGTTCAAGACTTCACATCAGATACTTGCGGACAACATTGTGTGTTTTTTCTGTTTCACATGTCAAAGGGTTATGATTATGAAAATGTTGTTAAACTGTACCACGATGATCTGTTTAAAAATTATATTATGGTTGCACGATTTGTAAAGAGACTGAAACCTCTCTGTGATACATTTAATTGTATTAAGCATGTACAAAATTGTAAAAGGTGTCTGTAGTATGCCTAGAACTGTGCTATTATTTCATGTTTAATAAATAAAATGCTATGTAATCTTGAATGTATTAACAATATGGTTGTACTGTATAAATAAAGAATGTATAGACAGATCTCTTTTTCCATCTTTTTTTTATTACAATCAAAAACTTAACACATAACACAACACAATTATTTCAAAACATATTTACACACACACACACACACACACACACACACACACACACCAAAAATTAAGGCAGTAGTATTGAGTGAGGGTGAATTAAAAAACTGTCCATCAGCGGCAGTAGATTGTGGCATAGTCTTTGACGTGTGCTTTTTATGAACCCCTTTTTTCATGGGGTTAGGTGATTTCCTTTTAAGGGTTTCAACTATGCTTTTAACCTGTGGATTCGTGATAGTGGAAAACGGTATATTTAAAGTTGCAAAAGCATCCAGAAATTCATTCCAACCACGCGGTCTGTATTCATCCCGGAGCGTGTGAGGCGCTGTTATACTTTTAACTTTTAACCAAATCCAACATGTGTGAACCCACATCGTTTAAGATTTCGTTGACAATCTGATCATCGCTTTCATCATGCGACAGTGCAGCAGCAGGTGCACTAACAGGTGCGGTGGCAGGTGCAGTAGCAGGTGTATTAGCAGGTTCATCGGCTTGAATAGTGTCCGTTTTCGGTAGTGAAAGAGTTAAAGAACTACTCTCCAAATCGCCTTGTTTTACTATAGTTATAAACCTCTGTAAGACCAGAGGCGGACAGAGTACACAGTTTCATTACTTGAGTAAAAGTACAGATACCCCTTGCTAAATTTTACTCAAGTACAAGTAAAAGTACTACAGTCAGATGTACTTAAGTAAAAGAATAAGTACTTGTTTTTAAAAGTACTTGAGTATTAAGAGTACAAGAGTACATTTTCTAAATATTACATTACTACTGCCACAGTGCTTACATTTATGTACAGAAATGTCCTACATGGAGTTATGAAAAATGTTCATGTTAATACCTTGGAGAATGTAAAAAGAATTGAAAGTAAAATCAAGTCATTTTCATCTTTTTACCATGTTGCTTTATTTAACATTTCTCTCTTTCCCACAAGTCAATAACACAATGGCAACACTCTGACAAACCTCTGCTAAAGTTTTAATGGATTTTTTGCATCCACATTTGAATCTGACTGTGTTAAACACACTGCATACTCAAGAACATCAAAGTAAATGCTCAGCTTACATTAATGTGTAATATCAGAAAAGAAAATTCAGCTAACAATTGTGTAAATGTGAGTTTCTCTGTTTTTCATCAATAAAACCAATAAACCTAAACCAGCAAAGAAGGCAATATAGCAATGTTCTGACACACCTCTGAACCTGAACGTGTTATACATGCAGAATAGAAGAGAAAATAATAATGATTAAAGAAAATCTGTTAATCAGCTGTGATTAGGTCAGCGTACAAAGAAGGAAAAAAAACAATTCAGCTCTTTTGAGTGACAGTATTAAGCCCCTCTCACACTGACATACAGGCGAAGTCAGGAGAAAATACTTTCAGATGAATAACACCATTCTCACACACACAATTTGTGTTTGTGTGTGTACTGTACTTCAATTCAATCAAATGTCATGAAGTCTTTGGCGGAAAGCTGAAGGTGAAGGTGATTAGGCTGTCCTAATCAGTTGCGCCTGCACATTCCAATCATGTTTTGAGAGGAAAACAACAAATTGAGGGTTTCTGCGATTTTTTTTTTTTCTTTTTTCTTTTTTTCCGTCCACACGGAGACGTGTTTCTGTGAATACACACACATTTTTTTATCGGATAGGCGTTTCGTCCACACGGAATCTGGCGTTTTGGAAGAGTGAAACCGGTGTTTTTTTAAACCGGGTCCCAGAGTTGACTTTTTGCCGATTTCAATCTGATATTTTTAATTTATTCTTTTACTAATACTAATACTAATAACAATAAAATAAATGGAAGCACTTTGCTCAATTAGCCACCTATAAACAAAGAATCTTTGTCATTATTTTATCTTTGTTATTAAAAAAATAGATCAAAGATACACATTACAAATACATATAATACACTAATAAAAATAAACAGTGTTTTGCAGGTACAATAGTATTTAGCAGTAGCAATCAAAAAATTGAATTAACAAGTAAAAATAAAACTATTATTATTTACAAATTAGACCTAGACAGTTGCCCATGCCTATGATTTTACTAATACAGTTGTCTGATTAATTTTATAGCCTCAAGCATTCAGAAATGACACACAAGAAAATGTAATTTCAATAAAACCAAGGATTTGTTTTTGTAAGGGTTGTTGAAGAAATTATAGAGGCTAGCATTTCTATCGCAAAAAGGTGGCCAAAAATGAAAGATTAAGTGAATATTTGACTTGAATTACTTTGAATTACATTGAAACTCTACGACCATATTAAAGCTGATGCGACATTAAAACATGTTATTAACAATGTTATCAAAATCCAAAAAAGATTAACAAGCTTATAAAAGTACCTAAAAGTGATAGGGCCTCATCTTGGGCTTTTTTATTTTCCTTATCTTGGCGCCGGACTACTGTTGTCATCAGTTATGATAATTTGCAGACAAGCAAACATGAGGGGAAAACGAGCGCGCGCACAGCTGCGGGAATGACGCATCACGTGTGCTTCATCTGTCTACTATTTTCACCGTGAAACACATTTTTCACATAGACAGTTAAAGAAATGGACACAGCGACCCCATTGGAACTCAAGTGAAGCCCATTTTTAGCGTTTTTTAGCACTTCCGTTTCTGACGCGCAGACTCAAACGAAGCTTGATGACGTGAGCAACCTGTCTGACAGATGTAAATCTTCTAGTAGCTGTGCGTGCAAAACTGCCATCGTTAATCTTGCAGAGACGGCGAGCTTGAGCGGGGAGTTCTTTGTCGTGAGTGAGCAGGAGTAAGTATTCTGATTAATTATTTTGTATAGTATTTTAAAATGTAATGCCAGTACGCCATATTAAGTTAATTGCCTGCGAGCTTCTCCTCCTGTTTGTACGGTAATGCGACAGAGAGCCGAGTGGTTATGACGCAATCGTTAGCCTATGTTTTACAAAAAATGTTTATACGGGGCCATAATGTAACATAGAAGGTAATGGAGCCCTTTATACATTGTCGTGTATCTTTAGAAATAAATAATGGACAAACGGAGTCTTTAACCTGATAAATGTCACCGTCCCGTATACGGGACGCCTAAATTTACTTCAATATATTACAATTATATCCTAATCTAATCATGACAAACTATATATCGTTGGAAAGGTCTAAGACTCCTAAATAGATATTTGACCACGTTTTGTTGTTGTTAAATTATGAAGGAACAGTAAAAGATTAATTTATAAAAAGAGTGCACCTCAAAACATATACATCATAACTGGAGTTCTGACCTTTGTTACAAAAAATCTATTCCGCTTCCTTTTTCCCTATCACATATTTTAGTAATCATCATAAATTATATATCATTTGAAAGCTTATATACTCCAAATTCATCTTATGAAAACCATTTTGAAATCGAACACTGCGTTACCATGGAAATCGTACTTTATAATCTTTTAGCGTGGTCCTCCCCCTTAGTGGGAGGGGTCATATTCCAAATATATTACGGTCTTTTAGAATCAAAACTTTTCATAATCTTGACAAAATACATATCGTTGGAAAGGTCTGAGTCTCAAGATTCCATATTTGGTGGTTATTTTGTCATAGACATAATATTGAGAGAGAAATTGATACATTTGTGACAAACAAATGCATCCAAAAAATTCAATGGAGTTTCAATGGCCCCCGGTGGCTTTTTATGGTATAACGCCTAAACAAAATTGCATATGAACCTACATTTTTTTTCATATCAACTTCAAATTTGGAACACAACTTATTTAGACATATGGCTTTAATTTTATAGCAATTTTGGATTAAAACATATTTTATTAAATATTTATTTTATATAAAATATAATAAAAATAAAATAATAAACGTATTTACAGTAAATTTAAACTTCTATAACTTTTTTATGCTTTCATTTTTAAAAATGATTTCACTTCTGCAATAATCTGCAGATTGTCTTCTTTAAAAAGAGACCAACCTTTGGTCTGTATTCAAAAGCGTTTATGATTTATAACAATTTAAGTGTGAATAGTGTACTTCCACGTCTATGTTCAAAAATGGGGGTGACAGTTAAAAGGTTAAACGCCTCAGATGTAAAGTTATTCGCTGTCAAAGTGACGCCAAAATGAATGGGAGTCAATGGGAATGCTAACGCAAGTGAAGTTCTGCTAAAAGATGGCAGCCCCCACCCCACTTCAACTTCCGGTCGACTTCCTTGCCCCCTGATTTTTCATCCACGATCAAAAATATTCATATTGCACATCCCTTCCCTCGGAAGAAATCGCAGACCGAGGGCAGACTGGACCGCAAGTGCACTTTAACTCTCATACTCATGCGACATTGGCTACTACTGTTATCACGTGACAGGCTGCGCGCTGAACTGGATGTCGCAGCAAGGGAAATGCTAATATTCAAGTATTTAGGCGATGGTTTAAGCTAGATTTTCCCATGGTTTGTGTTGTATAGGTATCGGACATAGGTATCGGATCATATTTTTTTATCCCCTCCGATCTCCAGTATCTGAATGTCGTGGGAGTCGGGACAGCCCTAATATTTTCTAAAACGATGACATCATCAGCCCACATCTCTCCCCTAGTCAGACACCGATACGTCACGTAACAGCAACAAAAACATGAACAAACACTGAACGATTGTCTTTTTATTAACTAACATTAGCACAGATTAATAAATGTATTGTTCATGTTCGTTTGTGTACCACGCACAAGGTTTATGAGCAAAGTCCAAAGTCATCATCTCCATTTTAAGTGCATTTCTGTGGCAGAATTACAGCGCCACATGCTGGTCTGGCATGTACACTACAGATATTTCTTGAGATGAAGGAAAAAAAGATCCATCTCCGTTTGGACGGCGACGAAGAAGTAACGGGTACTTACGGTTATGGATAGAAATGTAGCAGAGTAAAGAGTACAATATTTTCCTGTAAAATGTACTTGAGTAAAGTCAGTACTCCCCAAATATGATACTCGAGTAAAGTACAGATCCCTCAAAATTGTACTTAAGTACTGTACTCAAGTAAATTTACTCCGTTACTGTCCGGCTCTGTGTAAGACGCTGAAGTAAAGTTTAGCCTTCCCATGTGAATCTAAATCACTCCTCTGCAATACGTTTCTTATAGCTGTATCTAAATCTTTCTCCACACCTTGTTGAATTGTCTCACGAACACCTGCAACTCTTAATTTATTCTTCTGATTCTGAGGGATTAGGTGAAGCTTTTCGGCATATTCCATTCCTAATGCTGTCTGGAGGTTATTAAACTAGTGATAAATGGTATTGCCACACTTAACAGAGGTACAAGAAAACCGCCTGGTTTATTAATCAACCGCTTTTTTCTTTTGATGTTAATCTTTTTACTAGCGGCGTATTTGATCTCCTGTTTTTTCTTTTTTAACCTCCAGAACTGGTTGGTGTTTAGAGGTATGTTACCGTGAAGTACATTAAGAGCTATCTCACACAGGGACACAATCAGCTGATCTGACGCTGACTGTAAAATAACGCAGCGTTGTCTCGGTGAAGCCTAATATAATAGTTTTAAAAGAGGTACGTTTTTACAGAGCCTATCACTCATTTTCACCAACAGTATTTACCGTAGTCTTTTCTGTACATACACCACCTGTTGATCTGAAAACAATCCTGATCAGAGACGAAAACACTCTGGTGTTTTATCTTTAAAGTCAATCAAAAGGAATCCGTAAGGTTGATTGGTAGCATCCTTATAACACTCCATTAAGAATTTTGTATTTCCTGGGTAAATCTGATGTCCCAAAGTTTCTATTTGCATTAAGTCTCTTGGACTCTTGTATAAAATAAGGTAGTGAGTATTGAGCGTGATAGTCCTGCTGGTTTTACCGTGAAAAAACAGATTCTGGGTTATCAATATGATAGAAAATGGTTTATGATGAACATATTGTTTGAAAGCGCGCGAGAGTTCATCATTTGTAAAGGCTTAACACATCAGATAATCACAGATAATTAATACATTGACATTAGGAGGTAATAAATTTTCATCCGTTAAGGATTTTGGAATACCTTCAATAAATTTTATATCATACAATGACAACAGTTCGTCATACAAAGGTTGCCAACAACTGTATAAAAATACAATACTGTCAATTTTTACATTGATCAACTTGCGTGCATTACACAATACATTTTTACAAAGACAGTCTTCCCGCTTCCAGATGGGCCAGAGATTAAGGCTGAGAAAGAGTATTGCAAATGAAAGTCAAAATCCTCTTCAACATACACATTTTGTGTGCTAGAAATACCATTAGTAGCCATAAGGAAGTATGGTATAATCGGGTAGGAGCACACGCTTGTTATATACCACTTTGAATCTTTTCAAAACTGCTCTATTATGCAGCGTGAACTTCTTTTTATTCCGCACAATGGTCTCTGTGCACGTGAGCAGGTGGCAAGTGTCACGTGATGTTACATACCCCTGTATCAGACATATCATGCTTTCTAGAGTTACAATTTTCGCATTAGCAGAATGCAGCATGATCCCTTTAGCTTTATGAGTTACTTTATTTTTTGCGGTTCCAAAAGCGTATGATTTCGGTCCCATTGACGCAAAATTCCTTATGAAATCTCCATCATCAAGTTCATCCATCAACTCACCAAGATATGCACCTGTTTTAGGTACCCAATCTCCGTCTTTCGATGCAAAGATAACGCTGTCTGTATCTACGTAAAAACTACGGGGTCCTAACTGATCCATGAGATCATATAACTCCAAATGTCCGTAAGCTGTGGTAAATGCAGTGATGGACACATTAATATCATTCGGGGTGGGGGGTGGGGGGGTGGGGTTGGGTCTTCATCGGCATAGCACCATTGAACTAGATGTAGTGGGTGAAATCTTCAGGGTCTTTTAAAAACTCTGCTGTAGCTTGATTACACCTAAGTTCAAATCTACCCCAAAGCGAATTCAATAAATATTTATTTATAGATCTGCATGCGGGGTTAAGTGCTATTTTGTCAAGGTCGAGCTGAACTCCCTCCTTCTCAAAATAATCTCTGACGTAAGACTCCTTTTCAGCATCTGTCACTACGTGTGATGGAAAACCTGAAGCCTCCTGTTTGAATTTGAAAAACGTCTTAACATACCGCTGAATAAAGTGTCTGATGTCTGCGGAAAATGCCATACTTCCTCAATTGTGACTACCGAATAACCTTTATCAATAGCTCTGGAGAGCTCGACAGAGGTCCAAACTCCTGAAATGACTCTTTCGTCATCACCGTGCTGACACTGACCCTGATACTGTGCCTCAGCACAGGTTCGACACAGCGCAAATAGTAGTTGATCATTAAACCCTTGATAGCAGTAGTCACAAAAATATGAGTAACCTAAGAAACCTTTCAAATTTTTTATCGCATAAAAATGATCTTCATGCAGGTACAAATGCAATGTCTTTTGATGTGGCTAATCCGTATTTTTATATATTTCCAATTTACCTGAATCCGATCTGTGAAAGATAACTATTTTCAGGTCTAGAAATGCTTCAAATTTAGAAAAATCATGCAATGCAATTTTATCTTGTGGCTCGTAACCCAGATCAGTATGTATATTTCTGGCTAATGTCATCAATTGATACACTGTGGATTTAGAAAGTGAGCTATGCACGTGCTAAAACACATATTGTCTGCGAAATTTTCTGGGGCAAACAAATGCATTCTATTTTTCTGTATGACCTGATTATGAGCCAGGTCTGTCACTTCCTACAGGCACCACCACCACCTTGTTTGTTTCGCGCTACAAAGATACATAACTCTAAAGCGGTATCAAAACTCACATCCGTATTGCTTTGAACGGTTCGTTCGATTTGGTCTACAAATACATTAACGTCGTGATTGTTATCAGGCGTTAGAACGGCATTAATATCTGTGGGGAGACTTGCACCTTGCAGAGAGATATTTTGTAAAAAAAACCTCACCAGCTAATAATCTGGAAAACGTAACAATCTTGTTCAAAATACCCTGTAAAAATATATTATAAGCTGCAAAATCATCTGTTGCTATTTCACGAAAATGTTCTGCGAATTTCTAAACCATTAAATCGAGGTCTTGAGACAATCGTAAAATCACCCACACTACCTCCTTCTCTCACTAGTCTATCTACGTAAGGCTGACTGAGACCCATGTCTGGAGCTGTGGGATCATAAGCTTAGGGATCGTTATTAGAAGGTCCTGCACCGACCTGTTCATCACAGTTTATAGCTACACCCAACCATTCGTGTTGTTCGTCTATAAACTCATGTAATCTATCTATCATGTTAAGAGATTAGGCGGTAACATCTGTAAATGATTGTTAATAATTTCACATAACTGTTGTGTATCGTTTTGAAAATCATATCTGGGTCTTAATGATCTCTGATCATCTTCTGAAGTGTTGGTATGTAAATCATCATGACATCTTTTACTACTCATTTTGAAATTATTTTTTAATTTATTTTTAAATCGAAAACTCACCTTTTTTCAAGTTTAAAGATTTGTACACACTCCTGAAAACACCAACCCCGATTCACAATGTGACATAACAAGATAACAAAAACAGAAACATACAGTAGGTATAAATTCAAAACACCTTTTCTCTGCAAGTAAAACAACACCTAATATGGGAGACAATAACATGCCATACTGTTAGGTATAAATCAATGACAACAACAAACAATATTAATAAATTAAAGAAACTAGTGATAATGATAATTCACTACCAAGAACAAAACAATAATAAATGTGAGAAATAACTAACTATAATAATGACTCGTTGTCAATAACATACAATAATGTAAGAAATATTCGGTGGTAATAACGAATCGATGTCAAAAAATATTTTTTTTAATAATAATAATAATAATAATAAAAAACAACAATACAATACATATCAAGGGCGATCAAGCATAACACACTGGTACAAATCTGATAACATTCTTTGCATAAGATTTAAACGTTCTGTGATCAGAGTAAGAGCATTAACAGATACATTTTGTTCTAACTGTACCCGATGGGATTTCTCCCGGTACCCCGCTCATGCGCTGTTGAAACTGCCGAAATTCACCATATGTATGTACCAACCCCTCTGTCTTGTTAAAACGAACATTGGGTGTTTGAGTGGAAGTTTTTTTTGGGGCGGTTAAATGACACAGATCCCTTGAAATTAGTTAGTTTCACAATCAAGTTACAACCATTTCAAAACCATTAGATGTTTTACAATCGCTTGATGTTTAACTGATATGCACACACCAGTAATCACACAGACTCCAGATGCGGGTGTGTTAATTGACATATCTTGAGAAATTAAGATTGACAAAAATAAAAGATCTATCGATGGAATAGTCTAGATTTAGACAAGTCATAGATTAGAGTAATTAACTTAATAAGTAAAAACAAATAACACTTTTTCCGACGATAACTTTTTTTTTTTTTTACTAAAAGTAAATAAAAATCGTATAGGCCGACATAATTTAAAAGTAAAAATTGATCTTATGTCTTATGTTGAAATGCTCGTTTTCACTCAATATCCTGTTAATCTTGAGTACCTATAGAGTAGTACTGCATCTTTCATAACTCCAAAAAGTCTTTATTTTTATTATATTTATAAGAGAAAGATAGTCTGTACCGATTTTTCCCGGAAAAACACGAGATACTTGTCAAATCTACTCAGTACTAACTACCATTTAAAAAATTGAGACTGTTACTGACAGAGAGAAAGACTTTAAAGGGGGGGGGGGTGCTCTGCTATATGGGAGAGCGCGCTCTTCCGGCACAAGTGCCTTAGGAGCCATATAAGGAAATTCCGCTCCATCTAACGTCACACAGAGCCATACTCGAAAAAAACTTTCCGAAACTTGTTACAAACCGGAAGAGTTTTTTTTGGAGCAAAAATACTCCTTCAAACGTACAACTTAATTTTTGAAACTTTGTCCATATTTAGCATGGGAATCCAACTCTTTAACAGTGTAAAAAACTCAGTATGCATGAAACAGCATTTCACCCCCCCCTTTAAAGTCTTTCTCTCTGTCAGTAACAGTCTCAATTTTTTAAATGGTAGTTAGTATTGAGTAGATTTGACAAGTATCTCGTCTGATGTATTTTATTTTAGATCCGTGTAAATGCCTACCATCTTCTTTCTTTTGTTTTAACTTTTCATCCCGACGCGACAAACACCAACATTTCTGGTTTGTATCGCTGCTTTACATTCGCTTCTTTTTTTTAGTTTGAGGTAAGGTACAAATGCTATAAAACTCTGTAACCTAGTTTTCTAGCTGGAAACAAAACACCTTTTTAAATTGTAATGCTACAAGCTCTCACATCTTTTTCCCATGTTGCTTAACGAAACATATCTGATAGTTTTTTTTACTTGTTTGGTTGTTTTAGATAAATAACCAGTAATCTAGTTTTCTTTTCATTTAATTTGTAACAACTTTTACAATGTTTTTACATTGTTTCCATTTCGTCTGTGTTTATAACCTTTTTCATGAAATGTATTTAAAACCTTAATAAAATTTTCCCTTATACCATTTTCATGATTTCAACCTTTTCAGAGTTTAAAAAGCACATAGATCCCAAAACATTTTCCCTCCCTCCAAAATTCCTTCTTAGGTTCATAAGTTCATATTTAGGTCACTGGGCTGTACAGGGAGAGGAGGGGGGTGTACAAACAGGTGTCCAGAACAGATGGCTTTTATGACCCTCATCAATCAAATTTTTGGAGACAAGCCACAATGGATCCTCTCTCACAATACAATTGTGTTTAGGCGGGAAACTAAATATATTTGTGTTGTTTTAAAAAAAAAATATCTGTGTAAAACGAACAGTGCCACAAATCCATTTTTTTTGAGTGTAGAATGAAAGCTGAGCCATGAATAAGCGTGTTAGCTGAACGAAAAGCAAAAGATTACAGCACCTGGTATTCCCAGGTGGTCTCCCATTCAAGTACTAACCAGGCCTGACGCTGCTTAGCTTCCGAGATCGGACGAGATCGGGCGTGCTCAGGGTGGTATGGCCGTAAGCGAGTACAACAGTCAAGAGCGAGCTATTTAAAGAAGACACACAGATTTAAAAACAGAAATTTCACAGCTGGTTAAAGTAAATTAAAACAAAATGTTTAAATGAATTAATAAAATTAATATCAAGAAATGCAATCAATATTGCATTGAGGCACTTTGAGTGGAAGTGAATGGGGCCCTATTTCTGAAATTTAAAATACTATTAATTATATTTAAGTAAGTATTGTAAATATATAAATTGCCTTGGCCTACATACAAATGAAGGCTATCTTCTTTGATAAAAAAAAAAAAAAAAACCCCGTGACGTCATCTGTGTTTACACGGATGTCACACTGTGGCCTGTACGTTTGCTTCATCTCCTCTCATTCACTGTCAGGGTCAGCGGTTCATGCTTGGTAATGATGGCTGTGGCTGCAGTAAACTAAATGTTCGCGCTCACTGTTCAAAGTCATACGGGTTCGGGCACCATAATACATCTAAAAAAATTCATTAAAACAGCTCGACACCGCTTTAACTTGGCACGAAGTTCTAGAAAAACTGTGCCCAGATCTTTTCCCATCCCTTCTCCTCTCTAGTCTAAAACCGTGACCATGTCGACTGTCACTTTATGTTCGAAAATCTATTGCACGATTCAAGCACGAATCAACCAACACAGCCCAGCAAACATTCGGACGTCTTTTGACCGTTGAAAAGACGTCCATCCGAGACGTCCCGTCATGGTTGAAAAATAGTTCCAAAATGAAAGTTGAACCGACGTCTTTGACGTCTTCTAGACGTGAACTGCACGTTTTTTCTGCATGTCCCTGGACGTCTAAATGTGTCGTCTTCTGGACGTCTAAATGCGTCGACTTCTGGACGTCAATGTCTTCTGGATTTTTAAATGCGTTGCTACATATTTTAAGTGTATATATATATATAAGCCTGCATATAAAATAATCGCACACCCACTGTGTAACATTATGAAAGGCAATCAATTATGTCTTGAGGTTTAACACATCTTGACAAAAGTTCAAGATTGGTCCAGTCAGACATGAACGTCCATAAACCGTCTTAATCAAGAGTACATCAAAAACAATAACACATTATTTGTGGACATATGCAAAAAAAGAAGCATGTTCTGATTTAGCACATTTTATTGTTTTTGAACAGTTTAGCATCTGTTAACCAAACTAAAATACTAATTACAAAATACTGTATTATAATATAAAGGGTAAATTCTATCATTTACTCACCCTCATGTTTCAAATATACCTTTCTGTGTTCTGACCATATTGTTTTCATGTTTGCTTTACTGGGACAATGACAAATAAGAATCTTCAAGATGATAAAAATCTATTTAAATTTTTTTTTTCAATGTTATCTTTGTATCCATTTTGGATTTCTGAAATAAGTTTACAGGCCTACCATTTTTTTCCATCAGAAATATGATTTAATGAGGGGCATCACTGAATAAAAAGTACTGAAATACTCAATCTTGAAGTCCATTATTATTGTTAAAAATTTCTATTTGCACAGTGTTTGTTTATTAATGTTTTTAATATATAATATAAATCAATATTCATTGCATTTATTTTAAAATACTTTAATCATATAATATTAAGAATATTATTAATATTTGAACATGTGGCATAAACACCTTGCAGGAGCCATTGTTGTCATGTGACAAGAAAATCATAAAACATAAGACCCTCATCATATAATATGTTTGTAATCATTGCTATTTATAAAATCAAAGTGGTGTAAATGATTTTAAACTATAGAACCGACATTAATTCAAATATTACATTTCTGAGAATGTTTTCTACTAGAATGTTAAAAGATGGTTTCTTTTTATCAATTCTTTATTAATCTTGTCATTGACTTACACCGTTGTCTCATAAACACAAAGATATTTGAAAGAATGTTTGTAACCAAGCAGATCTCACAATCCATTAACTGCCACTGTAGGAAAAATTATTATGATCGTAACATGAGGGTGAGAAAATTATGACTATTTTCATTTTTGGGTGAACTATCCCTTAAACACATTACAGTTGTTTGGCTCATTTCTTGTAACCTCCACCCCCATCTCTTCCTGGAGCGAGCTTCAGGTGTTCTGTCATTGCTGCATCCCATTCAGAGTCTCCACCTCTTCACAGCATCTGAGGGAAGAGAATACATGTATTTTTAAAATAAATAAAATAAAAAATGTGAGATAAATGACATGCACTTATTTTCAAAATATCTTTATGGTCTACAGCTAAAAAAAAGGTAATCAAAAAGCATTAAATTTTATTTTTATTGTACAAAAGGTGTTATGCTTTAATATGATGCCCTTGAGAAACACCCTTAACTAACGTTTAGAGGTGTAACTGTGATAAAAAGTGAACAGAACATTTCTGATAAGACAGGAGGGCTGTGATGTCCCCTAAATAATTAATTAAAGCATACCAATAAAAATTACATCAATATAAGTAACTTTTAGCCTTCTAACGTTAGCTAATTTTAGCCATACTCAGTGAATTTCAGTTGACAATGTAGGCATCATTTCTCTCGGTTCCTTTGTGTCAAACAAGTAAAACCCAAGCACGTTAATCAAATAATACAAAATGTACTTACACAACAGTAGATTTTAAATAATTTTTATTGATACATCTCAGTCCTCTTCGAGTCCTCTCCTCCTCGTGGTTGCCTGCTCAATATACCGGAACTTCCGTTACGATCAATTATTAAAAGTGAGATCTCGCGAGATAATCTATCCTATTGCGGGATTTTGTAATATCATGAAATATATTAGTATGTTTTGTGTCTGCATCTTGGCAGCACCGTTTTGGCAATTACATCCAACTCAGACCGTAATTGTGACCGGGTACATATCTGTTTTACATGTATATGCATAGATTCAATAAAAAGTTATAACAACAAATACATAAAATAGGTTGAAATAATGACTAAATTGCAGCATTGCTTTGCAATCACTTAACCACACTGGGCTCTTTGTGATTATAATTTTTTAAACAAGATAAAGTATATAAATATACATGTAAATATATTTACTTTGTATATATATATTTTTTCCTGCTAGTCTTGCTTGGACATCTTTCCACAAACCATGCGAGACGTGTAAAAGACGTCAGTGGACGTCTATTCACAACCTCTTTAAAACCTCTTAAAAACTACTTGGTGCACTTTAATTAATTATTGCAGTATTAATCAAGGTGTGCACAGCTTTTGCATATTCCACAAGGATTTCACAGAGGGTCATGATGGACGTGTAACGCACGTGTAAATGACGTCACTAGGAGATGTCCTCTCACAACCGATTCACAACGCGGGTAAATATTGAACTACACGTATCTAAAAGGCAAATAACACCGAATATAGGTAAATCCACAGACAACAGGCAGGAGGAATGTAAAGATTCAATATATTGGTAAAGACCAATATTTCTGATGATTTATTGGCGTGAAGTTACGTGCATTTTTGAAAAGCAATAAGCAGAGTGGACTGCCTGTCAGGATCCTGCCCTGACAGCCCTGTCCATCTTGTCTCTGTTCCATGTTTCTTTGTTTATTTTGTGTCTAAGCACATGCTTCTGTCTTTGTTCGTGTCTCCCAAGTGCTCCCCTTGTCCCACCTCCTTGTTACCCCTTGTCACGCCTTCTTGTTTAGCCCTTGTCTGCTTGATTGCTTTCACCTGATCCTCTTGTGTACTGTCCTATATATTGGGGTTTCTTTCCTTGGGTCTCTGCTGGTTCGTTTTTGGTGTTTACCTGTTTCTTGGGCCAGAATTTATCCTTTTGATCTTGCTCAAGTTGTTTTTGATCTGTTGTCTAGTTAATCAATATCCTCGGTTCCTTTTTGACTTTTTAGTTCTATCTAGTTCTTGTTTTTTTGATTGTGTACATCCTAATCTAGTTTTTGTTATTATCTTTTGATTTAGGGTTTCATTTACTCACTTTGAGAGTGCAGTTCCTTTTTGGATCTTGGCTTTTTGTTTTTAAACTCTGATTTATTTATTTGGATAGTTTTGTTTATTTTGCCTTTTTGTTCACTCTTTGTTTTCAATTGTCGGTGTCATTTTGAGTCTAGTCTTGTTTTTGTGTATTGTCCTGTGTAACGGATATGCAGATCATCGATTCATGGGTTAAATTCAGGCATACAAATGAAACCTTTTTGCACTAAATGCCTGGCCTGGTGCCAGTGGCGTAGCCAGGGGAGGGGCCATGGGGGCACTGGTCCCTCCTGAAAACTGATTGGCCCCCCAGTGTCCCCCCACCCTTCTACTTGTCTGTCACTCACAAATTCAAATTATAATCTTTCAGTTTAGTAAATAACTCATGATTGCGTCGCGATGCTTCTCAACGAGGACCAAGAATAGCGTTTTCCAACGAAAAAAAGCACCTATTTTAAATAGCTTATGTTTTTCGATTAGCCAGTTGTTGCAGTGCAAGAAGTGTTTGGTACTAACGTTAACGTCTTTCGGTGTTAGACAGACCAGGTTCGATGACGGTGTTATCTCCTAGAGCAGACCAAGATGCTAATCATTATATTTACTATGCTCCTCTGATGCTGAATGTAAAAGGGGTTTACTGCGTTACAATTTACTTTTTTTTTTTTTTCGGCCGAACGCGCCGATATAGGCAACAACGCAATTTAAAGCAATGTTTAAAAAACACTATAAAAGCAATTCTAATAAAGTCATTATTGAATCATGCAGTCGATTAGCGACTTTTTTCACTCAAGTGAGGTGACGAAACAAATCGTGTAATGTTTATCTAACGCTCCACACTTGAGACTTTGTTTTAAAAGTCTATATGGGTGAGACGCATGCAAAAACATCGTTTTTTTTACTGGTCAATTTTGAGATTTGGGGCTGTTTGTCTTCAGTAACATGTCTTCTTTCAGACTTGTGGTGAAAAACGTCCAAAATACACATATAGGTCTTTATTTTTCTACACCTTTAGTCTATTTGCGTCTGTAGATTCCTAATAAATTCAGTTGCCGTTCTAAATCACCATGGTGCTCCGCGATTGCTGTCTGCACCCTGGAAAGCTCTCTCTCTAGCTCTCTCTCCCTCCCTTCACAGAAGTTATTGACAAAACGTCATTTGATGACACCCAGAAACATTCTCAAAAAAATCATACATAATTATTTAATGCATGATTAAATAGCAAAATAAATAACTAATACTAAAATAACACTGGACTAATTAAGCTATTCTAAACTGTTTTATAGGATCCACATATTTTACATGTTAAATTAAAGCTACCTTTTTGAACAAGTAGCTTTCTAACAAAGTATGGATATATGATATTTTTAAATCAATATGCTCAAGATTAATTAGCCTTGACATAAGTTGATTTTGTTTATTCATCAATGCAAATTTACTGCAACTGCTGCTATGCAAATTGAATGGGATGTGGATAATAAACAAAAACATATAATGAAATTATATTACATTTATATTAGTTAATTAATTAATTGTGTATTTATTTCTATGAATTATTAATGTTGTTCTGCATTTATACAAATAATGCTATTATATATATATATATTATATAAGGCTATTATAAATAAATTATATTATTATTATTTGTGAGTTGTACACTATTCATACATTGGATTATTTTATTTATTACAGTTTTTCTTTCACTTTTGTAAAGTGAAAAGTTAATACAAATTGTATTTGATTTTTTTATTTTATTTAGAGCAGTGAATAACTGCTATTAAAATATAATAGGGTATCACTGTTTATTACTGATTTTAAAGGTTACTGAACTCTTGAAATGATTTGGATATACTGTTCAAACAACACAAGATTGGCCCCTCTGTATTAATCGTGGGCCCTCTTGTGCCCCCCAGTTGAAAAAATCCTAGAATCGCCCCTGCCTGGCGCCAGCCAACTTAAATTATTTACGATACCCATGTGAGCCTCAAAGGAGACCTGAAAACCCCCCAAATTCCTTAACACACACACACAAAAAGAAACCTTTTTTAAAGGTCCTTACTTTTGTAAGTCCTTATTAATATGTATTTGGAATGTTTTGTGTATTGCATAAAAATGGTTTATCCTGGGTAAATGGTTAAAGTGCTGACTTATAAGTGGAAATGTTCTCCTCAGTCTAACTCTTTCTCAAATAGTCATGTTTATGTAACCCCCACTCCTTTGCAGCTCATATAAACTTTATGACCCCCCTGGGCAACAGGACAGGAGAAAAGCCAAGTCACTGGTTTCTTTTCCTAATGCATTCTAAACCATTACCTTTTGTTTTGATGTTTTCTAAATGTATTACTTATTTCTTTTTGGTACATTAGATGTTTCCCATATAAATTGGGACTATCTGCAATTTATTAGCTTGTGTTAATCTTTAAATGTGTGTAAATCTGCATTTGAATGTAACTTCGTGTTTCTATCAGTTATATATATATGTACTGTATGGTGTTCTTGTAATCGTCATGCTTTGACAGACCCACTTATCTAAAGCAAAGTAATGAAAAATGTATTATTCTGGAATTACGAACTTGCTAGAATATCCCTGATGAAATCTGACAAGCCCTAAATCATTAGGGTAAGTGTTTCCACAGAGACACAGGAACTTTTCCCCCGCTTCAGATCGCGGACGTTCATTGGTTGTTCACGCGAAAAGAGGCGTGAACCATCCCAAGCCATAAGAACCGACCGGAAAAGATCCGCCCTCTCTTCTCCTCTCTTCTCTTCTTCTCCTCTTCGTTCTCTGACACGCTGCTCTCCTGTGCGACCAACGTCGCTCCCGCTAGTGCCCATGCGCGGCCTTGCTTATTCTGCATTCTGCATTTGGGTCCCATTTCTTGCAGATCCCTGACACTGCCATAATGCAAAACATTTACTGCAGGCTTCAACATTGCTGTGTTTACGATTAAATAAAAAAAAAAAAAAAAAAAAAGCATAGGCGATTTTCTTAGGCTGTTAAAATAAAAATCCACATTCGAATGCGCATTCGAATTTTAGGTGTGCATTAAGGAAGCTGCCTTATGAGCCCCAGTACGTGTTCCATTCCATCTCGCCACGCACACAGCTGTGTCTACACAACTTTCAAAGGCAGACAAGCTCGACACGCAATATCTGCTGTCTCATCTGTCACCTTGTGTATGCGCACGAGATGCGATGACGATGTATGTGCCATTGCATTATAAGGTTATGTTAGCCTATCCAGTTGAAGCCACTTAAAAAAGAACATCAATGTGGGGAAGATCTTGTTACATCAAAACTGAAACCACGCCGTTCACACAGAACGCATATTTTGCGCATTTTCTAGAGGGACACGGTTGGACTCGCGTCTTGCACAAGAGAGCCACATGTTTAGAAAGACATGTAAAATTAATGTATTAATTAAATTTTCTAAAAATATCTCGAGACATATCTTGTTACCCATCCCACTGCATCTCATGTTTTTAAATGAAAAAATGTATCCTGTGTGACTGGTTTTCCGCCCTTTTTATTTATTTAACAATGCATGCATACATGATGCTGTTTTGTTTATAGTTCTTTAAGCAATTTAATTAATAATAATTGGTTCATAAACATTATTTTAAATATTATGTTTTTTCACAGTCATGTATTCTAACCCAGTAACCATTGGTCCGACGGCGACGTTGTGTGGCCGGCCAAAAATAGTCGCAGTAGGACGGCATAAATCGGTAGAAATATGTGTAGCCAGGTCAGTAGAGGGCGCTGCTGAGGGTATCAGTATAGGGTGTAAGTTCCCTTTAAATATGTCACTTCCTGTTGGTTGGAATGGCTGCAGTGTTTGAATTGTTTGGCATGGTCGGTCGCTGGAAGAACAAGCTCTGTTGGTTTGTTTAGATGTGTGTTCTAAATACCTTAATGCTGAGAAGGTTTGACTGGATGAGTGGTGGACACTGGGTTACCATTGCAGTACACTGCACAGAAGTTTCCTTAAAGGCCCTCATATTGGCTGCTGAACGAGATGAGCAGTGGATATTAACGACGGTTGTACTTCCTGTGGCGTCTGAAATAAGAATTCGATCCATCCAGTGCAAACGACCACTGTTTTTCCCTACCTTTGTGTTTTTTAGTTTCTTTATAGGGTTATGGTATTGTAATCAGTTTTCTATTTATTTGTGATTTTGTTTTGGCCCAGAATTAATCCGTTGTATTTTCTTTATGGTTTATTTTGTGAACTTCAAGCTAAGTCAGTTTCAACAGCTGTTAATAGAGTAACTATGAGGGGAAGATACTCATTTTGATTTATACACCAGTGTGGTGTGGAACGAGTTTGAGTGTGTTTTTGTGCACGTAGTGTGCGGTGCAGAAAGTTTGTAATTTCTTTTGGGGTTTATTTTATTTATTTTTTTGTGTGTATTTTCTTTTTGAGGTATTGTTACCCAACATAATCTAGTGTACTGACATCCTGTATTACTAAATGTGGTTAGCTTGTGAAGGAAATCAAATGAGACCAGAATCCATGTATTTAATAAAAGTGATGTTTTAATTCTCATAGCAGTTTGGCCTTAAGCTTATTCATTTAATTGGATAGCCGAGCGGGGAAACCCTTGAGTGATTGGGGATCTCCTACCCAAGTAAAATTGGAGTGGCGTAGTCAAGAGCAATCAAACACCTTTGTAGCCTCATCACATTTGTAACACAGAACATTTCCTAAAAATGCCTTCAGATATGTTTGTACACGTTTATAGTTCTATAGGATTTCATGTATAATTGTTTCTTTGACTTTTAGATACGTGTAGTTCAATATTTACCCGCGTTGTGAATCGGTTGTGAGAGGACGTCACCTAGTGACGTCATTTACACGTGCGTTACACGTCCATCATGACCCTCTGTGAAATACTTGTGGAATATGCAAAATCTGTGCTTACACCTTTATTAATACTCCAATAATTAATTAAAGTGCACCAAGTAGTTTTTAAGAGGTTTTAAAGAGGTTGTGAATAGATGTCCACTGACGTCTTTTACACGTCTCGTCATGGTTTGTGAAAAGATGTCCAAGCAAGACTAGCAGGAAAAAAAAAATTAGATACAAAGTAAATGTATTCACTTTATCTTTTAAAAAAAAATTATAATCACAAAGAGCCCAGTGTGGTTAAGTGACTGCAAAGTAATGCTGCAATTTAGTCATTATTTCAACATGTTTTATGTATTTTATATATTTGTTTTGTTATTATTTTTATTGAATCTATGCATATACATGTAAAACAGATATATACCCAGTCACAATTTCGGTCGGAGTTGGATGTAATTGCCAAAACGGTGCTACCAAGATGTAGACACAAAACATAAGTAATATATTTTGTGATATTACAAAATCCCGCGATAGGATAGATTATCTCGCGAGATCTCGCTTTCTTCCGGAAGTTCCCTTCCGGAAGTTCCGGTATATTGAGCAGGCAACCACGAGGAGGAGAGGTCTCGAAGAGGACTGAGATGTATCGTTATAAATTCTATAAAATCTACTGTTGTGTAAGTACATTTTGTATTTTTTGTTTAACATGCTTGGGTTTTACTTGTTTGACACAAAGGAACCGAGAGAAATGATGCCTACATTGTCAGCTGAAATTCACTGAGTATGGCCAAAATTAGCTAACGTTAGAAGGCTAAAAGTTACTTATATTGATGTAATTTTTATTGGTACGCTTTAATTAATTATTCAGGGGACATCACAGCCCTCGTGTCTTATCAGAAATGTCCTGTTCACTTTCTCACAGTTAAACTGTGAGTGTTTCTCAAGGGCATCACATTAAAGCATAACAACTTTTGTACAATAAAAATAAAATCTAATGCTTGTTGATTACCTTTTTTTCTAATGATTCATTCATCTTGGACGTGCAGTTCACGTCTAGAAGACGTCAAAGACGTCGGTTCAACTTTCATTTTGGAACTATTTTTCAACCATGACGGGACATCTGGGATGGACGTCTTTTCAACGGTCAAAAGACGTCCGAATGTTTGCTGGGATGCAAAATAGATTTTACAATCGATTCAATGAACACTCCTCACTCAAATCAAACAGGATTTTTTTCACAAACGTGACAACCCAAGAAAGCAAAGTAAACATTCTCTCATTTGTAGGTTGCATTGATACGTAGCGATGGATGCAAGTAAAACAGTATAACAGTACCTCATTTTTTTTCTTACCTGAAATTCATGCAATAAACATGTTTTTGACAAAGATTTAAATTTGTTTGTGGTCTATATAGCCTGCATCAAAATGAGGATTGCAATTGATGCGCCCGAAGGCACGGGTTGAAGACCCAGTCAGTGACGTCGCGATATGGTAATTTGTTTAAATTCATACCGACGTCATCACCATCACAAAAATGTACTTTTTTTTACATTGAAACTTGAAAAAAAAAATGGCCCTGACCTACCGACCCTTTAAAAAAAAAAAAATTACTGTTACTGCAAACCAAGATATTTTTAAGGATGGCCTGACAATCAATTTTGCTCTGTCTCAAGCTGAAGAGAGGAGTGTCATTACCAAAAGAGCACGTGGCGCTCAAGAGTAGAGACAGAGAAAAGGCCCGTCTATCGCCTCCTGCATGAGAAAGGAAGAATGACGAGGCTGAGCTGTCCTTTGTCACAAGCAGAAAGATGACACAGAGAAAGAGAAAACACACAAAATGAAGAAGCAGCAAATCCGTTTAATAAAACGGATGGTCTCCCATCCAAGTACTAACCAGGCCCAACCCTGCTTAGCTTCCGAGATCGGACGAGATCGGGTGTGCTTTTTTTATATATATATTCATTCATATACAGACATACATTCAATTATACACTTTTGTCAACCTTCATATATTTATCAGACCTCACCCCCATTTTTTAAATTCAACTCTAATCCATTCAATGTATTTTTAATAAATTGATTATTTTTCCCTATCAACTTAAGTATCTGTATCTTCCCCTCACTCTTAAAGTACTCCTCTAATTTCTTTATATCGTCTTCCAATTTCCTTTTAAAACTAGTCCACAAATCCAACTTCTTTTTTTCCTTTCTTACAAAATTCCTTCTCTGCCATATTATAAACCTCCCAACAGTCAAGAATATATTTATCACATTCCGTTTTTCACAATCTGTGTTAACTCCAAATAAGAACATACAGTATTGTTCAAAATAATAGCAGTACAATGTGACTAACCAGAATAATCAAGGTTTTTCGTATATTTTTTTATTGCTACGTGGCAAACAAGTTACCAGTAGGTTCAGTAGATTCTCAGAAAACAAATGAGACCCAGCATTCATGATATGCACGCTCTTAAGGCTGTGCAATTGGGCAATTAGTTGAATTAGTTGAAAGGGGTGTGTTCAAAAAAATAGCAGTGTGGCATTCAATCACTGAGGTCATCAATTTTGAGAAGAAACAGGTGTGAATCAGGTGGCCCCTATTTAAGGATGAAGCCAACACTTGTTGAACATGCATTTGAAAGCTGAGGAAAATGGGTTGTTCAAGACATTGTTCAGAAGAACAGCGTACTTTGATTAAAAAGTTGATTAGAGAGGGGAAAACCTATAAAGAGGTGCAAAAAATGATAGGCTGTTCAGCTAAAATGATCTCCAATGCCTTAAAATGGAGAGCAAAACCAGAGAGACGTGGAAGAAAACGGAAGACAACCATCAAAATGGATAGAAGAATAACCAGAATGGCAAAGGCTCAGCCAATGATCACCTCCAGGATGATCAAAGACAGTCTGGAGTTACCTGTAAGTACTGTGACAGTTAGAAGACGTCTGTGTGAAGCTAATCTATTTTCAAGAATCCCCCGCAAAGTCCCTCTGTTTAAAAAAAGGCATGTGCAGAAGAGGTTACAATTTGCCAAAGAACACATCAACTGGCCTAAAGAGAAATGGAGGAACATTTTGTGGACTGATGAGAGTAAAATTGTTCTTTTGGGGTCCAAGGGCCACAGGCAGTTTGTGAGACGACCCCCAAACTCTGAATTCAAGCCACAGTACACAGTGAAGACAGTGAAGCATGGAGGTGCAAGCATCATGATATGGGCATGTTTCTCCTACTATGGTGTTGGGCCTATTTATCGCATACCAGGGATCATGGATCAGTTTGCATATGTTAAAATACTTGAAGAGGTCATGTTGCCCTATGCTGAAGAGGACATGCCCTTGAAATGGTTGTTTCAACAAGACAATGACCCAAAACACACTAGTAAACGGGCAAAGTCTTGGTTCCAAACCAACAAAATTAATGTTATGGAGTGGCCAGCCCAATCTCCAGACCTTAATCCAATTGAGAACTTGTGGGGTGATATCAAAAATGCTGTTTCTGAAGCAAAACCAAGAAATGTGAATGAATTGTGGAATGTTGTTAAAGAATCATGGAGTGGAATAACAGCTGAGAGGTGCCACAAGTTGGTTGACTCCATGCCACACAGATGTCAAGCAGTTTTAAAAAACTGTGGTCATACAACTAAATATTAGTTTAGTGATTCACAGGATTGCTAAATCCCAGAAAAAAAAAATGTTTGTACAAAATAGTTTTGAGTTTGTACAGTCAAAGGTAGACACTGCTATTTTTTTGAACACACCCCTTTCAACTAATTGCCCAATTGCACAGCCTTAAGAGCGTGCATATCATGAATGCTGGGTCTTGTTTGTTTTCTGACAATCTACTGAACCTACTGGTAACTTGTTTGCCACGTAGCAATAAAAAATATACTAAAAACCTTGATTATTCTGGTTAGTCACATTGTACTGCTATTATTTTGAACAATACTGTACAACTCCAAATCTGTTCATTCTCAATTTCATCCCCTTTATCCCCCAACAATTCTTTTACCCCATTTTCCATTTTCAGTTTAAAAGCTTGTAACTCTGTACATGACAGAAATATATGCAAAATTCCTTCCTTTTTTATCATGCACACTTTACACATGGCATTTTCGGTTAATCCCATTTTGTACAGCTTTAACTCTGAAAATATTATGTTATGTCTTATACAAAACTTATATATAAATTTTCCATTCTCGCATCCATGTACCATTTCCCCAGATTATTCCATAATATTATCAAAACCGTTAAACACTTATCAAAATCGTTAAACACTTTTTCCCAAAATGTAACAGCTGCCGGCTCTTTAAAAAATAAATTCCTAAAAAACAAATACAATTCTTTCACTGAACTTTGATTAAGAGAAATGTCTTCTCCCTTCTCTTTTATAAATACCTTCATCTTATCCCCTTCATTTCCATTTTCTCTCTCAATCCTCCTAATCCATTGTCCAGGAATTGCTTCCTTATTTGTTCATATTGTTTTCCCAAAATATTTACATCATCCTCAACCTCTTTCACCTCATCCACAATTGCTTGGAATAGAAATAATCCTTCTTTTACTTCATATAGAACATCTTTCATTCTCTTAAACCCAGCCTTAATCCACTGTTTAAAATACAGTTCTTTTCCTTTATATAAAACATTATCATTTAAGAACAATGGTTGATTTAGCATTTATTCTCTTTTTCTAGGCTTTATGCCCACATTTATTTTAAATTCTCCCCATGCTTCCAATACTTCTATATAAAATTCTGGGATTCCGAACATCATATTTTGTTTAAGTTTTATCCATAAAATATCTGCTCCCATATTAATATTTCCACATTTGTTTAAAAACAACTTCTTTAACTCTGGCCATTGTGCCTGATTTTCTTAACTCAAAAATTTTCTCACTATCTTAACTCTAAAACTCTTTTTCTTTAATTCTGGATCCTGCAAACCCAACCCTCCATCTTTCACATCTTCTATTATTGTCTCATACGCAATGTTTGATGGTTTTGAATCCCATAGAAATTTCAAAACAACTGCTTTTATTCTTTTACTTATCCATCTTCGGTGTAACACTCAACACATATCACATTTTTGATAACATTAAGGCCTTCAGTACTAACACCTTCCCCCTCAATGTTAGTTCCTTCATTTTCCGGGAATTTAAAACTCTTTCCATCCTTCCAATCACATCGTCCCATATCATGTCTCTCATTTCTCTTTCATTTTTTCCTATCCTGACTCCTAAGACCTTTAAGCCTTCTTCTTCTTTAAAAAGAAATAAGCTTTGAATGTTCTCCCCATCTCCTATGTTCATATAAACTGTTTTCTGTATGTTTTCTGTATTTGGCCCCAGATCCTTTGCAGTACCTTTCTAATATTTCCATTGCTTTTTTAACACTTTTGACATCCTTTACTTTTAGTGTTGTGTCATCTGCGTATTGATATACTTTTTGTAATTCTTCATTATCTCTTAAAACCACTCCTTTGATTTCCTTTCCCCCCATTATTGCTAGCCCCAGGGATTCTGCCACTAAACTATATAATTGGGCTGACAAAGGACAACCCTGTCTTATAGACCTTGAAACACTGAAAGCTCACTACATCTCTTATACTACACACTGTGTCTGTAATATCCCTTCCTTCGATAGCATATGCCTGGTTTGTTTCAATAATGTTTGGTAACATTTTCTTCAAACGGTTTGCTAATATCTTTGCTAAAATTTTATAGTCTGTATTTAGCATGGTTATTGGCCTATAGTTTTTCAAATCATTCTTATCTCCCCTCTTCTTAAAAATTAATTTAATTACCCCAATCCGTCATTAAATGACTTGTTTCTTCCTTTTCAAATACTCATCATACACTTCCTTTAAAATTGGTGTCAACACTTCCTTAAAATGTTTGTAGAACTCCCCTGACAGCCCATCTCTTCCAGGACTTTTCCCATTATTCAATTGCGTTATGGTGCATTCAATTTCTTCTTTTTTTTATCCCCTCATCACTCATTTTTTTATTATCCATATCTAATTTTTTCTTTATTTTTCCAATCAAAAATTATTTTTCTGTTTTTTATTTATTTTATTTTTTCTTTGCTAAACAGCTTCTTATTAAATTCTGTTATTTCTTTTAAAACCTTTGTTTCTTTTACCATCTCACCACTTTCTCTTTTGATCTCCTTAATCATTCCTTCTCTCTATCTACTTTTTTCAAGATTAAAGAAAAACTTTAGCATTTTCCCCCTTCTACTTCATATTTTGCCCTGCTTCTTATCACCTCCCCTCTAAAATGTCTTTCTTGTATTTCCTAAAACTCTTTTTCTAATACTAAAATTCTTTCCACATTTTCCCCTCCCTCATTCAGAATATCTTTCAACTCCTTTCTTATTTAATTTTCTTCAAAAATCCTTGCCCTCTTCATCATTTTACCAAAGTTTTTTGCATAATTACCAATTCTATATTTAACATTATCCCACCATATTCTTTCATCTTCTTTGTACAATTTATCTTTCTGTTCTTCCTTCTACACCTTTTTATAAAACTAATTTCCTTTAGAAATTCCGTATTTAGAATCCATAACCTTGGCCCTCTCTTCATTCCACTCAAATCAATCTGCACCCATACAACTTTATGATAACTTAATGACGTTTTTTTTGTAATAAATATTATCCACCACATTCTTAAAATCGTTTTTACATATTGCAAAATCTATTCTGCTTGCACACATACATTTTTTAACCACTTGTTCTCTTGAGAATTCTCTGATACCTTCATTTCTTTCTCTCCATATATCCACTAAATCATTTTCTTCCATTATACTCTTCAGCTCTTTCCTCCCTCCATCTGAATTAAAGACCATTCCCTCTGCTAAATCCATCTTGCTAAAAGCCGTATTAAAATCTCCAATTATTACAAACCTCTTTTTCTCTCCAAAGCATCCTGTTCTTCTTCTTTAGCCACCAGATTCTCGCCCTCTTGTTCTTTTCTGCCTTCATTCCGCACTGTCCTTCAAGCTTGTTCCCCTTCATCTTGCTCCCTTTCTTCCATTTGTTCCTCCTCTTCCTCCTCTCCACTTTGTGTTTCCTCTCTTTCCATGTTGTTTTCCTCGTCCTCCTCAGCCCCCATCCAGCACTCACATTTCACCAGCACCTTCTTACAGTCGGGGCATCTCACCGCATCACACTCTCTGGCGAAGTGTCCCAGCTCGCCACAGTCAAGGCACCTGAACTCAGGACAGTCTTTCATTACATGCCCCATTACATCAATAAATACAATCAATATTGCGTTTAGGCACTTTGAGTGGAAGTAAATGGGGGCCGTGAAATGTCATCTGGTTAAAATAAAACCAAACCAATTAAAATATTGTGGTGATGCACTTTGAGTGCAGGTAATTTGGGGTGAATTTAGTGATTTTCAAACAGAAAGGGCATGCCTATATTTTCTTACAATGAATAAATATTTGCTGACGAGTTTAATGAATTGTTATAATTTTTTTTGAGATGATGAAAAACTCCTGTCTTTTTCCAAGTACTGAAAAAGTACCAAAAAAAGCTGAAATATTTCATTTGTCTACTTGCAAATCATTTGATCACACACCAACATCAGTGAAAAATGAACATGATAATTTGTTTTTTGTTAATTTATTGAAAAATTTACTTTAAATCTAAGAGGGTACATCTCCTGTGTAGTTTACTACTAAGGGGTTTGGATGACAATAAAATTTGGGAAGTTCAGTCTCAAGCTGAAAAGAGGAGTGTCATTTCCAAAAGAGCACTCAGCGCTCAAGAGTTTGTAGTAGAGACAGAGAAAAGGCCCGTCTATCGCCTCCTGCATGAGAAAGGAAGAATGACGAGGCTGAGCTGTCCTTTGTCACACCGCAAGCAGAAAGATGGCACAGAGAAAGAGAAAACACACAAAAAAGAAGCAGCAGCAAATCTATTTAAAAGTGTAAAGGAACTAGAATGAAAGCTGAGCCTTGGACAAGCGTGCTAGCTGAAGGAAAAGCAAAAGCTTACAGCACCTGGTATTCCCAGGCGGTCTCCCATCCAAGTACTAACCAGGCCCGACCCTGCTTAGCTTCCGAGTTCGGGCGTGCTTTTTTTTTTTTTTTTTTCTATCTAAAAGAACAAAATTTATATTTACATAAAATAAATAATTCAGTTTCACATCCTTACATCTTCAAACATGAATCATGTTTCAATCAAGGCATCTAGCACTTAAACTATATAATCGGTCAACATATGCATCCTTCAAATTAAACATAAAACAAAACAAAGATTACCCACAGAGCCAGGACAAAACAACAAAATTTACCCAATCATAACCTTTTTTTTTTCTCAAAAGTTTATTCACAACCTTTTTTCCCTTCTATTCTAATCAACTCACTCCCTTCCACAAACGCTATTTCGAATTCCTCATTAGGCAAATATTTCCACATCAAATACACATTTTTCCTAAAGATCATTTTGAACAATGCCCTTACATTTTTTTCCTATCATAATATGCCATGTTCCTCCTTACCCATATCGCATATCTTGCATTACTTAAAACCATGTCCCATAATTTCACTTTACTATCCTTTTTATTCATATTTATTCCGAACAAAAACAACTTTTTCCATTCCTCCCCTGCCACATCTATCCCCATTCCTTTTTTCACTAACACTTTTACTGCAGCATGAAATGCTTCTAGCCCTTTAAGTAGTAGTAGTACTAGTAGCCCTTTATTGTCACTAGTCACAAGTACCAGCGAAATTAGCCATCAACCTGTCCATACATACACAACATACATACAATGGGGTAGACAGAACAGGAAGACAGGGAATTGAGGAAGAAATACAGAATAACATTAGGGAAGTGAGGAGAAAAAACACAGCACCCAGAATATGCTCCTTTTGGGAGTACTGTATGGGAACCGAAAAAACACCTCAGCAACAAAAGCACATACACCATAAACACAAGACTCTGCAACTGGGGACGGAGATGGGGGGGGGGTCGAGGTAATCCAGTGCAGGCAGCACTGGTCACAGACCCGCTTGACAGACTGGCGGTACAAAGCGGCGAAGGCGAGGGATGGATTTTGGTTTCCTTTTTGACCATAATCTTGTAAATTGTTTTAACATTCAATTGATGCAAAAAAAAAAACTTTTTTCCTTTTTTATCCAAAACATACATTTCATGAAATCCCCAATCTCCCACTTTCACAGTCTCTCTTTCAATCCTTTGTGCCCACCCTTCTGGTAGGCTTGTTTTGATATTTTCACATTCACAGTCCACTTTAGATATTTCAATTTCATCATCCCATCCCACCACACAATCACGTATAGCCAGGCCCGTCGCACCAAGGCAGGCAAACCAAGCAATTGCTTGGGTCCCCGAGCTGGCCTGGGGCCCCAAGACAATGACTGGTTAAGAATAAAATGCAACGACACTGTGTGAGCGCCCCTTTGATCGCCAATGCAGTAACGAATAATGACACTGTTATCGGGATCCCCCTCAAGGGGGCCCCTCTCACTAGTCTGATCTCACGTGATGGACTAATATCTGTAAATATTAAGCCGGAACAGTCTATTTAAATATGAATCCTGCATGTTCTGCGTGTCTCTGTTAATGAATGGAGCATAAGTGCGACTTCCTTTATTAACACACACACTGAAGCGCACGTGACGCGCGCGGTAATTTCAGCGTCTGCTGTCTCACTAAATAAGACGAGAACACATGAACAACATCTCCAGAACTGCTCTGACAGTCACTTCATGAGCATTTGACCGTTTGATTTGAGTAAAAATAGCGTCACATCACATACACAGAACTGTAAAGGTACGTCAACCCATCAAAATAAAAGTCCTGTTTTAGACAAGTATTAGCCAGAGATGTATTACTATTGTTCAGCAGAATGTACATAGCTTACTACTTAGGTAGGTTTAATCACACAAAATTTCTTGCATGTTTTATTTTTAATAGTAAATCCCCATTGTTTACCAAAAAGCTAAGTTTGCTTATTTTTCAATAATTAAAATATAAATTAAATGAATGTGTTGTGTTTAATGTTTAATGTGCATCTCAGAAAATGCTTTATTTAAAACCCCAACTGAATGGCACTTAAATGTACTTAATTCATCTGTCAAATTTATTGTCATTGTTCACAGTACAAGTACAGACAGAGAAACAATGGGTAATAATTAAATGTTCATTTTTGATGTATGCATTGCATTCTATGCATTTAAAAATAAAAAAATAAAAATCTTCTAAAAAAGGAAACTTAGTTGTTCATTTTAAGAGACCCAGGAGTCTTATTTTCTCTTGCATAATAAATATTAATAAGCAAAAACACATTTTATCGATTACTCGATTAATCGATGGAATTTTTGGTAGAATACTCGATTACTAAGAAATTTGATAGCTACAGCCCTAGATGAAAGTGGCACAGCAAATAGCACGCTATACTATACCACTGTGATAATCTATTTACCAAATGGGGGTTATGAAAACCACACAATAAATTCTGTGCATCAAACATTAGCTTGGGATGTTTTTTTCAAGCATAGGTAGTGAAAGCAGCTGCCTGCATCCCTTCCCTTCTAATATCAAAAGATGGAAATGTTAACATATCTTAAATTTTTCGGTAAACTTTATAATAAGTAAAAATACTGTTTGCTAACAGTTAAATGACAAAGATTAAAGATTAATTAACTAGCAATTTACCATCTATTAATGATTGTTATTACAAAGTGTCTACCGTCTAACTTATCAACTATGGTTTTGGGAAACGCACCCCTTAGCTGTTAATAGTGACTTCTGTCAATATGTTAACAGTGAAATGGTAAAACGTACTTCACAGGTAATTTCAGAATTTTTTTTCAATTATTTTCCCAGCTACACCATCAACTTCATCCTCAACATCAACAGATGCATCACTTCTCAGTGCTGATGTTTCCTCTATATAGCCAAGGTACCACAAGCTCTATAATTATAGCTGATATCCTGCACAGCCCAGAGTTTAAACTGATAAGTGTGCTGTCATATTATTAGAAAACAAAAACAGTGCAAATCACTATTGAATTCCCACCAAACTATTTTTTTCAAGCAGTATTGCACTGTAAACCTTTTTTATTTATATAAAGTGTGGGTGAACTTAAACTGTATGGCTATGCTGTGGTTCCTGTAGGCTTTGCGTGCGTGCGGGGTCAGGGGGTCTCTATGTCCATTTTGCTTGGGGCCCCCAAATTCCTTCAAATGGCCTTGCGTATAGCCCTATTTGACAAAAACCTTCAACATGCTCATATGCCATATATTTCACTTTTCTAACTCCCGCTTTCATAAACAATTTATTATAAAGAGTTTTTTCTGTCCTCTTTATTTTTGGGTTCAGAAATAATGGTTGGTTAGCACTTGATTTATATTATCACAATCATAGTTAACATTAACTAAAAACTCAACCCACGCACTAAACACTTCCCGGTAAAACTTTTTTCAGTCATAGGTTTTTTAAAAGCCATAAACAATCCTTCCTCACCACATCCTCCCCTTTCATTTAAATAAGTTTTTATATATCCCTTCCACCCATACTCTGCTTTGTCACATAAATACTTTATTTTTTTAAATCTTATTGCCTTCATCTTAACCTATAAATCAACCAAACTCAGACCCCCTTCCTCATAATCCGCTATCAATGTTTTTGTTGAAATTTTGATTCCTTTACCTCCCCACACAAAAGTATTCATAATCTCTTTTATTTCTTTCAATACCCAGTCTGGTATTCTAATTGCTTCCATCACATAGTTGCATTTAGTAAGTATTAATGAATTAACCACAACTACCTTTCCTCTTAATCTTAATTCTCTTTGCCTCCAGAAATTTAATACTTGTTTGTTTTCGTTTAAAACTCTTCGTTACTCACTCCTAATATTTTTAAATGATCTTTGACTATTTTAAACGGAACATCTAACCCTTCTATCTCCACTCCTCCTACACTCATTATTTACGATTTATCAGCATTTATTTTTGCACCCAAAACTTTTCTGTATATTCCCAACTGCATTCTTATTCTCTTAGCACTCTCTATATCCCTGATAGTAAAAGTTGTGTTGTCTGCGTACTGGTGGATTACACTTACTCCCCCATACGGAATTGGAATACCTCTTATTTCGTTATAATTTTTAATCAGAGATGCTAGCGGTTCCACTGTTATTGAATAAAACAATGCAGATAGTGGGCACCCTTGTCTGAACGACTTTTCTAATGGAAAGGGATCAATTAATACCCCATTGATTTTAGCACAGCTTCTAGCATGGTCATATATTAATTTGATCAATTTTCTTATTCTATCTCCAAATCCATATCTTGCCATTGTCTGCTAAAAAAAAAACTGTGATCCACCCCATCAAAGGCTTTATTCAAATCCACAGATAAAACCAATCCCCCTTTCTCGTCTTTTCCCATATTTTCCAGATGGTATCAGCAATATCTCTCCCTCTGGCTTGGCCACACAATACTCCCTACTACCTGTTTAATTCTATTAGCTATAATTTTTGTTAAAATTTTGTAATCTGAATTTAGCAGACTCAAAGGCCTATAATTTTCCAACTTTAATGGATTCCCTTTATTTTTATATAATATGGTTATTATTCCTAAGCCCATAGATGTCGGCATTTCCTTTCTCTCCTCCATATCTTTATACACTTTTAACAATATTGGCACTAAGGTCACTATAAACATCTTATAAAACTCGCGGGTTAAGCCATCCGAGCCAGGGCTTCTATTCTTTTTTGTCTGCTTTATTGCATCCTTTATTTCTTCAATACTTATATCTCTTTCGCACATATTCCTCTCGTCCTCATCTAGCTTCACATTAACATTACTCAAGACTTCATTACTCAAGACTTCATTCACACACTCTTGTTTTACACCCTCCCTCTTAAATAAATCCCTATGAAAATTCTCCACTTCTTCTGTAATCCCCACAAAATAGTTTATTTTGTCGCCTTTTTTATTTTCCAGCTCTACTATCTGATTTCTCCTCTTCTTTTTATTTTCTAAATTGAGGAAAAACTTTGGACTTCTCTCTCCCTCCAAAGCATACTTAGCTCTGCTTCTTATTATTATTCCCTTGCTTTTTTCATTTTAATTAAGTTTTTAGCCTCAAAAAGCCCTCATCACCATTCTCAGGATTATTTTCTATTTTTTAGCTTCTTCTTTTAATGCATTTTCCAATACTTCTACTTTACTCCTCCTCATAAAATCCATCTGTTTTTGAGTATCTAATACTTCTCTTTTTAATTTTCCTTTTCATTTCCTCCCACCACTCACATATATTTTCCTCATATACCGGGTTCTGCATTTCATACTTGATACATTTTACAATGCTTTCCTTATATGCCACTTCATTTAACAGATTTGAATTTAAACACCACACTCCCTCTCCCCTCACACATCTTAACTGTCATCACAGCATGATAACTTAAACCAACAAAACGATATTTCACATTTTTAACATGTTTTAGCATTTCTCTTTTCATCAAACATAAATTAATACGGCTCTGTTTTAAGTTACCCATCACCATTTGTCTTCTCGAAAATTCTCTCTTATATGGATTCTCTTCCCTCCACACATCAACTATATCATCACTCCGCATCCACTCTAATAAGATCTTTCTTGACCCATCAGTGTTAAAATTGGCACTACTTGAAGCGTCCAGTCTCATACGTTACACCATACGTTACAGTCCCCAACCACTATACACTTTCCTTTACATAGTGTCTTCATTTCATTAAAGACTTATTTTCTGTCATCCTCTACATTCGGTGCATAAATATTTATAAGCTTAATCAATTCATTGCAAAACATAAATTCAAGCCCTAAAAATCTCCCGCTTCCATCTTTATAAATCTGTTTCACATTTTGCACTCTTTCTCTTTTTGTCAAAATGGCCACTCCACAGGCATTTACATTCCCGTGACTTACGTAAATTTCTCCCTCCCATTACTTTTTTATATTATCCATTATGTCCTCTGTCCAGTGCGTCTCTTGTAAGCATAGCACATCAGCTTTTAACAATCTCTTCACCCTCTCAAACTTATTCAGGTCTCTTAACCCATTACTGTTTAAACTCACAATGTGCAAAAAACCCACATTATAATTATAAAAAATAAATCTATATATACTGTCACGGGAGGAGCACAAGACAGACACAGTGGGCGTGGCGTCAGGCCTCAGAGAGGCTTTTATTAACAGAAATCATAAAATAACAGAGGGAATAAAAGTGGCCAAAGGGGGAAAGTGTCCAAAATAACAGGGAATCTGGTGTCCTCGTCGTGCTGCGGGATTTGTGTAGGTCGGGCAGTGTTCATCAAGGAAGGGTCCAGGCAAGGGGCGGAGTCCGGCGGCCGCACGCGCTCCCCTCCTTGGTCCGGGGTGCGAGGGGCGGCGGCTTCTCCTAGCGGCCGCGTCTCTCTCGTTGGCCGCGGCGCTGGTAGGGGATGGACGGCCCGGCATCCTGGCCCGTCGGCCGTGTATACGGGTGCGGTTCCCATCCGGATCGCGGGTCCGGCAGCTCACGTCTTGGTGGCGCGGGAGTCCCTCAACGCACCCTTCCTGGACCCACGAGGACACCAGTGTGCATGCACGGGGAAGAGACCGGTCTCCTGAGGAGAGGCGCGTTGGGCTTTTAAACAGCGGCGGTAATGAGGCTCCACTTCCTTCAGGTGTGCCCCATCACACGCCGCCAGCCCCGACTCGTCCAGCGCCCCTCCTCTCACTCACCCACTCCAGTCAGGAGCCTGGTGAAGGGCGGCGATTTAGGACGGGGTGCCGGTGATAATCAGGGAGGAGGCAGCTGACTCGTCACAATACCCATTCAAATTAATTCAAGATCTTACTTTCTGCCTTGTGCTCCTCCGCTTTTTTCTTCTTTCTTTTATTCAGCATATTCTCCCCTCACTCGTGTCCATATCTTCCTCCACGTTTGTCACAAGATTCTCTAGCACTTCTCCCTCCTTTCCTCCCCCCTCGTCTTTCTTCATTCTTTTTCCCCTCCAATGTTCTTCTTCCTTCTTTTTTGCATTATCACCATCATCTTTACTTTTAACCTTATTCCTGTCTCCATCTTCACACTCCAGATCTTTAGGATCCATCTCTTTACCTGGTGTACTCTCTTTCTTCTTCGTCTCTCTCATTTGCTGCACTAAGCCTACCTCCCCTGGGCTGTTCTCACTTACAATGTCTTCCCATGTCGTTGCTATCTCTTTCTTTCCCCTGGAGATTTGGCTCTCCTCTCCTTCTACATTTAAACTCTCTTCCTCTTTGCTCTCCTCCACCTCGTATAGATCTGACGTTTTCTCCTCGCTGTTCTCCTCTTCCATCACTGCCGGCGTTTCACACACACATCGTCCTGGTCGCATTCCACACACGCCACAATTCACCTCCTTGCACTGCCTTGAATGATGTCCTTGTTTGCCGCATCTAAAACGTCTAAAGCTTGGGCATTCTCTCACAACATGCCCCGGTTGTATACACAGATGGCAAACCTTGACTTGTTGATCGTGTATAACCCTGAAGTGTTCAGTCCCACTGAGCGTTTCAAACTTTGTTGAGTAAGGCAAAGATTTGACGACATTGTTGAACTTAACTTTTAAAAACCTTGTCCCATCCACACTGTCAGTTCCCGGCCACATTCTCCTCTTTATTTTAGAGGCTGCTGTTACTCCCCAATCCTTTAGTTTTTTCAATAGTTCTTCGTCTTGAATGTACATGGGCAGTCCTAGAAAAGAAACGACCATCTGAAATCCACTTCTTTTACCATAACACAATTTTTTTTTATCTTCAAAGCATCCAAAATTTTCTCTTTTGCTCTCACATCCTGCATTGTTTATTCATACTCTTTTGGAGACTTATATCTACAACCAATAACCACTCCGCACTCTTCTTTCACGGTCTTCAACAGTTCCATCATTATGATTCTGTCCTCCCCTTCCATCTCCACCAACACGTCAGTTCTTTATCATAGCTGCACTCCTCACCTCTCACGTCCCACATGTTTCGATCTCTTTCCTTCTCCAATTGTCCAGCCATTTCTCCTTCTTTGCTACTAAAAGTGTTTATCCTCAAAATCGCAAGAGCTGCTTGAGGATTGGGCACGCACTGTTTTGCAACAATTATTTCAAACAATTTGAAAGAACAGAATCTCCAACACAAGCAAACACACTCCTTTTCCCTCCTTGCTTCCCTTGCTGTACCACTTCCTGTCATCACTAGGAGCTCAGGGTGGTATGGCCGTAAGCGAGTACAACAGTCAAGAGCAAGCTGATTAAAGAAGACACACAGGCAGGTGAAAGAGAAACGTTTCCACTCAAAGTGTTTTCAAGTCTTGTAAAAGTCTTCTCTTTTTTATATGAACTAAATTAAGGAAAATAAATAAGTAACAATAAAAATATATATTTTAATAAATACATGCAGAAATCAATATTGTGGTGACGCACTTTGTGTGGAAGTAATGGGGGCTTGTTTCTCAACTTTAAATTCAGAAATGTCTTCTGGTTAAAATTAAATAAAAATAAATTAAATTAAATTCTAAACAAATGAATAAATACTGCGGTGACTCACTTTGTGTGGAAGTAATTGGAGGCGTATCTTTACTTTATCATCAGGAATGTCATGTGGTTAAAATAAAACCAAACCAAACAAAATACAAATAAAAAATATTGTGGTTGGGCATTTTAAATTGGATGTAATTTGGGGTGAATTTGGTGATTTAAAAACAGAAATTTCAAACCTGATTAAATTAAATTAAAAAAAATGTTTAACTTGAGTTGAATGATACCCAGTACTTCCCATATTTTGAATTTTGTAGTAAAATGCTATATTTTACAAACGCATTGACATATCCAGGCCTTAATCTGTGCCAAAATAATCCGGATCCGCACCTCCCAAATCCGATCCAGCACCTCATTTTGGCAGATTCTCTCCAGGGGCGGCATTTCAGTATGGCAGACAGAAATATATTCTGCCCCAAAAAAAAAAACTATCCAAAATCCATATCTCTATTATAATTTATTGATATTTAAAATCACAGGGTTTTAAAAATATTTAACCAATGATAACTATTTAATGGAGCTTGTAAAACTTCGTAACGCCATTGGATCCTCAAGCTCTTGCGAAACCTCATCACTTCACCTGCCTCCACTCAGATTGACGCGCGCGCACAGCCTGGGGAGTGTTCCAGAAAGCAGGTTATGTGACTTACCTGGGTAAGTTTAGGAGTAATAAGCGGATAACCTCTGCTTTCGGTTCCAAAAACGGAGGTAACTTTTGGGTTATGTAAGTGTGGCAGGGGGGGCGTGGTTTAGCGAAGTCTGCAGCGGGAGAGAGAATCAGGAGACGAGCGGTAAGTGAGTGGTTTGGGCAAAAACTATCAACAACTGTTTCTTGTTTCAGTAATTGGCACAGAGAGAGTATAAAACGCCAGGAGAGACAGAAGCAGTCGAGAGAGACGGACTGCTGACGTGAACCGGAAACGGAACCGGAACAAGTAAACCGGAAGTGTTGTGCGATCGTGTCTGTGTTGTAAAAGTCACCATTGGGGTTTATAAAGTTTAAGTTTATTTTGAGTGAATAAATTCGTCAGCAGTCCAGCCGACCCCTTTGTCCCCTTCCTTTCCTCATACTACACTGGTGCCGAAAACCCGGGAAAGGAAGGAGTGCCACCGCTATGCAGAGTCCTTCCTCTATGCCATTTTCGGACGTTATTTCATCCCTCGCGGCCCTACATCAGGAGCAACACCAAGCCCTGCTGGACTTGAGAACGGATCAGGAGCGAAGATTCCAAGCCATCCTTCAAGCAGGAGGACCGCGAGAGGTTCCGGAGCTGGATCGACCGGGAGGTTCGCGCCGAGGCCACGGGAACGCCCACGGTTCCCACTCAATTATCCCTCAGCCCTTTGCGATGGCTCAGCAGCTCCAGGGGTCGGCGAACCATTAACATCTCTCTCTCTCTCTCCCTCTCTCTCCTCCCCGTCTCTCTCTCGACCTGTCCCTCTCCCTAGGTCCCGTCCACCCAGTCCTCCCAAGGGCATTTCGGGGATCCAAGGGCCCCACCCAGGGGGGCGGGGCTTATGGCTGCCAGAGGGGACAGCGCTTCTGTTTCTCCGCTCTCTCTGCGCCAATTGTCCAATACACTCCCTGCCACTGGGGCGGCGGGGAGGTCTGGGCTGGCCTGTTGGCGTTGCGGGGACCCGGAGCATTTTGTGGACAGGTGTCCAGTGATGGAGGTGTGGATGATGATCCGGGTCCCGGATGTCCCACAGGCCACCCCTGGTCAGGCTGGCGAGTACTAAATACCTGTGAGTATCAAGGGGGGTACATATCCGGCCTTGGTGGAGTTAGGATGTAACCAAACCTCAATCCATCAAAGCCTGATTCATCCAGGGGCATTGGATACAAGCCAAGGTGCGGTGCGTACACGGGGATGTGGTGGAGTATCCGGTAGTCCCAGTTGTTATTCAATTCCGGGGACAAAAGCATAGTGTGGAGGTGGCGGTTAGTCCCCACCTCCGGCATCCGATAATTTTGGGAACGAATTGGCCCGCGTTTACGGTTTTATTGGGGTCGTTTTGTGCGGATACCTCTTGGGGAAATAAGGCACGGAAGGAGGCTGCGTGGCTGCAGGTGGGAGAAACTGAGCCAGGACCACTGGGTTCTGCTTCAGAGGAACCGAGCGAAATTGGGAGACTTATTCTCTCGTAGCGTGATGACTTTCCTCTGGAGCAGTCTCAGGATGAGACATTAAAACACACGTTTCAACAGGTCCGCTCCATCGATGGCCAGCATCTCCAACCTGCCCACCCGCTCACCTATCCGTATTTTGCCATTTTAAGAGATCGGTTGTATAGAGTGACCCAAAGACGCTCGGACAAAAGTGAATACAAACCAGTTGTTGATTTGGGACAGGCAGCAACACTGATTCGCCTCATGACCCGTTTCTTTTAGCCGGGCATTCATGACAACGTGTGCAGGTGGTTCGCGTCTTGTCCGGAATGTTAGTTGGTGAACCCACCGGCCGCCCCAAAAGCGCCTTTGCACCCTCTTCCCTTAATGTAGGTCCCCTTTGAGGAAATTGGTATGGACCTCATCGGGCCATTAGAGCGATCTGCACGAGGACATCGCTTTGCATTAGTCATAGTTGACTATGCAACATGATATCCTGAAGCAGTGGCCCTCCGCAACATTTCTGCTAAGAGTGTTGCGGATGCCCTGTTTCGTCTTATCTCCCAGGTGGGGGTTCCGAAAGAGATCCTCACCGATCAGGGCACGGCGTTTGTCACGTACACTACGCGAACTGTATGGATTATTGGGCATTAAATCGATTCGAACAAGTGTCTATCACCCACAAACTGACGGCCTGGTCGTACAGTTTAATCGCAAACACTTAAATCCATGATCTGTAAGTTTGTTCATGAAGACGCCAAGAATTGGGATAGGTGGCAAGAGCCCTTGTTATTCGCTGTGCGAAAGGTCCCACAAGCCTCCACAGGGTTTTCCCCCTTTGAGCTTCTCTATGGACGCCAACCCCGAGGGGTGCTGGATGTACTGAGAGAAACTTGGGAGGAGGGGCCATCTCAGGGCAAAAAAGAAATTCAGTATGTGCTGGACTTGAGAACAAAACTCCACACGTTTGGGCGGCTATCAAAGGTGAATTTGTTACAAGCCCAGGACCGCCAGAGCCAGCTGTATAACTAGATTACACAAATTTGCACCGGGAGAGAAAGTACTTGTATTACTCCCAACCTCGAGCTCTAAATTAATGGCTAAGTGGCAGGGACCGTTTGAGGTCGCACGACAAGTCGGAGATCTCGATTATGAGGTAATACTGTCCGATAGGAACGGGGCCCATCAGATCTATCACCTCAACCTCCTAAAAAAATGGAATGAGGCGGAATCAGTGATGTTGGCAATGGTGATTGGTAGGGAGAATGATCTCGCACCAGAGGCCAATGTCAAACCACAATCCCTCATCCTGGCCCCATCACCTCTCGCCGTCCCAACTCACTGATTTAACGAAATTACAGGCAGAGTTTGCCGACCTGTTTGCCGACCAGAGTTTGGCCGTACTAACCTGATTCAGCACCATATCAAGACCGAGCCGGGCGTGGTAGGTCGCAGCCGGCTGTATCGCTTACCTGAACACAAGAAAAATGTAGTTCAGGCTGAAATAGGCTCAATGCTTGACATGGGGGTAATAGAAGAGTCCAATAGCAACTGGGCGAGCCTGACGGCTCAGTCCGGTTCTGTGTGGATTACCGCAAGGTGAATGATGTAACAGATATGCAGGTCATCAATTCATGGGTTAAATTCAGGCATGCAAATGAAACCTTTTGCACTAAATGCCTGGCCTGGCGCCAGCCTGGCTGGACTTAAATTATTTTACGATACCCAAGGAGACCTGAAAACCCCCCCAAATTCCTCAACACTGGAGACAAAGGAAACCTTTCGTAGAAGTTCCTTACTTTCATCATTTTATTAATAATATGTATTTTGAATATGTTTTGTGTGTACCATGGTTAATCCTTGTTATGCGAGGATTATAATTTTTCTAGCGTATAAATTGGAATTGTTTCTCAGAATAATCATTTTAACTTTCTCAAAGAGAGCCATGTTCTGCAACCCCCACACTCCTTGGCAGCACGTAAAATTTTACGACCACACAGGACCACAGGACAGGAAATCTAATCCTTACAAAAGAATGGTAAAATGTACTCAAATGTAGTCTTAATGTATATAGTATTGTTTTTGCGGTACATTATAGGTTTCCCATATAAATTTGGACTATCTGCAGTGTTATCATGTGTTAATCAAATCTTTAAATGTGTGTAATTCTGCATTTGAATGTAACTTCATGTTTTGATCATTTATATATATTATTTTTGGTATCTGTGTATTCGTCATGCTTTGACAGACCCATTTATCTAGAGCAAAGTAATGAAAAATGTATTTAATCTGGAATTACGAACTTGCTAGAATATCCCTGATGAAATCGGACAACCCCTAAATCACTAGGGGGTTGTTTCCACAGAGACAAAGAAACTTTTCCCCCGCTTCAGATCGCGGACGTTCATTGGGTGTTTACGCAAAAAGAGGCGTGAACCATCCCAAGCCATAAGAACCGACCGGACAAGATCCTCCCTCTCTTCTCGTTCTTGATTCTCGGACACGCTGCTCTCCTGTGCGACCCTCGTCGCTCCCGCGAGTCCCTCACATCACCTGGTCTCTTCTTACGCTGACTCGCTTCCTTCTCACACGCTTCGACCAACATCGCTCCCGCGCTCACATCGGCTGGTCTCTTCTTACGCTGACTCGCTTCCTTCTCACACGCTTCGACCAACGTCGCTCCCGCGCTCATATCGCCGTCCCCCTCAGCACAGGGACTGAGGAGAGGAAAGCCATTTTCATGGCTCCTTTGGAAGCTTTAGTTTTTGTTGTTTGTTTTCTTTTCTTTACTAAGTTTATTCGACTATTCGCCTCTCCACACAAGGAAGACGAATTCTGGAACATTGTTTGTTGAACCTTTCAAATACCGCGCGAAGATGAAGGAACACCCCTTTGCCACAAAGGACCACGTGACCCCACGCTCACGCCAAGATCCAGAGCAGCTCACCCGCACGTCGCCGGTACCATGCTCACCCACTGGGTCATGCAAGTATCGTTCTCTATGGAGATTTAAATGCTGCTTTAAAGTGTTGCTATGATTTGAGTTGTGTTGGCTGCTAAGGTTTACTGACTGTGATTTCCATACCTGAGCTCCTTATGCGATCTCATTCTATTTTCTCTCGCTCTCTCTCTCTCCCTCTCTCTCTTATTTGGATTCCGTTATGTCTTGTAAAGTTTACTGTCTGTATTGTCGTACGCATATTTACTCTGTGTGATTTGTAGTTTCGATGTATTATTAGTCAATTATTAAAAAACCATATATCCATGATTGACTTGGACTCCACCCCACTCACATTACGAGTCACTGAAAGGTCTGATCTTTAGCTACAAGCTTTAAATTTAGAAACTACATTTATCATAAGGATAGGATAATGTTTTCATGGCCAGAGAATATTTTTCCTTGAATCATAAGGATTGATAACTTTATTTGAAAATTGATAGGTCAATCTGGTTTGCTGGACAAACCACTGTTTGATTTGCAGTAATTTACAGTAAGAGATATCACAATAATTGATATGAAGAATGGAATATTGACATATTAATGAGTAAGTTACGGTGACCTGTAATTAGTTGAGCTATTTTTCATAATCAATAAAATTTAATGTAACTGTCATCTGAGATATATATTAATCATATTCCTGATTAATTATTCAAATTCCCTATATATCATTTGAGTTAATTACTATGTAAAACTCATTGTTGTTACAATGATGTGTCGAAATTCAAAGCGTATCCAATGTCACGGGTTGACATGTTGCTTGATTGGCTAGGCACAGCTCGTTTTTATTCAATATTGGACTTAACAAAGGGTTACTGGCAGCGTCCCCAAATTGATAAGACAGCTGCTATTGCGTCCTGCCCACGTCCCAAGACCAAAAAGGAGGTAAGGCAGTTCTTGGGGCTGGCAGGATATTATAGACGATTTATTCCTAATTATTCAGACCTCACCAGCCCTTTGACTGACCTTACTAAAAAGGAGGTGCCAGATACGGTCCAGTGGACGGAGCCCGTGTCAGCAGGCCTTTACCCAGGTCAAGTCTGTCCTGTTTGGCGGGCCGTTGTTACAATCTCCTGATTTTTCACTCCCTTTTCTAATGCAGACAGACGCGTCTGACAGGGGGCTGGGTGCAGTCCTGTCCCAGGAGATAGAGGGGCAGGACAGCCGGTGCTTTACATTTGCCGGAAGCTCTCGAAGAGAGAGGCTAAGTACAGCACCATAGAAAAAGAGTGCCTTGCCATCAGATGGGCCGTCCTCACCCTCCGCTATTATCTCCTGGGATGGGAGTTCACCTTCTGTTCGGACCACGCTCTGCTGCAGTGGCTCCACCGCATGAAGGATACCAACGCGTGGATCACTCGTTGGTATCTGGCTCTTCAGCCTTTTAAGTTCAAGGTTATCCACAGGCCGGGTGTTTAGATGGCGGTGGCCGACTTCCTCTCCAGAGATGGGGGGGGGGGGGGTGGGGGGGGGCTGCAGAGCGGATGGCTCCCCGGCCTGAGATGGGTGGTGGGGGTATGTGGCAGGGGGGGGCGTAGTTTAGCGAAGTTTGCAGCGGGAGAGAGAATCAGGAGACAAGCGGTAAGTGAATGGTTTTGGCAAAAACTATCAACACCCGTTTCTTGTTTCAGTAATTGGCGCGGAGAGAGTATAAAACGCCAGGAGAGACAGAAGCAGTTGAGAGAGAGACGGACTGCTGACGTGAACTGGAAACGGAACGAGTAAACCGGAAATGTTGTGCGATCGTTTCTGTGTTGATGTCAGAGTAAAAGTCACCACTGGTGTTTATAAAGTTTAAGTGTATTTTGAGTGAGTAAATTCGTCAGCAGTCCAGCAGACCCCTTTGTTCTCTTCCTTTCCTCTCACGAACATACTACAGTAAGTAACCATAGCCACTGACTCTCTGAGGATAACCTGCTCCGGAGCAGGTAATGTTGCAGGGTTAGTTTGTTTCAGCATGGCGTGCCCTTTTAATGAGGATTCTGTGGACGTAGAGGCACAGATTATACAGGTTTTTTTCGCCGTGAGAGGGTGATAAGACCAAGTATCGATGTCTTTTCTTATTCTAACGAATATTTGCAGGAACGCTATTGTTTTTCTAGGGAGTCATTAATTTATCTAACAAACCTACTAAAACCACACATCTCAAACATGACAAACCGCGGGTCAGCGCACAAAAAATATTCGTTGTATTGCTCTGCGCTTTTTTGATATTTGTAGTTTAGTACTCTACAATGTGGCCGATGCAGAGCACGTGGGAAAGGCAACAGTGTATAGAGCTGTTCGTACAGTATGCATGGCACTGAAACGGTTTCTACACACTTTTGTACAGTTCCCTGACGATAAACCTGTGCGCTTTATTAAAGAAGACTTCCACAGGGTGGCAGGTTTGCTCTCAGAAATTCTGTCATCTATTTCAATTAAATTACATTTAATACGTTTATTTTGACTGCACACAAACGTAAAGGCTACACAGACTTCTTAAACTTGTAATTAATTATAATTTCATTGTTCCCAAACATGATTGGGTGCATTGATGGCACCCACATTCCTATTAAAGCTCCATCTATCAATGAGGGAGATTGTTAATAGGAAGTCTGTGCATATCATCAATGTGCAGACAATAGCTATATTTTGGCTCCTTAATTTTGGTGTTACAAATAATAAACATATTGCTGTCCACTGGTAATATGTGATGTAACCCACCTCATCACTAATGTTGAGGCAAAATGGCCTGGGTCTGTACATGATGCCAGAATATTAAGAGAGTCATCTGTGCAAAAAATTTGTGCAACAAATTTCAACAGGGTACATTTTGTTAGACAAATGCTTGTAGTCTTTATTACATTTACAAAACATCTCAAACATTACATGACACTTCTATGGAAACTTGCTGGGGGACAGAGGATACCCTTGCCTCCCCTATATGATGACACCCTACCCTGATCCTGAGCCCGGACCACAGAAACACTTCAACCGGTCTCACAGCAGAACACAGGCCAAGGTGGAGAGGACAATAGGCATTCTGAAGGCAAGGTTTTAGTGTCTGCATGGGCTCAGGGTCACTACAAATAGGGCATGTGACATCACAGTTGCTTGTGTGGTACTGTCAAGATGAAGAGGACCTAAAACCCCCAACTGAATCTGGCAGACCACAGAGATGGCAGAATGCTTAGAGATATAATTTGTCAAAATCACTTTAATGTGTTCCATTTATTCAAACCTGAAATAAAAGAGACATGACAGATTTGCATTTATTGTTTTACACACACACACACACACACACACACACACACACACACACACACACACACACACACACACACACACACACACACAACACAAACACAAATAAGGATTCATGTTTACATATGATTTTCACCTTAAGGCGATGCTCCAGTAGTTCCATTTCAAGTTTGCCTTTTTAATGGATAGCCTTTTCTCCTCTATAGATAAGATACTCAATGTGTAAATTACTAAAGTATGACAGACACTGAATAAAGGCATTAGGAACATGCAAGAATAAAATAAAAAAATAAAAAAACAGATTACTGTATACAGCATATGCTGTAAAATAGAATATGCATAATGCACAAGTAAAACAATGACTGCATTTGGGAAGCAATTAAATGAGTTAATGATCGTTTTGTCCAAATGTATGACTAAATAATCATACTAATATGGTAAACCTACATTGTGCCAAGTCACTGGAGTTGTTGTGGGAGGTAACGAAGTCTGACGAAGTGCCCTCTGGAATACCATCTCCCACAGGCGACCTTCATTAAGTGAAAGAGCCAACTCCTCAGATGGAGTGAGAGGAGTGAGAGGAGGTGGACCCCCCCCCCCCCCCCCCCCCCAGTTAGACAGGGCTCAGCCTTTTTTCTATTAGCTATATAGGAAGAATACTGTAAAAGAAACTTAAGACATTGTCCTTACAACAGTTAAAATAAAATATTAACTTTTTGTTGAATGTTTTTGTGTATCATTTTGACTTGGGAAAGAGTAATTTTGGCTCCAAAAGGATTACACCTTATAAAACAAGAGGCCTAATATTTCTAGTCAATATACATCGCACTGTATTCTTAAGAAACTGATGTAGAGAAAATTAAATGCTTGTCGAGTCATGCCAGATGCTCAAAAAGACAATTGTTGAACTTCGCAAATTAACAAAATAAACCATATTTAAAATGTAATAAAATTAAAAAACTTACGCATTTACGTTGTCAGTTTTTTTTCCAAGCCAATTGTCTTTCCCTCGCATATGCAGCAATATATATTTTTTTCTCATTATAATGGGCTTGAACTCCTCATAAGCCAACATTAAAACCTCTAACTCCGCTTCGGAGAAGTACGCGGCACGTGACTTTTCACATTTAGTTTCTACTGACATACCCTGAGTAATTTTGGTTTTAAACAACCCAGAGTTCGGGGTTAATCAGATGGTAAGTTAACCCAGCTTTCTGGAATACACCCCTGGAGGAGATAGATCCCCGCTTATCCGCAAAGCAAGGGTAAACATATAACTTTGAATAGTACGGCATTTCTTTACTCAAACACTATGTCTGTAAAGGCTATTGTTTTTGTGTGTTTGAAGACTGGAGAAGTGTTTTTTTTGCCATCTAGCCAATATACTTTTGTACGTTTAAAATATCCTGTGCATAAGTGCTTAATCGTTTATATCATGAGATTTTGGCCAAGTCACTTGGCCTAAGTGTATTAAAGAGTAACTAAACCAACTTTTTTTTAGTTAATAATCTATAAGAATGGGGCTTTATTAGTGCTGTTCATTGTTCCGAGTAACTTTTTTGACATTTTAGTATAAAGTGTTTTAATTCTACGAGTGCTGCCCTCTTCAGGTTGAACGGTGGCTACTGCAATTGATTTTTCCTATTGGATGTTGCGGTGGCAGGTGTATGGAATTACATTTGCTTCAATAAAAATGAACGAAACTTTATAAAACTGAACGTAAATTTTTCAGAAACTATCAAAAATATGCCATTACAAAAGAAGAAAAACACAACGAAAATGAAAAAAATGAACTCATTCGCACAAATTTAACAGGCTCTTCAAATATGCTTCATTCTTTGTTAATGTTTTTCAAAGATTTGTTTTCGCTAATCGTGGATTCAGAATTCATCGCCACAGATTTCGCTTACGGTTCACAGTTTTTCGTTTGGAGTTTTGACTCAAACTTCTCGTGGGGGCGGGCTTAACAGTGATCTACTCTGATTGGATAGTGAGCTTTTGATGGACAGGCGCTCTCTGACCTCGTCACTCAGTGGCGCGCATATTGGAAAACTCTCGCGGTTATTTGCAATACGTCGTGCTTTGTAGCTATTACTAAATATGTAAGTAATATTTGACATTCGATCGTCTAAGTCTATAAAGATGAGCTCTCAGGAGAGACACGGAGCGGCATCATCTTCCTCCTCCACTTGTCCTTCAAGGCAGCTTGAAGTAAGCTTGTGTTACTGAAGTAACCAATAACATCGATACAAGTTTTATTCATGTTACAGTGTGCAACAGATCCGGCTTTATTTTACACATTTATTGTTTAAAAACTTTATTATATATCAAGATATCGTTTATAGATGTAAAATATTAATATCTATACACCTAACGTTATATCTGTACAAGATTTATATCTTTTATAGTGCTAAAATGTTTGCTTAATCTTCCTTTCTTTTAATGCTACTTTTCAGGACCAAAGACAAATGTCACTTTTCCAGGTAGGCACTGAATGATGGTAAACAAATTATAAAGCTTAGTTAGGGTAAAACTGGTTTGCTAGTCCTCATAATGCTGATGGCTGACTTTGTGCAAATTAACTGGAGAGGAAGAGAGAGAAAGAGAGAAAAAAATATTGTCTTAAATATCCTAAAGGGGCTGTTTTGTTGTTGTTTTACCTGTAGGAACAAGTGCAAGAAGACGTTTTACATCATATGCTGACAAAGTTTAGCTTGATTATTCAGAATGAAACTCTAGATTTGGATTACCTCCTGGATACTGCGCAGCAAGAACTGGATTTGGCAATTACAGCATCAAATCATGTCAACATCCCAGAAGCTTTAATTGCAGGTCTACAGGAGCTAATCAACATAATTAATGTAAATGTAAGTTCTGAAGAAACTTCAACAACTGCATCTGATATTGTAACATGCACTTGGGGAAACGTGGGACGCCCACGTTTAGATATCAGAAGGGATGACCTTGAGGAACTCCTTCATACGGCTCTCCCTGTAGAACATCTTTCTAGGATCTGTGGTGTTTCTAGAAGCACAATGACCAGAGGATTGAAAGAACACACCCTGTCTGTCAGAGCCTGCTATTCCAACATTTCAGATGAAGAACTTGATCATGTTGTAAGATCAATAAAAATAAGAATGCCACATGCTGGCTACAGACTTATGAAAGGTGAACTTTTGACAAGAGGGCACCGGATACAGTGGCACAGGATGAAGGCCTCTATGCGACGGGTGGATGGAGCTGGAATTTTGGCCAGAATGGTTCAGCTTGGTTTTATAGCTCACAGAAGCTACTCTGTTCCTGCACCATTGTCCTTAGTTCATGTGGACACCAACCATAAGTTAATCACGTGGGTATTTTTTCTCTTACACTCACATATACAGAAAATCTTATTTCTCTACATAATGACACATGAATACATTAAAATGCCTTTAGATATACCCTAAACTAAATGACTGCTTGCAAACAATATATCTTATGTCTTATGTATGTCTTATGTTCATATTTATGTCTTATGTTCATATTTTTGTTTTTTAGATTCAATATTGTGATATTTGGTGGTATTGATGGTTTCTCAAGGAAGGTACTGTTTGTCAAGCTCTGACTATGTTCTGTTTTGAAACTTTGAAAATATTTCCCCCAAAAATGAAAACGGTCATAATTTTCCTCCACTTTTTATAAACCTATATAAGTTTCTCTCTTCTGCTGAATGCAAAAGAAGATGTTTTGGGTAAACAGACAGTTGATGGTAGCCATCAACTTTAGGTATTCTTCATCTGATATGTTTTCAAACTGCTGGGTGTTTCTAAATCATGCAATCTAAATGATCCCCCTTACACAACTCCACCCTTAAACCTAACGTCACTATGACGTCAACCAATCAGGTATCATGGTGTAAAAATACCCTGATCTGGTAACTCCCATTACTTTACTGCAGAGACCTATACTTTATTTAAAGTGACAGTTTTATTCAAAAAAATATTTAAGTCTTTCTCCTAAACCATTTTTTTTCATAGATCCTATACCTTGATGCTGCTGAAAACAACAAGGCATCAACTGCCTTCTCATTCTTTCTGGAGGGTGTCATGTCCACTGTCTGATCACCCCGTTCTTTGGTGTGTGTGTGTGTGTTTCTGTTTATGTCTGCATTTCGTATGCACATGGTGTTTTGGTTTGGTTTTGATCGTTCGTCTTGCACCTATCTTTGGCGTTCCTCCCTCCCCCTCATCACCACAGTTTCCGCTTCTAATTGTTTGACTCCGCTCACCTGAATTAAATGTCTGTTCATCTCTTGCTCTATTTATTCCCGTCTGTCGCGCCTATCGGTGCCAGATCGTTGTTCGTCAATAATCCCTGTGTAACCACTTTGTCTGATCCTGTCGAGCCTTGTTCTGTCGTGCCACTGTTTGCTGCTATTGGTTTTGTTTTGTTTTTCTATTTTTCCCCTCCCTTATATCCTAGACCGGGCACCGGCATTTTTCAGAAGAGTTTTTGTTTGCACTGTCGCTGACTCTCTCGTGGCTTCCTCCCCTCTCCGCTCTCATCGCGGCCGCGCCGTTGGGCGCCCCCTGCCGGGTGTTTTTGCAAGGACCTTGAAGTCTCTTATTTTTCTGTTGGACATTTTTCCTAATTTCCCGGCCTGTTTATGTTCATTGGAGGAAGTTTTTCTTTTGAATTTTTGAATAAATTGGTCCCACACAGTAACCTGCATCTGTGTCCAGTTGTGTTCCTGACAGAGGGTGTACACAAACATGGGTGGCCTTCAAGGTAAGAACACTGTTAACAGGTGATGTCTTTATTTTAGGAGTCAACATCTTAACTACATTTCACAAGTTCATATAATTCAGTAGAATAAAGTTTAAATGTATTTTGCGTGTTGCCCGGGGTAGGGCTCCAAACTCTGAATATTGGCCTTAACTCAGGAGTACTCCTCTAATGTGGTAAAAATAGATAGAAATAGAAGTGAGGAGATGGGGTAGAGAAGGAATGCTGATGAACTCTCAGAGGCAAGTCTGCTGTATTCATATCTCATCATTGGTTGAGTTAATTAACTGAATGCTCTCCACCTGTGCTAATTAGGTTAATTATCTGAACCTGCTCTGCCTGAATTTTGATAAAACCTAATGCTGTGCAATATCAGTGTTTGGTACTATCTTTGCACAAAGCAAAATGTAATTTATGGAACTGAGTGAATGATTTACCAAAGGTATTTTAGTTCTTCACAAATGTGAGTTTTGGGACTTTTAAATCTTGCAAAAATCTTTATAAAATGTGACCTATGTTTGTAATTTTTGAAAGCTAATGACTTTAAAATCCAGTTGCAAATATTTGTTGAAGTCTGAAACTGAACCTTGCATGAATATTCCCTAAATCTTTTCCAGAGTACGTGGTGACCAGGGAGTTGAAAACGTGGATATTGCATGTTCTCAGTGCGAGGAACTTGTCGAGGTAGCTTCATTGCCGGAAAAAGCGTTCACAATCAAAGGTGCAAATTCAGTTTTTTGTTGTCATTTCTGGTGGGGCCCAAAAAAAAATCACGCGTCTGACTTAATGACATGGTTATTAGGCATATTAATGTGTGGCATTACAATACACCTCAGTCTGCTTGCTGTTCTGTAAGCATACTGAACATGGGTCTGTTGTGTGTGTGTTTTTTTTTTTTTTTTTTTAGAATTGAGCGCCTGTGGCGTGATGTGTGGTCCGCTGTCACATCAAAATACTATGAAACCCTGCATGCAATGTTAGAAGATGGAGTGCTTGATCTGTCAAATCAACTACACCTCTTTTGTGTGCACTACACAATTCTTCCACGCCTGAAACTGGACCTGAAGTGCTTCACTGGAAGCTGGAACAACCACCCTATCAGAACTGAAGCAAATCTTACACCAAATCAGCTTTGGCACATCGGAATGCTGCAGACTCCAGTAGCTGACCCAGATGTACAGGTATTCAAACATCTATTTAATTATTATATCGATGTATAGTCTATATAATTCTTAATTTACTCACCCTTATTTCAATAAAAACCTGTGTGAATTATTTTTGGATCTTAAGGTTTGGCATAATATTTAGCTGTTTTTCACATTTTGCTTAATGTCTTTGTTACTATAATAGCTCTTCAGGAGCATGGTAGCAGACCCCTTTGTAGATGTGCCTTACTCGACCACTTGTGATTTTGTATAATTTAAAACGCATCTTAATAATAGATCTGAACATGAGCAGTTACATGAATTTATAACAACCTGTAAGTCCTTGACAATATTTCAGAACAGTTGGCATTTTGCTCTACTTAATCTTACTTTGATTTTGCAGATAATCGAGCAACTGTGTCAACCGCAAACTTCTGATACTGACCCAGAAGATGGTGTGGTGGTTCCAGAGATCCAATGCCCTTTATCTGAACAGAGCCTTTCTGTTCTGCAGGGATTAATTGATCCCCTGACATCATCGTTGAACTACCGAGAGCTCTATGTCCAGTCACTTGATATTATTCAAAGACTGTGCTTTACTAACATTTGAATAACATTAATAAAATGAACTTACGAAAACGTATGTAGTAACATCAGAAATTTAATTCACAAGAACATCACATTTAACAGCATTTTGGCAAAACTGACTTCATAACAATGTTGTGCAAATTTTTAGCTTTGTAAGCCACTATTTTGATAAGAAATTAGTTTTTGTTTTTTTTTGTTTTTAAGCTGTCAAATTAAACAATTAAAAGGACACTAGTATTAACAGATTTGTTTTTAAACCCTGTAAAAGTAAGCTCCCTGTTGCACTGCAATTTTCATGTTTTCTTTAAATTCATTTAATCTTGTTAAATGTGCAGTGGGAAATGTGATTGTCTGGGTGCATGCACTGACAACAGGGTAGCAAATTCTGTGGTCTGGCATACGCTCCATGCATGTATGGTCAAAGAGAACAGTGATTTTTAAAAGCTTGTCTCTCTGAAAGAAGTAGATATCTATGTGCTTGACCAGACAGCCACTGCATTACTTTTGACACAGAAAGTGCCTACTCGTCCTCAGAATCTCCATCTAGGGCAGTAAACATGCATTAATTTATTTAAAATTATCTAAAAATTGACATTGCCTTAACTTGAGTAACAACAAACTTCCCTTCAAGTTCCATTAAGAAATCCTGGAAGTTATTCAATATTTTCATTTCTTTACTGTGCTTTAGAGTGCCACTCTTACTCATTTGTGGGTAAAGGTGTGACACAATGTAATTCGAGTCCACCTGGAAAAACATTCCAGAGATCAAATTTAAAGCCAAATATCTAAAGAAAATTCTGTATGTGTAACGGGTACCGTGGCAACGGCACCGTGGTGAACAGATTAACTCCTGTAAAACAGGAGAGAAACGAGGAGACCGTGTATCAGTTCGAGCTCTCTGCAGTAATTTATTTTAAGAATTTTCTTCAGCAAACACCTCTCTATCAGAGTCATTTTATGTTTCACATATTACATATTCAGTGTCTTTTTTCCTACATTACAATGAATTTTCAGTGTCCATGTCAATACAAAATCCATAATAAAATAAACCTCTCAGTACACAAATGCATGTTCACTTACTCTTCATGCTTGTATTTTACACTATTTATCAAAATGAAATGTAAAGACAATGGTAATATTCACCAGCTATTTTTAAGATACTTAGAAACTTCCATTCACAGTATTTTATCAGTATCATTTCAATACAGTACTGCAAAATCATGCTCAGAACTAATAAAGTGCTTCAAATATAACTTTAAACTTAATTTTAAACCGTAACCATTTTTTTCTACACTCATTGAGCAAAAAAACATTTTCAACCAATGGTGGGAAACTAACATACAGTGAGCTAAATATATCTGTTAACATTTGCAATCTCAAAAAAAATATCCTCTTGTGCATATGGGCACGGGAAAGTGTGGATTGAGCTAATTTGCTCTCTAACATAATGTGCAAGTTATCAGTCGGCCATTACTCTGTCGGCCTTTGCCTCTCATCTCAAACTTGTTTAAAACAAAATCAGAAACAGACTCTAATGAAAATGATTTCGCTAAACGGATCCCTCATATCCCACGTACATTTCAGCAAAGCTAAATTTTAGTTCTGAGTTGTTTTTGTACATTTACCCACCTGTAAAACAGGAGAGAAACGAGGAGACAGTGTATCAGTTCGAGCTCTCTGCAGTAATGAGAAACTCACAACTAACACAGCTACAGTAAACCTGTCACCCGACCCTGCCCCTGCTGGCCTGGAGTAAACACTACACAAGTAAATTTGAAGTAGCAAAATCACAGAAAAATAGAAACCCTTGAGATACTTGTTCTTTAAAAAAAAATAAAAATACAGTAACTTGTGTTCAAATAAAATACAATAATTGTGAATATACTTAAAACACAAATACAACACTTTTGTGGTCGTCACACACTCCCCGACAAAAAGAAATGGGTCCCACCATTTTCTGCTCAAACTTTTTTCTTTTTACTAAAACTCTCTTTTACCCTTCAACAGGCAACAGGAAGAGGTAATATGTATGGTGATGATGTTACAGTGTAAGGTATGTATGTAAATAGCGGGTAAAAGCTAGAATAAGAGTTAAGTGGATATGTTGGTGATGAATATGGGATAAGCGAGTGCAAGGGTTGGGTGGTGTGAGGTACAGTGTACACAGGTGATTGTAAGTGTGTGTTTGCCATATTGACTGTGGCTTGTGTTGTCAGTGAGGGCTGACCGAGGTTCTCATATGTAAAAATCTGTCTAGTTTGTCGATCCCGACCTGACCTTCTGACCTCGGTCTGGTTGTCTGGCACCATATTGGCTGGAAGCTGTTCTTCCTGAATGGGCTCTGGGGCCTCATCATATCCATCTTGTTCCTCAGGTTCCGCAACAACAGACTGGTCTTCATCCTCTCCAAGTTCCTCTATCTCTGCATCTTTTTCAGGCTTCAGATATGCTTCAGGTAAGTAGTGCAACCTAACTCTCTCCTTTTCCTGGGGAGGTACTGGCGTTGGGCGACCCAGAGTGAGGGCAGGTCGTTGTTGTGGGATTACAGCGGGTATCTCCTGTATCCTTTCTGCTGGTACCCTCAGCCAATAGCGATGGCCATCTGAATCATCATTATCAGAATTTGAGTCTGAATCTATTTCTTCCTGCAGATCTGCACATTCTGAACCATTGATACGTCGAGTCTGGCGTTTGCTTTTCTTTGTGCTTCTTTCAGGAGTGTCATGGCATGGAGGAGCTTCAACTGGGAAGTCATTCGCTAATAACAGCAAATTGCGGTGTAGTGTTCTTGTCTTTCTTTTGTCCCCAGACTCAGGGTATACTATGTATACTGGGTTATCCGCGAACTGTTCTTTAACAATGTAGATGGACTTTTCCCAGTATGACCGCAGTTTTCCTGGTCCACCACGCTCACTGAGGTTCTGGACTAAGACCCTATCTCCAGGCTGTAGTACCACTCCTCTTGCTTTCTTGTCGTAAAGCACTTTGCCTTTTGCACTGGCCTGTTTGCTGCTCTCATTGGCAATTCGGTACGCTTCAGACATCTGCTTTGCCCACTTCTTTGCATATCCCTTTGGCGAGTAAGGCTCTGTCTCTTCAACCAGCCCAAACAATAAATCAATGGGAAGGCGAGGATGGCGGCCATAAAGAAGAAAAAACGGTGAGAAGCCTGTTGACTCGTGCCGAGTAGAGTTTCTGCATGTACAACTTTTGGAATTTGGTCTTTCCATCGTTCCTTTTCTTTCTCTGGCAATGTTCTTAACATCTGGAGTATCGTCCGATTAAACCGTTCTGCAGGGTTTCCCTGGGGATGGTATGGTGAGGTTCTCGAATGACGAATGCCTGACAGCTGTTGAAGAGTACGAAAAAGCTCATTCTCAAATTCACGGCCTTGGTCGTGGTGCAACTTTGAAGGATATCCGAAGCGGAGAATGAAATCATTAAAGATGCGCTCAGCTGCCGTCTTCCCACTCTTATTCTTTGTAGGATAAGCTTGAGCGAATCTTGTAAAATGATCAACGACCACAAGGATATACTCATAGCCACCACGGCTGATCTCTAGATGTAAATAGTCGATACACACCAACTCTAGTGGCGAGCTTGATGTGATACTACTCATTGGGGCGCGAACATGAGTAACTGGCTTCTTTGATTTTATGCATGGACATTTCTTAGTGATATGGTCCTCGATCTCTCTGGCCATAAAAGGCCAATAGAATCTCTCTCTGGCAAGGTTAAGGACCCTTTCTGTGCCAACATGGGCCATTTCATTATGGAGTTTCTTTAAGACAAGATCTTTGTACTTGGCAGGGAGCACCAACTGCTTTCTTTCATTAGCACGCCTGTACAATAGACCATTCTCCAAGACCAACTTTCCCCATTCGTGAAATAGTCTTCTGGTGGCTCCACTAGCAGCTTTCCGGATCTCGTCAGTTAAAGGTGTACCAGCCTCTTTTAACTTGATCATTTCACTGATGGCTTCATCTGCACGTTGTGATTCCACAAGCTCATTATGGCTAATTGCATTTAAATGGTCGAAGGGAAGAGACGTGTCGGCTTGGGAGGAGATGTTGAGAGCTGCCACCCAGGCTACATCTTTTTGTTTGGCTACTTTACTTCCATCCCATACTGCATGAACCACATCTCCGGTACACTCTTTGGTACAAGACTCCGCATAAGCCTCAATGTCTAAAGGGAGACGCGACAGCGTATCAGTGTCTATGTTAGACTTTCATGGTCTGTATTTTATGTCGAATCTGAAATCAGAGAGTTCCCCAACCCACCGATGGCCTACAGCATTTTGCTTTGCTGTGGTCATGACGTAGGTCAGTGGATTGTTGTCTGTATATATTGTTAAGTGAGGTGCATAAAATAAGTAATCTCTAAACTTTTCACACACAGCCCACTTCAGGGCAAGGAACTCTAATTTCCCACTATGCAGAAGGTAATTTCGCTCAGCTGCAGTTAAAGTCCTAGACCCATAACCAAAAACTCTCAACTTGCCATCCTGGTGTTGATAAAGAATTGCGCCTAGCCCCTGGTTTGAGGCATCTGTGTGTAATATGAAAGGTGAGTTGAAGTTAGGGTATGCTAACACGGGGGGGCTAACAAGGAGAGACAAGAGTTGGTCAAGGGCTTTCTGATGTTCGGTGGCCCACTCTACAGGTGTTCTGGATGGTAGTTGTGGACCTTTGCTTTTACCACGTGCTACGGCTGCTTGTCCTGGCTTGACTTGTAGTAGCTCATAGATGGGCTTTGCTATCCTTGAAAAGTCCTGAATGTAGGAACGGTAATAGCCCAGGAACCCGGTGAGCTTTCTCACATCTCCAACTGTCTGTGGTGTCCTGCTGGCTAACGAACGCACTGCATCCAGGTCTTTGGGATCTATCCTCACTTCCTGAGCTGAAACAAGACGACCCACATATCTTACTTCCTGTCGAAATAGCTCACATTTTTCAGGTCTCAGTTTCACCCCATGTCTCTGAAGAGCTTGGAGTACTTTGCGGACACCTTCCACGTGCTCGTCAATTCAATTCAATTCAAGTTTATTTGTATAGCGCTTTTTACAAAACAAATCGTTACAAAGCAACTTTACAGAAAATTATGTTTCTACAATATTAAGTAGTAGCTAGTAGTTTGTGCACATTTGACAGGATTTTAGAAAAAAATTAAAATAATAATAATAAAAGACGTAGTCAGCTAGATGATGAACTATCAATATTAATAATTAAGTTATTATATGATTCAGTCACACATTTAGCAATAGTTGTTAGTTCTGTTTGTTGATTCAGGGTTAGCATCATCTGAGGTCCTCTGAGGGTCAGCATCATCTCTTCTCAGGTGTTCTGGATCCAGACTGGAGCTTGTGTAAATCCTAGTTATCACGGGATGTAAATCCCGTGGCGAAACATAGAAACAGAATACAGACATCATTAGCATAGCTGCTGATCCAACAAAGTAAAATTAGTTTAATCCAAGCTAATGAATAAAAATGCACCTTTGATCAGATGCAACTACACTCACAATTAAAAAGATACATTATTCGAATGCTTGGCGAAAGAGATGTGTTTTTAATCTAGATTTAAACAGAGAGAGTGTGTCTGAACCCCGAACATTATCAGGAAGGCTATTCCAGAGTTTGGGAGCCAAATGTGAGAAAGCTCTACCTCCTTTAGTGGACTTTGCTATCCTAGGAACGACCAAAAGTCCAGCGTTTTGTGACCTTAGGGTGCGTGATGGGTTGTAACGTGGTAGAAGGCTAGTTAGGTACGCTGGAGCTAAACCATTTAGGGCCTTATAGGTAAGTAATGATAATTTGTAACTGATACGGAACTTAATAGGTAGCCAGTGCAGAGACTGTAAAATTGGGGTAATATGATCATATTTTCTTGACCTCGTAAGGACTCTAGCTGCTGCATTTTGGACTACCTGTAGCTTGTTTATTGACGAAGCAGGACAACCACCTAGAAGTGCATTACAATAGTCCAGTCTAGAGGTCATGAATGCATGAACTAGCTTTTCTGCATCAGAAACAGATAACATGTTTCGTAGCTTGGCAATGTTTCTAAGATGGAAGAATGCAGTTTTTGTAACATTGGAAATATGATTTTCAAAAGACAAATTGCTGTCTAATATAACACCCAGATTTCTGACTGTAGAGGAAGTTACGGTACATCCGTCTAGTTGCAGATTGTAATCTACAAGATTCTGTGTAGTGTTTTTTGGTCCAATAATTAGTATCTCTGTCTTATCCGAATTTAATTGGAGAAAATTGTGTGTCATCCAATCTTTTACATTTTTAACACACTCTGTTAGCTTAGATAATTGGGAAGTTTCATCTGGTCTCGTTGAGATATATAGCTGAGTATCATCAGCATAACAGTGGAAGCTAATTCCGTATTTTCTAATAATATTACCAAGGGGCAATATATATATTGAAAATAGAAGGGGACCTAGGACGGATCCTTGTGGCACTCCATATTTTACTGATGATAAATGAGATGACTCCCCATTTAAGTAAACAAAATGGTAGCGATCGGACAAAGCTTTTTGCATAGCAAATTACATCGTCAAGATACGGGAGACAGCAATCATCTCTCAAGGAACCCAACATCTCTTCCATACTCCGCTGAAAGGCCGCAGGGGCGTTAGAGAGGCCAAATGGGATACGAATCCATTCATAAAGCCCCCAGGGGGTAATGAAAGCAGTGAGGTGCTGGGAGTCTTTGGCGATAAAACCCTGATGATAGGCCTTTCCTTGGTCAAGGATACTGAACCAGGAATAGCCACCGAGAGTATCAGTTAGGTCTTGTATCCTAGGCAAGGGATGTCGATCAGGAATGGTCTTTTTATTTAAGAGACGATAATCTATACAAAGGCGGAGTGTGCCGTCTTTTTTTCTGACGCAGACCACTGGTGCAGCATAAGAAGACTTTGATTTCACAATCCAGCCTTTCATGAGCAGATCTTGTACATACTCTTTCACCTCTTTGAACAGTGGTTTGGGGACCGGGGAGTAGGCTCTCTGCACTGGAATCTCGTCCTTGAGGGTGACTGACATCTGTAAACCAGGAATACATCCAATGTCATGACTGTCTCGTACAAAAACAGCTGATTCTTCCCACAGCATTTTCTTGACTTTCTCTTGTTCCTCATCACTAAGGTGGTTAAGGTCCACAGGAGGCTGCCACAAGATTGAAGCAGTTTGAGCAGCTGGTGTTGTTGCGGCGCTAACTACTACTCCTTTGGACCTAGAACTCTCTAGTGGATTGGTCTCAATCACCCTAGCCACAGTCTGGACGCTGCCAAGGGCTGTCTTCCTTGGTATAGTGACAGAATGTTTAGTGCTATTTTTCACTGGTATGATGACATAAGGTCTCTTTGCAGTCTGTATTTCTAGTAGGCCCTCCTCAATCTCAAGCTCTGTGAGCTGGGCACTGTTTCCATCAGGTTCAAACAAGAGAAGAGGGTCTGGCTGATCTACAGCGGATGGAATCTGACACTTAACCCAAGCTACTTGTCCAGGTGGAACTGCAGTGTCATAATTTCCAGTTCTTAACAGTCTTTGATACATGGAGGGTTTGTCAGTCTGAATGAAGTTCACCAGCAGCTCAACTTTATCAGCAGAGCCAGATATTGCATCAGAAAGGAGCGTGGTGAGGGCTGGAGCAAGTTCTGCTGGCTGATTCTGAATCACTTCCTCCAGCACATTAAATCCAAGTAGTGGCTGTGCAAGCGGGATGTTACAGATGAGGAAAGGCACCATGATAGGCTGGCTAAGAGCACCATTTCCACTGAAGCTGACTGCAATGAGGACCCAGCCATCAAAAGGGAGGATTTCTCTATTCACAGCGTGTACTTCCAGCTCTTCTCTCTCATCAAATATTTCACTGAGTTGCCTAATGGGTGCGTCTGGTAGATACTTCTCTTTCCAGCTTTTATCAATCATGTTCACCTGAGCTCCAGTGTCTAGTAAGGCGTTGACTGTTAAGCCATTAAGGTTACATCGTGTAAGGGCTTTGGCTCCTATAAACTTGGCTAGACGCTTACTTGTTTGGGTGGGTAGGGAAAGGGGAATTTGGGGATTGACTTGTTCGTTATTTTCTTTTGGTCTCCGATTAACTAGACTTGTCTTTGTATGACTCTCAGAGCCCCATACGTTACACTCAGCACTGTGGGACTGAACGTGAAGCCCGGTCACTGCTTGTCCCGTGGCATTCATTATTCATTAACTCCTCTACTTTCTCAGTTAACTGTTGGAGTGCATCAGCCTTTGGTTGTTTATCTGGAGAATCTTTCTTTGTGCTACTGCCTTGTATTACTGCAACTTCAAGTTCTGTGCTATGCACGCTAACTTGTTTCTGCTTCAGGGGACGTTTTACTGACCCCAAACGTCTCTGTCTCTCATTCTCAGTATTTGTCATCTTCATCATTTGTTTTAGGATTGTCTCGTCAGTCACACTGCTATCCGAGATAAATGGTTTAAGTTCTCGACGTTTGTCATTATGCTTATGACTGAGGCCCTGATATATGGCGTGAAGGAAAATGTCTTGAACTGTGTTAGCATTGTATTTCACTTCTGTGTCAGAGTATTTTGAAGCAAACAGGATCTTTTGTTTGAGGCCTATTACCCGATACAAAAACTGTTGTGGAGTTTCACCGTCGTTTTGTTTTGTGCACATAAGTTCTTGGAAAAGTTCTGTGTTGCTCCGCCCACCTAAATGGGATTGCAGAAAGCCTTTCAGCTCGTCTATGGTCAAATCATCTTTGTGCATTAGCATGTCTTTAAAGTTTCCTGCTTTAATGACTCTGAGAACGGCTCTCAGTATTTCAGTCTCACTGAATCGTTCTTTGACACCTTCATCAATTTGTCTACATATGCTATTGTAGCTTAAATCTGAGCTCTGATCACCGATCTGTCCACCTTGAATCTTGAACTCATGACGAAGCAGTGAAAGGTCTCGAAGGGGGACAACTCGGTCATATTTTCCATGTGGATGTTGTTCAGGTGTATGAGTATTGTTATACTGTAGTGTAGATTGTACTGGTGCAGGTGTGAGTGTAGGTGATGACGTGGGGTTGTTTATGTATTGTAGGACTTTGTTGCTAAGCTCAGCGTAGCTAGAAAGCATTCTCTGTTACTCTGTGTCAGTGTTCTGTGTGGTTTTAACATCAGTACGTGTGAATGGAGGGTTAGTGATTGGTGAAGGGGTAGCTATGCTAACTGCAGCTATGTGGGTAGGGTTAGTATTAGAACCACAGACTGTCATGTTATCAGTTGTCAAGTTATCAGTAACTGTCTCTGGCTGACCTACTGTCGTACTCTCACTCAGTACTGATGAGGTTGACATTATATGATGCACATACTCCCCTGCACCCTTTTTAGGTTGAGCATAACGAATCTGAATGACATTATTCACAGTATCATTAAGCTCTAACAACACTGCCATACCTGAATCCTCAGATTCCACCAAAGTGTCACTGTTCATAAAAGCTAGAATGTACTCGAAGCAACTCTCTTCCTCGCCAACCTGAAGCTTATGAATCCTTCCCTGGCACAGGACCAACACTCTGGGCTAGTTGGAAAAGTTCATCGGCCGTCAGCATGAGTAGACTCTTCTTGATGCTCCACACCAAGCCTTTTCTCTCTCCGTCCGCCATGACTGCTTTTCCCTCTTCCTCACAGTTAGTTGCTCTTCTCGGTAGCACTTTCACTCGTAGCTTTTGGTCTGGTTCCACGTGTACAGCACAGCGTCTTCGCAATCAGAAGGTAAGTGGAAACACAGGCATCATGAATGTAACACCAATCTTCCTCTAACTTCAAGGCCTGAAGTGGTGTTCATTCCTAGAACATGTCACACTGCTGATTCTGGTCGTGCTTGTAGCCTGCGCATCTGCTGCCGTTCCCCGTACGGGCCACCAAAAATCTGTAACGGGTACCGTGGCAACGGCACCGTGGTGAACAGATTAACTCCTGTACAACAGGAGAGAAACGAGGAGACAGTGTATCAGTTCGAGCTCTCTGCAGTCATTTATTTTAAGAATTTTCTTCAGCAAACACATCTCTATCAGAGTCATTTTATGTTTCACATATTACATATTCAGTGTCTTTTTTCCTACATTACAATGAATTTTCAGTGTCCATGTCAATACAAAATCCATAATAAAATAAACCTCTCAGTACACAAATGCATGTTCACTTACTCTTCGTGCTTGTATTTTACACTATTTATCAAAATGAAATGTAAAGACAATGGTAATATTCACCAGCTATTTTTAAGATACTTAGAAACTTCCATTCACAGTATTTTATCAGTATCATTTCAATACAGTACTGCAAAATCATGCTCAGAACTAATAAAGTGCTTCAAATATAACTTTAAACTTAATTTTAAACTGTAACCATTTTTTCCTACACTCATTGAGCAAAAAAACATTTTCAACCAATGGTGGGAAACTAACATACAGTGAGCTAAATATATCTGTTAACATTTGCAATCTCAAAAAAATATCCTTGTGCATATGGGCACGGGAAAGTGTGGATTGAGCTAATTTGCTCTCTAACGTAATGTGCACGTTATCAGTCGGCCATTACTCTGTCGGCCTTTGCCTCTCATCTCAAACTTGTTCAAAACAAAATCAGAAACAGACTCTAATGAAAATGATTTCGCTAAACGGATCACTCATATCCCACGTACATTTCAGCAAAGCTAAATTTTAGTTCTGAGTTGTTTTTGTACATTTACCCACCTGTAAAACAGGAGAGAAACGAGGAGACAGTGTATCAGTTCGAGCTCTCTGCAGTAATGAGAAACTCACAACTAACACAGCTACAGTAAACCTGTCACCCGACCCTGCCCCTGCTGTGCGAGAGTGCGAGAGATCACTTCTGGCACCAGAGTGCGTTAAGACCTCACAAACCAATTGTTTTATTTCTTGGGACATCAGTGTGTCATCAGGAGCTGCAGGGTTTAATTTGGATTTGTCTGTGCATGTTTTTTTTTACTCCTATAGATTGAGTTCCCATTGCCATGCATTATACGACTGACAGCCTGGATCGGTTGTTAAAAATCATCATTTGTGTACAACTGAAGGAAAAAAGTCACCTATATTCTTGGATGCCCTGGGGATAAGCAGATAAACATCAAATTTACATTTTTGGTTTAACTATCCCTAAAGTGATACCTCTTTATATTCTCTTTGTTTTGGTCATTTATAGGGCCAGTGTAGCCACAGCTCGTAATTTGTTCACAGTAATTCGACAGGTCTGAAGACTCCTCAACCTAGAAAGAATTTTAGATATTCTTGAAACATTCATAAAAGGTGCATGGCAATAGAAACCTAAATAATTACAAATAGTTTTCAGATATACCATTTTAATCAATGGTGAAAATTCCATGCCATTAACACTATCCATCATGACGTTTTCAAGGTTCCCACTTAATAGGTAATTGTAACACCATTCCTGTAGAAATCGTGGAGCTGGACCACCTTGTGCAAGACTTACGGCAAATATTTCACCAGCAACTCTATATAGAAAGGACCGAAAAAAAAAATGAAATACAACTCTACAGTCAGCAAGTACAAAGTACATTTGCTCTTAATTAGATTATTCGCCAAAAAACTAAAAGAACTTCTATAATAATGTTCAAATAATACCTTTGTTTTCAACAGAAAAGGTTTTTACTAAAAAAATTGTTTTTATAGACTCTTTATGCAAGTCTAATCTAAACAATGTTTGATAAACTATTTCTTTAATGTCACTTACCGAAACAGGCCATTGTCAAGGTCATTTAATGAGTACTTAGCCATTTTTCCTTGACCATCTTCTCCTTCAAAGAGCCGGGACTCTATGCCACTGATCATTTCTATAGTTAAAAAAAATAAAAAGATATTTCAGCGACATTCCAATGATTTTGTGGTCAAGGGTATCAGATGCAAAAATTCTCACCTGCCAGGAATTCTTTACGGAGAGCACCTGTGTCGACGCCAGCCTCTCCCATGAATGTCACCTTTAAAGTGTGGATTGGGGAGCTAAGCTTTTGTCGCTTCCACAGTGACATGCCTCTTTCTAAGAGATTCATTCTAGACACACAGATACTGAATTCTTTGGAGGTGTCAACTTGAGCAGCAAGCCATCGCAGTACATCCTCTTCACTGTCAAATTGTGATTAAAATGGAGTGTTTTAGACAGCATTATAATATACCAGTTATGTTTTAAAGGTACATTATTAAGTAAGAATACTGTTGATACTTTGCTTAAGTAATATACCATGACATTTCTTCTTTTTGTGGCTCCATTATATCAGGGCTTAGTTGGCCAACTGGACTAAAGAGAAAATGCATTTACAAGTGAAAATTTAAACCATAATTGTTATTTAAACATAAGTAACTCATTTGCACAAAATGTTGGCTGCCATGTAAACTTTGAAATGCAATGTTTAGAATCATGCAACATAATGCACCACAAAATTAAATTGTTGATTCTATTCATAGTATTACCATTACCTATCTAAATCGCCACAAAAACTTGCATTGAGCTCCAATTCCTTCATTGGAAAACTTTGCTGACAAACAGGACACTTTGCCTCTGGTGACTAAAAAGCAAGTAATGATGTAAAATGCACATTAAAAGAAGTCAGAATAATGTCAGACCAAGCAACAAGGTAATTACCTTTTCTTCAGTAACAGGAGGTAAATCAGGTGAATCATGAGGTAGATTAGTCAGCTAGAAATAGACAAAAACATTTTACATACATTTAACATCACACACGAATCTTACAGAAAACTCATGAGTTAATTAAAACATTTTATCTTATCTTACCTCTGGTTCTGAGTCAGAAAGTGTCTCATATTCAGCAGTATTGCATTCCTTTATGTGCAGAGCAAGAATCTGTAGTGGCATAGATTTGGAGCATTTCTTACATTCTGCTTTATGCATTTGAGAGAACTCCTGGGCATCAGATGGTAGAGGTGACAGTGACTCATCTTGTAATGGAACAATGTACAACATTGTTTTCCCCCCTAAAGTAGCATTTCTAATTGTGCTCCCAAAGTAGCCTTCAGACTCTGGAGGAACTAGATTTAACCGTCTTCTACCCTGTCCACTTGAAAAAAATAAATAAATATGAAATTAAAATGTCATCCAATTCCATTAAAACTGTATATGATGTAATTGTAAGTGCAACTTTATTAATATAGTGCATTCTATGAGTGTTTACAAAAGTACAAAAAATAACAGATTAAAATAAACGAACAATTAAAGAAAAAAAAAAAAAAATGAAATTAAGTAAGATTGTCATACAATCTTAACTCTGCAAATTATATTTTCATTATGTTTATAACAGAAAAAAACACTGTCAGTGCCAATCTATTGAAATGTACAAAAACAAGTGAAATGACATTCACAAAACTATCTGCACTGTGTGATCATGTAAAACTAGTTCCTGTTGTGTTGGTTTACAGATCTTACCAGTTGCTTTGTAGAGAAGCCAGCCTCCAGATGCTGAGTTCATTTTTGGGTATGCATCACTGAACAAGCTAGACACCTAAAATCCACATTTAACTCAAGATTAGAAAATAAATCTTACAAAGGTTTTTAGTTGTTGATAACGAAGGAAGGCATAGCTGTTTAATAAAGGAATGGTGTGTAAATATACATCACCTCTGAATGTGTCAAGTCATCAGGCATAGTAAGATTCCGTTTTCCCAAGCCAGCTTGTAAAAGCTGCAATTCATCAGCTGGTGAAGGGGCCATGTCTGAATTTTTGTTCAAAAGAAACACTGAAAACACAAAGGGTTTCCATAGTTTTTTGAGCTTTGCTGGTCTGCTACAGCTGGGTAGCCGTCTCTTTGAACCACGCTTATAAAATCCAGGGAAAGACCTTAAATAGTTTGAAAATAAAAATTTGTATTGCGTTTTTTTTATTACATTAATGTGTTTATTTGGAACACAATGAACCTCAAAATGGCACCTGACTACTACCACTGCTCTAATTATGAGTGCTAAAATGTATTTAAAATACATGTTAAATATAATGTTGCTGTTTGTCATTGTCATGACTGCAAAACTGAAACCTGGCCATCTCTTGGTCCACTGTTTGACTCTGCCCCGACTGGTGAACGGACTGCTGACCCTGCCTTGTGCTGGTTTTCCCGAGCGACTGGTTAAGAATTTCAAGGATGTTATGTACAGCTGCAGATGCAGCATCTGCACCAATATTTCTGCCTTGCTGTAGAATAAAGACCAGTTTCATATCTGCACTACATTGACACGACCTTAAATAATATAATAACTGTACAAAAGAGCAAACAATCAAACTACATAACATCAGTGCATTGCAAACTTGTGAATGACAATAACAACCCGCAACGATCTGTTGCACACTGTAACATGAATAAAACTTGTATCGATGTTACTGGTTACTTCAGTAACACAAGCTTACTTCAAGCTGCCTTGAAGGACAAGCGGAGGAGGAAGATGATGCCGCTCCGTGTCTCTCCTCTCAGGTTAGACTATTATAGCATCCATTTATCATAGCAATTATATAGTTATTTAGATTATTTTGTGTAGCCTATGTAACTTAGTTAATTAGCATAGTTGTTAGTGTAATGTAAGTATTGTTAGAAGCATAGTTAGTAGCATAGTATTGCATCAGTTAGGATAGCTTCAAGTTAGCGTAGATTTATCTGCATTTAGTACAGTGGTCAGGATGGTATGTAGGTGTAGTGTTGCTGGTTGCGACAGCACTGCTGCACTACATAGTTTTCCAGCAGTCTTTTAAAATTAGGAGCCTGTGGTTGCATGCACTTGGCCTGGAAGAACGCGAGTTCCCATCTGGAGCTAGAGCATGCAAACTGCATTTTACGCGGGATTGCTTCTCCCACACAATGGAGGTAGAAATGGGCTTCTCCACACAGTGCGGGAGTTTAGACTGCAGTTTGAGCCAGCGACTCGAATTGATATGGCTCAGGCCACAGACACCTCGACATCTTCCACTTCAGGTAAATGTGGGGGAACTCTGTTGCAAAGCTACTTTCATCACTACAGTCACTCTCCATTTCAGCGACATCAGCTGTCAATTAATATGTCACTGTGGGTCTCAGGTTCAAGCCCCACCCACTCAGCCCCGCCCTAGGTTCATCCCCTCTATCTCCACTGTGCTCTGCCCACTTTTCAGGATTTTTCAAATATTGCCAGTGGGTGGAGTCAGGCTCTGAACAGGGGTTTAGTTACCCTTTAAACAGCAAAAAAAAACAACAAAATAAACGTTATATCCTAACCTGTAAAAGATAATAATGGCATATAATGCGCTGCACTTGCCTCAGATGCGGACAAAACACATATCTCCTCATTCGCCAGCCAAAGACTTTGTTAACTCCATTTGAGCTTGTTTTTCATATAGCCTGATGCTAATTTCAAGTGTCTGATCCAACACTGAGGACGCAGTGTTGTTTAATTATTGATTTGTTCCCCCTATTCTTTCTTTTTCCCCCCTGTATTTTAGTAGAGTGTTCCATGAAACTGTTTTATTTGTCAACACCCATCAGAAATCATATTGTTTGTATTTGGTTGCTTAAACACAACAAACTACTGAAAATAACTCTTATTTAATACTCGTGAGTCAGCTTTATACGCACAAGCTTTGGATGTGACTGTGGGGGCACAATACAGCCTTTGGAGCGTGTGAGTACCAAATGGCTTAAAATTCTTAAAAAGGTGTGCCAATTTTTTTACATTTTTGTGACAATGCAACAATGACCCGATTAGTCAAGTGACAGTTCTGTCAGCTGTCCTGAAATGCGAGTGAGTCTTGTATTGCAGCGTGGAGGTCGCTGATGAGAAGGACGCTCTGAGAGTTCATGGATTCAAATGAGTGATTTAATCTTAGACTTTGTGTGGATTTATTTTATTATTCAAACCTACAATCTATGTTGAATAAATGCAGGAATTTCCCTCATTCTAAACTTGAAAGCTGCGAGATTTATTAAAACCATGCGACACATAGTCCCCTCTCAGAAAAGTTTTTAGGCCTGGAAATTGTTGTTTTAAAATCACATGTTATTCATGACCTTACAGACCCTATAAAAGCAACTGATGCATGCTCTTAATCACTTAAAATAGTCCACCAATGTGATTGCGCGAGTGCTCCGTTACCTCCCCCTTCTGGTGCCGGATCCGTTGCTCTGCTTTGTTCCGGTTCCTTGCAATTTACAAATTAAGCACTGATCATATCATTACTAAACTTGATTTGCTTCTTAGGCACCATGCCCTGATTGTACTCAAAAAGTTTGGGGGAAAAAATTATAATGACACTTTCATTTACAGTAGCCTATTGTAATGAAATTGTTTTTATAGATTCCTTGGATCATGCCAAGAACATTGACACCAATTATGCTATAACTTGCTGAATTTTATGTCCGTTATTTTGAATTTTATTGATGTAAGGGAAACAGGTCAATTTAGCTCAAAGGGAATCATTTAAGATTTTAACGGGAATTTGAACAGAATCACTGTTTCACGGCTGATCACTGAGACGCCCTGCGATTCACTGAACGAGCCGTTTAACATCAAATCTGCACTGGATATTAATATCCAAAGTATAGTGAAAACACTATCAATTAGCACAGTAACAAGATCGGCAGTTTAAGCCATTAACTTGTAAGCACAAAACACAAGATACTTCTCTTTTCAATATGAATAAGGCTTCATTAGATAAATCTAAGACATAAACTAATCTAACACATAAACGCACGCACTCACACATTCACACCACCGGCGGCACCAGGGGGGGTCTTGGGGGGTCTCAAGACCCTGCAAAAAAACGCTCTGACCCCGCATATGACCCCCCATCCTCTTCCTGATTAATATATATATCCGGGATAAAGATAGAAAAAATTTATCTTCAAACTACGCAGAATAATAATAAATAATAATTATTTCGACATTTATTCGTACACTGAACCGAGAACCGTTTCTGTCAGACGCGTCTGATTCGAGAACCGAGGAGTTGATGATACTGCATAAGTGTGATTCAGTGTGAAGTAGACTGACTCACAGCTCGTCTGAACCGAACTGATTCTTTTGGTGACTGATTTTGAACTGATTCTGTGCTTATGTTATAAGCGTGGGTAAACTGAAGGCTTGAATTAAGGGCAGTCATCGCTAATGACATTACATCGAGCGCAAAAGAACCGGTGAACCATTTTTTTTTCAACTGGTTTATTTGATCGAAATGTCCGAAAGAACCGGTTCACTTGAGCACTGCTCCTTTGCACCTTTAATGCCCTTTTGTCAAAGCAACATTTCTTTGATTTTTTTTTTGTAATAACATACCCTTTTGTGAATGCCTGCTCACGCCCAATTACAATTTATTAATAATAATTTAGCCGTAAGTAAAATGACCAACATGATGACCTTTCACCTGACTGGGAAAATTCCTCACGCCGCACGCACAATTTTTAATTGCTAAAAGATATTTTCAACACCGTGGCAGCTGGTGAGTGGTGTTTCATTCTCAGCGAAATGATTTTGATGTTTATACACTTATTATTATTTTACAAGAATGATGTGATGTGAGAACATGCAGATATGTTGCTGTGTGTAGCCTGTAGTATTTTTTCTACAATAGCAACAGTGTTTACAACAGCAAGACCACTTTAGTCGGTAAACTCAATAATATCTCTCTGGAAATAAATGTAAAAATATAAATTTCAATAAAAAATGCATAATATACCTGACATCATAGTGCAGTGTGAAGGATATGAATAACAAATGTAGCCTGTCATTTGTTTACATTGCAAAGGTGTTCAATTTTAGACAATAACAACTACAACAGTAATAATAATATTAATCACTATATTCCAGTGTATCAGTTTTTTAATGTTTTGTTTTAATATTTAAGGTGGACTTATTGATTAGGTGCAAGAGAAGTAGTGGTTAAAATAATAGATTAATGCTGAAACAGAGAAGAAAAAGCCATCAGGTTGGGACAATTTAAGACATTTCAGTTTCTAATCCCAGAGCTATTATTATTTTAAACTTAAAATTATCTTCTCTATTGTTTCTATTTCAAAACTGCATCAAAGCATTTGCTGCTGTATCAATACATAACCATCCATATCAATACGCGAATCAGCAAGGAATGCATCACAATATATTGCTGTATTGATATTTTGAACAGCGCCATTTAAAGCCTAGTTCCATGTGCCCCTTTTATACTTTGAGTACCTCCCCCTCCAAAGGTCTCTGCATGGCCCTGTTCAGAGGGAGTGTCAGCCACGTTAAAAAAGTTAACCGCTTAAGTCATTTGTGGATTAATGCTTATTGGAGATGCGAACCGTTTCAAACTATTCAGTTTTATTTGGTGAACTGGTTCAAGATGATCCGGTTACATCGAATGATTCGTTCGTGAACCAGATATCACTACACTTCAGTGTTTTGAAATCTCACACAACAGACACTGAAGAGAAGACAATGCTGAATAAAGTCATAGTTTTTCTATTTTTGGACCAAAATGTATTTTCGATGCAGTAATATGCAGTTATGCAGCCGTGCCCACTGTATTTTTTGTTGGTTTTCATAAGACCCCCCTTGAAATGACCAGAACCCCCATTGCCCCCCCAATCAAAATTGTCTGGTCATTGTCACTGATTCACACAAGTTGCAGGAAGATCGAAAGTTAGGGAAAGAATAGAATAGAAATGTGGAATCCCAGGTTTACAGCAATATGTTAAATTGCATAGACATGAACAACCATCAATCACTTAATTAGCCCTCGCATTGAGTTCCTCAATGAGGTTAAAATTATATTAGATACACCAGTACAAATCAGTCTGGAGGTACATTGCCTGTGTTCCCTTTGTTGTCATCGAAAGGGGGTTTCCCGATGTCGCTGATTGGCTGTATGTTCTGTAGTAGCTGAAGTGACGTATTGGGAAGCCCGTGGTTGGGCGTTGGCAGACGATGCTGAGTTTTGTGGGCTGATTGAAGTTAAACGTTCTCTCGAGGTCAGACATCAGAGACTCGACGTTACAAAACTTAACTCAGAACACAAAACTCTCAAACGCAAAAGTAAAGAAGTAAAGTTTGACAAGACTAGGTGGTGTTTCTTCTCATCGTGGCTAAGTAGCAGCAGGCATGCAGGCCGAAGCACGCTGGAACCGCGCTCAAAGAACAGTGATGACTAACAGGATGGCTATAAGCTAAAGCTAAGAAGCAAAGCTACAAGCTAAAAGCGGACATGACTAATAGCTTAAGCTTAACACAAGCTAAAAGCTAAAAAGCCAAATTTTATGGTGTCCTGAGTATTTAAACTATCCTGTTGGCCACACCTCAAATGTTGTCTTGACAAATCAGATATTGTCTTGACTCGTGGGTATCATTAATCATAAGTTCTTTTCATAATCATAATCTTATCAAGCATGTGGTCTGAATTTTCCTGCTCTTGCAGGGTATAATTTTGGACATGATTCCTATAACAATAATAAATGATACATTTGACAAATAACTGATGGTCAGGACTGTTTCAAGCTAATAGATTTGAATACATACATACTAGGCATGAATATGTATCCTTAAGTTATTAAAAGACATACACAATAAGTGATTATAACATGATAGTCAAATGTGTGGGTTAAATATAAATAAATATCAGTCCATCGCTTCACTCCATATTCATTTATAAGTCTTTTTGAGTTCATTTTGGACCATATACAAAGATTTCAGTGGACACCAGAGGTTCAAAGCCCCCCCCCCCCACCCCCCTAGGAATTTAAATCTGGTTCTGCTAGGTGGGTGAAATGTTTAAGGATATTGTGTATAACTCACATGGGTTTACATGTGATGTCCGGCGTTGGGTCTCAATTATTTGCCCCAAATTTGACAATCTCTTCTCCGAATTGAAATTGTCAATAATTGTTCTAGTGGTGTTACTGTTGAAAGCTGTTCTGTGAAAGAGTTGGTTGGTTGGTTATCTTGCTTGGGACTTGTGGCACAGAATGTTTTATGACTGCTGTTGCCTTTCTGAGGAATTTGGCTCGTGTTTCAACCACAGTTCTGATCGACTCTTTAATTTGTCTGATTCGGGTCAGATCCGCTACATTGAAAATCTACTTTTTCTAACTCATAGTAGACCGTTAGTCTGACTATAACCAAATTTGACTTGGATCATCTTCAGACTATGCTGGCAAAAAGTTATGGATTTTGTATCAATATATGAAATGGTTTGGCACATTAACAAATTTGCTGGAAACATGCAAAACTGCATTGGAGGCTGTATCTATGCAAATCTTTGACAAACTGACACCAAACTTTGTATATGCTATTGTCACCTGACCCTGACCAGGCCATATAATTTTGGTAACAATGCTACTTGTTGGTCAAGAGTAAAATACCTTGCACGAACCATTAAATTTTAATTTACATAACTGCTATAAACATTTGATTGCATTAGCCTATTGTAATGAAACTGGTCTCAAAATTTTCCATCGGTAATGCCGACAACAAACATACCAATGGGCTAGATGCACAAGATGGCGCTGGTGAGCTTCAGCGACGCGAGTGTGTGCGTACTTATTTCCGGTCCTGCGACGCTCGCATTGACTGTAAGGGAAACTTACATACGAAACTTGGCTAGATGTATATAATTAATGATTTTCAAATTTAACAGCCGATAGTGGTATATCAAAAACATGGGGAAACATCCTCCCTATATTTTGCGTACCTCTGTGTGGAAATTCATCAAGATACAACGTGGAGATTTCTTTATTCTTCTGTTGATTATGCAGATCAGCGTCAGGTCAGGTCCACAGGGATTTCTTCTTTCAAACACAAACCACTCAAATATGCAATACTTTTCATTTTCGAAGAGCTGGCTTTGTTCTGTTATGTAAGATAAATGTTTCTGACTGTCAAACGACGCACAGAGATTTCTGATAAAGCATGTTTTATTAACTTTATTTGATAACATAATTTATAACTAACTGTACAATTAAACGTAATATAATTATGTTAGGTTTGCCTTAAATAAAAGATCGCTGTTTGCATTCATGTGTGTTTTTATCTGTTTATTTGTTTTGTGAAAGATCTGCAGCATAAATCATTATCTGTCTATGAGCAGCCATATTGTTATTATTTTGCATTAATTATCAGATTAAACAGATATTAAAATTAGTCACGTATTTTTTACTGTGTAAAAGAATAAAATATGTTGTGAAAATAACGATGAAACAGACTGATGTATGTGTACAATTGAGAAATGGATACTTCTGAAGATAAATCACAGCCCACGTCTCAAGAGGTAAATATTTAATATAAAATAAGTAATTTGTACATTTACATATTTGGTAAGATAAAATACATTATATAGCTGTGTATACACACCATGAGTTCAACTTTCATTTCGTGAACAGAAGTGAACATTAGTGTATTTAATTCATTCACCGGACCCAAACATACACACGTTTCAAATCCACTGGCTCAGTTAACATTTGTAGTATAGTGATAATAGCAGTGTATATCTTATTTGCATATGAAGTGATATTATAAATCCTGTAAACATATAGAAGGTAATATTTGGACTTCTCTGGTTCTCTGCACTGACTTTAAGCACAACCGGAAATATCTACGCACACACTCGCAAGACCGGAAATCCAAGATGGCGGAGATATGCAACTAGCCCATTATGCCATAGTAGGCGAACTTCCTGTCCACCATTTTGATTTATGTTGAAAAACTACTTTTTCGAACTCCCCCTCAATATTTTGTCCAAATTTCACCAAAAGTCAATAATCTCGAAAGGATGTATCTCTGGTCCGTGTATATTTTGGTCATTGGATTTTCTATTTAAAAATATATAAAGATAAATGAGAAACGGTTTGATTTTCGTTTTTTCATTTTGTTTAAGAAACGGAAATCTAAAATTTAGCTGGATTTTTCGTATTTTTGTTTGTGGGTAAAAAATTAGATTATGCTTTAATATTTGTTTGAATGTGTGGGCGGTGCTGAAACGCCCCTTTCATCCCTTCTGTACTGCACTGACAAGCGGCAACCGCGAGCTCAGTTCATTTTCACCAGGAGAGAAGCGGCAGACAGCAGAGTTTATTAATCCTGTGGATATATATATATATACTGTTTTTTTTTTTTGACCAAACAGAAATTAATTTATTCAATGACATTTGAATTTTACTGTAAGATCTACAATGACATGAAATGTGCAGATTTTATTTAACCTTCTAATTTTATTCTACGCCTGTTTAAGAAAAACCTCACATGTTTTCATTTGCTATACAAACAACAGCAACTGAAGCTTTATCTTGAAGAGTGTAGTCTGCTGCACTTCTCCGATCGGCGGATCCCGATCCACAGCTTCCATCCCGATAACAGGGGAAAGAGCTTCAGCTCCGTCATTTTGGGTCGTAAGACACCCTAAATAACATGAAAACTCAACAGGATTTGCTTTCTGCCATCTCGGTCTACATTAACTTCTTTCTGAAACGTCAGAAATGAACCAGGCTCATGCATCAGACGAACCATGTCTAGCTGGACATGTCTACTTTTAAAATAAGCCATTTAAATATAATAATAATAATAATAATAATAATAATAATTTTATATTTAGGCCTATGTAATTCAAATGAAACCAATGAGAGGTGCGGTGTTTCCCGTCTGAACTCATTATCTGTAATGATGTCACACCATATTCGGTCATCTACAGAATTCGTGAATTCAGTTCATAATTCTAATTAAAACATTTAAAGTAGACTAATTATGGGGGAAACTTAACTTATTTTAATATACATTTTATTATAAATGTGGGGTTGGATTTTTCCCATTTAATTTTTTTTATGAATGGCCTAGAATAAAATAAGTAGGCAAAAAATGTGTAATAGGCCTATATTTTATTCCATGTAGTTGTAGATCACAGGCTAAAGTAAAATTCAAATGGTGTTTTATGAATAAAGCTGTCAAGTCTGCTTTGTCAATAACATGCAGCAGCCAGAAAAATATAATATTGTTTTATTATTAATTTAATTAATTAATTTATTATTATTATTATTATTATTATTATTATTATTATTATTATAATTATTAGTATTAGTATTAGTATTAGTATTATTTTATCTTGCAAGCACCACTAACAAAGAATTCGCAGGATTAATAAACTCTGAAAATAAACTGAGTTTGCGGTTGCCGCTTGTCGGTGCAGTACAGAAGGGATAAAAGGGGTGTTTCAGCGCCGCCCACACATTCAAACAAATATTAAAGCATAATCTCATTTTTTACCCACAAACAAAAATACGAAAAATCCAGCTAAATTTTCGTTTTCCGTTTCTTAAACAAAGGAAAAAACGAAAATCAAACCGTTTCTCATTTATCTTTATTTATTTTTAAATAGAAAATCGAATGACCAAAAAATACACGGACCATCTCTGCAAAGCTTTGACATGAGGACAACAAACTTTGTGTGTTCCATTGTTACCTCACACAGAACACCAAAAGGATTTGATTACAGTGCCACCTATTGGTCAAAGGTGATACGCTATTTAATCACATTACTAGAGGTTGTTTATGATTTTCCAGCCATTTCTATAACAGTCATCCTAAAATTGCTTTAATTACTTATTGTATTTGGTCTTATGCTCCATTCCATGCTTAGCTCCTCATTTTGCATCTGGAATGTCTGGCCCCGTAATTGCTGCTTGCAGCTGTATTTTAAATTGTGCTTGCATCAGCTACCATAATTTAGAACAAGTATCAGCAATCAATTATTTTTCTTCAGAGGTGTAAAGCATTTGAGCAAATGTTATTAATTACTTGAGTATTTGGATACTCTGTAGTTTTACAAATGAGACGTAAGACATTTTGATTCCTTTGCATGCTTTTAATAGAGAAAAACTTAGTCAAAACAGTCATGGGTCAAATAAGTATAATCCAAGAGCAGGAAAATAATCGGAGAAAGGAAAAGAATAGAATCCAATACACAATCCAAAGTGAAAATATGTAGGCAAAACAAGGCAAGGAAAGGCAAGACAGAAACTAGACAAGGTAATGGTAACAGGCTAAGCAATAGTCCCTTTGCACAGTGACATCAGCAAACGTCCATTTTCCCGCAAAGCAGTGTATCTGTACTTCCGTTATTGAAATATGAAAGGCGTTAGTTAAGACAAATAATCTACTTAAAGTCAGTTTCTTTTGCAAACGTTTTTTGCAACTGCTTTACATGGTTGGCTTGCTTGCAGCAACTGCTTGCTTTCAGATTTGTATGACAATAATTATGTGTCCACACGAAACCTTTTCACTTGATATTTTGGTTTATGTAATTTCTTGGATAATTTATGAGTACACTTTGTAAATAAATTCCCCATATAGTTCAGCAATAAAATGAGACACAACGTGATTTTGTTTTTATAATCTATGGGAAAATGACATGGACACAAGTCATTTTTTTATATTAAATCTTTTTAACAACATGGCAAATTTCCCATTCATAAAGGCAAGTGGTCTAAAAAGAAACTCATTATCCAGTTCAAGAATAAAATGGATTAATATTGAAACAAGAAATTTGGACTTCTACGATTACTTACTGTACATTCCTCCATTCAATTTCGCTTAAACTATGTGTTTACTGTGTTTTTATGGTCCCACTTTATATGGTCCCACTTTATATTAGGTGGCCTTAACTACTATGTATTTACATAAAAAATAAGTACAATGTACTTACTGTGTTCAGATTGTATTGTAAAACACTTTTGCTGCTATTGAGGTGGGATAGGGGTAAGGTTAGGGAGAGGGTTGGAGGTATGGGTAAGTTTGAGGGTGGGTTAAGGTGTAAAGTATAGGTCAACAGTGTAATTATAAATGTAATTACAGAAATTAAATACAGATGTAATTAAATGTTGTTGTTTTTTAAATATAAGTACAATGTAAAAACATGTATGTACACAATAAGTACGTTGTACTAAATTATTAATTAAAATGTAAGTACATAGTAGTTAAGGCCACTTAATATAAAGTGGGTCCTTTTATTTTGTTAATTATTATTGATTATTATGATCGATCAAATTTTATTTTCATTATAGGCTATATGCAATGTGATCTTTAAACAACAGCTATGACCTATATTTTATATTTATTTACACTAATGTCTGTAAAAGTTTTTTATATAAACTTAATGTGTAAAATTTATTTCTGAATTACATTAAATAATATGAAATTATAGACCCCGATTTATTTATATTTAAATAGTACAAGCTTGTTATGGTAAAATATTCTTGTACATACAAGTGCTGTATTAAGCAGGACATAAATTACTGAATGAAAACCACATGTAAATGTCTAAAACATTTGTTTATTTGAGAAATATATCTAACCGACTTCATCTAACTGCAATAAAGAGAGCAAACTGCACAAGAGACTGGGAATCAGTGATTGCAGTGCTCCATTTTTAACTCCTAGAATCGTATTTGTGGCAGTTGTACAAGCATCTGGGTAAACGCCATCCTGGTAGTGATAGTGCTTTACTATGCTGGTGGAAGTAAGAATACCTGCTTTGCGTCAGAATGGAAGTTGCATGATGTCATGTGAAAAGGGCCTATAATCTGTTATAATCTATAATCTATAACCAAAATCTGTAAAAGGTCCCGGGCAGTCAGGAAGACTGTAAGCAGTTATCAACTTGACATTAAATGAGAGAGAGAGAGAGAGAGAGAGAGAAGAGAGTTAGTTTCCTTAACAGTCCTCTTTGTTGACTTTTAATACACATACACATTTGTATTTCAGAGTCAGTAAAACACTTTGAATCAAAAGGTGATTCATAAACATACACACTGTATTGTTACTTAAATCCAACAAACAATAAATGTGTGTGTGGATGTGTGCAACTGGTATAGTGTCCCCTGTAGGAAACAAGTGTCATGCAGTAATGAGTTCTGTTTAGTACTGCATCACGTCTCCGTAGAAAAGAAGAGGTGGCTGATGCACATCCACTTTTTCGTCTGAAGCTTGCATCCGAAGCATGGCAAGAAACCTAGAGGACAAAGTGTATCATTCCCTACTCAGGGAACCATGGTTACATAAGTAACCTAAGGCGTTCCCTTTCAAGGGAACTTTGAACTGCATCCTCTAGGGGGTCGCTATGGGGAACGATATACTCAAGCCACCATGCTGAGGGGAGTGCATGCTTGAAAACCATGGTGAGTACTAAGTACCCTTTGTCATCCTCTTTGCTGAAAAGTGGGTTTCCCAAAGTTGCTGACTGGCTGAAAATGCAGAGTTGTGGGCTGGTTGCAATTTTAGATGGGTGTTTGACGAGACTAGGTGGTGTTTCTTCTTATCGTGGCTAAGTAGCAGCGGCTGTGCAGGCCAAAGCATGCTGGAACGGTGCTCAAAGAATGCAAAAAGCGATGACAAAAAGCATGTCTGAAAGTGATGACTACAAGCAAAATCTAAAAGCACGGCAACAAGCCATGACCAAAAAGATATAGAGTTAAAAGGCTAAAAGCAGGCATGACTATCATGTCACATACGTTAATATAGAGAGGAAAATGACTAACAAGTCAAGACACCTGAGTGCAATTAACAGGAGTGAAATTACTGTGATGAAGGGACAAGGCTTTGTGGGAATTGTAGTGCCTACGGTGAGGTGCCTATGGGGAAGTGAGACCACTAGTGGAGACTCAGGGTAACAGAGACCAGACAGCGTGACATATTAGCAAAATATAAAAGGAAAATTTTATGGTATCCCGAATATTTAAACTCGGCGGGCTGTGGGACACCTCCCAAATGGTGTCTTAATCAATTCTTTGCACAGAGCATTGTATATTCCTCCTTCCCATTCATAAATCTAATGTTATCTTATCAATCACGTGGTCTGAATTTCCCCCCTTTTGCAGTATATAATTTTAAGCATTATGACTATAACTAGAATATGATACATTTGACAAATAATTGATTGAAAGAAATATTTAAAGCATGAATTTTCAAACTCATACATATCAATTCAAACTCATACATACTCATACACTCCAACATGGATATGAAACCATAAGCTATTCAATAGTTATGAAAAAGATATACACAATAAGTGATTAGACCATGATATTCCAATGTGTGAGTTACATACATATGGAGTTAATGAAATAAATAATTTTTTGGTCATATGTCCTCTCAGTTTCATTTAGTTGCATATATACATGGAAAGGCAGTTTCTCTGCCATTCTGTGGAGTAAAGATATATTATGTAAAGACCAGAGAGGTTAAAATGTCTCCTTAGGAATTTCAGTCTGGTTCTTGTCTTCTATGTGGGGGAAAGTCATTCCAAAGAGCTTGTGATTGTGATTACTATCATGGATTTACATTTGATGGTCATGCAGTGTATCTCTTTGACCATCAATCTTGATTACTTGCTCCAAATTTGACTTCTTTCTGAATTGCAATAGTCAATAATTGTTATTTTGTTCTAATGCTAGTTGCTAGTTAGTGCTAGTTAGTGGATTCCTCATGTTTCAACCATGATCCTGATCGAATCTTTTATTTGTCTGGTTCACTCTGAAACTCTACACACATTAAAAACTTACTTGTTAGGGCCAGATTCCTGGGCCCGGGGTAGAGCTCAACGTTTGGAATAATGAATAGATTCCTTTAAGGGGATACTAAGTCTTTGCCTGTCCCCAAGGGCTACCGCTTGCTCTGCATTAGCTTGCTGAAGGAACTGTCTCAACAGATCCCTAGTAGCAACACCCTGTTAAAGTAAAGTTAAACCCTGTTAAACCTTGTAACCCTGTTAAAGGTTACTTAGGTGGAGTGGTGCCCATGGTGGATCCGGGGCTTTAAACAACTCAAGAAAGCTGCCGCTTCATTGCCCTCACCATATAGGATTTTAAAAAGAATGCAAAGTACTACCATGCGAACTTACCACAGTGTGGATTTTAGAAAGTTTACAAAGACTACACGTGCACACTTTACCATAACATGGATTTTAGAGATACTGTTCTAAGGGGCTCTTGTTGCACACTGAAAGAGCAGCCCATAGATGGAAATGGCGCATCCCAAGAACAATATATTTGAGATGTCATCAACTCGATCTATGGTATAATGCTGGAATGGATTGCAGTAAAAAACCTAGCGGACGGAGCAAAACACCCAACTCTCAGTAGAGAGGGGGGCTCAACCTACAGCATGTTCAAATGCTGGAATGGCTAGTAGTAAGTTACCTAGCTGAGGGAGCATAATACCAAGCTCTCAAATGAGAGAGGGGGCTCGACCTACAGCATCATCGTTAGAAATCAGAAGGTAAGCGTACTGCAAACTTAGCCAAAAAACTCGTGATTAGGGACTCCAATTATGAGCAAACAATGAACAACCTTTATTAACTACATAAACAATTAAACTAGTCTAACACACACACACATACACACACACACACATGCATGCATATAGTGGGCATAGGAAAAATGGTTAAAACTTAAGCAGCAAAGAGAAGAGAAATAAAAACAACGCTATGGAACAATTTGATATTCAGCAGATCTACAACCTTAAGTAAACATAAGTTTCTTAGTTCAAACACAATTTAACTGTGCAACTGTACACAATTGTAAAAGGTGCAAATGATACTTAATATTTGTGAGTTCACTGATTCTACCTTCTCTCTTTTCTATCTCATTCTTTTCATGTGAACTGAGTTGGCTACACATGCTTACATTCATACATTTAATCGTTATTTCTAATGTATTTAATAAATTTAACTTTATTAATTTTCACAACTATTTATTAATGTCACACATAAATACCTAGTGCCTTTTGACTTAAAAGAAAAGAGTGGTAAATGTTACAGACAAATTATCAACTGTTCAGTCTATTATTGATTTTTGTTTCCACTATTTTCTATTATCCAAGGAGACAGAACTATTTGCTCTGTATTTATCAGTGGGACAATATTCATACAATACTGTAACCTAGAAATAATTTAAACTGGTCACCTGCAAATCGTAGCAGCACAAATTATGTGCCCAGCAACATCTGGTTCAAATATTATGCCAATTAACAGTTAGTGGTGGTTTCAGAAATTATAGTACCGCACTTGTACTGACTCTTATTCTGTCTGAAAGAATAAAAAGGCCACACTGAAGGTGGAACAATTCGACCAATCAGATGAAAGGAGCATTTTAGCCCTGCCCACAAGAGCAAATTAAATATTGAAACCATAAACCAATTTGTAAACCTCAAACGAAAAATGAGAAATCGAGCCAAAGTCTTATTTTCCATTTGTTTAACTAAAGGGAAAAACGAATAAATGAGACATTTTTCCATTTCACATATTGCATTCTAAATAGGAAATTAAATGATCGAAACGTACACGGAACGTAACCACAGGGTTAAATGCACACCATCTCTTTTAGATGCATATTCCAGAATGTTTTCATTATATTGGATATATATATGAGACTTTTTGCCGAGATCTCGCATGACCATGATATTATTACAAATAAAACTTATATCTTTGAACCTGATTTGAATATAAAACTGATCCAAGGTTTATGACACGTCACATGACAGATAACATTTAATCACCCTAGTTAGCAGGTGTGTTAGTTTTGTTAAAGGTCCCATGATATAAAAATGTCACTTTCTGAGTTTTTTTTTACATTAATATGAGTTCCCCTAGCCTGACTATGGTCTCCCAGTGGCTAGAAATTTCGATAGTTGTAAACCAAACCCTGGGTGTCCTGCTCTGCCTTTGAGAAAACGAGAGTTCATATGGGCCGATCTGGAATCTTCCCCTTATGTCGTCATATGGGGAAAGGTTACCTCCCCTTTCTCTGCTTTGCCGCCCAGAGAATTTGGAGAAAATGTATTCAGTTTATTTTTTAGATTTATTGTCAGCACAGGCTTTACAAACAGAATTTTACGATATGGATTCGACAGCATTGCCACAAACACTTTGTAGCCCATACGGAAGTGACTTAAACTGTAATTCAACGAATGGCCGCAAAAGAGGCTGGCTGCCAAAGGGAGTTAATCCCATAGACTCCCCATGTTAAAATTGCCAACTTTACAGCAGAAAAAACATGTTTAGAGCCTGGTTAAAAAAATTATACTGAACAATATTATAAATGCAACACTTTTGTTTTTGCCCTCATTTTTCATGAGCTGAACTCAAAGATCTAAGACTTTTTCTATGTACACTGTTACGACCCCTTGGCTCAAGGAGTACTAAAATGAATGGAGAGTCCATACACCATAATCAAATTTACACAATTATGTAAGGCAAGGCAAGGCAAGTTTATTTATATAGCACATTTTGTACACAATGGTAATTCAAAGTGCTTTACATAAAAGAAAATAAAATAATAATGAAGAAAAAAAATAACAAGAATAAAACAAGCAATTTCAAAACTTTTACAATTATTAAAATATTTACTTATTTAAAATGAATTTAAAACGGTTAGAAAATGATTTTACATAAAAAAAAAAAAAAAAAATGAAAATATAGTTCAATCAGTTCGGACAATGCACAGTGCTCATTCAATCAATGCACAGCTAAACAGGTGAGTTTTGAGTCTAGATTTAAATGTGACTAGTGTTTTAGCACATCTGATCTCTTCTGGAAGCTGATTCCAACTGCGGGCAGCATAGTAACTAAAGGTAGACTCCCCTTGTTTTGTGTGAACCTATGGTATTTCTAACTGACTCGATCCTCATGATCTGAGTGGTCTGTTTATATTCAGTGAGCATATCTGCAATATATTTCGGCCCAAATGCAATGACTTCAGTTTTTTCCTTGATTAACTGAAGAAAGTTCTGGCACATCCAACTATTAATTTCATCAATGCAAGGGAGTCAATGTGGCTGTAGTCATTTGGAGATAAGGCTAGGTAAATCTGGGTATCATCAGCACAGCTATGATAAGCCATTTGGTTCTTTCTCATTATTTGGCTTAGTGGGAGCATATACAGGCTAAACAAGAGCGGTGCGAGAATTGACCCTTGTGGGACTCCGCATGTAATGGAGGTCCACTTAGACTTATGCTCTCCTAGACTCAAGTATGACTTGAACCATTTGAGTACCATCCCAGAAAGCCCGACCCAATTTTCCAGTCTCTCTAGTAGTTTTATGATCGACAGTGTCAAATGCAGCACTGAGATCTAGCAATACCAGAACCCATATTTTGCCATAGTCACAATTTAAGCGAATATCATTTATTAACTTAATGAGTGTTGTCTCTGTACTGTGATGTGGTTGAAAACCAGATTGAAAATTGTCCAGGTATCCATTTGAGTTTAAGTATTTGTTCAGCTGCTAAAAACTACCTTTTCTATAGTTTTATTTATAAAAGGAAGATTAGATATGGCCTAAAATTGAAAAAAATTTCAGGAGGGGCTTAACAACCGCAGTTTTTAAGGGGTTTGGAAATGTCCCACAGAGAAGTGAGGTGTTCACCACTTCTAAAAGATCTGCTTCCAAGCAGTTAAGCACACTTTTGAAAAAAGATGTGGGAAGTGTGTCAAGATAGCAGGTTGATGATTTTAGGTGCTGCACTATTTCTTCCAGAATTTTGCTATCAATTGCTTCAAAAATAGACATAGTATATTTTTGATATTGTGGCCTAATCTGTCTGACCTCTGCATTACTTGAGGATGTGCTAATCACCTTCCTGATATTGATGAGCTTCTCAGAAAAGAAGGTTGCAAAGTCATTGCATTTGTTGTCTGAGAGCAATATGACTTGAAGGGTTTGTCAGTCTCTCAACAGTGGCAAAAAGAGTATGAGTGTTGTTTAAGTTACTGTTTATAAGGTTTGAGAAGAAATTCTGTCAGCATGTCTGTCAGCTGTGGCTAGTTTCACATTAACAGCATGAAGGGTGTCTTTATAGATGCTATAGTGAATTTCAAGTTTTGTCTTCCCCTACATCCACTTGGCTTTTTTGCATTGTCTTTTCATAGTCTGAACTGCTGTTTATCTTCTCCAAACTGATTTCCGTCTGTTTTCTTACTATTATTGGAGCAATATCATCAATAACATTCTTAACTTTTGATTTGAAGGAATCAAGGAGAATGTCAACAGAGTCTGCAGAAATGCTTGGTGTTAAAGATATAGCCTCCATAAATAGTACACTTGTGTTCTCGTTTATGCATCTCCTTCTGACCGATCTAGAGACCCTACTAGATTCACTTGTAACAGAGATCAAAATATCAGAGAAAATACAAAAGTGATCAGATAGTGCTACGTCCTTAATAACAGTGGATGAAATGTTTAGACCCCTACTGATGATTAAGTCCAGAGTGTGTCCACCTTTGTATGTGGGTCCATGCACATGCTGAGTCAAGTCAAAAGTGTTTAGAACCTGTCTTCCCTGGCTGTTTTCTAGAAAGTCATCCCTGGGTGCTGAATCTTGTAGCTGTTTTGTTACATCACAGTCAGTCTGTTAGGAGCTCTGTGGGCAGCGCTCAGCCGGGATAGTGTCTATGAGCAGTGCTTGTTTTGGCTGCATGGTGTGTGACCCGGTGTGTGTGTGTGCTGAATAGATTGACACAATCTGCTGAAGGATTTACTTTAATCAGAGAACAGACATAACTACATTAAAGTAAAAGATATAAAGATACAAAAACAACAACATCAAGCCTCCGACTGGAGAGTGTGAGAAAGTCAGCATGACCACCAAACAGCGAGAACAGCAGAGACCAAGCCCCGATCTCTTCCTTCCTTGAGGGTGAGAAAGCCAGCATCTTACAAGCAGCATGGTTAATCACAATCAATTCTCCACACCTGCATCACAGCACTTAACCCTCTGGAGTCTAAGGGTATTTTTGGGGCCTTGAGAAGTTTTGTCATGCCCTGACATTTGTGCTTTTTTCAGTTTCTTATAAATATCTAAATGGGTAAAGTCTAATATCACTGTAATCAGCACAAACTGGGCTATAATAATATGTGAAATGCATGCATGTACATGATTGTATTTTTGAGAAAAAAAATGTTATGCATGGTTAGTGAAAAACTAAAAATGTTAAATCACTTGAATAAGGCAATAAAACACATACATAAAATTGGTTGCCGGAAAAGTTGAGAACTGGAGCTTGTAGCCTAGAATTTTTCTTTCTGAATGATGTGAAAATCATCTTGTTCACTCACTCACAGAAAACAATATATTGATTTAAATTTTCTAAAACACTTTTTGTTGGTAAAAGTCATATGCGAGTAGGCGTCAACTATCATGAATATCATTGTGATTTACACCTGAGAAGACAAAGGCCTGCATAATGAGCTGCATAATGAGCCTCCCATTCAACTGTGCCACTGTGAGGGAGGACTTACAAGAAAGAATGTGAGAACAAAATAAAAGTATATAATTTTATGTTTGTAGTTTATTAAGAATATATTTAATTATCCCACAACATAATTTAATATCCACTTGGGGGAGCAGTTAAACAGTTTATTAGGAACAATCAAAGCTGACTTTCAAATTTTTTGGCATCCTTTCTCTAGTCACACAATCCTTCAGAAATCCTTTTAACAATCTTATTTTCTACCAAATAAACCCCATTTATTATCATCATTATTATTATTATTAATGTTGAAAAGAGCTGATAATATTTTTCAGGTTTTTTTAGGGGGAATAAATCGAAAGAACTGCATTGTTTTTACATTTGTTAGAGTTATCTCTATTTGTCACATTTATATTATTTACATCAAGCTTTTGAATGGTATAGTATTGTATATTGTTATTGAAACTTCATAATGTTTCACTTGATTATACATTTAGTCAGGAATTATAGTTTGGAAAAAGTATTTGGAAAAAGTCTAACTAGTAAAATGTTTACACGTTATGTGAAAACTAGTACAAATAAATAAAAAGAGACTTACTCATGTTTATGATCTCTGCTGAATAAAGTGCTTCATTCTTTTTTCTGAGGAAATCCATTTCTCAAATCCTCAACCACACCACATCTTTTTGGGGTGAATTATGTCTTAGTCCTCTCATCGCGAAGCAAACAGTAAAATAAAATAAAAACTTGAAGAATAGTCTCGCTGCTTTTTCTTCTGTGTGGGCGTATTCAAGCCGCGCGCTTCAGTTTGAATCTGAATAGCGCGTTAAGCGCGGGGGCGTGGTCACATTAGATATAATGAGCGGAGATATGAAAAACAGACATTGCGTTGTTTTCATATGGATTACTTTATCTCAGAATATTTGTTTTCGGCAGCACTTGTTTAGTTTAAAAGTAGACATTCCAGGCTTTCTATAGATATCTCTCTCATGTCTCTTCGTTGAGTATTCACGGAGTTACAGTTCATTTTAATGAAATGTTTGTACATGACGATCAGCGGAGACAAAGACTGTAGACAGCGCACCTTGTTTGTTATATTTATTTTATGAGTGCACAAAGGTTTTTTGTTATTATGTCTGTATCCAAAAAAACTAGACCCTTTACAGATTCGATTGATGTATTGCTCTTATCTGTACGATTAAAACTGAGAGTGTAATTTAAGTTCTTTTCGGGGTTATCAGGTGAAAATGACTCAAAACGCATATATGCGTTAATCGACTCGAAAGGGTTAACCTGAAGACACAAAAAGTGTTACCTAGAGACACCTGCTGGACAAAATAAAGTACTAAAGCCCCTTGGATCGTCACAACAAAAAAGGCCTGTTTCTCTCAAATATCATTCACAAATTTGTCTAAATCTGTGTTAGTGAGCACTTCTACTTTGCCAAGATAATCCATCCACCTCACAGGTGTGGCATATCAAGATTCTGATTAGACACCATGAAAACCAGTCAATATCGGTATCTGGTGTGACCACCATTTGCCTCACGCAGTGCAACACATCTCATTCACATAGAGTTGATCAGGTTGATGATTGTGGCCTGTGGAATGTTGGTCCTCTCCTCTTCAATGGCTGTGCGAAGTTGCTGGATATTGGCAGGAACTTGAACAAACTGTTGTATACGCTGATCTAGTGCATCCCAAACATGCTCAATGGGTGACATATCCAGTGAGTATGCTGGCCATGTGAGAACTGGGATGTTTTCAGCTTCCAGGAATTGTGTACAGATCCTTGCAACATGGGGCCATGCATTATCATTCTGCAACATGAGGTGATGGTCGTGTATGAATGGCATATCAATGGGCCTCAGGATCATGTCATGGTATCTCTGTGCATTCAAAATGCCATCAATTAAATACACCTGTGTTAGTTGTCCGTAGCATATGCCTGCCCATAACATAACCCCACTTCCACCATTGGCTACTCGATCCACAATGTTTACATCAGCAAACCGCTCACCCACATGACACCAAACACGCTATCTACCATCTGCCCTGTACAGTGAAAACCGGGATTTGTCTGTGAAAAGAAGACCTCTACACCATGCCAGATGCCATCGAATGTGAGCATTTGCCCACTCAAGTCGGTTACGACAACAAACTGCAGTTCAGACAGGACCACTTTGGCAAGTGTATACATACAAGAGCTTTAAACATTAACCCCCCAAACTTAATGATAGGTATTACTGCCTGAAGAAGAACCCCCCCAAAACCAACCTTGCAGCAGCATGTCCCTGAGCTTGGCATGAGGGGTAGGAGAGTAGCGTGAAGACCCCAAAATTGTCCTTGTTCCATTCCTGCAAAAGAGAAAGATAATGCTATTGAGATGTCTTTAATGCAACCTATTAGCTAGGAGATGGGTATTCTCCCCTCTAAACAGGAGGGAGAGAATATCAGTCCCCTCTTTAATTTAAGTAGCAGGGGTGTTCATCCCGTTCTGAGGAGTCCCTTGCAGCTATGGCAGCAAAGGGTGTTCTCTCCAGCGGGAGAAAGCAGCAGTCCCTTTTTCTTTTTTGAGGGGTGTTCGTCACTCGCTGATGGATAGAACAGCAGTCCCCTACAGTTATGGCAGCAAAGGGTGTTCTCTCCAGCTGATTTTTTTTTTTTTTGGAAGCCAGCATAGATGTATCCTCTCTCCCTTTGATATCCTACAATCCTGTGCATTCAATCTGTGACAGTCAAGCCAAACATATAAATGGCATCTGAAGTTGAGGTCGGTGTCATATTATTTATATATATATATTTAAATGTACACTCTAAAAAACGCTGGGTTGTTTCTTCAACCCAAATGCTGGGTTGAGACCGCTGCGTTGGACTTTGGGTTGTTTTAACCCAAGTGTGGGTTGAAAATTGGTCTTACTTTTAACCCATCGGGGACACGGACTTGAAGGAGAGCACGCACGTCACGTTAAGATCGTACGTCTCCGGTGCGAGCAGCCGCCATTTTCTCAGCGTGAAAGAAGCGAGAGAATTCAGAGAAAGACATTATGGTGAGTAAAGATTCAAAACGTAAAGTTATCGTTTATTGTTTAACCGGTTGTATGAAAGGCGGAAGGTTTTATGAAAGGTGGAAACAAACGAGCTTAACGTTATATATAAAAAAAACAAAAAAAAAACGGACGCAGTTTTCGCCTCAGATTTTTCGCGGTTAAACTGAATGTATGTTAGTCTCCTAAAGGAAACGGCATTGTGTAGTAAAGACTAGCATAATTATTTTGAGGCTGTGGAAGTGGTAACTGTTAAAAGTATTTTTTACATGTAATATTTCAGACTTGTCGAGCTCGTGTCTTCATTGTCCTCGTGCCGAGAGTAAAAGACACAGAAGCTGTTTGTGTGAAAGTCACACTGTCTGAGGAGGTGTTCTCAGCTTCTTCTGAAGAGAGGGACAGACGGTTTAAGGCGAGTAAACTTCAGAATTCCACCAAGTTATCTTTATTTTTACTAAGACTAAAATAATGTTTGTTTTTGTAGATGTTGAAATCCAGAGACAAGATAACTTTATTCTTTTGAGACTGACGTGAGTTATCTTTTTTTTTTTTGAAAATTAATGTTTCTGTTGTGTCCTGTCTGTTTACTTCCCATTTTGATGCAACAACAGTGTGTTCACATGTTCATATTTTATTGAAACCACTGATGTCCCTCTTTGCAGAACTCAAACTAACTGGAGTTAAGGACACAGAAGTCTGCTTGTGTGAGGAGGTGGTTTTCTCAGCTTCTTCTGAAGAGAGGGAAATATAGTTTAAGGCAAGTAAACTTCATAATTTCATGTTATCAGTTGTTTTTGTTTTTACTAAGAGTAAAATAATGTTTGTTTTTTGTTTTTGTAGATGTTAAAAGCCAGAGACATGGGAGAGCATCATTCTTTTGAGATTTTATGTAAGTTATTTTTAGAAAATAAATGTTTCTGTTGTCTCCTGCCGGTTTACTTCACATTTTGATGCAACAACAGCATGATTAAGTGCTCTTTTTATTAAAACCATTGATGTCTGTGTTTATCATTGCAGAACTCAAACCAACTTTGGAGTTGTCTGATTTGGAGAGTCCTCATTCTTGGTCAAGGTAAAGTTCACACAAAAACATTATTTACTTGCCCTCATGTCATTCCAAACCCATAAGACTTTTGTCTGTCTTTACAACACAAATTAATATATTTTGAATTTTCTCATAATTTTGTTAATCCATTTATAGTCTAGATCAGTGGTCTCAAACTCAATGGGCTAGGTGCACAAGATGGTGCCGGTGAGCTTCAGCGACGCGAGTGTGTGCGTACTTATTTCCGGTCTTGCGACGCTCGCATTGACTGTAAGGGAAACTTACAAACGAAACTTGGCTAGATGTATATAATTTAGTGCTGTCAATCGATTAAAAAAATTAACTAATTAATCGCACAATTTTTTACAATTAATCGCGATTAATCGCAATTAAAAGACTGAAACTTTTTGGATATGTAAATGTAAAATGTAAATAATTAATGTAAACTCAAGACAAAGAAACTATTTAAATTCAAAATATGATTGTTTATTGGAATTTTTGTTTAACTTGTAACACAGATTTTCTCATGTAAACAACATACCTGCAATAAACCATCAATATCCTCCAAATTAACTGTTGGCTTGAAAGCCATATTTACAGAAATAAAAACACAGGCATGTAAGTACCATTTGAATTTCAAAACAATCAATGCCAATAAAAAACAAAAATGATTTACATGTTGAATTCTAAGTGGACTGCAAAAAAATTCCAAAGTATAGTCATTGCCAGTGCTTTAAGTGGGCCGGTACGCACCTGTACTCAGTACCGCCACTTCCAAATATAGCTCTTGAGCGTACCGCCACCTCTCCGTGCGCCCAGAACGTGCTTGTAGCGTACCGGTACGCTCATTTGGACATCTGTTTTAATAGAGGTTTTAATCTTTTACCTGCACTGCCAATTTTCAGAGCGCCCTTCACAATGCAAGCTTCCTAATTCATCCCACCCAGAGCAGAAACTACATTACCCATTCACCCTTAAGTTATACAAGTGAATAGCGCATGTGTCGCTTTTCCCACTGTTAAGTGTCAACAACTCAATGTGGCCGGAGAAGGTGTGTGAAACTCGTTGTGAGTTATACTAAAGCAAAATCTTGAGTATTTATTGTCTGATAAACATTAAAAACTGTCTGCGGAGGTTGAGTCGTCCTGCAGCCAGCCCCCGCTGGCTGTTCATTGGCTGCAGCATCTTTTTTCTAAGTTCAAAAAAAATACGGCAAGGCACAAATTTAGATATTCATTTATCTAATTAATCTATAGCCTATGCACAAAGACAATATGATCTTTTTGTCCCCTTTTTGTTTTAAAGCTTGATGAAGAGAGAGAGCGCAAGTTGCTGCAGCTGAGGAGGACAGTGATGCACACGTACAGGGGTGATTGACAGTTCGCGGCACTGTGTACAAAAAATACTCCGCTACACAATTATTTCGTTATTTTCGTTTAAGATTATTAACGTTAGCGTTACAGAAAGGTCTGATTTACGCACTGTTACAGTCATTGTTTTTTTTTTTTTTTAAACAATGACATTTGAGTTCATGATTTTAATGTTGCTGTTTCTTGTGGCAGACTAAATGAAGAGTAATGTTTCTTGTGGCAGACTGAAGAGTAATCCGGCAGAGTTTTATACTGAAACTTTCCGTCTAAAAGTCCTTCCTTGGTCTTATCCATATTTCTTTGCACGTTGAACACACATAGGCCACAACTGGAAATAAAAAAAACTGCAACCGCGTTAATTGCGTTATTTTTTTTTTACGCGTTAAATATTTCAAATTAATCGAATGCGTTAACGCGCTAATTTTGACAGCACTATTTATAACTAACTGTACAATTAAACGTACTATAATTATGGTATGTTTGCATTAAATAAAAGATTGCTGTTTGCATTCATGTGTGTTTTTATCTGTTTATTTGTTTTGTGAAAGATCTGCAGCATAAATCATTATCTGTCTATGAGTAGCCATGTATATTGTTATTGTTTTGCATTAATTATCAGATTAAACAGATATTAAAATTAGTAATGTATTTTTTACTGTGTAAAATAATAAAATATGTTGTGAAAATAACGATGAAACAGACTGATGTATGTGTACAATTGAGAAATGGATACTTCTGAAGATAAATCGCAGCCCACGTCTCACGAGGTAAATATTTAATATATAATAATAATAATAATAATAATGCAAACATTTTCGAGAAATAAGTAATTTGTACATTTACATATTTGGTAAGATAAAATACATTATATAGCTGTGTATACACACCATGAGTTCAACTTTCATTTCGTGAACAGTAGAGAACATAAGTGTATTTAATTTATTCACCAGACCCAAACATACACAAGTAACAAATCCACTGGCTCAGTTAACATTTGTAGTATAGTGATAATAGCAGTGTATATCTTATTTGCATATGAAGTGATATTATAAATCCTGTAAACATATAGAAGGTAATATTTGGACTTCTCCGGTTCTCTGCACTGACTTTAAGCACAACCGGAAATATCTACGCACACACTCGCAAGACCGGAAATCCAAGATGGCGGAGATATGCAACTAGCCCATTCCTGGAGGGCCACAGCTCTGCAGAGTTTAGCTCCAAATCACACCTACTTGGAAGTTTCTAGTAATCCTGAAGACCTTGATTAACTGGATCAGGTGTTGGAGCAGAACTGTGTAGAGCTGTGGCCCTCCAGGAATTGAGTTTGAGACCAATGGTCTAGATAAATCAGTATTTTCAAGCCTCATAAATACAGAGTTATTGTAGAAGTAATTAATTCCGTATTTCTATATTTATATATGAATAAGTCTTTAGAAGTTTTAAGAAGCTTTCTGAAAGCAATATTTATTCAAACAATATCGCATGTCCTCACACTAGTGCTGCCATTATAGCCTTCTGGAACGCTGTGGTAGACAGAGACATTAAACAACCACACAAAGTGTTGAAACTATAACACCAATTATTTACCTGTCCTTGCAGATGTGAATACACCTCTACCTGAAAATGGTAATTAAAATTTAATTAAAAATTTAATTAAAAGTTTTATTTTTTCAAATGTGTTTCTCTTAGGCCACTGATGAAGAGCAGGTGGTGACTGGGATGAATGCTGGTCAGAGAAGAGAACGTTCTTTCCCCTAAACTGATGCAGCAGTGGTTTTAAAGGAGGATGCTGGCCTGGATGATGTAGAAGATGTCACATACTGTGCTGACGGGGTTTCTTCATGACTACATCAGTTATGCTAAAGAGATCATGAGAGTTGACATTGATGCATAATCTGTATTCATGGACTATGAAACAAACTAAGTGCATCATTTGTAAAAACATGTTAAATGCTTGTTCTGTGTTGTTTAGTAGAAGAGTTTACACTGTCATTCATTCACATGCTCACATTCTTTCACACACACACGTCTGTTAAATGTTATAATATCAATGTTAATGTTGTGGTTTATTTGTGTACTGTCATGCTAGAATAGTTGATAAAGAACCTAACTAATTGTACATTTATTGTATAGTGGTGATTTCGTATATTTTTACACAATATATAAAACTGAACAAATTCCAATTTTATCTTAAGTTATATTCATCAAATGTTCAATGCTTTATGAACTCTGTAGCTGTTAATGCCATCCTTTTCTGCATTTCTTCTTACATGTTACTTTTTGACTTTTCTCTTGTTTTTAATAAATACTTTTGATAATTATTTGAGTGTAAAAGTGATATTTAAAATGAACAAGATTTGTAGGTTTAATGCCTAGCTCTAGTAGTGCAGTGTCTCCCACATCCTTACACTCAATTGGTGGTGGCACTCCGCAAGTTCATTTTCTTCCAGCAGGAGGCGCTAAGAGCGGGAGAGGTAAGGGTTTTTCCGGTAACGGCTGCAGAGCGGCTCTGAGCTCACAAACGCTGCCTTATCAAGCACATGCGAAATGAAATCGATCATTTTCTAAATACAATAGTTTTCCTTCTGAAATACAGTGACAAAAAAAAACACCCGCTCTGGGTTTTGAAACCCTGCAATGTAGTTATTTTAAACCATAAAAAACAACCCAGCAGGCTGGGTTAAACACGATAAACCAACCCGTTGGGTTAAAATAACCCAGCGTTGGGTTCGTCCCTTTTTGACCCAGCGCTGGGTTGCCAAAATAACCCAAATTGGGTTGTTTTCAACCCAGCAGTTTTTAGAGTGTACGTTTGTACGAAATATCCACTAGATGTCACCAAAACTTTCTATATTTATCTGTAGACCATTACTCTGCCTCAGAAGCCTGTCCAAAATCAGTTCATGAGGTTGAAAACAGACATTTCAGCTGGACACTTCTGCTCCCTTTAGTGACACCCATGCGGTGTTTGCATACTTTATTACGGATGAAGTTAATAAAATGCAGTACTTGTCAAATACACAGACGTTTCAGAAACATTTTCATGAGCAAAAGAAACACTTTTATATACTGCTTAATACAGCGCCATATAACTTTCAAGAATTAAAAGTTCAACATAATTATATACTGTTTACATACTAATGCAGTGGGGTATATATGCTTTTATCTGTGTTGTATGATAAAAGTGACTCCATACAATGGTGCGGCTACATTAAAAAGGATTTTATTGTTCCAAAAACACAGATTTGTGGCTATTATTGGAACTGCAAATGTTCAACAAACCCCGAACACACGTGATCGTTGTCATGTGGTGGATTTGGCCAGTCACTCTGGAGAACCTGCGGTGGCTGAGTTTTGAGGATGATTATTCCTCGTCGCCCACTGTTGTTCAAAGAATGGTACACCAGGGTTCTAACACCTTCAAAAGTAAGATCCTACCTTATGAAAATTAACCATGGTTTTACTGCAAATAAAACCAAAAAAACATGGTTACTATAGTTAAACCATGGTAACCACAAATTAACCATGGTTTTGCTAAATTAACCATAGTTTAACCATGATATTTGTAGTAAATCTGTGGTTATACAAATGGTAGATAACACGCCAAAAAAACATGGGTTACAAAAATAACCATGGTTATTTTTCATAAGTGCACTTCCAAGGACATTTCAATTTTCCAGCACTTTACAACTGGGTAAATTAAATACTCTTACCTTAGTTAAAGCACATGCACAGATACAACACAAACACACCTTGCTTGTATATCGTTTGGATTTTTGAAGGCACATTAGCAATTTGCATTGTTCTAAACAAAATCATCAAATTACCAGCAGGCGGCGCATTTGGACCATTGGACGGTTTGAATGAATGTCCTTACATTTATTTGAATGTCCTTAGATTTTTGTCACAATGACGATTAATGTTGATTATATGACACGTCATATTCATACATCCTACAATAGGTAATTTTAGTAAGGCAAGGCATGTTTATTTATATAGCACAAAGTACACAATGGTAATTTAAAGTGCTTAACATAAAAGAAAGTAAAATAGTCATGAAGAAATAATAAAACAAAAATAAAAACAAGCAATTTTAAAACTTTGGAAATTATTTTAAAACAAAAAACAGAAAATGATTTTACATAAAATACAGTTAATACATAAAATACAGTGCAATCGGTTCGCACATTACACAGTGCTCATTCAATAAATGCACAGCTAAATAGATGGGTTTTGAGTCTAGATTTAAATGTGACTAGTGTTTTAGCACATCTGATCTCTTCTGCAAGCTGATTCCAGCTGTGGGCAGCATATTAACTAAAGGGGGCCTCCCTTTGTTTTGTGTGAACCCTTGGTATTTCTAATCGACTCGATCCTAATGATCTGAGTGCTCTTTTAGGTTTATATTCAGTTAACATATCTGCAATATATTTTGTTCCTAGGTCATTGAGTGATTTATATATGAGTAAAAGTACTTTAATTTAATACTTAAATCAATCCTAAATGTAACTGGAAGCCAGTGTAAGGACCTGAGGACTGGTGTGATATGCTCAGATGTTCTGGTTCTAGTCAGAATCCTGGCAGCAGCGTTCTGGATAAGCTGCAGCTGTCTAATTGTCTTTTTGGGAAGGGCGGTGAGGAGCCTGTTACAATAGTCCACCCTGCTGGTGATAAAGGCATGAACAAGTTTCTCCAAGTCTTGACTGGAAACAAATATTCAAATTCTTGCAATGTTTTTTAGATGATAGTATGCTGATTTAGTTACTGCTTTGACATGACTACTGAAACTAAGGTGTGTCTCCAGAATCACACCAAGATTCTTGACTTGATTTTTAGGCCCATCCCAATTCTATTTTATACCCCTTCCCCTACCCATTTGCCTACCCCTTCCCCTTGTCCCTTGAAATATAGTGTCAAGGGGTAGGGGAGAAAATATTACCCCTAAGGATTGGAACACCACGACATGACGTCACACACCATCATTCGTCGTCTAGCTCTTACAATAAACACACAATACTGGTGTGCTGGTGTGCATTAGAGCCTTTTATTATCGTTCTGTATTAATGAGCTGCTTACTGACACATGCATATATCAGAAATCGTGCAGCTCACACATCCAGGAGAAAATAAACTTGTCAGTGCTGCGCCCACGACTTTTATTAAACATTATATTTTTTATATTATTTTTTTATATTATATAGAGTTTTTAAGTAAACTCACTCTAAAAAGATAAATGCACAGACGTGAATACAACTTCCATTTCTCTCTCTCTCTCTCAATATTTGAGAAAATGGCGATTTCCAATTATTGGGATGATTAGTCTACGGCAGTTATCGCCCTGATCAGACATATGCTGTGACACTATAAGCCCCTTTCACACTGCACGTCGGACCCGCAATATTCCCGTAACATTGCCTGGTCGCCTTCTGTGTGAAAGCAACCACGTCCCGGAATTGATTACCGAATTGAACCCGGGTCGGGGACCTAGTAACATTGCGGTAATCGATCCGGAACGAGCGCTGTGTGAACAAAAGCCAGATCTAATTCCGTATCGAAGTGATGACGCGCATTATCACGCGACTCTTTTACCGGCTGTTTTGAAGGAAGATCAACATTCGCGACGAAAACATGTGCAAACTGTAATGAAGCAGAGATCAGTTAGTTCCTCACTTTCCGCGCTGACGCTGAGATCCTTTGCTTGCTTCAGTTAAAGTATAACGTGCCAAGTGTTGCCGACTCGTACATTACACGTCACGCGCTGATGTCACGTGTCGTTACGGGATCTTCAAGGGTTGTGTGTGAAAGCACGCACATATACCTGGTCATCACTGGCAGTGTGAAAGTGCCAAATCTAGCGACCAGGGAACAATTACAGGAACACTTTACCCCTGTATTTGTTGGAATGGCAGTGTGAAAGGGGCTTATCATGCAGTCTGTAATGATATGACGTTAGCAAATATTAGCAATTTTTTGCAAACATTTCTTTTAGTAACATGACTGTTAATATGAACTCACAATTGAATGTGACAAAACAAATGTTGTTTGACCCCTAGAGTCAAGGTATGCATTCACCTTGAAAACTTAATCTTTGTTTCCAAATGCAATAACTTCAGTTTTTTCCTTGTTTAACTAAAGAAAGTTCTGGCACATCCAACTATTAATTTCACCAATACATTGGCAGAGGGAGTCAATGGGGCTGTAGTCATTTGGAGATAAGGCTAGGTAAATCTGGCTATCAACAGCATAGCTGTGATAGGCAATTTGGTTCTTTCTCATTATTTTGTTTTAAATTAATTTTAAATAAGTATATTTTTTAATAATTTTAAAAGTTTTAAAATTGCTTGTTTTATTCTTGTTAATTATTATTTTACTTTCTTTTATGTAAAGCACTTTGAATTACCATTGTGTACGAAATGTGCTACATAAATAAACTTGCCTTGCCTTGCCTTGCCATTATTAGACTTTGACATTATTTGATTTGATTGGAGCATATACAGGCTAAACAAGAGCGGTACAAGAATTGAACCTTGTGGGACTCTGCATGTCATGGACGTCCACTTAGGCTTATGCTCTAGTAGACTCACATAATAGCCTCTCCCTTCTAAGTATGACCTGAACCATTTGAGTACCATCCCAGAAAGCCCGACCCAGTTTTCCAGTCTCTTTAGTTGTATGTTATGATTGACAGTGTCAAACACAGCACTGAGATCTAGCAATACCAGCACTGATATTTTGCCAGAGTCAAAATTTATAAGTGCTGTCTCTGTGCTGTGGTGCAGTCGGAAAACAGATTGAAAATTGTCCAGGTATCCATTTGAGTTTAAGTATTTGTTCAGCTGACTAAAAACAACCTTTTCTATAAATTTGCCTATAAAAGAAAGATTAGATATTGGTCTATAATTGCTCAAAATTGTGTTATCAAGATCTCTCTTTTTCAGGAGTGGCTTAAGAACTGCAGTTTTCAGGGAGTTTGGAAATGTCCCAGAAAGAAGTGAGGCTTTCACCACTAAGAGATCTGCTTCTAAACAATTTAGAACACTTTTGAAAAAAAAAGTGGGAAGTGTGTCAAGATAGCTGGTTGATGATTTTAGGTGATGCACTATTTCTTCCAAAATTTTACTATCAATTGCTTCAAAAGTAGACATAGTATCTTTTTGTTATTGTGGCCAAATCTGTCTGACCTCTGCATTTCTTGAGGATGTGCCAATCGCCTTCCTGATATTGATGATCTTCTCAGAAAAGAAGGAAGCAAACTCATTGCATTTGCTGTCTGAGAGCATTTCACTGGCAATATGACTTGGGGGGTTTGTCAGTCTCTCAACAGTGGCAAAAGAGTATGAGTGTTGTTCAAGTTACTGTTTATAAGGTCTGAGAAGAAATTCTGTCTAGCTGTGGCTAGTTTCAGATTAAAAGCATGAAGGCTGTTATATAGATGCTATAGTGAATTTCAAGTTTCGTCTTCCGCCACATCCGCTCGGCTTTTCTGCATTGTCTTTTCATAGTCAGAACTGCTGTTGATCTTCTTCAAACTGATTTCTGTCTGTTTGTTTTCTTACGACTATTATTGGAACCATATCATCAATAACATTCTTAACTTTTGAGTTCAAGGAGAATATCAACAGTCTGCAGAAATGCTTGGTGTTAAAGATATAGCCTCCATAAATAGTACACTTATGTTCTCGTTTATGCATCTCCTTCTGACAAAGACAGATCTAGATTCAGTGGTAGCAGAGATCAATATATCAAAGAAAATACCGAAGTGATCAGATAGTGCTACCTCCTTAATAACAATGGATGAAATGTTTAGACCCCTACTGATGATTAAATCTAGAGTGTGTCCACCTTTGTGTGTGGGTCCATGCACATGCTGAATCAGGTCAAAGGTATTTAGAACTGTTATCATTTCTTTTGTAGTTTTGTTTTCTGCATTATCTATGTGAATATTAAAATCCCCTGCAATAGCAAAACAGTCAAACTTTTAGGAAATCATTGATAACATTTCTGTGACCTCTTCAACAAAGGCTGGAGAGTATTTTGGAGGCCTGTAAATAATAATAAACAGAATGCGTGGAGCACCTTTCAGCACAATCGCTAGATTTTCAAAAGACAACTACTGACCAAATGACACTTGCTTGCATTGATAGACATCTTTAAATAGAGCAGCTATTCCTCTACCTCTCCTAACAGTCCTGCAGACACTCATGAAAGTAAAATTAGGAGGGGCTGCTTCATTGAGGACTGTTGCACTGTAGCTGTCTTCGAGCCATGTTTCATTTGGAAACATAAAATCCAGATTGTTTGTGGATATAAAGTCATTGATTAGAAATTATTTATTTTTTTAGTGAGCGAATGTTTAAAAATGCTAACTTGATGGCAGTGCTTTGTGTCTTTACATAGATCTTAGTTTGATTCATAATAGGTCGCAGATTAGATGAGTTTGCCCTTCAGCTTGAAAAGGCCTTAGATATTCTATCACGTGATAAAACTGAAATAGAGAAAGCTACAGGCACACTGGGTTCCCGCTTGTTCTGTAAACATTTGTGAATGTTGCTGCTATTATAGCGGGAACCCAACACATATCACTGAGAGGTGCTATCAGTTGTTTTTGGTCCACCTTCAGCAGATAGATGGTTTGGGCCCTGCCGCTGTGGCAGTGGTCGGAGAGCTCTCACAGGAGCAGGGCCCACAGGATTTGTGTTTTTGTAAATATTTGCAGGCTTGCAGCAAATGAGTTTGAGAGTTTAGTCCCAGCATACACCAATTCCTCCATTTTCTTTGAAAAGCACAGAAGTGGAGATGCTGGAGAGAGGGATAATGTGTCTGGTGAGATGGGCTGTGTCTCTGGTGTTTCCGGTGACTGTGATATGTTGTCCTGGCTTCCCTTCTGTTTTCCAGAAAGTCGTCCTGGGGTGCTGAATCTTGGAGCTGTTTTGATACATCACAGTCTGTCTGTGAGGAGCTCTGTGGGCAGGGCTCAGCCAGGAATTTTCTAGTAGCATAAACACGATGGTTAATCCATTCGGGATTTAAACATATAGAATGACCCTATTAATGACTGATGATTCCACTGCATCTCGTGGACTACACCACAAATTAATTCTGCTTTACATTGTTTACGCTGTTTATGTTGATGATATTCGAGAGAGTCCAGTCCAGTGAGCGTTTGAACTCATCACAACTGTAGCGTTCGACACCGTGTGTGATTAATTATAATGCCAATAACACCTACCCTGATGCCGGGGAACCCTGCATAAAGATTTTATGCATTGCAAGTCGATCTTAAATGTATACCACAAAAACACTTTCCTTCATTTCTTTTTTCTTTACTGGCAACAGTCTTAGATGTAGTTTAACTGAGCAGGGAAAATTTAGTTTACCTTTATATGCTCAAGCGCAAGCTCTCCCATGGAAACAAAACCAAGCAGACTTTACGGGGCTACTCATATTTCATTCTCAGTTTACCATATTTTGTCATTCCGAGCCAGCAACCTCTGGCTAGGTGTTTTTTTTTCTTCTAATGGAGGGCGCGCGTTAATAAAGAGCACACTACAGCTACACGCCCAGACTCGAGCGGAGCTGCTTATTTCATGAAACCATGATTAACCATTCAGTAAGAAAGCTAATTATTATGACCCAGTGCACTGCATTTTCAAGCATTTATCTAAATCGGAGCATGTTTAATTAAACCTTGAAAATACTGCATTAAATTTCAAGCATTTTCGAGGATTTCAAGCACCCGTATGACCCTGTACGATGGCGAATGTGACGAGTATAAAGCCTTGACCATTTGGTATGGTGCGCGTGCAGTCCGCGGAGGCTCACAAGTGGAGCCAGCAAAAGCATAAATCCCACTTATGCAACGCAGGACTAGCACATGATAGATAACTCTCAACAAGCAAGCAGTCCCAATACCCTGATAACTTTAAGCAAAGACCTTCTTAAGTGCATAGAGTGGGGAAGGATCCCTTTACAGAAGATTAGAAATACCGAAGGGTGCTCTTTTAAAACACCTAAAAAGATTAGCATGCTACTTTAAAGAAGGCAATATGGTCAGTCCGTTACTCGAATTTAGGCAACAGCATTAGCCCTTGTTTGGATAACATTTTAGCACCGATACAAGGAAAATTTATGATCTGTGCATTTAGTATCAATCACTTTATTGATACACTAGCTTGAGCAACAGCAGATCACTGATTTAAACCCAGTTTGTGGGAAATAGTCAGATAAGTTTAATGAAAGCATCCCCAATAGAGATGAGCCTGAAGCAGCAGCTGTTCATATCGACAGCCTTGACACAGATTAACATGGCTCGTGGGTATATTTAACTGATAGTGTTACCAGTGTGGTAATATGATAGCATGCCTAGCAAACATAACTGAACAATTAGCATAGGACAATGAGCAATGCCTGAAGCATATTCACCAACATAGCTCTAGGAAATAAAATTAATGAACTTTGCTTAGCTTCGTGAAGACGTCCAGAGATGAATTAATGGTGAAATGGCCAGTTGTTCATGGATGCTTTGAATCTTCTTGAATATCTTGCTTCTTCCAGTGGGGAAGCCGATATTGTGTAAAGTTGTTCGGTCAGTCATATTAGTACAACTTTGGCAATGAATCGCGGGCAAAGTGTCTATATCAAGTGCTCCCTCATATCACTTCAGTCCATCGCTTGACAAACAACGCAGCAAATTTGCTTAAAGGCCAGCATGTATGATGGCCCGCAGCCATATAATTTCGAACCTGCCAGACATGAGAGGACAAATGAGGAATAACCAAGAACTGATGTCCGTCAAAGCCAATTAAATGCATGCCTGAGGATAATGAGTAGAGAGTTGGTGAAGTGTACTGGTGAGTTGCTTTCATTTAGCAACGCAGCAATGAGCATTGGAGCTAGTCTACGAGCAGCAGTGCACAATAACGACACTTTTTTTTTTACTCTCACTGAATAGCAAAAATCAACGTTTACTTTATATCTAACGTGAGTGGTAGTGATCATGAGCTTTGGTAAATTCTCTCCCCAACATGACGTAATGCAGTGCAATGGGGGAAAGGAGACCTACTTTTTCATATATATTCCGTTTTGTGATACCCAACAACATAAAATACAATGGATAACAGTTTAAATGTTTATTACTAACAAGCAAATTGCACAAATTCGTTGAAAAATTAACCCTGCAAATCTTGCCAAAAAACCGATTTTAACCTTTCCTTTGGTTCCTATTAATTGTAAATGCGAGCCATTTGAGCATAATTACTGAGCAGTGGTGCGCTAACGCTGCGCTCGATTCAGGTCGAGACCCAGATGAGGATGACGAGTATGCAGAGGAGCATCCCTGAGACAGTTTCTGACAGTTTGTGCAGAAATTCTTTGGTTATGCAAACCAATTGTTGCAGCAGCTGTCCGGGTGGCTGGTCTCAGACAATCTTGGAGGTGAAGATGCTGGATGTGGAGGTCCTGGGCTGGTGTGGTTACACGTGGTCTGTGGTTGTGAGGCCAGTTGGATGCACTGCCAAATTGTCTGAAACACCTTTGGAGATGGCTTATGATAGAGAGATGAACAATCAATTCATGGGCAACAGCTCTGGTGGACATTGCTGCAGTCAGCATGCCAATTGAATGCCCCCTCAAAACTTGTGATATCTGTGGAATTGTGCTGTGTGATAAAACTGCACATTTAAGAGTTGCCTTTTAGTGTGGCCAGCCTAAGGCACACCTGTGCAATAATCATGATGTCTAATCCACCTGTGAGGTGGACTGATTATCTCAGCAAAGGAGAAGTGCTCACTAACACAGATTTAGACAGACTTGTGAACAATATTTCAGAGAAATAGGCCTTTTGTGTACATGGAAAAAGTCTTAGATCTTTGAGTTCAGCTCATGAAAAATGGGGGCAAAAAAAAGTATTTCGTTTATAATTTTGGTATTTTGGTCTATATAGCTAATTTTGCCCTTCATGACAACAGATAGTATTTTTTTTTATAACTCATCCTTTTAAATTATATTAAAGGTCCCGTTTTTCGTGCTTTTTTGAAGCTTTGATTGTGTTTACAGTGTGCAATGTAACATGTGTTCATGCTTCGCATGTAAATAAACAGTATTTTTCACACAATTCACCTATTGTGCCAGCGGTTCCTGTGTTGTGATTTGACAGCAGCTTAGAGCACACGGCCCTCCTGTAAATGCGATTGGGCTAGTTTTGAGAAGCAAGTGGGCAGGAGCATGTGCTGGAGATGTACTTATAATCACAGGAGCGTTTTTACTGACAAGATGCACATGAAAATTGCGTTCAATTTTTTTGCACCGCCTTAACATCTAGTTAACAAAGCTAAACAGTGTTGCCCTTTGTGTAATAAGTTACAGAAACTGTTAAACGCACCAACTTAATAAAAAACACTTACCGGTTTTGGTCCATAAACAACGCCTTCTCCAGACAAAGAGGGAACTGCTCCATCTTTCAGGAATAATCTTTGTGCGAATCCGTCATTAAACTGATTGAGATTGAGAAAGCTGTCCTCAGCAAGATGTGCTGCACATAGTTTTACATGTGGATTATAATTTTCGGGAACCGAGTTAAACATAAATTGTAACCATTAATCTTCAAGTACATTGTCCCTGGGAAGGCCAAACAAAGAGATGAAAATAACAGCATTTCAACGACATAGCGACAAACACAAACGCAGCTCTTTCTCTTCTCCATCGGAGCGCAACAAGACCACGCCCCCCTGTTTGTGTATTCACGTTGGCGGAGGTTAGTCAAAAACCTGTTTTAGTGATGTCATTACTGCAGAAACTAGAGGGATGTAGTCCAAAAGGGTAATTTTTCGTAGGCGAATTCTGTTAAATAAAATATCTCGCTTGGCATTGAACTTTGAGCTTGAGAATTTTACAGATATTATTTATACTCTAACAACAACATTACACACTAACTAAAGTTTAAAACTTGGGATCACGAAGAACGGGACCTTTAAGCCTTAAACTTAAAGGACGTGGCCACTTGAGTGACTGGTGTATTGCCACTGCTGTCACCACCATCGAGCTAGGTGGGCATGATTTCAGCAACCTGCTTTTGCCTTTTTGCCCATTTACGATTATCCGGGAGTGATGCGCGGTGACGCACTACCAGAGGGTGAAGGGAGGCTCTGCCTACTTTTGTCTTCAAAAACACTCTTCAGAAACCTATGGGTGAAAGTATAATATGACAGTATAATTAGTAGAAGAAATATTAAGGTACTTTAGTAAAATACTTTTAGCAACTACTAATACCACATTGAGGAAAAACGTCTCTAGGTTACGTATCTAACCTTAATTCCTTGAGGGAATGAAACGCTGTGTCGAATCGCTACAGGGAACGCGTTTAGCGTAAGCGACCAGGAAGCTATAAAGGCAGGAGCCGTGCAGCTGGCGTCAGCTTCGAGTACCAGCAAGCATCGGCAGGGGTGCTGGGGGTATGGCCTCGAAATGCAGAATCACGTTCCCTCGAGGAACTAGGGTTACATTCATTAACCTAGAGATGTTCCTCTTCAGGAACTCAAGCAACGTCGAAGCGCTATGGGGAACGATGGACCCACGCTGCCAGACTACCGAATTCCTGCCTAGTGTGTATCCAAAGAGCACAGCTTAGGACATGAGGACTTAAGCGCCTGGAGTGACTGGCATATCTAAGCCATAGAACTTTGCAAAAGTGGAAGGCGTTGACCACCCCTCAGCATTGCAGATGTCTTGATGTTTATACTTGACTAACTGGGGCCAAAGTCAGGAAGCAGACAGACTGGCTAAACCAACCGTCTGCTAGCTGCCTCATGTCACAGAGGTCAGTTAATTCTCAGCACATAGTGACTCTTTCACCTAGAAATCACACTATAGAGACTGTATTTGTTCCCTGAACTAGAAAATACAAAAACGTCCAAACCAAGTTAAGATTAACAATTTAATTGAGGTTCAACAAATAAAAAAAACAGATGCAATATGGATAAACAAATGATAAAGCTTGCTTTATTGAATATCAGATCCCTTTCTATGAAAACACAGCATTTTAAATACAGTTGCTCCTTTACGCTTAAGGAAGGTTAAGGAAACCAGTATGACACCATATTATAATGAGCAAACTGTTCAGCCGTCAGCTACAGTATCGCATCAGACTCTAGGCCCCCTGAGGAACAGTTGCACTCATTCTCTACTATAGGAGAGGAAGAATTGTATAAACTTCTTAAATCATCTAAACCAACAACATGTACTGTATGTTAGACCCTATACCATCTAAGCTCCTTTTTTTTGTCTTTTCATTTATTAAAAAATAAAAAAAATAAAAACCTGCCTATGCATTCTATACTAGACTAACTGAGACTTGTCATTGCACTTGTATACTGTTATTGTTCTCTTGTTGACCTGACTGCTTCTATTGTTCTCATTTGTAAGTCGCTTTGTATGTGTCTGCTAAATGATTAAATGTAAATGTAAATGTAAAAGAGGTGCTTCCAGAAGTCACAGATCCTCCTCTGACTATTATTAATTCCTCATTGTCATTAGGATATGTCCCAAAAACCTTTAAACTGGCTGTTATTAAGCCTCTCATAAAAAAAAAAAAAAAAAAAAAAAAAAAAAAAAAAAAAAAAAAAACAACTTGACCCCAAAGAACTAGTTAATTATAGACCAATCTCGAATCTCCCTTTTCTTTCCAAGATACTATAAAAGGTGGTATCCTCACAATTATAGTCCTTCTTAGAGAAAAATGGTATATGTGAGGATTTCCAGTCAGGATTTAGACCGTATCATAGTACTGAGGCTCTCCTTAGAGTTACAAATGATCTGCTCTTATCAACTGATCGTGGTTGTATCTCTCTATTAGTTTTATTGGATCTTAGTGCTGGGTTTGACACAATTGACCACAACATTCTTTTGCATAGACTTGAACACTTTGTTGGCATTAATGGAAGTGCATTCGCATGGTTTAAATCGTACTTATATGACCGCCATCAATTCGTTGCTGTGAATGAAGATGTATCATATCGATCAAAAGTGCAGTATGGAGTACCTCAAGGCTCAGTACTAGGGCCACTACTCTTCACACTTTATATGTTACCCTTGGGAGATATCATCAGGAAATTTGGTGTTAGCTTTCACTGTTATGCTGATGATACTCAGCTCTATATTTCTCCGTGGCCCGGTGAAACACATCAATTTCTTACTGCTAAATTCTGAAAAAAAAAAACAGAGGTGTTAATTATAGGACGTAAAAACTCTGCATGTAATAACCTAGAACACTGTCTAAGACTTGATGGTTGCTCTGTCAATATTTCATCATCTGTTAGGAACCCAGGTGTGCTATTTGATTGCAATCTTTCCTTAGAAAGCCACGTTTCTAGCATTTGTAAAACTACATTTTTCTATCTCAAAAATATATCTAAATTACGGCCTATGCTCTCAATGTCAAATGCAGAAATGTTAATCCATGCATTTATGACCTCAAGGTTAGATTATTGTAATGCTTTATTGGGTGGTTGTTCCGCACGCTTAGTAAACAAACTACAGCTAGTCCAAAATGCAGCAGCAAGAGTTCTTACTAGAATCAGGAAGTATGACCATATTAGCCCGGTCCTGTCAACACTGCACTGGCTCCCTATCAAACATCTGGAATAACCTCTGGAATAACCTACCTAACATCGTTTGGGAGGCAGACACACTCTTGCAGTTTAAATCTAGATTAAAGACTCATCTCTTTAACCTGGCTTACACATAACATACTGATATGCTTTTAATATCCAAATCCGTTAAAGGATTTTTAGGCTGCATTAATTAGGTCAACTGGAACCGGGAACACTTCCCATAACACCCAATATACTTGCTACATCATTAGAAGAATGGCATCTACGCTAATATTAGTTTCTCTCTTATTCCGAGGTCAACCTAGCCACCAGATCCAGTCTGTTTCCAGATCAGAGGGTCACTGCAGTCACCCGGATCCAGTATGTATCCAGACCAGATGGTGGATCAGCACCTAGAAAGGACCTCTACTGCCCTGAAAGACAGCAGAGACCAGGACAACTAGAGCTGTCGCCTGTGGCTTGCTTAGTTGAGGTCACTTCATCTACAGCGATATCGTTGACTTGATTGCAAATAAATGCACAGACACTATTTAACTGAACAGAGATGACATCACTGAATTTAATGATGAACTGCCTTTAACTATCATTTTGCATTACAGTTTTCCTAATGAATGTTGTTCAGTTGCTTTGACGCAATGTATTTTGTTTAAAGCGTTATATAAATAAAGTTCAGCATCAGCATGACATCAGAGCAACATGAATATAGTCTTCAGACTGCGACTGAAGGTCTGGAATTCATGGCAGTTTTATTCGGCCAAGGCCCATGAGGACGTTTGACCGTTTGGCCGTTTTAGACCAGTGTGTAAAACTCTCGGACGTATTCGGAAGATTCTGTGCCGTAAACTTTAAATATTTCACATGCTTTTGGAACTCCTGTGTTTAGTTGATCCTGATAAATGCTCATTGTCACAGTTGTAAACTACGGCTTTCTTGTTTCGTGGCGGGGATTTGCACAACGATATCTTTTATAGGCGGTTTGTTTTTACAGGTTTTTACAGGCGGAATGTTAAGGAACGCGACATACAGGTCTCCCAGAAATCCTGTAGAATTCAACCAATTCAATGACGACTTTGACACTCCTGAAATGTTTCCACTTTTGTGTGCCATTATCGTCCACTTGGAATTATAATGTTCTGACATTTTTGTCAAAATTGAGTTATTCACATATTCTTATTCTGTGTCAACATATTTAATTTATGTGATAGATTTTTAAAGTTGTGTACATTATGGGACTTTTTATTTAAAAAAAAAACAATAAGGTTGTATTTACACAGTTGAATGGAACACTAAAACTTTGAAGCCCAATATCTCAAAACTACTCGGAATGCAGATAGAACCTTAAAATTCCAAGGGGACGATATGCATAAGACGTTTAGCCAACAGTCCGTGGGTGTGACCTCTGAAGTTTAGACTAACTTGGATTGATGATCCAAGTTGGATTGATTCTGCACAGATTTTGCTCATCTCAAACAAGCCTACTGTAGGTCCCAGTTTGTCGATATAGTGATGCAGAGGGGCACCTTTGACGTCTTCATAGTGACTCTAAAGGCAATTCAGTTTCTGATGCCTTGAGAGTGAGAATGGGTTGAAATGTCTTTTTTTCACCTAAACAAGAAATTCTTAAATTATGCATATTTTTCCTAATAGAAAATAAGGTAACAGTGAGATAAACTTTTCATTTATTATTATTATTATTATAATACATTGCAAATTCAGAGAAAAAATAAACAATAAAAAAATTAGGCAAATTTTTAAACACTTTCCCTCCCTGTTCTGAGTTCTATTGTAAGCCCCTAAAGGTGCATCGCAAATAGGGAAGATACAAGTCAAGCCCACAAGCACAGTTTTTGAGGGAGATTTAAATGATTATTGAATTCGGTCATACTGAGTGGGGAGGGGAGTGGGCTGCACAAAATGACAGAAAATTTATTTAACATTTATTCAAAAGAAAAAGAAAAAGAAAAAGAAAAAAAAAAGTTTTTAACAAACATAAACCGTTGCATTGTCACAGAGGAGATCTGAGTACACACACATATTCTGTAGGTTAGACAGTATAACTGAATGTACTGTATAGATAATGACAGAATTATTTCACTATGAAATACCTTAATAGTGGAGAACATGAAAAAACAATTTCATCCACTTAAAACTGATAAATTCTCATGTAAACTCATTTTACTGGTATTAAAAAAAAACTACAGCATGATATTTATTTGTTGCTTTTAAATCTCTGTCATAGCCAGTATAAATACATACAGTAGCCAGTTATATCTGATAGCTGATTGCTTGCACTTGATTAACTGGTTACAAACTCACATGCCCCAAAGATATTATGGTGATATTTTATCAGGTCTGTAGAGAGATTTTGAGCAAGTTATCTGACATGTTTTTAATTACAGCAATCCATTGATGCAGTTGTACAGCAATTACAGGAGACAAAAGAGTATATAACAGGGTTTTTAAACATTTTCAAAGTCCATTATTTACAAATGTGTTTACACCTTAGTGGCTAGACAATGAGCTCAGCATCCAAACTGGCCCATATTAATATTTCAGTATTATGTTTACCTCTGCTTCTACAATACCACAGAAACCAAAATTACACACACACACACACACACACACACACACACACACACACACAGACACACAAAGTCTATGTTTCATAGAAATCGCTCCGCAATTCAGATAACACTATCTTTGGTCACAAAATGAGAAAATTAATTCAGTCAGGAACAAAATAAGAACAACATTCAGCCATAATGCAATTAAAATGTTTCATTATTTGCCATGAATGAAAAGATCAAGCAATAAATAAAAGGGGATCTGGTAAGCAAGCGAAGAGTTATTCTGAGTTATTATAAAGGGCTACAGATATTAAAGAAAGTTCTATTAAATGCCTACCACAACCAAATAAACATTGCAGATGGTGGTGCCTTGTTGTTTGTCCTGAATCTTGCCCTACACCAGGCTCTTCAGTCACCTCTGGGGTACAGTAGCTGTCACGGTAGGAAATCCAGTGTTTCCTCCGTGTCATGTTTTGTTATTGTTTTTGTACTTACGTTGTCTCCATGTGCTCGTTTAGTTGATTGTCATCACCTGGGTGTTGATTGTCTCGCTCCAGCTGATCGTCATCATACCTCTGCTACTTATACTCACCTCGCTCTCTCTCTGTTGTCAGATCCTCTCTTATGTCTCCATGCACTAGCTGGATTACCGTCCTCCGTGTTTGTGTGCTGGTTTGGATTCGTGTTGTCGTCCGCGTGTCAGTGTTCCGGTCTGTTCCTGGTTCCAACCATTGACCACCTTCACCTGCACCGCTGACTTCACCATCCCGCTCTTCTCACGCCACCGTAGACCTTCCTTGCCATTGCCAACACTCTGGACACTCTTTATCAATAAACAACATCTGATTGCCTGCAATTGCTTCCTCCTCTTTTATCTGTCGTTACAGTAGGATCTGACCATCATGGAAGCAGCAGGCGATCGCTCCCCATCTCATCTCGAAGAATTTCTGCAACGAGCTGTGGGTCGTATGGATCGCCAAGACAAAGCGATAGATGAGATGGGTCGAGCCTTCCAAGCAATGGTGACGAAGGTGTCCGAGCTCGTTCTCCAGACGCAACAACAACAACAATCGTCACCCGCTGCGCCTCCCACGCCACCCACACCGCCGATCGTCTCCGGGGGGATTTCCCAGCCCGAACCACGCCTCCCCATCCCGGAGAAATATGCGGGTGAGCCAGAGTTCTGTCGATCATTTCTGTCTCATTGTTCTCTGCACTTCACCCTGCAGCCCCGCACGTTCTACACCGAGGAAATGAAGGTGGCATTCGTCTTATCTCTACTTACGGGAAGGGCTGCCCTCTGGGGGACGGCGGTGTGGGAGAACCAAGACAGCTGCTGTGCCTCGTTCCACGCACTTTCGGAAGAGATGAGACGGGTCTTCGACCGCTCCGCCGCCGGGAGGGAAGCGGCTTGGCTTCTCACGGACCTACGTCAGGGGGAAAGGTCCGTTTCCGATTATTCGATTGAGTTCCGCACCCTGGCGGCGGAGTGTAAGTGGAACGAGGAGGCGCAGTGGGATCACTTCCTGCATGGGTTGGCTGACCGCATCCAACAGGAGATCCGCGCCGTCAAGCTCCCCACTTCTCTCAACAGTCTGATTGACCTAACCATCAGAGTGGAGAATCGACTCGATCAAGCCACCAGACGGAGGGGGAGAGCAGTTCTCGCGAACAGACCGGAGGCTCAGTATCAGCGCTCAGATGTTGCGGTCAGCCCACCGGGAGATCTTGAACCCATGCAGGTGGGGCGAGCTCGGCTCTCCCGGGAGGAGAGGATCAGGCGGAGATCCCTGGGACTATGTTTATACTGCGGCAGTCAAGAACATCACATCCAGCGTTGTCCGATAAAAGGACCAAGCCCGATAGTAAGACGGAGGCTACTATCGGGTGGGATCTCTGCCAGAAAGACCTCATCTACATCGACACTCCTTCCGGTGAGTCTACGGTGGTCCACCCACGCACTCGAGCATCACGCCTTGTTGGATTCTGGGGCAGAGGGTAATTTCATGGACTTCCAGTTCGCTAGTAAACTTAACATTCCTCTCACCTCCCTCAAACACCCCATTGCACCCTTTGCCCTCAATGGACACAGACTACCAGTCATCACTCAGACCACCTTACCTGTTTCCCTCACCACATCTGGCAATCATACTGAGGAGATATCATTTTACATTACGGACTCACCTCAATCCCCCATCGTTCTCGGTCACACCTGGCTTCAGAAACACAACCCCAGCATCAATTGGCGCCTTGGATCTGTGGTTAGCTGGAGCGAGGAATGTCATTTGTCTTGTGTCTGCTGGTGTTAATGTTTCTGAGTCTGTGTTTCAGGGGGAAGCAGTGGATTTGGCTAGCGTGCCCGCGGAGTACCACGACCTGAAGGAGGTGTTCAGTAAGTCTCGTGCTGATTCTCTTCCTCCTCATCGTCCCTATGACTGTGCGATAGAGTTATTGCCAGGTACTTCTCCGCCTAAGGGCAAGTTATATTCTTTGTCTGTTCCAGAGACGGCGGCCATGGAGAAATATATATCCAGTTCTCTAGCAACGGGGTTTATCCGCCCTTCCTCTTCTCCAGCGGGGGCGGGGTTCTTTTTTGTGGGAAAGAAGGACGGATCCTTGCGACCTTGCATTGACTACCGAGGGCTGAACAACATAACGGTAAAGAATACCTATCCTTTGCCGCTTATGTCTTCAGCTTTTGAGAGGTTGCAGGGAGCGTCCGTTTTCACTAAATTGGACTTACGTAATGCTTATCATTTGGTCCGCATCAGGGAGGGGGATGAGTGGAAGACTGCCTTTAACACCCCTAGAGGCCATTTTGAGTACTGCGTTATGCCGTTCGGGCTAACCAACTCGCCGGCAGTCTTTCAAGCACTCGTTAATGACGTGTTGCGAGACATGGTCGATCTGTTCATATATGTTTACCTGGATGACATATTGATTTTTTCTTCGTCTCTCCAGGAACACGTGCAACACGTACGACGAGTGCTTCTGCGGTTGCTAGAGAATGGATTGTTTGTCAAGGCGGAGAAATGCGTTTTTCATGCACAGTCTGTTTCTTTTCTAGGACACATCATTTCGACTGAGGGTGTTCGCATGGATCCTGAGAAGGTTAAGGCTGTGGTAAATTGGCCATCCCCAGAGTCTCGCAAGGCCCTGCAGAGATTTCTGGGGTTCGCCAATTTTTACCGGCGTTTCATTCGCAATTTCAGCCAACTAGCCGCTCCTCTGACCGCCTTGACCTCCCCTAGTTTGACGTTCAGGTGGTCAGACGCAGCTGAGGCTGCGTTTGCCAAACTGAAAAGCTGCTTTGTTTCAGCTCCCATTCTCGTCACCCCTGATCGCTCACGTCAATTCATAGTGGAGGTCGACGCGTCAGAGGTGGGGGTAGGAGCAGTGTTATCCCAACGCGCATCCTCAGACGGAAAGGTGCATCCGTGCGCGTATTATTCTCACCGTTTATCTCCTGCAGAAGTTAATTATGACATTGGCAATCGAGAGTTGTTGGCAGTCAAACTTGCACTGGAAGAATGGCGTCACTGGCTTGAGGGGTCGGGTGTACCTTTCATTGTATGGACGGACCATAAGAATCTCGAATACATTAGAACCGCCAAAAGACTTAACTCCAGGCAGGCTCGGTGGGCATTATTTTTCGGTCGTTTCGATTTTACACTTTCTTACCGGCCGGGTTCCAAAAACATCAAACCCGATGCTTTATCCCGTCTTTTTGAGCGTTCCGATCGTACTGCTACTCCCGAGCCCATTTTACCGGGGACCATCATTATCTCCGCGCTCAGGTGGGAGGTCGAATCGAAGGTGTTGACCGCCTTAGAAGGGGTAACGCCCCCGGCTCGTTGCCCACCGAACCGATTGTTTGTGCCGGAGAGGTTACGGTCAGACGTTCTCCAGTGGGGTCATTGTTCCAGTGTTGCTTGTCACCCAGGGGTTAGTAGAACTAGATTTCTGGTCAAGCAACGATTTTGGTGGCCTGGTATGGCTCGTGACGTCCACGATTTCGTCTTGGCTTGTTCAGTTTGCGCTATTGGTAAGACTTCCAATCGACCTCCAGATGGGTTACTCTTACCGCTGTCTGTTCCTTCAAGACCCTGGTCCCACATTTCGCTAGATTTTATCACCGCCCTCCCGCCCTCTAAAGGCAATACGGTGATTTTAACCGTAGTGGACCGGTTCTCGAAGGCGACTCATTTTATTCCCTTGCCCAAATTACCTTCAGCCAAGGAAACAGCGGTAGCTGTCATTGACCACGTCTTCCGCATACATGGCCTCCCGACAGACGTGGTTTCTGACAGGGGTCCCCAATTTGTGTCCAAATTTTGGCGAGAATTTTGTAAATTGTTAGGAGCGACTGTTAGTCTTTCTTCCGGGTTCCATCCCCAGAGCAATGGTCAAACCGAACGAGCCAATCAGGATGTCGAGAGGGTTTTGCGATGTTTGGTTTCCAATAATCCTTCGTCCTGGTGTCAGCAACTCTCAGTTGTGGAGTACGCACACAATTCTTTGCCAGTGTCATCTACGGGCATGTCTCCATTTAAGTGTAGTTTAGGGTACCAACCACCTAATTTTGTCAGTACGGAATCCGAGGTTTCGGTCCCCTCCGCACACGCATTAGTCCAGAGGTGTCACCGCACCTGGACCAGAGCTCGCAGAGCTCTGCTCCAGGCTAGGTCGCGCACCAAGGCTAAGGCCGATCGCCACCGGTCGAAGCCTCCCCGTTACGTCGTCGGTCAAAGAGTGTGGCTTTCTACCCAGAATATTCCTATGCGGTCCGTTTCTAACAAACTTGCTCCCAAATTTATTGGCCCGTTTTCTATTACCAAGATTATTAATCCGGTTACCGTGCGTCTTAGCCTTCCTCCGGCGTACAGGAGGATTCATCCCGTGTTCCACGTCTCCAAAATTAAATCGGTGATTTCTTCCCGTCTTAATCCGCCTGCTCCGGTTCCCCCCCCGCCTCGTCTCGTTAATGGGGAAACCACCTATTTGGTTAATCGTATTCTGGACTCTAGACGGAGGGGACGCGGTTTTCAGTACTTGGTGGATTGGGAAGGTTACGGTCCGGAGGAGAGGAGCTGGGTTCCTGCTCGGGACATATTGGATCACCACCTTATAGATGATTACAATCTACAGGTAAAGCAGGCTGGGAACGTCAGGTGACGTCCTAGGGGAGAGGGTACTGTCACGGTAGGAAATCCAGTGTTTCCTCCGTGTCATGTTTTGTTATTGTTTTTGTACTTACGTTGTCTCCATGTGCTCGTTTAGTTGATTGTCATCACCTGGGTGTTGATTGTCTCGCTCCAGCTGATCGTCATCATACCTCTGCTACTTATACTCACCTCGCTCTCTCTCTGTTGTCAGATCCTCTCTTATGTCTCCATGCACTAGCTGGATTACCGTCCTCCGTGTTTGTGTGCTGGTTTGGATTCGTGTTGTCGTCCGCGTGTCAGTGTTCCGGTCTGTTCCTGGTTCCAACCATTGACCACCTTCACCTGCACCGCTGACTTCACCATCCCGCTCTTCTCACGCCACCGTAGACCTTCCTTGCCATTGCCAACACTCTGGACACTCTTTATCAATAAACAACATCTGATTGCCTGCAATTGCTTCCTCCTCTTTTATCTGTCGTTACAGTAGCATTGAAGCAGCTGATGCAGGTGCTTCTGTAGGTCATCCGTTCGCAGGTAATCTGGGGTGTCCTTCAGTCATTCCAGGTGGGTTTGTTTGGCTTGGCCATCCTTCACTTCTGTGCTTTTCTGAGTGTGTGTCTTATGCATCCGGGTCCTAAGAATCAACAGAGCAGAATCACGATTGGTGTGAAAAGATCATCTTTAATATTGAATGATTAGTTCAAGGATCAGCATAAACCAGCATCCCAGTATCAAAATATACCTAACCAGCATATGCTGTTTTTTTTTTCAGCAGGAATTTCTTATTCATTTTTTAAAGGTTTATCCAAGTAGGTTGATTTGGTATTGTAGCAACAATGAGTTTTACAGAATAATTAACTCAAATGATATATAGGGAATTTGAATAATTAATCAGGAATATGATTAATTTAGATCTCAGATGACAGTTACATTAAATTTGATTATGAAAAATAGCTCAATTTGCCTATATCAATAAATAATTACAGGGCATTGTAATTTACTCATTAATATGTCAATATTCCATTCTTCATATCAATTGTTGTGATAGCTCTTACTGTAAATTACTGCAAATCAAACAGCGGTTTGTCCAGCAGACCACTGTTGACCTATCCATTTTCAATAAAGTTATCACGCCTTATAATTCAAGGAAAAATATTCTCTGGCCATGAAAACATCCTATCCTTAAAATTTAGTTTCTAAATTTAAAGCTTGTAGCTAAAGATCAGACATCTCAGTGACTCGTAATGTGAGTGGGGTGGAGTCCAAGCCAATCGTCAGTATATGGGTTTTTAATAAATCAACTAGTAATACATCAAACTACACATCACACAGAGTAAATATACGTACGACACTACAAACAGTAAGCTTTATACAAGACATAACGAATCCAAATAAAAGAGAGAGAGAGAGAGAGAGAGAGGAAATAGAATGAGATCACATAAGGAGCTCAGGTATGAAAATCATAGTCAGTAACCTTTGGAAGCCAACAACAAATCAGATCATAGCAACAATTTAAAGCAGCATTTAAATCTCCATAGAAAAGTGATACTTGCATAGCCCAGCGCGTGGCGTGTGCCGGAGGCCATGTGACGCGCGTGCACGCTGCGCTTGATCTTGGCGTGAGCGTGGAGCACGTGGTCCTTTGTTCTGTCCTCGCGCGGTATTTGAAAGGTTCAACAAACAATGTTCCAGAATTCGTCTTCCTTGCGTGGCGAGGCGAATAGTTGAATAAACTTAGTAAAGAAAAGAAAAGAAAAGAACGAAAATGAAAGCTTCTAAAGGAGCCATTAAAATGGCTTTTTCTCTCAGCCCCTGTGCTGGGGGGGGGGGGGGGGGGCTTGCGCTATGCGCGGCACGAGGCCGCGCGGAGGGTCGCACAGGAGACCAGCGTGTCCGAGAACCAAGAACGAGAAGAAGAGGAAGAAGAGTAAAGCGGACCTTGTTCGGTCGTTCTTATGGCTTGAAATGGTTCACGCCCCTTTTTCGCGTAAACAGCCAATGAAAGTCCGCGATCTGAAACGGAGGGAAAAGTTCCTTTGTCTCTGTGAAGACAGCCCCCCTGGAGATCTAGGGCTTGTCCAAATTCCAGGGATTATTCTAGCAAGTTTGTAATTCAGATAACATACATTTTTCATTACTTTGCTCTAGATAAATGGGTCTGTCAGAGCCTGACGATTAGAACAAGACTAAACATAATAGGTATAGGTGATCAAAACATGAAGTTACATTCAAATGTAGAATTACACATACAGTATTGTTCAAAATAATAGCAGTACAATGTGACTAACCAGAATAATCAAGGTTTTTCGTATATTTTTTTATTGCTACGTGGCAAACAAGTTACCAGTAGGTTCAGTAGATTCTCAGAAAACAAATGAGACCCAGCATTCATGATATGCACGCTCTTAAGGCTGTGCAATTGGGCAATTAGTTGAATTAGTTGAAAGGGGTGTGTTCAAAAAAATAGCAGTGTGGCATTCAATCACTGAGGTCATCAATTTTGTGAAGAAACAGGTGTGAATCAGGTGGCCCCTATTTAAGGATGAAGCCAACACTTGTTGAACATGCATTTGAAAGCTGAGGAAAATGGGTCGTTCAAGACATTGTTCAGAAGAACAGCGTACTTTGATTAAAAAGTTGATTAGAGAGGGGAAAACCTATAAAGAGGTGCAAAAAATGATAGGCTGTTCAGCTAAAATGATCTCCAATGCCTTAAAATGGAGAGCAAAACCAGAGAGACGTGGAAGAAAACGGAAGACAACCATCAAAATGGATAGAAGAATAACCAGAATGGCAAAGGCTCAGCCAATGATCACCTCCAGGATGATCAAAGACAGTCTGGAGTTACCTGTAAGTACTGTGACAGTTAGAAGACGTCTGTGTGAAGCTAATCTATTTTCAAGAATCCCCCGCAAAGTCCCTCTGTTAAAAAAAAGGCATGTGCAGAAGAGGTTACAATTTGCCAAAGAACACATCAACTGGCCTAAAGAGAAATGGAGGAACATTTTGTGGACTGATGAGAGTAAAATTGTTCTTTTTGGGTCCAAGGGCCACAGGCAGTTTGTGAGATGACCCCCAAACTCTGAATTCAAGCCACAGTACACAGTGAAGACAGTGAAGCATGGAGGTGCAAGCATCATGATATGGGCATGTTTCTCCTACTATGGTGTTGGGCCTATTTATCGCATACCAGGGATCATGGATCAGTTTGCATATGTTAAAATACTTGAAGAGGTCATGTTGCCCTATGCTGAAGAGGACATGCCCTTGAAATGGTTGTTTCAACAAGACAATGACCCAAAACACACTAGTAAACGGGCAAAGTCTTGGTTCCAAACCAACAAAATTAATGTTATGGAGTGGCCAGCCCAATTTCCAGACCTTAATCCAATTGAGAACTTGTGGGGTGATATCAAAAATGCTGTTTCTGAAGCAAAACCAAGAAATGTGAATGAATTGTGGAATGTTGTTAAAGAATCATGGAGTGGAATAACAGCTGAGAGGTGCCACAAGTTGGTTGACTCCATGCCACACAGATGTCAAGCAGTTTTAAAAAACTGTGGTCATACAACTAAATATTAGTTTAGTGATTCACAGGATTGCTAAATCCCAGAAAAAAAAAATGTTTGTACAAAATAGTTTTGAGTTTGTACAGTCAAAGGTAGACACTGCTATTTTTTTGAACACACCCCTTTCAAATAATTGCCCAATTGCACAGCCTTAAGAGCGTGCATATCATGAATGCTGGGTCTTGTTTGTTTTCTGACAATCTACTGAACATACTGGTAACTTGTTTGCCACGTAGCAATAAAAAATATACTAAAAACCTTGATTATTCTGGTTAGTCACATTGTACTGCTATTATTTTGAACAATACTGTATTTAAAGATTTGCTTAACACATGATAACACTGCAGATGTTGGGAAACATCTAAATGTACAAAAAGGGAATACGTAATACATTTATAGAACATAAAAACTAACCGGTAACGAATTCATTCCATAGAATGCATTGGGGAGAAGATTTGGCTTCTCTCCTCTCCAGTGTCCAGGGTGGTCGTAAAGTTTTACGACCTGCAAAGATGGGGGTTGCAGAAACATGGCTCTAAAAGTAAGGAACTTTACGCAAGGTTTCCTTTTGTGTATGTTGGAATGTGGTTGGGGGTTTTCATTTCTTCTTTGAAGCTCGCATGGGCATCGTAAATAATTTAAGTCCAGCCAGGCTGGCGCCAGGCCAGGCACTTGGTGCAAAAAGAGTTTCATTTGGAAAATCTGAATTAAACACATGAATCGATGATCTGCATATCCGTTACACACTTCCCCCTTTCGTCAGATGAAGTCCCTGTGTGGACATCATCGGACGGCAATCATCAGGATGGGCAGATGACAGGTGAATCGTGATGGTCATGCAGCAGGTGGGTCATGATGACAGGTGGTTCCTGAAGCTGAGGATTCAGCTTGGTGAGGTTCGGTATTGTCTTTGACTTTGCGTCCCTTTTCCGGGGATTCCATCGGAGACCTCCAGCCACAGTTGTCATGAGTTTGGCTGTAGAGGTTTGCATCCGTTGAGTATCCTGTATAGGATGAAGGTCGCGCCAAGAGTCAGGGCGGGACCACTGACAGTGGAGATGCCCCGTGCAGTGTCGGCAGCAGTCCAGGCTAGGACCGCAGATGACTGGTTCAGAATGGGCTGTCGAGACAGTGCTTGGAGGGCTGTGTCGACAGGAGTAATGTCAATGTGTTGGGTGGTACCTTTCAGTACTTGGTCCAGCAGGTTGGCACGGGTGGCGGTGTCATGCTGGTCGTAGGTCAGCGTAGCTGAGCGCACAGGAGTGTTGACGAGCCATCTGTTACCCACAATCTCTGCTTGCGTTTCTGTGACTTGTGTACGAGGCTTGGCTTCGGCAGGGCAGCGCGTATCGCTGACCCAGGGTTGCAGCTCGCAGATTCCTTCAGAGTTGTGTCTGAGGAAGGGTTTGCTAAGGCAGAGATAATGAATGTCTTTGGTTAAAGTACACATGTGCATGTTTGGGGCCAGGTACAGCTGTGTGTCGCTGTCGTGGTAGGCCACCACATTTGGAATGTGTGTTTTGGTGTGGGTGTTGCTCTTCCACATCCTGACACTGACAATGTCTTTAGGTCTGCTGGCATGGTGATGGCGTAAGACAGCACAGTTAACACAAGGCTTAAAGGTATCATGTACGGTGGGGTTTTACTCGTGGTTAGGCTGTCATTGGAGGAGCTAACCTCCCACAGCATGTCTGTTGTTAATGCTGTAAACAGCTGAGTCTGGGTAAAGTCCTTCTGGAAGACAGTAAACAGTGGTTTCAAGGAGTTTACAGTCTGGTTCGCTGCATTGACACTGGACATAACAATGTTAAACATTCTGGCGGCAGCAGCGGCTCTAAGCAAAGCTCCCGGGAACTGTTTGGAGCGGTGGTGGTGCCTACTTAACTCCATTTGTGTAACAGTCTCTTTCTCATGTTGGCTGAACATGTGTTTTACATCGGCCTCAGTGTGAGTGAGGGAGTCCTCTCTCCATCGGAACCTTGTACAGCTGTATTCGGTTACAGTGCTGGGGTAGTGTGCCCTGTCATCGGTAGTCAGGAGTCTCAGCGGTTTTCTCGATGGCAGCTGTCCTCTCTTTGGCTGACAGCACGGCACGGCAAACCACAGCAGCATCCTGGTACAGATAATAGGGAGAGAGAGAGAGAAAGGGGAGAAAGAAACAAACAAGGCCTGTCTTTGGTTGGACAGGACAGTCTCTTTGCTTCGTGGGCGGCGACTGGGTTTAGCTCGCCCTCGCCCATGTTTTGCCACAACTTGCTGCTGGCATGACGCTTGCTTCAGTGTTTTGTCAGTGGCTCTGGTGCTGCGTGGTGCAGCACATGCTGCGTCATGGAAATATATTGGCCTTATCCCCCTTTTGCTCCGTGGCATTACACGCCCTGGCATTGTGATGTCAGACGGTGCACAACCCACAATATTGTTCTGTGCACGCAGCATGGTTTGTGTATCATGCAGTGGACTGGGGCTTTGGTTGTGAGTGACTGTAGACTGGTTGCCAGGGTGGATGGAGGGGTCTGAGAGATGGTAAAGCAAAGTCATTATCGAGGTTTCAGAAGCCCGCATATCCGCTTTGTTGGTCAGTGTAGACAACGGAGCCAGCGTAAGCGATTCTGATGTAGGCAGTGTAGCTAGTAAAGTTCTTATGCTGTGTGTAATCACTTCAACCTTGAATGTGGGTGGGAGGGTTGGGAGTGACCACAGAATGTTGTTTAGTGTGCCAGTTTTGGCAAGGGTGTTAGTGTGATCTTTAAAGTCCTTGTCTAGACTTGGTAGCTTCGAGTGTCCTTTTACCTTCTTCCAGTACACGATCACATTGTGTGTTTTTGTGATGATATCACCTTGCTGGAACAGGTGTTGGTGTTTGACATGCTTGTTGTTTGCAAGTGTGAGTCCGAGTTCCACACATTCAGGTGAGGATTGGAAGAAACCCAGCGTGTGGTGTAAGGTTTGACCACCTTGCAGGTTGAGCCGAACAGCGACCCCTTTGGTGTAAGCTGGTACCACGGTACCCTGTTTGTTGACTAAGGTACAGAGGCTTGAACTTGGGCCTGTTGTTAGGGCGTTGTACTCATGGCTGGCTGCTGGGGTTCCCGTGACCTCTGCGACCTGACAGTCTGGCTCTAGCAACCTGTGTGGCTGGAGAGAAAGAGGTTCTCGCACTTGAGCAAAGTCTTTTAGCTGTTTGAAGTTCAGAAAAGGGTCAAAGTGTTCTAGCAGGTCTTTGTCGATGAGCAATGTATGAGTGTTCATTGGTGGGACATACATGGGATGTATTAGACTCATCGGAACGAATGTCAGGTGAATGGAAACAACCTGTTCAAACTGGATGTCATCCTGTCTGTACACCTGTACATTCAGTTCATAAGTTTGAGGTGTAAGAGTTCGATCTTGTCTCTTAGCTTCAAATTGGAGTCTTTTGAAAAGGTAAGATGAGATCACCGTCAGGTTTAATCCTGTGTCGATCAGGTCTTCCCTGTTGACTCCTTTTCGGCCCACCCCATTTTTGACAAGGCTGCTCAGGAATGTTGGCATCAGGGCAGGTGTGACGATCGGTGGTTGGTGAGGACCGGTCTTGTGTAGCTCGCTGCGAAGGCAGGTAGTCAAAACAGCATTTTCTGGTACCTTGTGTTTGTGGTACCTGGTGTGAGGACCTGTGCTGTCTCGTTCAGGGTGTGCAGCTGTTGACTGTGGAGCTTGGGTGTTGTTGTCACTTTGTGCTGTAACAGTTAGCTCTGTGGTCTGTAGATGACGGGCAGTGTTCTGGGTGCTTGGCTCATCTTCCTTGCGAGTTTTCATGTGAAGAAGATCTTTCAGCACCCTCAGGATCTCTGCTGTCTCAGACGTGGCTGCACTGTGTTGCCCTCTGCAGGCTTGGAACGGTATTGACTCTCTGTAAAAATGTCTGTGACTGTGGTGTTGTAGGGCGCCATCTAGGGTTAACTCCAAGCAGTGCTCAGAGACAGAGACTTTGGTTTTTTTCACAGTCTTTTCACAAATAGTCTTTTGCTTGGTGCAAGCTTTGTGGGCTAAGTTCCGTAACTCTTGTGTAGTCCTGTTACGGGGACACGCTGGGACTCTGAGATGAAAACTCCAACTGGCATGTAGGTTTGGGAGGAACAGAGTTTTTAAGTTGAAATCCTGTTCCATACCTGGTTCGTTGCATGCTCCGAAGTAGGTGTTTCGTAGCTGACTACAGAAAGTCTGTGGGTTTTCAAATCGGCCCTGTTTGAGGTCCATAGCAATAAGGAGCCCATGGTCTGAGTTTGGATCAGAGAATTCAAGAATCAAAGTCTGTAGCAGTTGCTGGTAGTACGCTTTGACAGTCTCTGGTTGACGATCCAGAAAGCAATGCACATCACGGCTGGACGTGATTTTTAACAGGTACAATGTGTTCACATCTGTCACGTTGGCGACAGTTTGTAAATGAAAGTCAATGGCTTGTAAAGAAGCATGAACGTCATGTCCTCCTGCAGGATCTGGATTGAAAGCTTGTGAAGTTCTCTGTGAGCAGTGCAGGGTTTAGTGACATGCGTTCTCTGGAAGGGTTCTCTTCCCTCCGTTGTTGACAGGTGTTCTTGTAAGCTGGCTGGTGATTTCTTGAGCCGTGAGCTTACACCCCCTTTTCCAGCTCTGGGTTCTTGGCTGAAAGGGTTGGAGTGGCGGCCCGGGAGAAATTTTGTGGTGTGCGTTTCTCCGATCCAGCCACTCTGTAATCTGTGAGATTGTCTCAGTTCTGTGTGAACAGTGTCAAGTTCATCTTGGAGCTCATCTCTCTGCAGAGTAAGCTTGTTGAATTTAGCTCGGGCCGCTTGCAAGGGTGTTTTGCAGGCCCAGGTTTTATAGTCTCTTTCTTTCAGTTCAGTCTCTGATCTTTTTAGGAGAGCGTCGCCTTGCTGGAGTTTTTTGTTGAGTTCTTTTCTGGCTTCTCTCTCCAGCTGTTCTCTTTGATCTGTGTCGAGGCGAAGATCTTGCAGGGTATTGTGAAGTCTTTCAACTCCTTTCTGTAGCTCTGGATCTGTGTCGTCCTCTTTCTCGCGCTGGTTCTGGGTCTCGAGGAGAAGCTGATCAAGATGACTCTGGGTTGGGGCCTGGTCCTTCCAGGCCTCCTCCGCGATGTTGCTCCGTTCACTGAGCCGTGCCTGGGCGACGAGAATGTGAACTAGGCTTCCGAAGATCCTGGCGAGTTCTCTGTAGTAGTCGCTTTGGTTTGGATCGCGTGCCATCAGTTCATCTAGCTCGGTGTCTAGTTGCTCTGGGTGCTGCAGGTTACTGGCGTCCTTGGGCAGGAAGGGGGTCGTCACTGCTTTCAACCATGTTGAGAGGTGGCCCCCGTGGACTGCTGGACTGGATGCCTGGAACATCCTGATTCTCTGTCGGCGAGAGAAGCACAGCACACACACACAAAAAGACCAATGCAAGTTCGTTCTACGTTTAACGAGCTATATTCATACGGGCTGTGCCGTTTATGAGAATTTTGGGGCTGACTGATGCAAACAGTCAGACAGTTAAGTAGCCAATTAACTTGGGTCAACGAAGGACCTGAAATGGAGATTTGACAGGCAGTAGCCTAGCGGGTCGTGTGATGACACCGGCTGCTGGTGGTCGCTCTACTATTTAACTTCGTTGGTGGCTCCCAGGTTACTGTCTCTATGTGAAATGAAAGAAACAAATCACAACAGAACAGAGGGTAGAAAAAGATCAAAGTGAAACACAACACTTGAAATGAGATGAAAACAATAGAAACACAATGTGTTAGTGGGAATAAGGAGGCCTAAGCCTACTGCTAGGTTTTAAGATAGGGCCAACAGGTGAGTGGGCTATCTGGGTAGGAAACCTAGAAATATGGTGTGGCTTAAAGAAGCAAAAGGGTCAGAACACTTAAAATATATCCGGGGGAATATCTAATATTCTGTGGCTTATAATAAGTGGATAGGTTTTATCACTTTTGGTTCACCTGGTTGAATTGAAGTCATTCAGGTGGGAACCAGTGGCTTGGTCAACCTCCCCGGTGCTCCCCAAACACTGAACCGCAGTGTCCCCCGGTCCTCAGTTACTCTGGCGTGTCGCCGTCTCGAACGGCTTGTGACTTTTAGCACAACCTTTGGAGTGCCAAAATTGCTGATGTCTCTAGAGACAACTGAGTTTCACTCGCAGCCAGTATCGGTGACACCGGTCGGGCAGCCTTGCTCACTGGAAACCTGAGATGACTGTCCAATCACAGAGGGAGTTCTACAATCAAATACACAAAGGATGAACAAAGGAAACTTAAAGTTAATTAAGGTTTGGTTTGTTTAACATCAATTGAGTAACTATATATGTAGAGAGGAGAGGTAACAGCTTTACCTAATAATAATAAAACAAAACAAAGGAATTATGATAATAATGGTAATTATCAAAATAACCTAAGTCAAAAGAGAGAAGAAAGATAATAAACATCAAATAAAAAAACAGGAATGAAACAAGGGAGAAGGAGTAGCTGGTTTTCACCACAAGGGGGGGGGGGGGTACTGCTTCTCTGTCTTTAACCTGCTGAGCAGAACACTTAATTCAAATTAAAAATTCAAAACTGGTTTAAATCAAAATTTAAAATAAGCATGTATGAATTAAAAGGAAAATCTGAATAATATCCTATAATAACCATTGATAGATTGTAAGTTATCATTAATGATCATGAAATTAATCAAACAGGGTGAGATTAATCAAACAGGGTAAAAGTGGACATGCAATTCAAACAGAATGGAAAAGACAGAGGTCTGTTAGTCGATTTAACAGGAGACTGCCACTAGATGGCTTACCTTCTAAGTGGGTCAAACCGTAGTTGACCTGACACATCTAGATTTCCACTATTAACAATTACATTTTAATTCAAATCATGTTTGAACCAAACTCAAAGTAAATGTAAACAGTCAAAGGCAGGGAACATTCTTTTGTTTCCCTGTAATAATATTCGCACGAGCAAAGCTGTAAATGCAAATATTTATCGAGAATTTAGGCATCTAATTTAAATACATCAAGGGGAAAGATTAGCAATTAGAGCGCATTATCTGAAACAGCCACGGGATGGCAACTTTGCACTCATGCAAGCTGGAACCAGAAAGCAGGGCGTACCCTGAAATTTCTAACCCACACGTTCCCTCTGGTGTTTAGATAGCGGAACTACAATTTCAATATGACTTAGAAATTATCTGATCGTTTGTCAGGCTGATTTTCTGCATCGAAAATCACAAGTAACAAACCAAAGGTTTTAATCTCTGAGGTGCTATATTAACATAGGTTGAAGAAGGATCCGTTCACTTCCAAAACACAACTGTAATAAAAACAGGAATTTTCCAACTGTTGACTCGAATAAACATTTATCAAAATAGCACTTATGTTTTAGGTTTAAAAATCGGGTAGCTAAGCCAATTTTAGACCAGGAGTTTTTATCGTTTTATTTTTGAATATTACTGTGGTTTACCACGAATTCAATAACGATATTTAATAAGCAAGGCCTTTTTAACTGAATCAGAGGAACATCGCTCAGGTTCAGATTTACATGTTGCAACTATTAAAAGATTTCTTTATCTTTTAATTATTCATATTAAAATGTTTTCACTGTAAAAAGATTTTGGTCTTTCTTAACAGGATACTTTTAACATTATACTGTAGTTTACTTTCATTAAAAATAACAGTGACTATACTGTTAAGTTTCTACAAATACCTAGCGCGCTGACTGACCAGCTTTTGCCTCAGTCAGTTGAGTGAGTTCGCGTCTTGCGACTTATCTCACAAGTAACATTACATAATTTCATAGCGCACGTGCAGAAATTATTAAAAACCATATACATAGATTGATTGCTCACAAAACGAAGTTTGAAATGCCTGCATTCTCCACCAATTCTGTAGCAACAATGAGTTTTACAGAATAATTAACTCAAATGATATATAGGGAATTTGAATAATTAATCAGGAATATGATTAATTTAGATCTCAGATGACAGTTACATTAAATTTGATTATGAAAAATAGCTCAATTTGCCTATATCAATAAATAATTACAGGGCATTGTAATTTACTCATTAATATGTCAATATTCCATTCTTCATATCAATTGTTGTGATAGCTCTTACTGTAAATGACTGCAAATCAAACAGCGGTTTGTCCAGCAGACCACTGTTGACCTATCCATTTTCAATAAAGTTATCACGCCTTATAATTCAAGGAAAAATATTCTCTGGTCATGAAAACATCCTATCCTTAAAATTTAGTTTCTAAATTTAAAGCTTGTAGCTAAAGATCAGACATCTCAGTGACTCGTAATGTGAGTGGGGTGGAGTCCAAGCCAATCGTCAGTATATGGGTTTTTAATAAATCAACTAGTAATACATCAAACTACACATCACACAGAGTAAATATACGTATAACACTACAAACAGTAAGCTTTATACAAGACATAACGAATCCAAATAAAAGAGAGAGAGAGAGAGAGAGAGAGAGAGAGAGGAAATAGAATGAGATCACATAAGGAGCTCAGGTATGAAAATCATAGTCAGTAACCTTTGGAAGCCAACAACAAATCAGATCATAGCAACAATTTAAAGCAGCATTTAAATCTCCATAGAAAAGTGATACTTGCATAGCCCAGCGCGTGGCGTGTGCCGGAGGCCATGTGACGCGCGTGGACGCTGCGCTTGATCTTGGTGTGAGCGTGGAGCACGTGGTCCTTTGTTCTGTCCTCGCGCGGTATTTGAAAGGTTCAACAAACAATGTTCCAGAATTCGTCTTCCTTGCGTGGCGAGGCGAATAGTTGAATAAACTTAGTAAAGAAAAGAAAAGAAAAGAACGAAAACGAAAGCTTCTAAAGGAGCCATTAAAATGGCTTTTTCTCTCAGCCCTTGCGCTATGAGCGCGGCACGAGGCCGTGCGGAGGGTCGCACAGGAGACCAGCGTGTCCGAGAACCAAGAACGAGAAGAAGAGGAAGAAGAGTAAAGCGGACCTTGTTCGGTCGTTCTTATGGCTTGAAATGGTTCACGCCCCTTTTTCGCGTAAACAGCCAATGAAAGTCAGCGATCTGAAACGGAGGGAAAGGTTCCTTTGTCTCTGTGAAGACAGCCCCCCTGGAGATCTAGGGCTTGTCCAAATTCCAGGGATTATTCTAGCAAGTTTGTAATTCAGATAACATACATTTTTCATTACTTTGCTCTAGATAAATGGGTCTGTCAGAGCCTGACGATTAGAACAAGACTAAACATAATAGGTATAGGTGATCAAAACATGAAGTTACATTCAAATGTAGAATTACACATATTTAAAGATTTGCTTAACACATGATAACACTGCAGATGTTGGGAAACATCTAAATGTACAAAAAGGGAATACGTAATACATTTATAGAACATAAAAACTAACCGGTAACGAATTCATTCCATAGAATGCATTGGGGAGAAGATTTGGCTTCTCTCCTCTCCAGTGTCCAGGGTGGTCGTAAAGTTTTACGACCTGCAAAGATGGGGGTTGCAGAAACGTGGCTCTAAAAGTAAGGAACTTTACGCAAGGTTTCCTTTTGTGTATGTTGGAATGTGGTTGGGGGTTTTCATTTCTTCTTTGAAGCTCGCATGGGCATCGTAAATAATTTAAGTCCAGCCAGGCTGGCGCCAGGCCAGGCACTTGGTGCAAAAAGAGTTTCATTTGGAAAATCTGAATTAAACACATGAATCGATGATCTGCATATCCGTTACAGTATGTATCTTTGTTTTATTAAAACGTGTGGTGTTGGCCCAGTGGATAAGACACATGCCTTTGGTGTGAGAGACCCGGGTTTGAATCCACTGTGAGACACCAATGTGTCCCTGTGCATGACACTTAACCCTTAGTTGCTCCAGAGGTGTGCAACCTCTGACATGTAGCAATTTTAAGTCGCTTTGGATAAAAGCGTCAGCTAAATGAATAAATGTGTGACTGTTTACGTGTTCAGTAAGCTTGGTTTTACTTGGGCTAGTATTTTTCTTTTCTTTTTTGTGATATTGAAATCGGTAACAAGAAATTTCAGTGCATCAAAAAAATTTGATGGCAAAGAAATTGTACACACACACACACACACACAATGGGATGCACACATACAGTAAAAACTATGTTTATTGTTTTTAATCAAAACAACAAACAGGAGTTTGCTGGTATTTACATTTTTTATTAGTGCTTGAGTAAGTTTTGTAGCACAGGCCAGGGAGTTACAACACCCTGCCTTCAGAAACTGAGCGTGAATGTAAATTTTGTGCTCATGCTAGATGGCTTACCCTCCCTTTTATTGTCATCTTATTGTGCTCCCTCTTGAAGGTAGCTCTTCAGCAAATGAATGATCACCTGTATAATCGTAAGAGAAACATTTCTCCCCACCAGCCTCACCAGTAAAAATGTAAGGAGTAGAAGTAAAAAATCATCTGAAAAATAATTACTCAAGTAAAGTATAGATACCCAAAATTTATATTTAAGTAATGTAACAAAGTATTTGTACTTCGTTACTTGACACCTCTGCTGGTGAGGATGAAATAAAATAAACCAAATGAGATTTAATCTTCCCTGAGGTAGGTTCATTCTTTGATACTAAATCCAGAGAAGTAAGTCTATACTCACATTTTGATGCAGTAATCTCCAACTCGTATAACTCATAACCAACATCTGATGTCATAGAGTCAGGTGAGGATGACCCATGTCTTTTTATTGGGCTTGGTTAAATTAATAATTCAGAGTAATGTGGTACAGGTGAGTCGGGATATCTACATTCACTCATGGACTCAATTGACTGTGAAGAAGAGCCTCTAATTAACAGGTCTTCAATAGAAGGTTCATATTATGTAGTCCCTGAACACAGTGATTGAGGTGAACCAGATTCACCTCCTTATACTGACAAAGTAATCAGTGAGAATAACACTGAATTGAGGTAAAGGTGAGTCAGAGAATAGGGGTATACAACCAGATATTATAAACTGAGGAGAGTCAGGTTTTTGTTCTGAATTAAGGTCAGTTTGACAAAGTGTATTTTCATCATCTATACAGTCCAGTGCTGGGGAAGTTGGACTGGAGCCTGTCTCTGGCATGATAAATGATTGTGTGGGTAGTGTGAAGTCAGGAAAAGGTGAATCAGGAGACAGTGTTCTGTTTTCATCAATCGATGCAATTGACTGCCAAGAGGATCTTCTAAGATCAATGACCAAGTCATCAAATACATCGGTCATGAACCGAGGTACAGGTGAGTCAGGAGACAATGATCATATCTTAATCTCTGATATTATAGACTGAGGAGAATTATATATTTGCTCTGGATAAAGGTTGGACTGAAAACATTCTTTTTTAACATCCAAAGTGATTGTTTCTGGAGAGGTTGGTTGAGATACTGTAAGTGCTATGATGTGGCCACTTTGACCAGAGGAATAGTGATGTGATTGACACTGATGAGGACCTTCTAAAATTAATCATCTCGTCATCAGATAAACTGTTCTGTCTGACACTATTGATTCAGGGGGTGAGGATCTGTAAAAAGGTTAAAAAGTTAAAAGTGAGCATAATATTCAGGTATTGGAGAATCTGGTGCAGATATTGGTAAATCAGAGGAAAGAGGTCTGTGTTTTTCAAAAGATTCTAGAGAAGCCACTGGATTAAAAAGATCCACTTAATTTCTTCTGGTCTGTTAATGCAGATTCAGCGGAGATAGAACTACAATCCTTTAAAGGTATTGTTTCAAAGGCTGTGAAATATAGTGGCAATGGTGAGCCTGGTGAGAGCAATCTAAACTCATTCTGTGAGGTGTCTGATGCTGGTGTGAATGTCCTGAAACAATTTTCTACAGTAAACAGCTCTTCAAAGTAAGGTTCTGGGGATAAAATCAATGATTTCTTGTCAACTCTCCTATCCTCTCTCAGTCCCACACAGTCACACATACAGCACAATAATATTATGTCAGGGGAAGGTCTTTAAATTCTAATCAAAGAACAATAATACCTTCTGTTGTGTTCTTATTAAAGAACTTCAAAAGTTGTTCTTGAACCATTTTGTACGAAAAATGACGGAAACTTGCTTCAGCTTGTGGTTCTGATTGGCCAATCGCTGTTATTTAGTTAGTGAATTATCGTAAGTAGAGAATTTTAACATTTAATTTCCACAATAAATTTTACATAATACACAACATTATAAATCTAAAGGGGATGGGTGGGGGGATGCTGGTTTCATAGGGGAGATTTTTTTATAATTAGTTTTTTTCCACCGGGGGGATACCATCCCCCTTTCAATTCGAGCTCTGGTTCTATATACAGGCATAGCACAGGTGAATCAGGTGAAAGAAGAGTGTGTTAATTTATCAATGTAAATGTTTCAGGAGATGAAATTCTGGTTTTAGGCAATACTTCTGATACTGGTTTGTTTTCATTTTCTGAGGCCTGACTCAAATGAATTAGATCTGCTTTCAAAACGAAGTGTTCGCTATCAAAAAAAGTCAGAACTGAAATACATAGGATACCAAGATCTATTTGATTCAGGTGATAAAGATCAGTAGAAAATCACAGAACCAGGTGAAATAGGTTTTTCTGTGTCATCAGTCACTTCAAAATAACATGCTCCTAGTTAATTTTCTATATTCAATTCAATTCAAGTTTATTTGTATAGCGCTTTTTACAATACAAATTGTATATCCTGTAAGAGGGACCATTTTTTTTTACCACGTGCCTGTAATGTTTTGTGTTCTTCCACATGTATTGTTAATTCAGGTGTGTAATTTTCAAAAGTTGGCAAAGGTGTAGCTAGCCTAAAATCAGGCAATGGCGAGTCAACAGAGAGAAGAGTGCAGTCATTCACTGAAGTTACAGATTCAGGTGAAGATACTCTTAATTCAGTCATTAATATGCATGAGTCTGGTGAAGAGGGCCTACAGCATACCCAAATGTTACTGGTTAGTCTAAAGGCAAATAATCCACTGACTCTAGTGATGATCTATATTCAGATTAAGTAATTCCAAGGTTATCAAAATATTCAAACTCTACATCTGGTGACAAAGATCTTAGCTCAACTTGGGATGTTAAAGATACAGGTGTAAGAGGTCTACACTTTTTTTTTTGTGCATTCAGAATCTGTTGGTTTAGTTAGAGTAATTGGTATGGCTACTTCAGCCCTTGCTTCTAAAGAACCAGAATCAGTTTTTGGAAGTGGTAATATAATGTATGTGACTGTTCAGCAACTGAATCAATTGACATTTGATTAAACGAAAAAGGGGTAATCTTTTCTGTAATGCATGTTCCAGTTACAAGTGCAACAGACATTCTAGGTTGTTGAAGAGGACTGGAAATTATTTGAGTTATTCTTTGTATTTCTTCAGTGGGCAATTCTGTGATTCCAAACGGATAAACATCAGTATCTTTGGAAACATCTGAAGATTCTTGTAAACAGACAGGAATCATGTTACAATTCCCTTCATCCATAGAAGAAATCTCATTTTCGGGGAACCGAAGTCTCTACAATTACACTCGTTTACATAGCTCAGGTGAGACATAACTTTCAACAAAAAGGGTTCTATAGAATCTGTCAGAAACTTACTCAACAGAGATGTATATAATTCTCCCTCTCACTTGGTTTCTTTGGAAGTGCAACCTCATATTTATTCATTGAGGCAGATGCATTTTCTGTATTTTCATTTGATGTAAAGAAATTCATTGCACTGGAGACAGGTGAGGGAATATAATCTTCAGAATCTTCAGAGTCCAACCATATCAAAAGAACTATGTGCTGAGACCCCGACCACCCTGACAAATAGAGAATCAAATTTAAATAACTTATTACTCTGTATTGTTAATACATTTTTAATGGTTTAGGTCAGAAATAGAATTAATTTACTCTGATTCCATCTCTTTGTCTTTCAGCAACCTCTCTTCCTTGGAATCATCTAAGAAAGATACATTGCAGGAGAGATCCTCGACAGATCCCACCAGAGGTCCAAGTTCTAATCGTTTTTGTGTGACTTCTGCTCGCCAACCTGGCCTGGGGCTGTCCATGTCATCCTGCAGGGCTGAAAACCCTGCAAGGCCAACATAGTTTCTGTTGAGATGTTGTAAAATCATAAACATTCAGTATGTCATCATCTTCTGGAAAAGTGATGAATAATAATAATAATGTGACTTTTTATACTGGAAAACAAACAAACAACACCGACCTAATAAGTTTCAAGTTATTATCATCCATACCTTCACAATGATCCAATGACACAGTTTGCTCAATTTCTGCATAGGTGTGTGATGACTGGTCTTGACTGGACTGGATGATTTTTGATTCGATGAGATGAACAATGTCCATACGATTTATTTTTGTAAGTGTCCTCATCAAAGTGTTCTCTGCTGATAAGTGGAGAGATTATGTTAAATATATTTTTGACTACTAGAATGCAACAGACAACCAGACAATGTGAGTGATCATCCTTTCTTTGACAGAACCTGCAGCCACAATGCCATAATATCATAATTTGTTTCCTTTTACTATGTACATAACACTGGGCGTCACATCACTGCCCCAAGTCAAAAGAGCCCAGTGTCTCTATGACTTTGTGGTGGTAAAATATCAAGATTGACTGGGTGCCATTGCGTGTATTACGGATAGAAAAACTCTGATCGGCCGCATACTCTAATCTTCCATGTACTATGATGGCATGACAGGTCGGCAATCCTGAAAGGTTCTCGGCAGATATACCCAGTGAAATATATGCAGGATAATGTCACGCTACAATTTTTTCCCGACTTTAGTCCAGCCACAACTACCAAGAGAAAGAGCTTTAATTCAGTCTTGAAGATGATGACAGCTCTCTGTCTCCAGCCCTTCCTCAACTATCCGGCGGTAATTAAACTATGGCACAAAGGCAGAGATGTATAAAGTACTAGAGACCCATACTTGAGTAAAAGTACAAGTGCTCTATCAAAAAGTGACTTGAGTAGAAGTTGAATTGCTCTTTAAGCACCACACTTAAGTAGAAGTACTAAAGTATTCAACATTTTTTGTACTTAAGTATTGCAAGTAGTCTATTTTAAAATTTAAAATAGACTACTTGCAAGTACTGAAAGTACTGAAAGTAAAAGTAGAAGTATTGTGTTATGTAGCTATTAAAGAAAGTAGTCAAAAGTTTGAACATATTGTTTTTACTATTTCAAATGATTAACCTAAAGGACAATCACAATTCCTTTGACTGTAACTTCTTGTAAACAAAAAACGGTTACTAGGGTTAGTTAGCCCAATTTGCAAAATGATGTCATTAATAACTTACCCTCATGTTGTTTCAAACCCATAAGACATCAGAGGGTCATTTAGAATTTTTTGAAGCATCGAAAATACATTTTGGTCTAAAAATAGCAAAAACTACGACTTTATTCAGCATTGTCTTCTCTTCCGTGTCTGTTGTAAGACAGTTAAAAACAAAGCAGTTTGTGATATCTGGTTCGCGAACGAATCATTCGATGTAACCGGGTCTTTTTTTAAACAGTCCACCAAATTGAATTGAATCGTTTTAAACAGTTCGTGTCTCCAATACGCATTAATCCACAGATGAATTAAGCTGTTAACTTGTTTAATGTGTCTGACACTCCCTCTGAGTTAAAACAAACCAATATCCCGGAGTAATTCATTGACTCAAACAGTACACTGACTGAACTGCTGTGAAGAGAGAACTGAAGATGAACACCGAGCCGAGCCAGATAATGACTCGTTCACGAGTCAAGAAACGTTTCTGTCAGACGCGTCTGATTCGTGAACCGTTAGCTGATGATACTGCGCATGTGTGATTTAGCGTGAAGCAAACCGACACATGGAGCATCTGAACCGAACTGATTCTTTTGGTGATTGATTCTGAACTGATTCTGTGTTAATGTTATGAGCCCAGGTGCAGTCAACGCCAATGAAGCCATTGCATCGAGCGCAAAAGAATCGGTGAACTGTTTTCTTCAACTGGTTTATTGAATCGAACTGTCAGAAAGAACTAATGTTACTGGTCATCCGAGAACCGATGCAACCGGTTCTTGACTCGTGAATGAGTCATTATCTGGCTCGGCTCGGCTCGGTGTTCATTTCTCTCTTCACAGCAGTTCAGTCAGCACGCGTAGTCTTCTTAATCGCTTGATTCGCTCAATGATGTGCCAGCTTCATCAAATCTGCCATCTACAGTTCTGGCAGTGGTTTGTAATGGAATGATTCGTAACATTATTATAAATGTAACGAGTAACGATGCAGCACATAAAAAAAATATCGGAGTAAAAGTATTAAACTCAGCGAAAATATGTACCGAAGTAAAAGTGGAAGTAGGAGAAAAAAATAATACTCCAGTAAAGTACAGATACCGCCTTTTAGTACTTAAGTACAATAGTGAAGTAGTTCTACTTCGTTACTATACATCTCTGCACAAAGGTTAGCGGGAGGGCAGCGGCTTCCATCTCCATCCTTTCAGCTCAACGAGGGAAAATCAGTGATGAGTTCTGTGGTGACACTAACTGCCATGAAGAGGACAATAACAAGATGGCCATGGGCCCTTGTTAATCTCTTCTTGGAATCTTGCCCTTGTCCTGTATGCTCGTCTTTTGGTTGGTAAATAATATTAAAATATATAATGGAGAGCAGGTTCGATCATTACTTTTTTGGCTCAGTGGACACAGTCTTGCATTGAAGTGGATTGGTCACGCATCAACATGTGTTTCCTTTGTTTATGCAGACCTACACTCAGTAATGTGCGGTCTGCTTTTGTACATAGTTGTTTGTTGTTCCCTTTTCTTGTTATTTTTTATGCCCTTCAATAGACATCAATATTTGTATTTATTTAACTTTTCTTTTAAAAGGATTATGCGTCTAGGTGGATTGGTATCTAGGATACATGATAACATTTACATGTCACTGGCAGCATGGCATGACATTGTGAGCACACAATGCATGTGCTAAATATATTATCACTGAATGTGAATGGCCTAAATTCTCCTATTAAGTGTACCCGTATATTAGAATATTTGCACCGTAAATCGATTTCCTTTGCCCTGATATAAGTCCCCTTTAAAACAATGCGATGTGACACGTTTTCCGAGAAAGTTATTCATAGCTTAATCAGAGAGGACCAAACCAGTTTTATTAAGGGGCATCACACATCTGATAATATGCGTTGACTGTTTCATGTACCCTATTTTGCAGACTTTCTTCCTAGCTCTTGAGCATTTTTTTCACTTGACACAGAAAAATCCTTTGACAGGCTAGAGTGGAACTATATGTGGGCAGTTCTGCAATGTTTTGGTTTCAGTAAACATTAAATATCTATGATTAATAAGACACTTTACCACTCACCTGAGGCATCAGTCTTAAATGGTAATATTATCCCCTCGCCCCATTCCCTTTACAGCGTGGAAGTGGGCCGGGATGTCCACTTTTCCCTTTATAGTTTTGTTTATCTCTTGAACCATTAGCACAAGCTATTAGGAAATCTGAAGTTCCACCGAGTGGGTTGTTAAGATTCATGACCATAATCATATTGTTTAGTTGAACGCTGATCACATTATTTTATATTTAGATCATTTTGATATGTTAATAACCAATATAATTAAGGAATTTGACCATTTTAGTAGTCTATCAGGGTACAAGATAAATTGGACCTTTTCTGCTTTAATGGCAATTAACAATGTTTTTGCTCTCTCTCTTTCAAATGGTAAATTATCGATAATGTGTCAGTTGCTCCCCCCTCCCTGTTTGTTTATAGGACTTTTCTATTTCTTTCCCGGGACATTCCTTCGAAAATCTAATTTAACCACTGTGTCCTCAGCCGTCTAAAAGACTCATATGTTTTGGTCAGGGTTGGTAAACCGTGTTCTGGGGTTTGGCAATATGTGGGTGGAGTTGTGTGTGTTTTGCGTCAGCACTGATTGTTTCGTGTGGGCGTCTCCTCTAATTCTTCATGATCATCAGCTGCTACTCATTACCCTTCCCTATATATTGCCCTGTCTGGCGTCCTGGACTTCACCCTTACCGTCAAGATTCCCAGTACCACCTGTCTTCCTGTTCGTTGTTTGTGTTATTATTCATTAAATGTTCTAAACTCGCACTTGCTTCATCAACTTCTTGAACAATCATTACAGAATGCTCTGACCAAACGTGGAAGCAGCAAGCACCACTTCTCTCACCAACTTCATCCATCACAGTGTCACCCATATGGATCAGCAGCAGGAGAGTATAGTCAACACCAGAGACGTGGTCCAAGTGCTGGTGACACAGGTGTCTGAGCTTACCCAGCAGATCCACCAGCTGACCTCTCATGCTATACCACCCACACCGCCCATTCCCCGGGACCTCCCCGAAGCCCACTTTTTCTGCAGAACATTCCTAACCAAGCGTTCCATGCACTTTTCCCTACAGCCTCGCACTTTCGAGACGGAGGAGTCCAAGGTAGCATTTGCCCTCACTTTACTCTCCGGCAGGACTGCTTTGTGGGGAATGGCGGTGTGGGAGAACCACCATCCATCCTGCGCCTCGTTCCACTCCCTCTCTGAGGAGATGAGGAGAGTGTTCGACAGTACCGCGGCTGGCAAGGAAGCAGCCCATCAGCTCGTGGATCTCAGGCAGGAAGATTTATCCGTGACGGACTATTCCATCAAGTTCCACACCCTGGAGGCCGCGTGCGAGTGGAACGAGGAGGCGCAGTGGGATAGATTCCTGCAAGGGTTGGCCGACCGTGTTCATAAGGAGATCTACCTCCTCAAGTTGCCAACCAGTCTCAACGGGCTCATTGACTTGGCGCCCCACATGGACGCTCGGATTAACCACCTGGGGGCGCAGACCAGTCACACACGTATTCTCAACATTCTGGAGAGTGGCAACTCGAGTTGAGAAAACATGTTTAGTCCCGTCATCGATCACGAACCCATGCAGGTGGGTAGAGCTCGACTGTCTCAGGAGGAGAGAGAGAGGCGGAGGTCCCGAGCACTATGTCTATACTGCGGTAACTCGGGACATTTCCTACGCATGTGTCCGGTAAAAGAGCCAGCCTGGTAGTAAGTTTGAGGCTACTATCGGGTGGGATCTCACCAACATCTCCTCAACAACATCGTCAACTCTCCTTCCAGTGAAACTGCAGTGGGGCAACAACACTCACACCTGTCACGACCCTTCTGGATTCTGGAGCAGAAGGTAATTTCATTGACACTGTCCTTGCACGTCACCTGAAACTTCCTGTCCTTCCCTTGTCCCGTCAGATCCACGTCAGCACACTCAATGGCCAGGAACTGCCGCACGTCACCTACACCGCTGAACCCATAACTCTCCTCACATCTGGCAACCACACCGAAACCCTATCCCTGCTCCTCATGGAATCCCCTGTAGCACCCATTGTATTAGGTCATCCACAATCCACCTTGTGGAGTGAAATTTGTTATGAGTCTTGTCTGGTTTCTGCTTGTCCTGCTGTGTCTGTTTCTGTCTTACAGGAGTAGACCACGCTTTTGTCAAACGTGCCCTGGGCCTGAAGGAAGTGTTCAGTAAGTCCCATGCTGCTTCTCTTCCTCCGCATCGTCCCTATGACTGTGCCATAGATTTAGTTCCACCTAAGGGCAAACTTTACTCTCATTCTATTCCGGAGAGGGAGGCCATGGAGAATCATATTTTTGATTCTTTGGCATCGAGGTTCATCCGCCCTTCCTCTACTCCAGCGGGGGCGGGATTTTTTTTTTTTGTTGGTAAGAAGGATGGTTCCCTGCGACCTTGTATTGATTACCGAGAGCTGAACAACATCACGGTAAAGAATACCTATTCTTTGCCGTTGATGTCTTCATTGTTCGAGAGGTTACAGGGAGCATCCGTCTTCACAAAATTGGATTTACGTAATGCTTATCATTTGGTCCTCTTCAGGAAGGGGGATGAATGGAAAGCCACCTTTAACACCCCTAGAGGGCAATTTGAATATTTGGTGATGCCTTTCGAGCTCTCCAACTCACCAGGGGTTTTCCAAGTATTTTCCTGTATTTTCCAACCTCAAGAGCTGCTTCGTTTCGGCTCCAATCTTAGTAGCCCCTGATCCCACACGACAGTTCGTGGTGGAGGTCGATGCAACAGAGGTGTGAATAGGTGCAGTTCTTTCCCAATGTTCTGCCTCAGACAACATGATACATCCATGCATGTTCTTTTTTTCTTATCGGTTATCTCCTGCAGAATGTAATTATGACATTGGTAACAGAGAGTTGTTGGCCGTCAAATTAGCATTAGAGGAGTGGCGTCATTGGTTGGAGGGGACGGGGGTACCCTTCATCGTTTGGACCGATCATAAGAACCTAGAATACATTAGAACTGCCAAAAGACTAAATTCCAGGCAGGCTCGGTTGGCACTTTTTTTTCGGTCTTTTTGATCGTACCACCCGGGTTCCAAATATGTCAAACCCGATTCTTTGTCACGTCTTTTTGATCCTTATGAATGCCCGGTGACTCCTGAGTGCATTTTACCTGAGAGTATAGTCGTCTCATCACTCGTATGGGAGGTCGAATCGAAGGTCAAGACGGCCTTAGAAGGGGTAAGGCCTCCGCCCGGGTGCCCACTGAATCAGTTGTTTGTGCCGGAGGAGTTATGGTCCGATGTTATTTAGTGGGGTCACTGCTCTAATGTAGCTTGTCATCCAGGGATAAGCCGCACCAAGTGCTTAGTAAAGCAATGAATCTGGTGGCCACTGATGGCTCTCGACGTTCATGGTTTTGTTTTGGCATGCTCAGTTTTCGCCAGTGGTAAGTCGTCTAACCGACCTCCCGATGGGCTTCTTCACCCGCTGTCTGTCCCTTTGAGACCCTGGTTCCACATCACACTAGATTTTGTTACCGACCTCCCGCCCTCTAATGGCATGATGGTTGTTTTGACCGTAGTGGACCGATTCTCGAAGGTGGCACATTTTATTCCCTTGCCCAAATTACCTTTAGCCAAGGTTACAGCGGTCACTGTTAACGATCACGTCTTCCGGTTACATGGCCTCCTGGTAGACGTGGTTTCTGACAGGGGATCCCAATTTGTATCCAAATTTTGGAAAGAGTTTTGTAAGTTGTTAGGAATGACGGTTAGTCTGTCTTCGGGTTATCACCCTCAGAGCAATGGTCAGTCTGAGCGAGCCAACCAAGATTTAGAGTTAACGTTGCAATGTTTAGTCTCCAAGAATTTTTTTTCCTGGAGCCAACAACTCTCTATGGTTGAGTAAACTCATAACTCGCTACCAGTGTCAGCTATGGGCCTCTCTCCATTTCAGTGTAGCATAGGTTACCAGCCACCTTTTCCTAGTCTGGAATCTGAAGTCGCGACCCCCTCCGCTCATAGGTTTGTCCAGCGGTGCCACCGCACCTGGACCAGAGCCCGCAAGACTCTGCTCCAGGTGAGGGCGCGCACTAAGGCCAAGGCCAGTTGCCACAGGTCGGAGCCTTCTGTTTACATCGTGGGTCAAAAAGTGTGGCTTTTTACTAACAACATTCCGCTCCGTTCCATTTGTAATAAGTTAGCTCCCAAATTTATTGGCCCATTTCCTGTCACCAAGATCATTAGGCCGATAACAGTCCGCCTCAAACTACCTCCGGCGTACAGGAGGATTCATCCCGCCTTCCACATATCCAAAATCAAACCCGTGTTTTATTCACGCATTAACCCATCTACCCCAGTTCCCCCACCGCCGTGACTCATAGATGTGTTCTCATAGACTCATAGTTGGGTACCTGCTTTTCACTCAAGGCTGTGTATAAGCTAATAGGGCAGACTGCATCACAAATGGATGGGACTTTCCCGAGTATGATGTCATAGTAGTGGCAAATCTGGAACTGCTCATGTTTATGATTTATTGGGATTATAAAACAATTAATGGGTGGATTTTTACCATTATAGGCTGGTTGTTTTCACACACTGTGGTCACACAACTGTGCTCAAACACTTTATTTTTGGATTCTATGGCACCTTTAATAATGTTTGCTATCTGGTGAAAAGAGCAATGCAAATTTAGATACAAACTAAATGAAAACCCATGATCAGTAGTCTTACCTGTAGTACTTTTGCCCTCCTTTCCTTTCCATAGCCTTATGAGGGCATGGCTTTGGACTTGAAGAGAATTTGGATTCTCATTTCTTAAATGATTGATCTGTACCTCACTGAATTCAAGCTCTCGAGCCAATTCTAAATGAACAAAAACACATCGGAACTAAATCATGCATTTAATTCAGATCAACAACGCAAAAGTGTCCTTATGACCGTATATATGTGAAACAAAGTTTACAAAAATAAAAAGTAGTGATGATATTTATTACAAACAAATAAAACCATAACATACAACTATCCCAACCTCTTAAACATTTCTATCATTTTAACCACAATGTCTTTTGCAGTGCTGCTGGGTCACTCTTAAACTGTATAATTAATGAGTATAGAGCAGTGGTTCCCAAACATTTTGAAACCAAGGCACCTGTTTAAAGCTTGTATTTATACTTTTACATATAATTATGTATACTTCCTGTATTACTCTGTTAACATCTAAGCTCTCTGCTCACAAGTCACTGTAAATTAATTAACGTAATGACAAAAAAACGTAATGTAAGTTGCTTATTTGATACTTTAAAAAGCTTTTTACCTGACCAGCTGAAACCAAGGTGGTCTGCTATTATAGACAGGCATTCCTCTTTCCTGTCAGCCTCATCCTGTCGATCTACTTAAAATTCCAGCAAAGCAGCAAGAGCCACATTAGCACACAATTTTTACAATTTATCATTTCAAGGTATATATAAGGTCACTGGCTTTCTCATATAGAAAATACATAAATGAAAATTTTACTATACTTTTTAAGCCAACATTTCTGAGCAAATACACAACAGAATCATGGATATATACTGAAAATAACTCTACTATGATATGCAGACTTTAGAAAAAAATATCAACATCTCACAAATTATGTTTTAAATTTAACCAATTCTGTTATAATTTTATATGTAAAAACACTAGATAAATCACCCCACTGCATTTGGTTTTATATTAATGTTGAGACTGAAGTAAGATAAAAGGAAAAGAGTAAGTCACAAACATAGTCCAAACATCAAAGCACCAACATGAAGAGTTGAAGTTAGTTACAAGACAGAGAAGCAACACTTTAATCACTGAGGTGCTGAGGCAGAAGAGAAAGAGATAATGGGCCCCAAGAGATAGGGGATACCTTGACTTTGGATTCTATCAGCAGGGATTCGTTCCATCTGTGTCTCAACAGGGTTGTCCCATCTGGGCCTAATAACCAAGAAATCCTCAGGGAAAGGCGTTTGGAAGTAAGTAAAAGGTTCACTCTCCAATATTGAGGCATTGATGCTGCTGCTTTCATTGTCAGATAAGGCAACAGCCTCCTGTTTGTCTTTCTCTGCCTGAGCTAATCTATCCACTACCTTATGATCTGCCTTTTGACTAACATCTTTAAAAAATAGAATGGACGGTTTGTTTGTGTCAGTTTGTTGGACCTTTTTTTGTTTTGTTGGTGTGGAAGTTTGAACCGGTTGAGCAGGCTTTCCCCTAATTGGTAATATTGAAGGAAGTTTCTTAGTTGTGCTTGATAGGTCAGTGCTTGTTGGATGATTCTGGTCCTTTTTGGCTGTTTTTTTGGTGGAATTACTTTCACAGAAGCTCTTGGCTTTAGGAGACTTTGTTAAATTGGAGGCTATGGATGGACCTGTGTCTTTCTCAGATTTTCTCCTTGATCGAGGTTTCATGGGCAACTTTGACTTCTTGTCCTTGGCAAGTTCTACACATTCAGACCTTAGGGATCTGGCCTTAACAGGAATTCGGGGTTTTGGTTTCTCTTCCTCTTTGGAGGTGGACATATCTTTTCTACGCATAGATGACAGAGATGCTGCATTGTAACGGTTAAAGACAAGTTTACTGTGGGATTCAGTTTTTTCAGGGGATTGGGTTTGTTCTATTACTGAGTGTTGATCATCTGGGGAGGAATCTGAGTACTCTTGGTCTTGTTGGGAACAAACTGATATAGTAACTTTAGACACTGCTGTCTGGACATTGGCTATGTCAATGTCAGAGGAACCAGGACCTGATACAAAATGTTTCTCACTCATAACTTTGTCCGATTTAATCTCTAACATTGTTTCATCCTTCTCTGGGGTTTTGGTTAAAGCAGAAATTTTGGTGGGGGTTTTAGAATCTGAAAAATCTGACTTTGTAGCTGTAGCCAGGTTATCACTAGCAGTAGCATGCACAGATAAATCTGCAGCCTCTTTAAGGAGGTCTTCATCCTCCTCTGCTTTTATTTGCAAAGAGGGGTCACAACCAATCTCATTCTCAGCATCACCGGATGTTCTAACAGCTTCATTACCTCCTTCTTCAGCTATGACTTCTATAATGGGTTGATCTATTTGGTAAAATGCAAAACCTTTCTCCTCATAACTCCTTTTTGTCATGTCTATCGCACCACTTCTTGTCATCTCAAAAAGTTTTCCTTCTTGAAAAAGAAAAGGATTTTGTTCACTTGTTGGTGTACCCTCCTCAGTGGGTGTCAGTGCTGGTGTTGTGTCTGGAGTAGCCCCTTGGGAATGCTGATCTACACCCAGACCCAAGATCTTTTGCTCTTCTTCTTTGAATCGTGCTGCAAATGCATCATCTTCTTCTTGCATTGAATTCCAGGTCTCTGTCTCTGCTTTTGCTGTCACTCCTCTAGATTCAGTCTTAGGAAGTTCGTCCTCAGCATCATCTTCCTCTGTGTCATCATAAATACATATTTCTGGTTTAAACGTTTCATTTGTTTGCCCAATAATAATTAGAATAGAATCTGTATCAAAGCTGCCACTACAAATATCAAAATAAGATGTCCCTGCATGCCTCATGCATTCCCCTTTAATCTCATCCGTTACATTAGACTCTTCCTGACTATATGATTTGCAGTCAACATTTTGGCAATTAGCTGCCTCTTTCTGTTGTTCATGACTATACATTTCTTGAATTCCTTTTGATCTTTTTAAGTTTTGCTCTTTTTGCTCATCAGTTATATTTGCAACCAGATGTTTGCTGTTAGATGCAGTTTTGTTCAGCTGTACTAGCTCTGAATCAACATAACGTTTGTTTTTTAATTTCTCACTATGAGATTCTTGAAGTTGTGGTTTTATGGTGTGCTTTTCTGAGACAGACTGAGGTATCCTCACTGCTGATTCAGCTGAAGATGTTGCACTGTGGGCGATGATTAGTTGAATCTTCTCAGGTGTTTGGGGGCTCTTATGAATACCTGCTGGAAAAGGAGAGGGAGGTTGTACTGATCAGTTCAACAGACCGTGCTATGTCTGAGGCTTATTTGAGTTCACTAAACCCGACATCATTCACAGAGGATGTTTCATGTTTGGATGCAAGCCCAAATAGTTTGAAGCTGTGATTTCCTGCATCATATGCTAACAAGGTCTGAGAGAATTCACTTTTTTTTCACTCTTTTTTCACTCATCTTTTCTATTGTCCTTTTTGTCTTTTGCATCTTGTTCCATTTCATCAAATGTTTTTATTTTGGCAGCCATTTTAAACATCTCTTCCTCTGGAGAAATTTTCCTTTGTGTCAGGCCACACTTCAACTCATCATCTTCTACTGTCTCCTCTGGAATTACTGATGGTTTAAAGGGAACTATCAGGATCATGGGGTCTGGGGTTTTGGGATTGACCTCATAACTTACCTCTACAGAACTTGGTGTGTCAGGTGAGAAAGGACTCTTAACCGAACTTGTCATCAGGGACGTCTGCTCACAACTGTCATCGTCACAACTGTCTGGTGGGATTTCAGGGGGGTTGGAGGTTGTCAGAGGCCCTGTGATCACACTGGGTTGTTCTACTGTAGGTGGAAAAGCCAGGCTGGTTTTAATCTCTATGGGGCTCTTTCTAAAGAGTCACGACATGGGGATTCTTTTGTGGGACTAGGCTCAATAGAGTCTGGGGTTTTATGGGAAGAGTTGTCCTCCATCAAGGGACTACCCTCTAAAGAGTCATTGTGGCTAATAGTAAAAGAGTCATCAGCTACTGGACTAAGGTTCTCTGAATCTTGGTGTCTAAGAGGTAGTACTAAACCACCATGGTCCTGTGTAGCTACTCTTGAGGTCAGAGAGTCAGCAGAGGTTGGTATTGGTTGACCATCAAATGATTTCTCATCACTCAAAAAACACTCTAGTGTTTCAGATGTTTTATTTGTCAGCTTTCGAGATTTAGATGGCTTGGATGATACAGAAACAATGTCCTTATCAACAAAAGTTTTTTCACCTTCAAAGTTCACCCCATATTTCCATGAAAAATAGACATAGACTCACTTTTTATTGGTTCATCCACTGCCTTGCTCGACAATGGATGATGAACTGTAACATCAGATGCCTGATCATTAGTTGTCTTCATCTCAGTAGAAAAAGAAACAGATACTTTACTTGTCTTGGCTTTAGGGGTGACTGCTACTGGTTTTGAGGTCTTTACAAGTAAAGGCTGAGTTGTTTTTTTCGGTGATAATGAGAGGCTACCAGGGCTTGTTTCTGGAGTTGCACCCATGTCCTCCTGTTTGCATTTTTCCTCAGAACTTAATGGACCTTCCAAGTCAGTTAGGCTGGCATTGGGGGAGTCAACCAATGCTTCATGGCTAACTCTGTCAAATCTGTCATCAAATGCACTGTTCTCTGTTTCATTTTCAGGCAGTAGATCTCTGCACTGTTCTGACAAATTTTGAGAAATTATTGTTGTCATGTTTGAGTGATTAAAAGGACCTGCTGACACTATTCCAGAAACCAAAGCCTCACCACTCTTTTCCTGTGGCTGCTGATGACTCTTTTGACTCATATCTTCTTCAGTGTCTTCTGAGTATTTTATGTGAGGACTAATTTTGACTTCTTTTTCTTCATGGTGATCTTCAGACTTTAAAACATCAAGAGACACTTCTTCGTGTGAGGGTGCTTGGGGAAGACTTTGTGACTTTGTGAGGAAATGCTCTTGTTAGTTCTCTCACAGACAAGGTTTCTTTTAGTCTCCCAAGCTCCGAGCTTGGTGACCTAGTAGGAGACTGTTTCTGGGGGGAGGAAGTCTGTTTTTTCATGCCTGATGTTTTCTGATCTTTTACAACTGAAGAAGACTTCCCGGCACTTTTACTTGCAATGCTTTCTTTTGTTCTAAATGACTGGCTTTCATCTGTGTGCCCTTGAGGCCCTTTTCTTCTAATGGGCTTTTTTACTTCTGTTGTATGGGCCTTAGTGTCTTTTCCCATTGTAGGGACTATTTTCCGACCACCTCGGCGCAGAACAACCTCAGTGAACCTTTGCTGTAATGGAGGCTCTTGGGATGTAGGCCTAGATATTTCAGGTGCATCCAATAAGCATTCCTTAACTTCAGCACTTGGAACAGTCTCTATGCCAGGCCTGTCCCTAGAACCCTTTGTTCTCTGTGATCCTCTGTTGACTCGAACTTCTTTGAGAAGTGATTCCTGAGATTCAAAGGCAGCCATAATTTTTGCCTCTTCAATTTCACTTTCTGTAAGGAGAACCCACTCCTCATTCTTCCTGTATGGACGATCTTCCGTGTCATATGTTCCACTTCTCAGAATTTCACTAACTTTCTCCAAATCCTCTTTGACTTTTTCCATTATCTCAAAAGGCTCTACTGACACCTCCTCCACCCTCTTATCTAAATAATCCCCTTGCATGAGACCTGTTTTCACTGAGGAATCAGTGGTCAGAATAGCAGTCATTTCGATAAGATCTTGTTTCATGTCCGACACTTCAGAGAGTAAATCTGGACTTGCAAGAGCAGGAGAGTCTCGGATCAATTGTGTTTTCAGGAATGATGTTTCAGTTTTTTCAGTGTCTTCATCATCTTCAATTTGGATGACATTTAAGGAGCAAATTAAGCAAAAAATAAAGGGACAGAGATTGGAAAAGGAGATAAGGGATAAATTCAGAGTTTTAATGGCCAGAAGGCATCAAGATGACAAAAAGCAAAGAGGACTCTGGGATAATTAGTGGAGAGTCTAATGGACTTGTGGGACAATAACAACTGCAAAGCAAATTCTAATCAATTTGTAAAGACAACAGAAGAATAAGCAGGAAATTTACTTGTTCACATTTAGTTCAACAAGCCAACCCAAAAACTGAGACATGTACTGAAAAACAGTGGCACACAGTAAACATTGATCATGTATAACTCATGTCTACAGAAGAAAGAGAGAGAGAAAGAGAGAATTCAAGACAGAACTTAATACAACTAAACTCATTAAAACATTTTTTTTTAAATAATAATAATAATAATTTCACTTTTAGTTATGATTAAAAAACATTCTGCTTATGCACACACAAACACATGCACACAAGACAGCATTCAAAATACTGTTATAAAAGCTGTCATTTCGTAAACTAACAAGTTACTGTGTACTAAGTTTCATGTAGTAATAGATGATTTTACTTACATCTGAACAATAACCTAATGTATGTATTATACTTATAGGTCAAATTATATGTTGTGGTGATTTGATACTCTCTATAGCAATAGTAAGCAAACTATACAATGTTAACATCCAACAGATAAAGACACATATCTACAATAAATAAATTAGGACTAGATAAACACATTTATATCTTTATATATTTATCTGTTATGTACATTCCTACAGTACATTGAGGGAATACTCTTGCTAGGCTGGCTTATATATATATATATATATATATATATATATATATATATATATATATATATATATATATATATATATGCACTAAAAAAGCTACTAAGGAGGGTGACTCATACAGATTTGGATAAAAATCATAATTTGCTTTGCAGGTTGTTATTGAGTAATGAAGGGAAAAGCTCTCTAAAACTGTTGAAAGCATAAACATCACCACAGGATGAATGAAATTCATATTGTGCACAAATTGATTACTCAAAAATATCTCCCTCTATAATGGTTCATGAATTGATCAGAATAAAATAATATGGAAAAAAAGCAATACTCATTTAAATCTCCTAAAACAGACTCACTGAAACACCTAAAGAAATGGTTTTAAATTCTGGTTCTGGGGAACCACAGCTCTGCACATTTTTTACTTATTCAACACACTAGATTCAGATCATGAGCTTGTTATGAGAGAAGATCATAACAAGATCAATAAGTCCGCAGAACCAGGATTTAAAACATTGGTTCACCAAAAATAGAAAAAGATTCCACACAAGTCCAGTTCAACAATTAATGTGCTAATCAATGAATACATTATTAAATGAATAATACTGTATTATTCAAATTATAAGTCGCACATAAGTCGCATCATTCCAAAAATATGTCATGACGAGGAAAAAAACATATGTAAATCGCACTGGACTATAAGTCACATTTATTTAGAACCAAGAACCAAGAGAAAACATTACCATCTACAGCCACGAGAGGGCGCTCTATGTTTCCAAGGGTAGACTACAGGAGCACTGAGCAGCATAGAGCGCCCTCTCGTGGCTGTAGACGATAATCTTTTCTCTTGGTTCATTTCTCTTGGTTCATGTCAAATTAATTTGGATAAATAAGTTGCACCTGACTATATGTCGCAGGACCAGCCAAACTATGAAAAAAAGTATGACTTATAGTCCAGAAAATATGGTAAGTGTTCCTGTGGCTCAACTTGTAGAGCAGTGCATTAGCAGCATAAGGTTGTGGGTTTGATTCCCAGGGAACACGTTAGGTAAAAAAAAAAAAAAAATCCTGAATGATCTGTTAAGTCGCTTTGGATAAAAGCGTCTGCTAAATGCATAAATTATTATTAATTAATGTCTTGTGAAGTGAATATCTGCATAGGAAGTGTAGGAAGTGTTATTATGGATTATGGACTCATATTTTGACCAGAAGCAATTCTTACAGGCATGCAACTTTTTACTTTACAAGACATTATTGATGAACTTGAGTTGTGTGGATTACATTTGGATTATTTTGCAAAGAATCCATTGATGAGCAAGTGATATAATGATAAATTGGATGACGTAGCATGAGGATGAGAACATTTTTAGGAAATGTTCATTGCTGGGTGAACCATTCATTTAAAACCACTGGTCTAAAGAGAGTAAAATGTTGAGCTACAAGAGTCACTCAATGGGTGGTTTTGTGTATATTATTTATTTATATATATAATGCAATGCAATTAATTAACACCTAAACAAAGATGTTTGATAGAATGTTTAAAAGTACACTATGCAACTTTCAGTACTCTAGCGGTTAATAAAAAGTAAAATAATTCGTCTTGTGAAAGAACATTGTATCCAGAACTACTTTGAGTACTGGGCTACTCTACAGTGGTTGGCATTCTGCTCGGTTTAAAATAGTCTCCAATATAAACACATATTATAGGCATACCGAAGTCATTCAGACAAAGACAAAAACATTCACTCATATTAAGTTTACATTTTTAACAAAAAAATTTACATAGTGTACATTTGAAGTCTTATGCTGTTTAAAATGCCATTTTAATTTTTAAAGGGAACCCATTTTATAGGATTTATATAGACACTAATTTGATAATAATTTATGTTGTGATATACAAAGGAATGTAAACGACGTGAGAATCATTACCAAAAGATTACATTAATTAATTGAGAAATATTTTGTACAACAGCCAATAGTTAACTCACGCAGAGTTCTGTAATTATTTTACAGAATGTTAATATCATGCTTTGTGAGTTATTTTACAGATACATTCTCAGTTAGTAAGTTAAGTGGAAAGGTGTCTGGTGCAAGACTACATATTTTGATAAGATTAGACATCTTACATTTCTCAAGTATTCGGCTTTTCTGTAAATAAAAAAATAGATTCAGTTGTATACATGCTATGCAGTAACAGACATATACATATTTGTAGATAAAAACTACCCATTTACTTTCTGTTTTCATGTTATTTGACCCCACTAGTTGTCTGGATGCTGACATTACCTCTATTACAGCTGGTACAGCAAACAATATACAGTTGTAAAATGTGTGTAAACCCTATGAAATTATCTGTATTTTATGCATGAATGACTACTAAAAAGTACCCCACACATTTAAGGAGCCATTCATGACATTCAAAACATTCTCTCTACAATACTACAAGTGTTAGTGGAGTCTGGAGTTTTGAAATGAGATAATGGAAGAAATCAAATAACATTTTGTTAATTTAAGTGCAAAATTGCAGTTACCTCCTCATCAGGTTCTTGATCTGAATCTGAATCCTTTGAGGAGAAAAAAGCAGCAAAAGAGGAAGAGATGAGATAGAAAGAAAGACAGAAGGGGACAGAGTGAGCAGGCAAAGCAGTTATCACAGCAACAGAACATGTCTGAAGCCAGGCAGTGAGGTGTGGTATGACAGGGGTTAGATGCAAAAGAAATGCATTAAAGCATTTATCAGTTATTAACTACAATACAACAACAACAACAACAACAATAATAATAATAAATAAGGTAATAAAATTAAGAAATAAATGGAAAAGGTGGCTCCAATGACTAGGCCTTCTAAATAACCACAGTAATGAATTGTGTAATAGACCATTTAAATTTTGTGGTGCTTCAACTATGTCTGATAAAGTTACTCACACATTAAAGTTTATATAAAACTATGTAGATATTATGGTCTGAAACACTCATATAACTGCAACAAAATGATCATAATGCATGCAAACCTGCCATAAAAGCTGACAAAAAATAAATAAAAAATGATGATGATGAAATTTCACTGGACAATGCATTTTGCATTAACAGCATATGGCCTGAACTTACCTTTGAGTAAGCTGGCAGGGTGATGTTTAAATTGCATATTGCATTATGAGTCAAAGTCCTGTAAGATCTTGGCTCTTTTGTGAAGGACAAACGTCCACAAGGCTCTTGAGAGTTGTTTCGTATCTACAAGTGATTCACCAAGTGTGCAGTTAAACAATTGTTTGGATCCAATTCTAATTCTTCAGATATGTAAATGCCTCCTAGTTGAATTACTTTGATAAGAAGAGCCAGTCCATTCTCTTTAAAGGCATAGAAGCTGAAGATATGATGCTGGCCACTTTTTGTTAGAGGAACCAGGTTTCCAAACAAACAGACTACATAGATTGGTTTTCCTTGTAATACCTAGAATGTTGAACCTCTGTTAAAAACCCATTTAAACGTGTGTGTGTGTGATTGTTACATAATTTCCTAAATGTTAATGTTAATCAATTTTGGGTAAAAAACTTATCACATTCTTATTATGGAAAACATTACTAAATTATACACTTCAAGAGTGGGACAATTAGGCCCATGTGACTGAGAAGATAACGTTGAATAATGTGAGGGTAGGAGAACAAAGTTACATATTTACACACTTAACTAAACTGGTCAGAACCCCTCTGGAGTTTGGTCAACCAGGGATGCGTTTACCAAGAGCAACGTTAGCCAACTATGGTCGAAAGTAGTGGTGGACAGTAACGGAGTAGCTTTACTTCATTACTGTACTTAAGTACATTTTTCAAGTATCTGTACTTTACTGGAGTAGTTTTATTTTGAGTAACTTTTACTTTTACTTCACTACATTCCAAAGCATAAAATCATACTTTTAACTTCACTACATTTCGTAAAACATATCGTTACTCCCTATAATATATCACGTGTTCCGACACGCAGAAGCGGTGTCTGATTCATCATGAATGAACTGAGTCTTTTCAAAATTATCCTTTAAATCGGATCGCAAATCGCACCAAACGATTCGTTTATGAATTAGAATGATCCGATTGCAGCTGTTCTGGAGTCGATCACTCACTGATTCAAATGAACCATTTAGTGCGAGTCTCCAGAACTAAGAACCGGCAGATCTTGTGAGCGCGCGTGCGTCTGATGTTGCTAAAGTAAGTTATTAATGTCGAAATTTAGGATTAATTATTGTAACTGAAAATCATATTTAGGTCAAAATAGTTTTCACCCCCAAATCTTAATGCATCTTGTTTCCTTCTGGAGCATCAGTGAATGTTTGAATCTTTTTTAATAGTTGTGTTTGAGTCCCTCAAATGTCCTGTGATAAGATGTATCTCAAAATCATAAAGTCACTGCTTGAAAGGGTTCAAATATGCAAAGATGCTGGAAAACTGAAGAATCTGCAGGACCTTAAAGATTTTTCTGAAGAACGCTGCTCAGTTTAACTGTTCAGAACAAACAAGGGACTCATGCACAACCATCACAAAACAGAAAGACAGTCGAGGACCATCAGGTGACCACACACAGTACTAAGAACCAAGGGTTCACAAACTTTTGAGGGGGTTATTTTAATAATTTCAGCAATTTTTTTGTCTTGTGGACTAAATGTTAATATCTTTTATGTACAATATCTTACTCAGGACAGTACTAAATAAAATATAACATGCATTGAGTATGATCTCTCTTATTTTTTGAAAATTACTCATATTTTCACAGATTCTGCAAGGGGTGCCCAAACTTTCGAGCCCCACTGTACATCTAGGGACAAAAGTAAGGATGTGATGTTCAGAACATGTTAACTACAGTAATTATCAAAGAGGGGAAGAGATGCACCCCGTTTGGCCAGGGGTGTTTTTACACCACAGACAAGATTTGAGAAGGAAAAGATCATTATATAATTACATTTTCCTTAAAATGTTCTAACCTAACTTCAGGCCTTATTATCATGTCATATATAACTGTGATGTTCTGTAAAACAACAAACTTTAAAATATTTTCTTCTTGCTGGTGAAAATCAGATGGTCATCTCTGTTTTCTCTCAGGTACATCACAGTGTAAGCTTCACAGTTAACATCACTCTCATCAACGTAGTCCATATCAACAATAAAAATATATCTTGACTCCATATAGTGGTTATTTGGGAAAAAAATCCCAGGTATTTTGAGCAGTAGGATTATAAAAAAATATGTTCTAATATAAAATTAAATTAGTAGCCTATATAAAATTGCAAACACCTATCTTTCAGTACTTTTTTACTTAAGTACATAAAAAAATGAGTACTTTTGTACTTTCACTTGAGTAAAATTTAAAAAGGAGTACTTTTACTTTTACTGGAGTAATATTTTACTATACGTATCTGTACTTTTACTCAAGTACTTGATTTGTGTACTTCGTCCACCACTGGTCGCAAGTTCCGTCATTGTCAACCAGAGAATGTGAGTAGTGAGGAGTGGAGTGGCGTGATTTTGCCTGGAGCTAGGAGTTTTTTTTTTTTTAAGTCAAAGCGTTGAGGTTTTCACTCACTTTGAGCTTTCACTTTTGAGCTTTCCGCTACACCTCCGACACAAGCACAAATTATGCCAAGTCGCGCATAAAACATCATTAGTTAGCTTGACAGATAATAATAACAATTTGTTAATCTCTGCTCAAAACTAATGTGCAGCTAAATTGCTGCACACAGCCAGAGCACACATGCTCACACATAACATACAGATTGGCGCATAGATTCAGGAATTAAGAAAAATGTAAAAGTTACAGCATATTCTTTCTGTTTCTGAAGTAACTACCATCAGCTTTACCATAGAAGAGAGATATGTTGCACAGACAAGTAAGATTAGCGAGTTAAGCAGTCATTTAATATGGACTTGGGCTAATTGTAGTGTTCCATAAAACCATGTTAAAAAATTTTTTTAGTATTAGCATGAGGTCCTCTTCAGGAACTCGAGCTGTGTCGGAGGACGCTTTGGGAATGCATCAGAGGGCACTCAGACGCTCTGCCTGTCTTTCTTCAAGGAGATTTCACAAGCATAAGTTGCACAAGCATCAGTTGCACAAACATATTATGCCAGATATTATAATGAGCACCATTAATGGGGAGTGGAGCTCGTGCAGTCGGCTCTCGGGGGCTGATTGTGCTTTTTCTGTTGTTAATTGCTCTGCTTTCACCGGGCACGCTCTGAGGAGTGTGTCTGTGTGTGTGATCTTGTGATCGTGGTCCTGCTGCTGCTGAGGCACGCTGCAACCAAGATCACAGGGATCGCACATGATCTAGCAGACAGGCTGGAGAAGGTTCTTCCTATCACCACCTGTGTTCCCTAGGTCTAGAGCTTGGAAGCCATCGCTGCGGTTTCTTCCTCCTCTGAGTGAGAGCTCGCTGCAGCTGCAATCTTTCTCAGAGGAGACTGCCGAGGCAATGCATATATTACATCATTTCATTTTTGATTGTGAATCTATCTACAAAAGACCGTGTTTACTCGTCTGGTTGTTTGACTATATTTAATTCTGAGGAATAAAATGAAATATTTATCTGACTATGAAGAAGTTAGAATAACAGAAGAAGTTAGATATATAGGGGCTCTTTGTATGAAAATTTCTCAAGTGAGAGCACGTGTTTACATTACCCTTTGAGGAGATTGAGGCAGTCAGTTTTTTTATCTCCTTGGGGAAAGTAATTTGCAGCATACTCCAACAGACACCGCAATCATACATACAGGTGCTTGTCATATAATTAGAATAACATCAAAAAGTTGATTTATTTCATTAATTTCATTCAGAAAATGAAACTTGTATATTATATTAATTCATTACACATAGACTGATATATTTCAAATGTTTATTTCTTTTAATTTTGATGATTATAACTGACAACTAAGGAAAATCCCAAATTCAGTATCTCAGAAAATTAGAAAAGAACTTAAGACCAATACAAAGAAAGTATTCTTGGCTAACTAAAAAGTATAAAAATGAAAAGTATGAGCATGTACAGCACTCAATACTTAGTTGGGGCTCCTTTTGCCTGAATTACTGCAGCAATGCGGTGTGGCATGGAGTCGATCAGTCTATGGCACTGCTCAGGTGTCTGATAGTGGCCTTCAGCTCTTCTGTATTGTTGGGTCTGGCATATCTCATCTTCCTCTTCCCAATACCCTATACATTTTCTATGGGGTTAAGGTCAGGCGAGTTTGGTGGCCAATTAAGAACAGGTATACCATGTTCCTTAAACCAGGTACTGGAAGCTTTGGAACTGTGTGCTGGGGCCAAGTCCTGTTGGAAAATGAAATCTGCATCTCCATAAAGTTGGTCAGCAGCAGGAAGCATGAAGTGCTCTAAAACTTCCTGGTATATGGCTGTTTTGACTTTGGACCTCAGAAAACACAGTGGACCAACACCAACTGATGACATGGCACCGCAAACCATCACTGACTGTGGAAACTTTACACTGGACCTCAAGCAACGTGGATTGTGTGCCTCTCTTTTCTTCCTCCAGACTCTGGGATCCTGATATCAAAAGGAAATGCAAAATTTACTTTCATCAGAGCACATAACTTTGGACCACTCAGCAGCAGTCCAGTGCTTTTTGAAGCGAGATGCTTCTGATGCTGTCTGTTGTTCAAGAGGGGCTTTACACATGGAATCCGACAGCTGAAACCCATGTCTTGCACACGTCTTAGTGTAGTGGTTCTTGAAGCACTGACTCCAGCTGCAGTCCACTATTTGTGAATCTCCCCCACATTTTTGAATGGGTTTTGTTTCATAATCCTCTCCAGGGTGTGGTTATCCTTATTGTTTGTACACTTTTTTCTACCACATATTTTCCTTCCCTTCGCCTCTCTATTAATGTGCTTGGACACAGAGCTCTGTGAACAGCCAACTTCTTTTTCAATGACATTTTGTGTCTTGCCCTCCTTCTGCAAGGTGTCAATGGTCATCTTTTGGACAACTGTCAATTCAGCAGTCTTCCCCATTATTGTGTATCCTATAGAACTAGACTAGACCATTTAAAGGCTTTGCAGGTGTTTTTGCAGGTTTTGAGTTAATTAACTGAGTAGAGTGTGCCACCAGGTGTCTTCAATATTGAACCTTTTCACAATATTAAAATTTTCTGAGTTACTGAATTTGGGATTTTCCTAAGTTGTCAGTTATAAACATCAAAAAGAAATAAACATTTGAAATATAACAGTCTGTGTGTAATGAATACATATAATATAGAAGTTTCACTTTTGAATGGAATTAAGAGACATAAATCAACTTTTTGATGATATCCTAATTATATGACCAGCACCTGTACAGGTCCTTCTCAAAAAATAGTATATTGTGATAAAGTTCATTATTTTCCATAATGTAATGATAAAAATTAAACTTTCATATATTTTAGATTCATTGCACACCAACTGAAATATTTCAGGTCTTTTATTGTTTTAATACTGATGATTTTGGCATACAGCTCATGAAAACCCAAAATTCCTATCTCAAAAAAATTAGCATATTTCATCCGACCAATAAAAGAAAAATGTTTTTAATACAAAAAAAGTCAACCTTCAAATAATTATGTTCAGTTATGCACTCAATACTTGGTCGGGAATCCTTTTGCAGAAATGACTGCTTTAATGCGGTGTGGCATGGAGGCAATCAGCCTGTGGCACTGCTGAGGTGTTATGGAGGCCCAGGATGCTTCGATAGCGGCCTTAAGCTCATCCAGAGTGTTGGGTCTCGCGTCTCTCAATGTTCTCTTCACAATATCCCACAGATTCTCTATGGGGTTCAGGTCAGGAGAGTTGGCAGGCCAATTGAGCACAGTAATACCATGGTCAGTAAACCATTTACCAGTGGTTTTGGCACTGTGAGCAGGTGCCAGGTCATGCTGAAAAACGAAATCTTTATCTCCATAAAGCTTTTCAGCAGATGGAAGCATGAAGTGCTCCAAAATCTCCTGATAGCTAGCTGCATTGACCCTGCCCTTGATAAAACACAGTGGACCAACACCAGCAGCTGACATGGCACCCCAGACCATCACTGACTGTGGGTACTTGACACTGGACTTCAGGCATTTTGGCATTTCCTTCTCCCCAGTCTTCCTCCAGACTCTGGCACCTTGATTTCCGAATGACATGCAAAATTTGTCCCAAAGTCCAGTGCTGCTTCTCTGTAGCCCAGCCGTTTCTGCCGCTGTTTCTGGTTCAAAAGTGGCTTGACCTGGGGAATGCGGCACCTGTAGCCCATCCTGTGGCTCTGGATGTTTCTACTCCAGAATCAGTCCACTGCTTCCGCAGGTCCCCCAAGGTCTGGAATCGGTCCTTCTCCACAATCTTCCTCAGGGTCCGGTCAACTCTTCTTGTTGTGCAGCGTATTTTGCCACACTTTTTCCTTACCACAGACTTCCCACTGAGGTGCCTTGATACAGCACTCTGGGAACAGCCTATTAGTTCAGAAATTTATTTCTTTGTCTTTCCCTCTTGCTTGAGGGTGTCAATGATGGCCTTCTGGACAGCAGTCAGGTCGGCATTCTTACCCACGATTGCGGTTTTGAGTAATGAACCAGGCTGGGAGTTTTTAAAAGCCTCAGGAATCTTTTGCAGGTGTTTAGAGTTAATTAGTTGATTCAGATGATTAGGTTAATATCTTGTTTAGAGAACCTTTTCATGATATGCTAATTTTCTGAGATAGGAATTTTGGGTTAGCTGTATGCCAAAATCATCAGTATTAAAACAATAAAAGACCTGAAATATTTCAGTTGGTGTGCAATGAATCTAAAATATATGAAAGTTTTAATTTTTATCTAACACAGCTGCTGTGAAAAACTATGTAGAATTCTAATTCCAAACAATAATTCCAATTTTTGTATCAATTAATGTAGGCTAAGTATTCATGGTAGTCTGTTTATTAACAACAACTTTTTCTATTTTGTAAAAATCACAGCAAACTCAATAAGGCTTTATACAAAAACTTTTCATATGTAGTTTCTTGGGAATGCTCAAAATTATTGGAACCAGCTGATTAATTTCTTTCTTTCTGATAATAACTTTCTCCTCCCTTTGATGTGGTATCACATAAACCAGTCACATTTTATTTACAATAATAACTAGTGGTGGCACGGTTCAACTTTTTCACGGTTCGGTTTGTTTAATAGTTTTAGAGTCACGGTTTCTGTATAGTTCGGTATGTGCTATGTTTATGGATAAACCATACTTTATTTATGTATATATATATATATATATATATATATATATATATATATATATATATATATATATATATATAATTATATCCAACTATAAGCAACAGCACAAATAAATACAAAACAGTAAGGAAACAAAAAATAAACAGTGATTTAGCATATAGCAGGTCTAGCATTAGTTTTTATGTACATAAATTGAATAAAGAAATCATATGTAAAACAGCATTGCATATTTGACTGTATAAATTAAAGATTTTTCTTTATTAAAGTTACAAAAGCTTTTTAATCAAGAGCAGTGAGTAGAGTGACCACCTGTCCCACTTTATGTTGTACTGTACAGCAATTTGACCTTTTGTCCCGAGTCGTCCGTCAATTAAACTCTTGACTGGTACACGAACGCCTCCTCAAAATTGTCAACAATATCAAATTGGAGATTGTACAATTTACGCTTCCTAATTCGTCCCACCGAGAGCAGAGACTAAATTTCCCATAAACCCTTGAGTTTTACAAGTGAAAAGCGCATGTGTCGCTTTTGCCGCTGTCAGTGTCAACAACTCAACGTGGCCGGAGAGTGTGTGTGAAATGCGCTCACTCGGCTCGGTAAAAATACAAATACAAAAAAAAACAAACAGTGAACAACACTTAATATGCTCTCCTGGTTTCAGACTCTGAGTACTAAAAGAACACGGTCAGAATCAGATGACTCGCTGGCTGACACCCCACCAAGCCAGAATTATATCGCTGCAGGTCAGACTTGAGCGAATGAAGTAATGCAGTAGTTCTTTCTAAGGGGATTTTTTTCTAAATCCTTTTGCACATTTTATTTATGTTCAGCAGCTCTTTCTAATGGTATTTTTTCAAAATCCTTTTGCACATTTTATTTATGTACAGTAGCTCTTTCTAGCTCTGCTTAAGCAAATCAATAAACTAATAAAAGGATTTATAATTATTTTATAAGGTCATCTTTTGACTGCTGTATATAAAACCCCTTCAATATAGTATTTTTGTTACCTCAGGGGATGAGATCATCAAAAAAAAAAAATAAACAATTATATATATTCAGAGTTCTACAGCTATGCATTGAAAGAGAAAACTCTCCTGGATGCAGTACGGACAGAAAAAACTTATACATTTAAGAAGAAGAACAAATAAGGTAAATTGAACATTCGTTGTGTAAAATGTAGAATATATTTGTGCTACACTATGTTGGTTTTTATTTGGTTGGTTTGCTGCTACCCATGTGTTTCAGAAAAGTGCTATCCATGGTGCTGGGGAATGCTGTTGCTGCATATAGCCATTCTTATCAAAAAAGATTTTGGTGTACCTTATTTGCACTGAAATAGTTAAACTTTCTTTAGGCAAGCCTTAAATACTTTGCACTGTATAGGCTAGGCCTTATATTTTGTTGAACTTAAATAGGCTAGGCCTAATATTTTTTTGTGTCTTGTATTTTAAGGTGAGTTTGATTCAGAGTTTGATTTTTTTTTTTTTTTTTTTGATTCATAATGCCTGGTCCTTTGGACAGTTGACTAATTTGATAGTCCCAATAAAGACGAGATGTTGCAAAATTAGTGTTTTGTCTTTTGTAGGCCTAGGCCTATGCCTTAAGCCAGTGGTTCCCAACCTTTTTCAACTCGCGGCCCACACAACCAAACACATATGTTTGCGCGGCCCACCTCAAAAAAATTAACTGACCCCGCTATTGTTGGGTTAATAACTTAGTACTCAGAAGCTAGATTTTAAACTGTATTTATTGAATAAACTAGGGCTGTGCGATATGGACAAAAAAAAAAAAAAAAAAACTATCGCGATTTTTTTGATCAATTTTGCAATTGTGACACACACCGATATGCTTTTACAGTCATAAATGCATTCAGGATTAATTTGAAACATATTTCCAAAAGAAAACCAATCAGAGCTTTAACAAAAATCTCTAGAACAGACATAAGTCAAAATTATCACTATAGTGAAGATGTAAAAAAATGTAGAGACTTGTGGCAAAAAAAAAAAAAAAAAAAAAAAAATCCTGTATACAGGGACTTTTTTTTCTTTTTTGCCATGCATTGTTCATAGAGCTCATTAATTGTAGCGGTGCCTCAGGTGTTTGCAGTGTGTATACAGTATGTGTATGCGGTCAGCAGTGAGAGCGCATAAGTATAACGCGAAAGCACATTAAAATAATGCACGAGTGCGAATCTCTCTGTTCGCAGCAGATTTCCTTTGCTCTGTCACAAAACGTGCTTGCTCAGATACACGCTGCTTTGCGAGGAGAGAGTGTGCACACTTAAAAAGTGTCTCCTCTCACTTAAACTGCATCCTGTTCACTAACAAATTCACTCTATGCTCATGTGTTAGACATTAATTATTTTCGCACGTTTTTATTTCTAGCCTTTTACCGCAGTGAGAACGCTCTGATCCGTCAACATTGGCTCAGAAAAAAGGCGCATCACAGACAGTGTGTGAACCTGGAGTTAGGCATATGCCCAGTCTCTGTTCTCACGCTAGGCGCAATGCATTCTGATGGGATCGGATACGGGAGGTCAGGGCCGCGGAAAATTGTGCTATAAAGCGATTTAGAAATCGCGCATGCTCAAATCGTGATTTTAGGACATTTCTTTTAATCGCACAGCCCTAGAATGGACTGGACAGTAAACCATTTACCAGTGGAATGTACAGAAAATAATTGGCGGCCCACCTGCAATACCACCACGGCCCACTAGGGGGCCGCGGACCACATGTTGAAAACCACTGCCTTAAGCTGTAGAAACTTTGGGTAATATTTTTGGTCACGTAGTATCTTAATCTTGTAGTCATTGGGTTCAAAAAAATGTTTCTTGGTAAATTAGATAGACAATATATCTTAAGTTTAAAGTTATTACGTCTGTCCCACATTGTCCCACTTTACCATGCTACTTGTCCCACATTTTGTCTGACTGGAGGTGGTCACCCTAGCAGTAAGTGATTTCTTTGTTGTTGCTGTACGATTAATATAAAGACTGTCACTTTAAGAGAATGCACTGATCCAGTAGGCCTACGTTCAGCCGGCTATGTTTGCTGTAGGATACTTACCAAGATGGGCATTTTGACATAATTTTAGTCTGAATTTGTCCATTTAAACACAATACTTCAGAGAGAGCTTAATATTTGCGCGTGTTCCCAGACAGCAATATAGTGCTGGCCTAGATCCGGCCCATATCTGGCCCGTTTGAAATCCATTCGGGCCAGATCTAAACCGACACTGCTTGCTGTCTGGGTTCTGAGGCGCAGGTTTGTGCACTTCGGATAAGCGCACCTACAAATCATCTCACTGCGCACACAAGCTCACATCTTCTGTCTCTTTAATGTTTAAATGAGTTTAGTTTAAAGACAGATATCAATGTGTGTTGTTCAGGTCTCATTTGTGATCGTGCTATCAGCACCTGGATGATGACAGAATAAATGACTGCTCATAATTCAACATTCAAGGTATTTTTTTCTCTCTCATCGCTGTTGTTGTAATGTCTGGGAAACCAGAATGTGCATCCATCAACAGAAACATATAGTAACTGAAGCCAGTTTGTTTTACTTGCTATTTATAGCAAACCATATTACAGATGCTTTGTCAGATTTAAGTTGAACCGTGATCCTAGCGCATGCCGAGCCGTGTGGTGAACCGAATGGTTCATTTTTTTTCAGCGAACTGTGCCATCCCTAATAATAACGTGTTAAAAAGGTGTGTTTCACTGAAATAAACTCCAAACCAATTACCATTCAAAGACAATTTGATGGGAACCACTGTTTTAGACAATACTGAGAAATATGGGTTGCACTGAAACAAATTAACAAGAATCCAGCGTAGCAATACTTATGACTCACCTCCACATCTCGGCTACGTGCCACTTCTGTGAAGTTCTCTTCCTGCTCCAAAGTTTTGTGTATTTTATCATCAGTCAAACAGAAACAGCGCAATCGTGCCTCAATAGGGTCATGTGTTTTGGCAAAGATGACAAATTTGGCCATGTAAGGTACACAGATGATCTCATGATACACCTGAGTGGCAAAGTTCATCGACTCCTGCACCGGCCTGCAGTCTATAAGCCAGAATCTGATGAAGAAAATATGAGATATATTGGTGATTACTTTAATTAATTAATGATTTTTTTTTTTATATATATAGGCTTCAATGAGGATTGCCAGTTAGAACAGGAAAATTTGTCATTCAAAATCAAAAGAATAATGTTGCGTCTTTTCCAATCCAAAAGACAAAATACTATACATGAATTTAACATATATTCAGTAATGCTCTACCAGGCAATGCTTGTAGAAAAAATAAATACCTGGCAGACACGTTTGTGGTGAAAGACACACAGTCATTGGTGAATGTTAATGGTGTATTCCCAGTGATATCCTCCCATTGAGCAGGAGTGGTCCCACCTACACATGCAAAGATCATCTTTGGTTTCAAAATTCAAAACGTTTTTAAATTTAACAGCAATATTTCTGGTATTTTCAGAAGAATTTCAATGATTTGTTGATCTTTGTTTTGTTGATCTCTGGTTTGTCTTCTTATATTTATTTTTATATCATGCATTTTTTGTGATATAAAATTTTATGCATATTTTGCAACCTATAGAATGAAGAGCATTTATTTTTGTTTCTGTATATTCCTGTGTACTTTCTCACCTGTGATGCTGCATAGCAAACGTAATGTAGGAATATCTCCACCTTCAAAGCCGCCAAGAATTGGGTCAGTGGAGCTCTTCGGGACAGGGATGGTCATGGTTATGGGTTTATGGAATTTCCTCCTCCGCGGTTCCAGAGTGACTATAGGGCTGAATGTGGCTTTATTACCCAAATTCTTCCTCACTGCATCAACACTCATTGGTTGAGCCTGGCCAAAAAGCAAAGGCAATAATGAATACAACTATCACAATGATCGGTTTAGAGCAAATTAATAATTTAAAGTGATACACTGTATCTCACTGTCATCTTTTCAAAATGTGTTTAAATATTGCAACTGTTACCAACATAATGTCTGTGATAGCTCATCAGCTGAATTACATAATAAAGCACTAAAATTTAAGTTAAAAAAAATATATGTAAATTTGACAACTTGTAACTTTTGTATTAAACTTTTAATTAAAAAAAAGAGAGTGGAACACTGAAAGTACATTGTACTATTTCTACTATGAATTTAATTACTGATTAGTAAATCTATGCTCAAACTCTGAAAACTAGTAGAACTAAAAAAAAAATATTGTGACACTAAATGGATAGAAATAAATAACTGTTATAACATTTTAATAACATGAACATTATTTTAATGTTATAGAAAAATGAACAGCAGTAACTTATAAATAAAATAAAGCCAATAAGTAAACTAAAATATAGCTGTGTGGACTATGGTTTTACATTGAAATATGTTTTATTTAATCTCCATGCTACCTGCAGGCCTACACGGATGCGCTTAGTGAGAGCTCCCTCTGGGAAGACTGTCTGTACTTGAGGGACCACTGTGCTACTCAGAATTCCACCTTCTGGACCAATGAGACTACTGTCCTGCTTAACTCTTGACACCACAGCAAAATACTGTGGAAAGTCTCGAGTGATAATGCGACAGATTCGCTTTCTCTCCAACTCTTCTGGTGGGTCCAGTCCTAAATAAAATGAATATTAATAGGGCAATCAATGAGGAAGGGACCATTCAAATCAGTGAAAATGGACAGTCTACAGTACACAAAGAAAAACATTCTAATTGTTTAGACCTGCATGACTATGTTTGAAAGGAGGAAGGTTACCATTTAAATTGGTCATACTCATGTTATGCTAATACTGTACCGTATATTGATTATGTTTTTTTTTTCTCACCCTCATTCATGCCGTTGAGGATCTGGTTGAGCTCTTCTCCTGTGAACTCACAATGATGCTCTTTCCAACTCTCTCCTGTTTCACTGCGTAAGATCACCAGCTCCCTCTCTTTTCCTCTTAGAGCCGCAAAGTGAGGGATCTCCACAATCACCGGCCTAAAGCCCAGCAGGAATTTCAAGAATACATGTGTAAATGTATGTGTTTTGAAAACTTATGTACAAAGTCTAAATATGTAAAAATCATCAACAGTTAGGCTAATACACTTTAGTCTGAAATCACTGTAACAAATGGCCATCAGTGGCTTGCTGTTTTAATATAATGCAATTGGCATAATAATATACAGAAATGGGAACGACAGATTTCCTAAAACATTGTAAAAACATTCACAAACAAATTACAACATGCCATATACAACAATATTCATATCATGTTTATACCTAGAAATGCACACAACTTAAATTCATGCTGCAAAAATAAGAAGCTCAGCAAATGGACAAAAAAGAGAGAGAGAGAAAGAGAGAGAAAAGAAGATGAGCACAAAAAGCTGGGTAAAAACATTCAGAATAACACACTTCACTACAAATAGTATGACAAAACACTTCAAATTGTCTGACTAGGGAATGTTTTTTGGTCATGAATTTCCCAAACTTGTGAAATGTTGATGGGGAAGTACACAAACATATGCATAATTTGTTGATCAGTTTCAACAAGTTTGGAAACGATCATGAGTAATTACGAAAAAAACAACAACAACAACAACAAAAAAAGACTAGGGTGCACCTATGGTACCATAAAACCAAACACAATTAAAAAGTAAGATAAAGTGAAAGGAGAAAGTAGGGAGTGGGACTGGCATCCATTTGGGTGTTTTAAGTGTCACTCCTACCCCAGAAATTTTGTCCCTGGTGGGCCCAGTTGCAGAATGCGGCTAACCCCCTCATTCAGAGGGGGCGGGGTTGTAGGGAGGTGAAGCTTACTGACATCCAATAGCAGCAGTGAGAAAAGAGCGGTGTTGGGAACATTACTTTAAAAAAGTAATTAGTTATAGTTACTCACTACTTGTTCCAAAAAGTAACTGAGTTAGTAACTGAATTACTCTATAATAAAAGTAACTCGTTACCAGGGAAAGTAACTATTTGCGTTACTGTAAAAAAAAAAAAAAAAAAAAAAAAAATTGCTACATGTTGTCACACACCTGGACTCATTTAATGTGTTTTTGCCCGTGACCCAGTTTCTGTCTTTCCGTGTTTGATTAGTTCCCAGGTGTGTCCATTATCTTCCTCATGTGTTCCATGTCCCTGTTAATTTAATGATTCCATCCACCTGTGTTTCCCCAATTATCTGTTGTACATAAGCCTTGTCCTTCAGTTCTGTTTGGTCGGGTCTTCTCACTTGTACTCACTTGTGCTCACTTGTGACACTTGCTACTTACGTGTGTCTACCTCTGTGCTCCATGTTGGATATCCCCTGTGTTGGATATATTAAAAACCTTATTCCGTTTACCCTCGACTCCGTATTCCTTCAGGCAGCGTAAAACCGTGACAGAAGACCCGACCTAAAGGAGAAAATAGAAAACTGCGTGTTCTTCCCTCCGTTTTGCTTTTGTTTTTTCACAGTCTTTTCGTTTCTTAGTGTCTATGGATCCCCTCTATCGTCCCGAATTCCTCATCCTCCTGCTGAAGCAGGAAGGACGTTCTCTCGAGGACCATACCAGACAGTTTTCCTTATTAGCTAATGCCACCAGCTACCCGGACGGCGCGCTCTGCACCTTCTACAACACCAGCCTGAACTCCAAATGCAGAGCGTTGTCGTCCGAAGATGGTCCTCGAGAGGATTTCGCCGCATACGTGGAGTGGACTCTGGCGAGAAATGGGTCACCTCTCACCGTCTGCCCCATAGAGGACCTCGCCAGCCCCACTCCCGACCCAGAGACCAGCCAGCCACCATCACGCCGCACGGAGCCAGAGCCCACCGCAGCCGCAGAGCCCGAGCCATCCACTGTCAGGGAACAGGATCTCGAGAGCACGACTGACCAGGTGTGTGAGCCGGCAACACCGTGCATCGTGGGAGTCCTCGTGGAGATCGAGGGCGTGGAGGAAAGCCCTGCCCACACTCCTGCGACTGAGGGTGAGCTGTATACAGTCTCTGAAAGTCATATGGAGCAAGTTCTGGATCTGATGGACTGGTCTACGGAGGTAATCCCTAATATTCCTGTTTCCCCGCTGGTTCCGTCCAGCCCTGATTCCCCTGTATACCCTCTCAGTCTCCCACTCCTACCTCCTCCAGTCATTTCCTCTGCTCCATTTCCGCTGGTTCCGCCCAGCCCTGAGTTTTCTGTTTCTCCGCTGGTTCCGCCCAACCCTGAGTTTTCTGTTTCTCCGCTGGTTACGCCCAGCCCTGAATCTTCTGTTTCTCCGCTGGTTACGCCCAGCCCTGAGTTTTCTGTTTCTCCGCTGGTTACGCCCAGCCCTGAGTTTTCTGTTTCTCCGCTGGTTACGCCCAGCCCTGAATTTTCTGTTTCTCCGCTGGTTACGCCCAGCCCTGAGTTTTCTGTTTCTCCGCTGGTTACGCCCAGCCCTGAGTTTCCTGTATCTCCGCTGGCTCCGCCCAGCTCTGAATCTTCTGTTTCTCCGCTGGTTCCGCCCAGCTCTGAATCTTCTGTGTCTCCGCTGGTTCCGCCCAGCTCTGAATCTTCTGTGTCTCCGCTGGTTCCGCCCAGCTCTGAATCTTCTGTGTCTCCGCTGGTTCCACCCAGCTCTGAATCTTCTGTGTCTCCGCTGGTTCCGCCCAGCTCTGAATCTTCTGTGTCTCCGCTGGTTCCGCCCAGCTCTGAATCTTCTGTGTCTCCTGTATTCCCTCCCAGCCTCCCTCTCCCGCCTCCTCTCAAACCTGCTGGTCCCTCTACTCCTCTTTCGCTGGTTCCGTCCAGTCCTGATCCTCCTGTCCTTCCTCCCATCCTTCTCCTCTCTCCTCCTCCTAGACCAGCCAGTTCCTCGTCATCCCTGCTGGTGCCAGTCAGTCCCGCAGCTCACCCTCAGTCCGCGCCATCGGGGCGTGGTGGTTCGCCGCTGGACTGCCAGTCTCCAGCTCCGCCTTGGCGTGTTAAGGCCCTGTCTCCGCCTCCAGCCTCCGAGCCCTGGACTCCTCCTCGGTCCTTCGACCCAGCGGCTCCGCCTTGGCTCTTAGCTCCCTCGTCTCCACCGTGGCCTGTCATCCCACCTGCTCCACCGGGCTCCCTCGTCCCTCCGGCTCCACCTTGGTCAGTCGTCGACCATCCGCCGCCTCGGGACTCCTCTCCTCTGGTTCCACCTCGTCACTCCATCCCTCCGGCTTTGTCAGGCTCCTCCTTCCCTCCGGTTCCACCTCCATCCTCGGTCGCTCCGGCTCCACAGCGGTCTGCCAGGACCCTGCCTCCGCCTTGGTCGCCTGAGCCTTCTGCTCCACCTAGGCCCTCCGGAACCTCGACGTCCCCCTGGCTCTGCGGCTGTGCTGCTCCATCTTGGGCTCCTCACCCACCGGTGCAGTCTCCGCCTGTCGGCCCCCTGGTGTCGTCGACCCTTCCTTCACCATGGCTCCTCCCGCCGTCGACTCCACCTTGGATCTCCGTCCTGGCTGGTCTCTGGTGGACCATCTGGCTCCTCCTGCTCCTGTCTCCTCCCTGGCTCCTTCCTCCGTCGTCTCCTCCCTGGCTCCTCCTTCTGTGGTCCCTGTCTGCTGGCCCCCTCCTGGAAGTCCGTCCTCCACCGGAACCTCCTCCCAAGTTCCCACCTACGCCTCCCCCTGTTGTTTCTACGGTGCGAGGACGCACCTACCGGGAGGGGGGAGTACTGTCACACACCTGGACTCATTTAATGTGTTTTTGCCCGTGACCCAGTTTCTGTCTTTCCGTGTTTGATTAGTTCCCAGGTGTGTCCATTATCTTCCTCATGTGTTCCATGTCCCTGTTAATTTAATGATTCCATCCACCTGTGTTTCCCCAATTATCTGTTGTACATAAGCCTTGTCCTTCAGTTCTGTTTGGTCGGGTCTTCTCACTTGTACTCACTTGTACTCACTTGTACTCACTTGTACTCACTTGTACTCACTTGTGCTCACTTGTGCTCACTTGTGACACTTGCTACTTACGTGTGTCTACCTCTGTGCTCCATGTTGGATATCCCCTGTGTTGGATATATTAAAAACCTTATTCCGTTTACCCTCGACTCCGTATTCCTTCAGGCAGCGTAAAACCGTGACACATGTCAGAGAATTTGTACTTTTTTTTTTTTTTTTGCAGTTTTCACAATTCAGTTGAAATGAGTAGAACAGACAGGTACATAACTTTCTATATTTATTGCAAGTCAACAGACAGCAAGAGTTTTATCCTGCACTCTTTAAGTATTATCTTTGTAAGAAAAGTGTTTTTGGCCATTAGCTTTGTAGATGCGTGTCACACATTACATGCACGTTCTTGCCTTTGACCACAATTAATTTGAAGTAGTGCTTATATCTTCACCTTGAAAATGCCAACTTTTCATCGGATTGCTCCTGACTCGCCATCTTTGCTGCAAATCTCTGTGTAGTGGTGATGTGTCGTTCGTGAACGAATCGTTCTTTTTGAACGAATCTTTTAGGTGAACGAATCGTTCTTGTTCACATAATCCACTGACTCATATTTCTCATTCAGCGAAGTTCCTCCCTCCACAGCAGCGCGGCACTATAAGCAGCGCATGCGCAGCTCGGTGAACCGGGTAACTGAACCATTTGATCCTGTCAAAGAAGTACTCAACATCGAGCCAATAGCCTTCAAGTATGAGATGTGACAGAGTATGTGATTTGTTGAATGTAGTGAACGAATAAGCCCTTCAATGAACGAGTTTCATATGAGTCTGAACTAGATCTAAAGATCGTTTGTGAACGAAATGACTGAACTGGTACCCATGTCGTTCATGAATGAGTTGAATGAGCTGATACATCTCGTTCGTGAATGAAATGACTGAACTGGTACACATGTAGTTCGTGAACGAGTTGAATGATTTAGTACATCTCGTTCGTGAATGAAATGACCGAACTGATCCACATGTCGTTTGAATGAAATGAACTGGTACATAGCTTATCTGGTTCGTGAACTAAATGAATGAGAGTAAACTGGGTTAGGGGCCGTTCACATATGGCGTCTTTTGCGCGCTCATTTTCGTTATTTCCAATGTAGGCGCGCGGTATGCGCACTTTTAATGGAAGCGACGTGGTCGCGCCGCGCTTGTTTTTTCCAGGCGCATCCGCACCACATCGAGTTAAAAACATCTCAACTTTTCAGAGAGCCGCAAGCGCACCGCGGGTCATGTGACAAGAACTAACCAATTAGCTTCATCCTTTCCCGTAACAACGTTGAAAGCTTTTTTAATTCCTGTTTGTATTCAGTAGCTAGTAAGAGTACATTACCTTAAAAATAAATAAATAAATAAATTAAAAAAAAAATTCTGGTATGCACTTTTTTTTTTGGTTGTTAGAAAAGAACTGTCTAAAGGATTATGTAATACATGTGATTATTTTGAATGTCTGCCTCATTAACTGTCAAATGCTAGTATTTTCTTCTTATTATATTCTTATTATATATAATTTTGTTGGTGATATAAATGTTATCATCAGCTACTATTTTAATAATTTCCTAGTTTGGGGTTAAAGGCCAGTTCCATGCAAATGTCTTGTGTCATAACTCATGAAAGCATTAAAACAGAAACATAATTTAAACATCAGCAATAAAAATGTTTGTAAAACTGTCTAAATATTCATTCATTACTACTATTTGTTTTGTATCATCATTCAAATATGTAGTCTCCAGTTGCCATTTTGTTTGTACTCAAACATATGTACTGTACTGTTATACTTCTTGATTAGGTTTACTACTAGATTATGTTTTTGCATATTAAAATGATGTTTTCCCCCTTGTGCTCATTTAGTAAAAAAATATTTTTTTGATTTTTTTTTTTTACTACTAGATTTTCACTATAATGCATTTGACTTCTATAACCCTGATTTCTATAACCCTTTCCCAAATGGCATGCATAATCTCTTGCGAACAAAAGGGGGCACTTTAGAGAACGCTTCTAAAACCTAAATGGACAGTGACATTGCCAACTTGATAATAATAATGGTTCCTCTAATTACAAAAATTACCTCTGCCCCTATGATGCATGGTGGACATCCCTTAAATCCAGTCAGACTGTACATTATCCTTTTCAGAATGGCTAAATTGAAGAATGGTTTTGTCCCCCAACAGAAAGTATTCTCCTCATTGTCCATGATATTCTGCTTTGTCAGTTTCACCATCTTACATGTTTTGGGCAAACAAAAGTTCTATTGTGCATTTTGAATGATAGTTTTCTTACTCTTGTTCCATGCAATGATACATGATATTCTACCCCAAAATTAAAATGGCCTTGTTTATTATTATGAGCTCCATTTCCTGCTTGTTGTTATGTTGTGTTATGGCAGGAGGAACACATCTCATTCCCTTCATCTGGGAATAGAGGTTAAAATAGTAACCAAGAAACTGTTGTTGTGTCAAACTACTGACATTCAGAGTCCCTATGGAAAGCACCACAACCACAAGGTTCAGGGCAGGTTTTGGTAAGCTACTGTGTGTTGGGTAACAAGTGCACTTGGCTGCATCATAACCTTCCCAATGCCCCACGCAAGCTGTGTAGCCCTTTGTATCTTGCCAGGCCTGAAAGAAGAATACTTACAATGGGAATAGGTCACTTCGGCTGGACTTTGGATCTGTACTGTTCTTCTTTTTTCCCCCGCAGTTGTCTGCAGACCAGAGCATTTAGGGGAACTGCTCTTCCTCCCAAATGGGAGAAAGAAAGCTAAAGAGAACACATCCTGCCCAAAGGGAAATTAATATGTGGAGAATACATCACATGGACGTATCCCCTGGGAAAGTACCACACGTGGATTGTCCCTGACATGAACTACTTTGCAGTGACTGGCATCAGAGTCAAAGCTCTTACTATGGGAAGACATGGCTTTACCACTAGAGAATTAATACCATGGACAATACTTTGCATGGGATTGCAAATAGGGAATGACTACATATGTAGCACCTACAGGGGCTGACTGAAAGGCATGCATAATGAGTACTAGGCCTCATAAGCTTTTGCCAAATTTGACTGCCACAGGATACTGGAGGGTAACACATGTCCAGCAAAAGTGCACATTGTTTTCCCAGGAAGGGCAAAGGTGCTGTGTGCAAGAGGTGCACCATGCCAGTTGCCCACAGCTTACCTGCTCCTAGTTGACAAAAAATTGGATGAATCTGGCTCAACCCAGAGAGTGTAAAACCTTGAAAAGGTATTAGATGTCACCCAGCCCACAGCTCTACGGATGTCTGTTAGGGAAGTACCACTGGTTAAAACCCAGGAGAATGCAATCCTCCTCGTGGAGTGTACTTGCAATGTCTATTTGGAGAACTTCCCCATCTGCTGTCCCCTAAAACAGCTAAACAAATTTAGATTCTCTAAAATTACATGTGCAATCCAAGTAAATACGCAAGGTGCTAATTGGACACAACAACTACAAGTTTGGGTCTACCTCAAAGCAGTGCTTGAAGGTTCACCACTTGGTCCCTAAAAGAGATATTGGGCACAGTTAACTTTTTGAACTTTGCACAGACCCCAAATGGATTACCATAGTTTTCGCTTTGTGTGTTTTTTGAGGCGTCAGCTTTGAGGTTTCCATCCACTTCCTTATTTTATTTAAATTTTCGTGAATCATATCCTGGATGGCATGAGGGTAAATTGTACGGTTTAGTATTCCTTTCAGAGAACAGGATTTGTTGCTTGGATGACTGAAACGTTGTGGTTTCAGGTTGTGCAACAGGTTGTGTCCCCCGGTGCATATTGAGTCAGGTTGTACATTCTTACATTCCTCACACTTGTTGAAACTTTTGGAACGACTGTTGGAACGATGACACCATACAATATAGAATTATTATTATTAAAATAATAATAATTGATCATTCAAGGGAGAAAATCAGGCTTAAAATCAGCCTCAAAATCTTCCAAGTTTGTGGCCAGCCTAATGTTGCCCTTGTTAGGGGTCTATATACGGATAAGGGCCAATTTTAGACACAGTCCTGTACTTGCACTATACCTTATGCAGATTTTCATATATTAATTGTTAGTCAGCAAAGGGAAAAACATATAAAATCAATCATGGAGCAAATTTAAAAAGGATTCATTTTCGCTAGTACAATGAATTTAACGGCAAGACATTTAGCAAAATAAATAAACAATGAACAAAAATTAAAGTGTTACAACAACCTTAATACAGAAAACCTTTGCATATTATTAGTCTTATTACATACTGTATACTACTAATAATTATTATTTACAGTTTGTTATAATTAGTTCAGTCAGAAACTCTCATAGGTAGCTGACTGGATCTTTCAAGTAGGCAACACAGATCAATCAAAGCACCCCAGCACCAACAGTCTAGATGTACTACGGACTACTTTGAGCATTGATTAAAGGAAAACACCACCTTCTCTCTATATTCCGCTACGTTCTTCCCTCAACGTAGATGAGTTGATACGTACTGTACCTCTCCTGTCTCAGTGTGTGCACTCAATCACTGTAGAGAATGGCTCCGCTATGCTGGCATTTAGCTTAGTACCATTCATTCATTAGGATCTAAACAGGGATGAATTTAGAAGCTACCAAACACTTCCATGTTTTCCCTATTTAAATATGGTCAAATGAGTAGTCACACAGGTAACTATGTATGTAACAAGTATGGTGACACAAAATAAACAGTGTCGATTTCCTAAGTAGATAAAAATGATGACTGTAATGTATGGCGGAAGAGCACTTCGCGGCACTTCGACCTCTCCGCAGTAATATCATCACTCCTGAAACTCCAGCATAGTGGCACTGTGGGCTACAACAATTGAGTCCATGCTCTGAGACGGGAGAGGTACGTATCAACTCGTCTAAGTTGAGGGAAGAACATAGTGGAATATGGAAAAACAGTGGCATTTTCCTTTAAAAGTCATCATCTCATATTCTGATTATTTAAATAATATATTTATATCCTATACCAATGAGACACTACAATCATACACATAAATTGTGTGTGCATTTCACTAACCAATACTCTTATCCACTAACAAACTCATGCCAATAATTGCTTACCCAAGGAAATGGGCTCCAGAGGGTGCAACCTCAATCAACCTGCTAGCTAGACCGTCACCCTCTACCATGAGGGGCATGGTTGCCAGTCGGTGCCTTTTCACCAGTCTACAGGTGACTCGAGTAGGGGCACTGCATTTCCGTGGTGGAATGATCAGTCGTAGACCATTGTGACGGCATCCACGCATGGCACCTCCACGGGCATCCACCATGAAGCTTACTAAGAAACTGCATTGAGGACATACAACATTAAATGAATTTTAAAAAGGAATCATATCTTCAGATGAAGTAAGAATTAATGAACATTTAATAAAGAAACACTTTAATGAAAACCATAAGCATGTCATGAAATCACAAGTCACTTAGAAAGATGATCATGATATTCCAGCCTGGTCTCATTGTTTATAAGTAGGTATTACCACATAACACGTACAAAAATATTTTTTTTGTATGTTTGGATAGATACTTAAATGTACAATAAGGATGAAGTGACAACATTTACAATGTAAACATTATTTGTTTATAAAAAAAATGTATAAAATGTAACTTAATAATAAAAGCCTGAATTTGAGCAGGTTATGTTTGGTTTTTGTTGCATTTCATGCTTTTAACAGCGTATTGAAACTTATTTTGTATCCTACGGCAACCATTTGTAAGTAATGGTTAAACAATTAAATGTATGCATTTAGCAGACGCTGTTATCCAAAGCCTCTTACATTGAATTCAGGCTATCAATTTTTACCTATCATGTGTTCCTGGGGAATTGAACCCCCAACCTTGCGCTCCATAGCACAATGCTCTACCAATTGAGCTACAGGAACACAATTCCACAAATGTTATTCAGTTTTAGGTTTTAAAGTGATGGCTTGATTAACATTCAATTATAATAGAGTTAAATGGAGAAATTAAATAAAACAATAGTATCAACTAATTAATTCTATGAATTCAATATTCATAAATAATGGTTCATAAATGTGTATGCCTATACAGTTTTTTATGTTTAAATAAGCAATGTTAAAATAGTTGTCATTTAGTAAACTTTATAGATTTCAACCTTATTATTCCTTCTTGAGTATCTTTAACAAGAACTTAGATTAATGTATGAATTGAATAGTGATTGTGTGACCTACATGAGGGAACAACCAGTGATACCCTTGGTAGTAATATCAAATGATAGCCTATAGCGATGTCATCAGGATACACGTACACCGGTAGGCAGTGACCCACCTTACCGTGACCACGATGTGATCACCCAGAATTTATAGTTTACCCACCTCTTTTTTTACCACTACACCTCTGCATATCACACTATTGTTAATCGAGCGATTGAATAATATTGCAAATGTATCTAAGCCACCTGCAGCCCTACAGAAATAGTGTGAATAATGCAAGCATTGTCATACTCAACCATTTGTAATAAATGGTTCAGGCTCTTGGTGAGAGTGTTTGTCAGGAGTCATAGTGTCATAGTGTTGACATGATCTTATCACTCCTACAGTTGCAGAAAGTACAGGGAGCAGCAGTAACCCCTCAATGTGGACTCTGCTGATCTCGTCAAGTCTTTTGATCCGGTTAGCACAGATGGTCTCTTCAAGATCTTGGTCAATATAGGTTGCTAACATTCTTAACATCAACGACTCCCTCCATGATGACATGACAATGAAGGAAACTGTTGTTTTTGATGGCTTAACACATGAAGTGGGGTGAAACACATTGCGGAGGAGTGTCGTGCCGTCCACTGAGGGCCATCCAGTGCCACCGCCAGGCACCGCGGAGGACTTCAGCGAGGCTGGTGGAGTGATTGGAAATGAGCGGTCTCGAGTCCCATGGAGGGGATTGGAAGGATACAAAAGAGAAGCGACCACAGTGAAGGACGAGAGAGGACCAGGCCTGGACTTTATTTTGTGTTTGGTTTTTGTTTGCGTGGCAGTCGTCCGCGAGGGGCTGTCGCGCTGTTTTGTGTTTATTTGGTTATTAAAGCTTTATTTAATTGTGCGCCGGTTCCCGCCTCCTTCTTCCCGTGAGTGTGAAGTATTAATCCGTTACACACATCTGTTTGTAGCAGTCTATAAATCCTGTTAAACGGTAGGTTTGAATAGTGACTAAATAGCTTTAAGCAACACAGTTTCCAAAAAACTAGGGCCAAGGAGATATAGCTACAGCGTGTACTGAGCAATTAGCTTAGCAACAAGCATGTTGCCAATACCTAAATGGGGAGGGGGGGGGGGGGGGTGCAATGCTGATTTATGCATCAGTTTGTTAACACTGTTAGAGAGATGAATTCTGGGCTGGGCAAGTTTCAAAAATAATTTGGATGTAAGATCGAGTATTTGTGTGACAAATTTCTTACTTCCAGGTTCATACAAGTTACGGTTGTGAAGAGGGCAAAATTCCTCATATGGGTATTTCTCCCGGAAAATCATGCCCAATACAGCAGATGTTTGTGTGGAGAATAAAAAATCGTGAAGCATGTAGTAATGGAGTATGAAATTCTTTGTGCTGCAAGAACCGCATGTTTTCTGATCTGTTGGAATACGGAGTCTCATGTTTATCTTTAAAATTGATTCTTGAAAATAAGGAATATGGTATAACAAAGGTTGTTATAGGTTTTTAACTCCATGCTGGTCTTTATTTAAGGGTTTAATCTATGAGATGGAGTTTTTCAGATGAACTGCGCATGCATCGACTGAAGCAAAAGTGGACTATCAACAAGCGTCATCCGGCTGCAGCGCTGCACAGGACTTGCTTATCAATACATGATATTGACTGACTGTGTGAACATGAGAAAATTTTGCCTTAGCTTCATGGTGACACGTTCAGATGAATGGAGAGTGAATTATATCCACATCTGTTGGGGATGCTTGATGTTTTTGATGATGTAGATTACTCTTGATCTAGGGAGGGCCGATCTCGACTGATCTTCCAATCATGCCACGTACACTGGTCGATGTGGCGAAACGTGTGTTCAAAACATGACTCTAATTTGAATTGAAAACTGTATGCTTCATTCACTCCATGTTCTGCCTGAACTCCATTTGTCGCTCAAACTTCATTTATGGCTCAATTTGTATTGTATATATCTGTTAGACTCTGTTCCTAGTTTTGGTTGTGTTTTACTCCTCATGTGTTTCCTATGCCCTATTTCTTTTTGGTAAGTTTCCTGTTCCCATCCAGGTGATCCCCATGTAATTTCTATTGATCCCAGATGTGTCTTGTCATCCCATACTCCTGTTCTGTGTATAAAGTGTCTTCTCTGTCTTTTGTTCAGGGTTCGGTATTGTTGATGTCTACTCCTTGTGCTATGTGTGATTCTCCGTGTTATGAATAAATTCCTTGGTTTTGTGCTCCTGGTCTCCTCACTCCATGTTAATATGGCAAGCATTCATTTGGCAAGCCCGTCAAGTGTTCATGTGGCCCCGGCGTCATTTCCAGCCCCAGTGTCCACTCCTCATAAGCGCCTTCCAGAGTGCCCTCAAGTGCAGCGCCCCTAGAGCTTGCTACAGTCCCAGCTCCACTACCAGAGCTCGCTCCAGTGTCGGCTCCAGTCCCAGCTTCTCAAAGGTGCTTTGCTGTGCCTGCTCCTCCAGACCCAGCACCACGTGAGTGCTATCCTGACCCCCAGTTCAACCCAGGAAGGGCGCCTGTTCCCAAGTTAAGCTCACAGAGGGATCTTGATCCCAAGGTAAGCCCACGGAGGGCTCCTGATCCCGAGTTTAGTCCAGGGAGGGCTCCAGGCCCTGAGTACAGCCCCGTAAATGTCCCCATTTATTTATTTTTTGGGGGTTGTAGGGTTCCCAGGTTTGGTTGTGTTTTGCTTCCCATGTGATTCATATGCCCGTATTTGGTTTCCTGTTCCTGTCCTGATTATGTTGATTTATTTCCTGATGTTCCCCCTTGTAATTTCTATTGATCCCAGGTGTCTCTTATCATCCCATTCTCCTGTTCTGTGTATAAATGGTGTTCCCTGTCCTTTGTTAAGGGCACGGTATTGTTGATGTCTACTCCTTGTGATACATGTGAATACCCCGCAATATACATATATTACTTGGCTTTGTACTCCTGGTCTTCTCTTCCCTCGCTCTATATTCCTGCACCGTAGCAAATTGTGACAGAATTTCAATTTCAATTAATCATTTGTATTAATAAAATAAAATGGTTTTTTTGTTTGTTTTTTGTATAAATTATTTTTTTGTTCTATACTAAGTTTGGGTTCATAGCAATGGTATAAACAAATAATGCCTGAATGATGATGATGATAATATCTTAAAAGTATGTTACAGTAACATGTTACAGTAATGGTGTAATATCACATTATACTGCATAAGTGTTGTCTGCCACACAATTCATGATTAAAAACACAGGTTAAAAAACTAATGGGACAAACACTGTGTTAGTCCAAAAGGCATGTTTGTGAAATGACAAATACCATTCAGATGACTTCAAACTTGCAGTGCCTTTTGGCATCTATAGGGTATGTGTGTGTGTGTATTACAAATTGTAATATTCCAAGAGGCATAGCAAGAACATAGCAGATTATGTGATCCCTGTGTTCTGAATTCTGAGGTCGAATGATGCGTTGCAGTCACCTGCCATTGTCATGGTCATGACATGGAGAACAACAGCTGAAGAACAAAAATATCATCCATCAGAGAGAAAATGTCAGAAAGAGAGAAGGAAGTTTGAAAAACAGAGGAACTTACAGTAAGTGAGAAGTGATGTAGTAACTTTGCATTTTCAAGGCCACCATCCTATATACCTACCTAGGTTTCTGGTTGTTAAAAATGTGTGTAGAATATATATATATATATATATATATATATATATATATATATATATATATATATATATATATATATATATATATACTCACTTAAGCCCCTTTCACACTGCCATTCCGGCAAATACAGGGGTAAAGTGTTCCTGTAATTGTTCCCTGGTCGCTAGATTTGGCACTTTCACACTGCCAGTGATGACCCGGTATATGTGTGTGCTTTCACATATAACCCGTAAAGATCCCGTAACGACACGTGACATCAGCGCGTGACGTGTAATGTACGAGTCGAAAACGCCAGGCACGTTATACTTTCACTGAAGCAAGCAAACGATCTCGGCGTCAGCGTGGAAAGTGAGGAACTAACTGATCTCTGCTTCATTACAGTTTGCACATATGTTTTCGTCGCGAATGTTGATCTTCCTTCAAAACAGCCGGTAAAAAAGTCGCGCGATAACGCGCGTCATCACTTCGATACGGAATTAGATCTGGCTTTTGTTCACACAGCGCTCGTTCCGGATCGATTACCGCAATGTTACTATGTCCCCGACCCGGGTTCGATTCGGTAATCAATTCCGGGCAAAGCCTCTATAGCCCCTTTCACACTGCACGTCGGACCCGCAATATTCCCGTAACATTGCCTGGTCGCCTTCTGTGTGAAAGCAACCACGTCCCGGAATTGATTACCGAATCGAACCCGGGTCGGGGACATAGTAACATTGCGGTAATCGATCCGGAACGAGCGCTGTGTGAACAAAAGCCAGATCTAATTCGGTATCGAAGTGATGACGCGCGTTATCGCACAACTTTTTTACCGGCTGTTTTGAAGGAAGATCAACATTCGCGACGAAAACATATGTGCAAACTGTAATGAAGCAGAGATCAGTTAGTTCCTCACTTTCCGCGCTGACGCCGAGATCGTTTGCTTGCTTCAGTTAAAGTATAATGTGCCAAGCGTTCTCGACTCGTACATTACACGTCACGCGCTGATGTCACGTGTCGTTACGGGATCTTCAAGGGTTGTGTGTGAAAGCACGCACATATACCGAGTCATCACTGGCAGTGTGAAAGTGCCAAATCTAGCGACCAGGGAACAATTACAGGAACACTTTACCCCTGTATTTGCCGGAATGGCAGTGTGAAAGGGGCTTATGATTTGGTACGACAGCATTCTACACTGAAGCAGTATATATACCATGTGTATACCTTTTAATACCAATAAGACCAGTAACATATCTAAAAGTAAAGAGTCCATTTTGATTCCATATTGCCCGTTAATACAAAGAGTTTCAGTATTCGTATGTGTGAGTAAGAGTGTGTTTGATAGAGAGCATGCAGTTATTTTCCATACCCGGAATGAGCAGGACTTGAGGAAAGTGCTATGTTGTCCAAGTTTTCCATTTCCCAGCTATAATCCTTTTCATTTTCAAGAGAAGACACCTGGAGTGAATAAAGGCAACTTTGTTAAAACTGCGGCTTTATCTAGTAATGTAAACATGAAATGAAGCCAGAATCTGTAAAAACCTGTACATTTATTTAAAAAGAAAAGGTTTACTAATCTGTTAACTAATCATACCAATTTTTGAAGGCCATCACTTGGTATAAAAGCCATTAATAATAATAATGATAATAACAATATAAATAAATTATAACATAAAAACGCATGGAAAAAACTTTACCTTGTTACTGTTTACCATATCCCCCATCATCCCATAATGTTTTACAGGGAAGTAACTTTGGTAAGTGGATGTGTAGGACCTATCCAAACTAAAGAAAAACATACAGTTTATAGATAACATCAATCAATAGGTTGTCTTCTTTTACCTTTGAATTAAATAGCAGTTTATATACCATTTTTTTGTTTGCAAACAGTGACGTCGTTATTGTGGGCGGAGTCTATCTTGTGGCAGAAAACAACAGTTTTAAAGTAGTGGTCTATGGTAGCCATGGCATAAAAGAACAAAAAAGTTCATTTTGAGTTAGCATTTAAAAATTTTGACTTTTTTATTTCAATTCCAAGATTATATTTCACAATTCTGTTAAGAAAAATCAACTAGTCATTCTCTATTTCTTATTGGCTCAGAATCATGAGTTTGTATTTCACGGTTCTTGCTTTTTTTTCTCCCCCTCAGAATTGACAAAATTGCAATTGTTGATTTAAATTGAGTTATAAAGTCTAAACTAGAAGATATAAATTGGCTTTTGCAAGAAAAAAGTCAGAATTGTTAGATTAGGTAAATGTTATATGTTTAAATATTATTTCATGCTGTAACTGTAGGGCTAGCACAATATGTCCCCTATGAACTGCAAATGTGAATATTATGGAGAGGTATTGTTTAAATCAAATTTATTCTTTAAAAGTAGGCTAATCATAGCAGGTTTCATCCATAGTCTTTCCGTTTAAAAGTCTGCGTTTAGCTTTAAATAGTGTCTTTGATGACAGTATTCTATAAAATGTATTTGAATTCCAATTCTGACATTCAAAGGCACAACAATATTTTTTTTTCTCTTATTTCATAGATTTTACCCATTTCCTTCCACTTGTTCCCAGTGATTTTCTTCCACCACAATGTGCACCCAGCTGCATGTTACGTTACTGTTATTTCTACACCAAATTAGTCTATTCAGACTATGTCAAAGGCATGGAATCAAAGTATCATTTTTTTTTTTAAAAATCCATCCATCCAGTAGCAACTAGTTCTCAAAATACACTGTATTAGAACAAAACTAGTGGATCATCTTTAAGACACACTGATATGTAGAGAGTACAGAGTTCCTCACTTACCATTGTAAGCGACTATGTCAGCATTAGCAGAAAGAAGAATAAGTGAGTTGCAAATAAATTAGCAGGTTTTAGAAAACAAGTATAACCCTATTTATCAACTTTATTTAATAAAGTATCAAAAATAACATACCTGTTTGATTGGCTTCCTTTTAAACTGAAGTGCAAGTAGTTCAAGCCATCCAGGTACTGCCCAGGTAGAGAGTCATCTCCTAATTCTCTCAAATCCTCTGCTCTAAAATATTCTCCACCATCACCTGTTATGGTGTCATCACCTGGTGAAAGACAGATGATGTTCTTTTTGTAATTTCATATATCTACAAACAAATTAAATGCATTATATATATACATACATATATATATATATATATATATATATATATATATAGACCTTGATTTGGTACGACAGCATTCTTCACTTAAGCAGTCCCAGGGCAATAAGGTCATGGGTAAGCTAAAAGCAGCTCTGCTACAGTATGGCCAGCAGGGGCATTGTCTCAAGCCTGTTCTGTTAGCCAATCAGCAGACAGTTAAGACAAGACATTCTGCAGACTGCCATTGGAGCTTGGCTTTCAGTTGAATATTGGCTGCCTAGAATGTGGAACAATGGGGAAAACAGTGTTGTTTTTCCCATTGTTCCCCATTTTAGGCAGCAAATATGCAAATATGTTTATTCAATAACATAATGAATAAATAATTAGCAAAAAGCAGTCTCTCAGACACTATAGGTGTTCAAACTTCCACACTTCTACTTTCACCCCTAAAATCATAACATTTGTGTTTTGTGGTTTTTAGTCAATTTCTCTTTGCAGTAACACTTTATAATAACTTTTATTAATAAATCATTAACAAACATAATATATTGCTTATTGGATCAATAGTTAATATATATTCACATAGCTAGAAACATAAGATAATGTGCTTGTTAATATTTACTAATTTTATTAAAAATTACCTAATGATTGACAGATAATTAATTAAAATTACAATGCTTATAAATGTCATTAAACTTTTAATTCATATGATCATGCAGTGCACGGGGTGTGATATGGGTAAGGTTAGGGTTTGGTGTTATGGGTAGGTTTAATGGTTGGGTAAGGGGGTCAAATGTGTACAGGGGTCAGTTTGATTAATATAAAGGAACATGGTTCAATTATTTTATATATTACATTGTTTTTCTATTACAAGTATTTTCTTGAAAAAAAAAATCATTTTCCTCTGCTGATGTATGATTTAAGGAATGTCCTGTTTAATGATATAGTATACTAATAAGTGTTGAGGCAATAAAAACATTTTGCTCCCAAATTGCAATGTGTCTTTAGTTCGCATGTATCACCATTCACACAAACATTATTAGAGCATCTAAAAGTCCAATGCCCCAAATGGTACTGAACGATTAGCAAACATTTATAAACATTTACAAATGATGAATAGTTTCCACTTTAGATTGAATACTGCATAAACAAACAAATGACCAAATAATTAATAATTGATTTGTTAAGATGTGAAAATAGCAGAAGACTACACAACAAGCAAAGAAAAAATATATGACCTTTACAGACTTAAATAATTAAAAAATAAAATATTTATAAAAAAATTCTAGTGGCATTTCTCATTTTGTTAGTTTAAGCTGTGTGTCTAAAATATCTAAAACAACAACAACAACAACAAAAATAATAAAATGTAATAAAAAAAACAATATAGAAATATTATTTATTATAAAATAGTATTATAAAATATAAAATATTATAAATTATTATTATTATTATGTGTACATACTTTTGTCGTATGTACACATTTGACAATGTTTTAACACATTAAACAGTTTACAACTGTGAATTATTTTAAATTTTTTAAAGGGGGGGGGGTGGTGAAATGCTATTTCATGCATACTGAGTTTTTAACACTGTTAAAGGGTTGGATTCCCATGCTAAACATGGACAAAGTTTAAAAAATTAAGTTGTACGTTTAAAGGAGTTTTTTTTTTTTCAAAAAATACTCCTTCCGGTTTGTCACAGGTTAGGGAAAGTTTTTTTCGAGTATGGGTCTGTGTGACGTTAGATGGAGCAGAATTTCCTTACATGGGTCCTAAGGGCACTTCTCCCGGAAGAGCGCGCGCTCCCATGGAGCAGAGCAGAGACATTCACTGATCAGAGAGAGAGACCGAAATGTCACAAAAGAAGTGTGTTTTTGGTTGCCAGGAGAGAGAATATAGTATACCATGTGTCAAAATTTGATTGATGAGGGTCATAAAAAGCCACCTTTTCTGGACACCTGTTTGTACAACCCCAACCCCTCCCCTCCCCTCCCCTCCCTGTACACCCTGGTGACCTAGATATGAACTTACGACCCTAAGAAGGAATTTCGGTGAGGGAGGGTGAAAATGTGTTTTGTCTATGTGCTTTTTTTTTTTTAAACTGTGGAAAGGGGATGAAATCATTAAAATGGTATAAGGGAAGTTTTTATTAAGGTTTTAAGTACACAGTGCATTTCAAGAAAAAACGTTATAACACAAACAAAATGGGAACAATGTAATGATTGTTTTCTTAGTTGGAAAAGTGTAAAACGTTGTCAAAGTTGTAACAAATAAAAAAGAAAACTACTGGTTATTTATCTAAAACAACTAAACAAGTCAAAACTATCAGATGTGTTTTCGTTAAGCAACACGTGAAAAGATGTGAGAGCTTGTAAAAATTTAAAAAGGTGTTTTGTTACCAGCTAGAAAAGAAAGCATTTATCACTTATATCTCACTTCAAACTGAAAAAGAAATGAATGTAAAGCGACGATACAAACCAGAAAACTTGGTGTTTGTCACGATGTTATAAAAAGTTAAAAACAAAAGAAAAAATATAAAATCCATCAGACAAGATACTTCAAATCAAATCTATGTTGTACTTTACCACTACAACTACAACTTTAAAAATCTAGACTATTACTGACAGAGAGTTAGACGAAAGAAAAAAAGATATCACAGCAAAGTGTCAAGGCATCTCCGTTGAGCGATCCTGACTGCACCGCAGACACACTTAGAATGAGGCTCGGGGGAATGCTCCGGAAAAAAAAACACGCCTCCAGCGCTAGAGGCGTGATAGCAGCGTCAAATAGATTTAAATGTTAAAATAATTAAACTAAGTAGTTTTTAATAAATAGACTTCAGTCCTTAATTAGTGAAAACTTTAAATCCGTTTAAACATAAGATCAATTTGTACTTTTTAAATGATGTAGCTTTATGCGATTTTTATTTACTTTTAGTCTTAAAAAATACAAAATAAAAAATAATAATAAAAAACAGCATTGAAAAAGCATTATTTGTTTTTAATGTATTAAGTTAATTACTCTAATTTACGAGTAGTCTAAATTTAGAATATTGCCGCCGATATATCTTTTATTTTTGTCAGGCTTAATTTCTCAAGCTATGACAATTAACACACACAAACACACTTTCCTTCTGTCCAGTTTTTAAGTTTGTGTCGTGTTATCTAGCAAATAAAACAGACATATGTAGTTAAAAGTAGTCTGTTTAACAATATGTCAGGAAAGAGATGTCATCTCAACATCGAAACGTGACAGTGCCTGGCATCTGGTGTCTGTGTGATTACTGTTGCCTGCATATCAGTAAGACATCAGCGGGTGTAAAAACATCTAAAGGTTTTTTGGGGTTTGCAACTCAACTGTAATCTAATTAGTTTTCCGGGGGTTTTGGTGTTGTAAATGGTCTGCTGCAGGTCAGCTAAGGTTTAAAAAAAAAAAAAAAAAATGTGTGTATTCACTATTCACTGATCAAAGGGGTACAATTTAAACTTTATGGTTTAGGCCTGTGATCGTGAGGTTAGCTAAAAGTTAATTTACTGGTCAAATGGACGTTAAATCTTTTAACAAGTCAGACCATATTGGAATATGTAGTTTAATTCGAGTTAATTTAGTTTATTTTAGTTACATTTATAACTTTTATTAACCCCCTAGATCTTTCAACCTCAACATAAATTTACCGAGAATGCAAACAAGTACACAAACACAACCACACAATCATAAACACACACACACACACACACACACACACGCACACACTTTCCTTCTGCCGAGTTTGTGTCGTGTTATCTAGTAATTAAACCATACATATGTAGTTAAAAGTATCACCCATTTAACAATATGACAGGTAAGAAATATCTCGTCTCAGATTGAAACGTGACAAACTTAGTAGTGATTCTTTAAATCCTGTTTATCAACTCTTTGAGATACTTAATCATTGAAACATTTCTATAGTCACATCTTTATTTAATATTTTCTAAAATGAGATCTGGTTTATTTCTATATTAAGTGTAAGTAAATTGTATTCTTTCGTTGTCATATCTTTTACATTTTATTAAAATAGGTTCAACTGATTCAGGAAGATCACATTTAACACAAAGTCCAGACACATGTTTTTCCTCTTATAAATAATGAATGATTAAGTGCAATGTGTCCAATTCTATGGCGAGAGCTTCCTTTCTATCCCCAAAATTCTCCTTTCATTAAATTTGATGTCTGACATTTTAATGTTTTTATCTGATCCACTACCTTCTATTCCTATATGTGCAGGTATCTATACAAAATAAATATTTGTTTTTGGTTGTATTCTGAACAAACTCTGTAAAATGAATGACAAATTGTCTTGCAAATGAGTCTGAACATATGACTACTTTAGGTATATTAATGTGTTCAACCCACTGAAGAGCCAAAAATATGACAATCATTTCTGTAGCATAAACAGACGGATGATTAGATGTTCTTTCAGATATTCTATATCTACCCACTTGGAACATATGTGTCCTGTTTCAGGATCTTTAGATACATCTATGTATATGAGTTACTTTAAAACTATATGCTCTTTATTTTTCATCTAAACAAAAATCCTTGATGTTTTATTTTATTTTAATAAGCCACTCAAACTTACTTTAGTAGCCTAAATCATTGAATATGTCTTTTATTTTCTTAATATCAACTTCTGGCACGAAATTCTACATTCATAAATGTATGTTTCTCAAAACTCCCCACGTTTGGTGGCATTTAAAGAGGAATTTGTGATGTATTTGGAGACGTTAAAAGAAATGAAAAGTCTCAAAGCAAGATTTTTGTATTCTTCATTAAAGGACTTTGGTTTTTCTTAATGTGAAAATCTGTTACTCCCCTACTTTTTCATTCTTTATCTTTTTCTTCAGTGTTGTTTTATTTATTTTACATTTATTTTGTTTTATGATGTACAGAGTGTGAACGAAAATTGAGTGTAATCTCAGACCATATTTGTAAATCTACCAGTAATGTACGCCTTTATGTTTTTAATGTTTAAAGCATCGAATAAAAAATAAAAAAACACCCACTAACACATCCCCCTAACACCTCCCTAATAACGTTGGTCACAAAGGTTTAAATGTATGTTAAAAGAGTTAAACAAAGTAACGTTTTTAATAAAAACACATCAGTTCTTATTTGATGAAAACATTCTACCTGGTTTTAATATTAGACCGATGTTTTTACTTTAAAATTAGGTTAACCTATACCATTTTATTTTCATCTCAACAAAAATTCCTTGTTGGAAAAAATTGTTGTTTTATTTCATTTTAATAAGTCACTCACACATACTTTAGTAGTCTAAATCCTTGAATACGTCTTTTATTTTGTCAGTATTAACTTCTATCATTGCTATATCGTTGCTATATCAATTAAAACATGCGTTTAGGCATACACAAATCTAACTGGAATGAAATGTTTTGGAATGTCTTTGATTTTCTTGCCAAAGAAACTTTAACAGCATTACAGGAGAAGCTAAATATTTCATCTCAAGTAGTGCGTAGAAACGCGTCTGGTATCTGGAATCTGATGTCTTTGTGTTTACTGTTACGACCATGTCAGCGAAGATTGAAAACATCTAAAGGTTTTTGGGGTTTCCAACTCAACTGTTATCTAATTAGTTTTCCGGGGGTTCTGGTGTTGTAAATGGTCTGCTGCAGGTCAGCTAAAGTTTAAAAATTGTATTTATTCAATGATCAAAGGGGTACAATTTAAACTTTATGGCTTAGGCCTGTGATCGCAAGGTTAGCTGAAAGTTCATTTACTGGTCAAAAGGACGTGAAATCTTTTAACAAGTCAGACCATATAGGAAGATGTAGTTTAATTCGAGTTAATTTAGTTTATTTTAGTTACATTTATAATTTTATTAACCCCTAGATCTTTCAACCTCAACATAAATGTACCGAGAACGCAAACAAGTACACAAACACAACCACACAATCATAAACACACACACACGCACACACACACACACACACACACACACACACACACACACACAAATGTAGATTACAGAAAACATGAACATGCAAACTAAATAAATACTAATATACACTCAAACAAGTACAAAAATACACAAACACGAACATATCTATATAAGATTGAAAATGAGTTCTCCTAAGTTTTCTTTGAAACCAAAAGTGTTTGTTGGTACAAATGTCTGACAGAAATGTATACAATAGATTAGACTTCCTTTCTCACTTTCCAAATGGTGTTGTTAAACATGATGTTTAAAATAGTTTTAAAAAAGTATTATTTTTTTAGCTTTCATGCAGGATTCATGTCAGCACTCAAGTGTTTTTAGCAAGAGTCCAGAGACAGATGAAAATAGATGTGTGAAGAAAAAAAAATGTAAGAGGTTTTTAAGGATAGACTAAATGGTTTAGATTGTTTAAAACAATTGAGTTTATGCATTTCTCTTGAATGTGTGTACGGTAACCGTTGCATACATGAAGCAGAACAAATACATAACTCATAAACGCATTGTGGTTAATAAAAAAGACTTATTTATCTAGCATAACTTACTTTCTTTTCATAACAATAAACATTCTTACGACTTTAACAACTGCAAACAAACGGTTTGGTTGGAAAATAAAAAAATAAAAAAAACATATTGTGTTTTCTTAGTTAGAATGCTTATAGTTTGTAGTAAAATCACATATATAAGCTAAAAAAAAATTCTTCCAAACCATGCTGCTTTCACACACACACAGACACACACACACACACACACACACACACACACACACACACACACACCTCACAAAACTGTCAACAAGGACCTTAAGTTTTTGTTATAACGTTTAGCTGTAGCTGAGACCTTGGTGGAATTATTTATGTACAGTTTTGGGGAGGTTACTATGAACGTTGTAATAGTTTATAGATCACAAATTAACCCATTTAAAATCTAAAAGTTTAAAAAGTAATGTAACTGATAACATTTGATTACATGTTTTAAGACTTGTAATGTTTTCAACCGTTAATCTTTTGAAACGTGTAAACAGGACAGGTGTTAACATTAGAGTACTCAACAACTAATGACCGTCAGACTTTTCAAATCCTTCATCACTTAAATTAGGATTGTGATCATTTCATTTTAAAGCACAACCACCACGAAATCAGATTTGCTTGGAGATTAAATACATATTTAAAAACACAACAAGAAAGTTTAACAGCTATGATACTGTTTTTTAAATCAGGTTTTTGCACATCTATGAAGGGAAATGCCATGGCATCTAACAACGGTTGGTAAATCGGTTCAATTTAACAAATAAATATACATCGGCCAAATAGGAAATAAGCATACGTCTTTAACTCATGAAACATCTGACTCATATTTTAGAGTATTTAAGGTGGTTTATGAAATATATCAATGAAATCTGTAATCTGTAAAAATATTCAGATGTAACATTTTCATAATTAACCGCAATTTAATTATTTTTCTGTAACTGATTACATTTATTTTTAATCAAATGATATAATTTAGCTATATGTAACTAGTTGACCCCCTAACACTGATTATGCGTTCTAACAAGAATAGTTGGTGAAAGAGTTCATTACCCTCTTTAACTTTAAAAATGCGTACAATGTCCACAAACAAGGGTTTGCTCTTAAAACAAGCCCCAGACACCGACTTGGAAGCACCGTAACAAGTATAGCCATTTCAGAAATTTGTTATAGAGATTCAGTAAGTTAAACTCTGGATGCACGATTGACCGACTAAGTTTGCCATATTATTACTTTTTCTAAAGATAAAGACAATTATTTGGTTTCAGGACACACGAATCCTATAGCCCAATGGTTCACAAGATAACATGACAACGGTTGCTCCATTACAGCATAGTCAACCCATTTTAGCCTGTTTTAGCACATGTATATCGTATTATTGTTGAATATAGTCGTTTGGTCTAAATATGTGTTAACAGTTATTTTATTGTTGTTATATGTATTATATGTTTTTGTTTTACAAATGTAATATGTTTACCTAATACCTCATTCAAGCTATGTAGATCTTCAGGTCAGGGAACTACAATACCCATCACACACCTCAGGCTTCAAACATGCCCGTCGTGAATACATACTCATATTGTATGTGGCAACGCTCTAAATCATTGGACATCTGATTAAACGCATACGCAGATAACCTAAATAAAAAGACTCTATATTCTTTTCTGTGATCTGTTTTAGTGATGCAAAGTTCGATTCACTTCTGAAAAATTTATTTATTTGGACAGTTTGGTTCAATGAACCGATTCATAGGGTCCTTAAGTCATTTTCGCAGTTACGTAGAACACTTTTTTTTCTTCTAACAACTGAAGACTCATTTTTATTTCTGTGAATCATCTAAATAAATGTAATTGTGTGAACACACATTAGCAGTTATTGTCTTTTGTTCATTTAAGTTAATTCTGAATCATCTAAATAAAGTTAACTGTGTGAACACACATTAGCGGTCATTGTCTTTTGTTCATTTAAGTTAATTCTGAATCATCTAAAAAAAAAAAAAAGTTAATTGTGTGAACACATATTGGTGGTTATTATCTTTTGTTAATTTAAGTTAGTGATGTTTGTGTTTGCAGTTTTACGCACAGTGTCTCTGTCGTTGTTTAGCTTAAACATCAGTTTTTAGTCAGTTACAAAAGTGTCAGGCATTAAGTTTTTGTATTTTTAATTCACCTAATTATGACAGAGTTACAGGTTTCGGGTGTTTTTGAAAGTGTAAGCGGTGAAAACTTTAGCTACTCAAAACGAAGACAAATTGTGTAAGTGTTCATTAAGATGCAGAAATGAAAATAAGCGTACAAATATTCATAATGACAAGTACAATATAACCTAAAAACACTATAGCCCCCTGCTAAGTATACCTAAAATTTTCTAGAGCGGTGAGATATTTACATTTACTGTACATTTATTCATTTAGCAGACGCTTTTATCCAAAGTGACTTACAGATGAGGACGGTGGAAGCAATCAAAAAACAACAAAAAGAGCAATGATATATAAATGTTTTAACAAGTCTCAGTTAGGTTAGCACAGTACACGTACCATGGGATTTTAAATAATATCATAAATAAAAAGAAAACAGATTGAATAAAAAAAGAATAGAGCAAGCTAGTGTTAGAGGTCTTTACACATACACACACATGCACACACACACGCATAAATAGATATAAACCGCAATGTTTTTCATAGCGTTACACTTTGAACGATATGTTTCCATGACATTGTTAGCTCTTTCTGTTTGAATCTATTTACAGCAGTTTTCACCATCCTAATTGTAATGGTTTGGTCTTATGCTTAGGGCCTTATACGTTGTATTTTCTAGTTTTTGCTCTCGTGTTAGTGGGTCTCTTTGTTCATACAAATCAATATTTCTGTGGATTTGGGTATTAAAATATTGCTTTAAACATCGTCTTCATTCGAGACGTTTACTTAACATCATTATATCATCCTAGTTTGTATCAGATATAAGATATGTTGCTTATTAATTATTATCCAACCTTTTAATCATCAAAATATCACGACTGACTTGTGTGGTCATCTTGGGCGGAGCCATCTTGGGCGTGACCAATGTTTATGACTTCCTGATGACAAAACCCCATCGTGTACATCATACAAGGGTTGAGGGTGGCTCACTAAAACCAACAAAGACCGGCTAATAAATGCTACAGTTGCCTGCTGTGAACAACAAACAATACAATAAATCAATAAACCGGAAATTTATAGTGAATTAAAACAGTACTACCGCATTCGGCGACAGTTCTATATCGATTAGGGGCAAAGTTTACGCCTTGGAAAGAATCGAATTCTGAAAAAGTCATCTGACGCTGCACAACTGACCCATGAAGGGTAAATGGACCGGCGCTGATGAGGTCGAAAAACTGGAGTGCGCTGCGGGAAACACCAGTTTTGTCAAAGACATTATCGACCCTGATTTTAAACTACACTACAGAGGACAGATGATCGGACTGATGCAAAAAATCCTCAAGAAGGAATGCGACTCAAATCACAATTGTACGGGCGATAGCAAGCGGGAAACAAATCTCAGTAACCAAATGAAACTTGTAAGAAGACTGAAATATACATGGCCTGATTTGACGAGCATATTTTTAACCGGGAGGGACCCGGTGCATGTTTCTGCACGTAAAATTCTGGAAGTGATGTCTGAATGTGAAGATGAGATGGACGTTAATGACGTTCTCTATCTGTGTACATCTATAACAGATCAATGTGTGCTGTTGGCTGCCAAAAATTATGATTCTATGACCTGTGAAATTGTTGCATCGTTGGTTGATTTTATATTGGACCAAAACATGTTAATCTGCAGAGATTTTATATTCTGGTTAGATTGCCTGTAATGTCATGAGTACTATTTGTTTTTAATGACAATTTGATAATTTTCTTCACTACATCGATGTATATTCAACAATATAGTGTTGAAATAAAAGATTGATCCACTTCACTCGCTATTCTGTTCTCTGAGTTCAGTTTGTTAAGTTTGTTAACAATTAACAATAATAATTAAGCAACATATCTTATATCTGATATAAACTAGGATGATAAAATGATGTTAAGTAAACGTCTCGAATGAAGACGATGTTTAAAGCAATATTTTAATACCCAAATCCACAGAAATATTGATTTGTATGAACAAAGAGACCCACTAACACGAGAGCAAAAACTAGAAAATACAACGTATAAGGCCCTGAGCATAAGACCAAACCATTACAATTAGGATGGTGAAAACTGCTGTAAATAGATTCAAACAGAAAGAGCTAACAATGTCATGGAAACATATCGTTCAAAGTGTAACGCTATGAAAAACATTGCGGTTTATATCTATTTATGCGTGTGTGTGTGCATGTGTATGTGTAAAGACCTCTAACACTAGCTTGCTCTATTCTTTTTTTATTCAATCTGTTTCCTTTTAATTATGATATTATTTAAAATCCCATGGTACGTGTACTGTGCTAACCTAACTGAGACTTGTTAAAACATTTATATATCATTGCTCTTTTTGTTGTTTTTTGATTGCTTCCACCGTCCTCATCTGTAAGTCACTTTGGATAAAAGCGTCTGCTAAATGAATAAATGTACAGTAAATGTAAATATCTCACCGCTCTAGAAAATTTTAGGTATACTTAGCAGGGGGCTATAGTGTTTTTAGGTTATATTGTACTTGTCATTATGAATATTTGTACGCTTATTTTCATTTCTGCATCTTAATGAACACTTACACAATTTGTCTTCGTTTTGAGTAGCTAAAGTTTTCACCGCTTACACTTTCAAAAACACCCGAAACCTGTAACTCTGTCATAATTAGGTGAATTAAAAATACAAAAACTTAATGCCTGACACTTTTGTAACTGACTAAAAACTGATGTTTAAGCTAAACAACAACAGAGACACTGTGCGTAAAACTGCAAACACAAACATCACTAACTTAAATTAACAAAAGATAATAACCACCAATATGTGTTCACACAATTAACTTTTTTTTTTTTTTTAGATGATTCAGAATTAACTTAAATGAACAAAAGACAATGACCGCTAATGTGTGTTCACACAGTTAACTTTATTTAGATGATTCAGAATTAACTTAAATGAACAAAAGACAATAACTGCTAATGTGTGTTCACACAATTACATTTATTTAGATGATTCACTGAAATAAAAATGAGTCTTCAGTTGTTAGAAGAAAAAAAAGTGTTCTACGTAACTGCGAAAATGACTTAAGGACCCTATGAATCGGTTCATTGAACCAAACTGTCCAAATAAATAAATTTTTCAGAAGTGAATCGAACTTTGCATCACTAAAACAGATCACAGAAAAGAATATGAGTCTTTTTATTTAGGTTATCTGCGTATGCGTTTAATCAGATGTCCAATGATTTAGAGCGTTGCCACATACAATATGAGTATGTATTCACGACGGGCATGTCTGAAGCCTGAGGTGTGTGATGGGTATTGTAGTTCCCTGACCTGAAGATCTACATAGCTTGAATGAGGTATTAGGTAAACATATTACATTTGTAAAACAAAAACATATAATACATATAACAACAATAAAATAACTGTTAACACATATTTAGACCAAACGACTATATTCAACAATAATACGATATACATGTGCTAAAACAGGCTAAAATGGGTTGACTATGCTGTAATGGAGCAACCGTTGTCATGTTATCTTGTGAACCATTGGGCTATAGGATTCGTGTGTCCTGAAACCAAATAATTGTCTTTATCTTTAGAAAAAGTAATAATATGGCAAACTTAGTCGGTCAATCGTGCATCCAGAGTTTAACTTACTGAATCTCTATAACAAATTTCTGAAATGGCTATACTTGTTACGGTGCTTCCAAGTCGGTGTCTGGGGCTTGTTTTAAGAGCAAACCCTTGTTTGTGGACATTGTACGCATTTTAAAGTTAAAGAGGGTAATGAACTCTTTCACCAACTATTCTTGTTAGAACGCATAATCAGTGTTAGGGGGTCAACTAGTTACATATAGCTAAATTATATCATTTGATTAAAAATAAATGTAATCAGTTACAGAAAAATAATTAAATTGCGGTTAATTATGAAAATGTTACATCTGAATATTTTTACAGATTACAGATTTCATTGATATATTTCATAAACCACCTTAAATACTCTAAAATATGAGTCAGATGTTTCATGAGTTAAAGACGTATGCTTATTTCCTATTTGGCCGATGTATATTTATTTGTTAAATTGAACCGATTTACCAACCGTTGTTAGATGCCATGGCATTTCCCTTCATAGATGTGCAAAAACCTGATTTAAAAAACAGTATCATAGCTGTTAAACTTTCTTGTTGTGTTTTTAAATATGTATTTAATCTCCAAGCAAATCTGATTTCGTGGTGGTTGTGCTTTAAAATGAAATGATCACAATCCTAATTTAAGTGATGAAGGATTTGAAAAGTCTGACGGTCATTAGTTGTTGAGTACTCTAATGTTAACACCTGTCCTGTTTACACGTTTCAAAAGATTAACGGTTGAAAACATTACAAGTCTTAAAACATGTAATCAAATGTTATCAGTTACATTACTTTTTAAACTTTTAGATTTTAAATGGGTTAATTTGTGATCTATAAACTATTACAACGTTCATAGTAACCTCCCCAAAACTGTACATAAATAATTCCACCAAGGTCTCAGCTACAGCTAAACGTTATAACAAAAACTTAAGGTCCTTGTGTTGACAGTTTTGTGAGGTGCGTGTGTGAAAGCAGCATGGTTTGGAAGAATTTTTTTTTAGCTTATATATGTGATTTTACTACAAACTATAAGCATTCTAACTAAGAAAACACAATATGTTTTTTTTTATTTTTTTATTTTCCAACCAAACCGTTTGTTTGCAGTTGTCAAAGTCGTAAGAATGTTTATTGTTATGAAAAGAAAGTAAGTTATGCTAGATAAATAAGTCTTTTTTATTAACCACAATGCGTTTATGAGTTATGTATTTGTTCTGCTTCATGTATGCAACGGTTACCGTACACACATTCAAGAGAAATGCGTAAACTCAATTGTTTTAAACAATCTAAACCATTTAGTCTATCCTTAAAAACCTCTTACATTTTTTTTTCTTCACACATCTATTTTCATCTGTCTCTGGACTCTTGCTAAAAACACTTGAGTGCTGACATGAATCCTGCATGAAAGCTAAAAAATAATACTTTTTTAAAACTATTTTAAACATCATGGTTAACAACACCATTTGGAAAGTGAGAAAGGAAGTCTAATCTATTGTATACATTTCTGTCAGACATTTGTACCAACAAACACTTTTGGTTTCAAAGAAAACTTAGGAGAACTCATTTTCAATCTTATATAGATATGTTCGTGTTTGTGACCTATTTTGTTTGTTTGTGTATTTTTGTACTTGTTTGAGTGTATATTAGTATTTATTTAGTTTGCATGTTCATGTTTTCTGTAATGTTTTACATTTGTGTGTGTGTGTGTGTGTGTGTACTTGTCTACCTATCCAACAGGGGACCATGGTGTCGTTACACACTCACCAACAGGGGACCTCAGAGCTAAGAGGGGACATTTTTCAGGTCCCCTGTTAGACATGCCTTAAATCATGCTAAAATCAACTGAAAAAGCCCCTGGTGAAGTTTTTTTTAATTTTGACCAAGTGGGGACCTGGACGTGTGTGTGTGTTTAAACTCATTCTCAGCAGCGCCCCTGTAGGCCGGGGCAGGAACTGTAAGGGCAAATTCACACACGTCGTTCACACTCCTCTATTGTCTGAATGCCTGCTGTTCCAGAGAGACTCTCAGGCTCTGAGAGGAGATTGAACACAAATCAGTCTTTTAAACTCCTAAACTCTTCTAAACTCTTAAAACATTCATATTCTCAAACATCCAGGAGGACCACATTACAGTGAGGCAAAATAGTGTCTGAATTATTAGCATTATTATTTCACTCTAATGCTAAAAAAAGTTTATTTTTATATATTTTACCCCCAAATTTTTTAACAGTGTATGTTGAATGTCAAGAACTGGTATTTTATTGTTATCATCAACATTGCCATTGCATGCACAGATATTGAGAATGTGAAATATTGTTAAATGTAAGTTCAGCCAATCAGGCGTCACACTTCACCATCTAACAGGGGAACAGTGTGCTTTTTTTTTAATGCAACAATCAATATATAATTTTGAAAAACTGACATATTATAACCAAAAATTCCTCATAAAGTAGACTACCAGTAAATTTGATAAAAATTATTCTGACAATAGACCTGACCATTTTTTGTTTAAGTGCTATCTGATATTATCAAGATGAATTTGTTCTGACAGGTTAACTCTGATTTCTTGTCATCTTTTATTACCATTATCTAAACTATAGCAAATAAACTGTGATAGCGTTTGAAATGTTCAAGGTGTCTGAATAAATGTAGTTTTTACTGCATACATACACAATATACGTATATGTACTTATAATACTGATACATTGAGAAGTGTCATTATAGTTAGTTTGTTAGTACTTAGTTTCTTTATTTTTCAAATAATAATAATAGTAATAAAAAGTAGTAATATAATTAGAGTCAGCCAGCTGTCAACAGTTCAAGGGCAGAGGTAATGCCTCTTATAATTAACTATATATATATATATATATATATATATATATATATATATATATATATATATATATATATATATATATATATATATAATTATTTTTTTTACATTTATTTGACATTTTCTTGGCTTAACCCCAGTACACTTCTCAACGTATGAATGGAATCAAAACCCATTCCTGAGAAGGTCCTATCAGTGATGATAATTTGATCAGACAGATAGATAGATAGACAGATGGATGGATGGATAGATAGAACAGATAGATGGAATAGTGCTAATGTTGATCTGAACACTTAGGTCCCCTGTTAAATGGTAAACTGCGACGTCTCTTTGGTTGCTTTGACATTTCTTGCCAATTTCATGTTAACTTTGAAAATATTCAATTGGCTAAATTTCTAAATCAATGTTACAATCAACATATATTGTAACATTGTATTATCATCCTTGCCATACCATTCAGAGATGGTGAGAATGTGAATTATTACAGCCAATCAGGCGTCACACTTCACCATCTAACGGGACCAGTGTGCTTTAGTCTAGAGAAATCACCACTACATGCACAGATCTGTTGCTGTGTACGTTTAGTATGTACAGTTTAGCCTGTGTGGAATTGTTTTTATTATTTGACTTTTTTCTGTTCAACACAAACAAAAATGACCCTCATTGGCCGATTAGAAACATCAAAGGAGGATTCGTTGTAGAGTGTCTGACAAAATTAATGTCTTGTAATGTATAATGTACGCTCAGCACGGCTGAGTGTTCCCGCGATCATTAAATCGAAACATGTACGCGTATTTAAAAGGGATTTTAATACCCTGCATTTTGAGAGTGACTCCCTGATGCTCGCAAGTTAGGCTTCATAACATATCTAGACTGTTATTAGTATGTAGGCTATAACAGGTTTTGTAGTTGTCTATAGATCTGTTATCTTTCTCTATTTGAACTTTGAATATATAGAGAGCACTTACTGTTTCTACTTAATACGACTATTATGTTATTTGTTTATTTGTATGTTCAGTTTGTGAAAAGGAGTTCACTTTCAGTCGGTCACTCTCAACGTCACATCGGTGATGACTGACAAATTGTGATCCCAATTCTAGAAGCTCATAATTCATGTACGGTTCCAATGTCTAAAGAGACTCACATAAAATCATGCAGGAGAGAATCCAGGCAGTTGAACAAAACCTTTTACAGAGCTTGAGTGTTGTTGTTTTTACTGCATATGATAATTCATACTCAGAAAGTAGAACTGAAATTATATTGATTACAAGATGATTTTTCCAGTCAAACATTTTTAGACCAGAAGTTGGTCATTAAGATTCCTTTTTTTTTATCTGTAAAAATCTTGTCTTGTGGCTTGAGTTAAGTGTTGGCATTAATGCTAATCAAACAATAAAAGGCGAGAAGAAAAATAATTACATTAATTTCTCAAGTAAAGCATTATTAGTTTGTTTAATTTACATAAACAAAACAAATTTATGGGTTAAAAAAAGCAGAAAGAGCTCTTTAAGATAACAATTGCATGTCAATACTTCTGACAGTAAAGAGTGCATGTGTTTGATAAAATGAGTTTGGTCCCCAGTTAGATGGTGACGTGTGACGCCTGTTAGACTGAATCACCTCTTCTTACATCACAGACACATTAACATTATATGTTAAGTTAAAAAACAACATTATATGTTAACTTAAGAAACTACATTATATGTTAACTTAAGAAACAATATTATATGTTAACTTAAGAAACTACATTATATGTTAACTTAAACAATATTATATGTTAGCTTGCTGCATTGAAAAATTTCAATTGAGTTCAGTAAAACACCTTTTAACTATGCCACTTTAGCTGTTTAACACTGACATTTTTCAGAGGCTCCATTTTTTTGTAGGGTATTATCAGCATTGCCATTATATTCAGAAATAAATAAATAAATAAATAAATGTAATTTGTTAAATGTAAAGGCAACCAAACAGCTCACGTCATACTTCACCATCTAACTGGGGACCGGTTTGATCTTGGAGGCCAATTTGTGCATTTTTTTAATAGATAGATGGATGGATGGATGGATGGATGGATGGATGGATGGATGGATGGAATAGTGCTAATGTTGATCTGAACACTTAGGTCCCCTGTTAAATGGTAAACTGCGACATCTCTTTGGTTGCTTTGACATTTCTTCAGAATTTCATGTTGACTTTGAAAATATTCAATTGGCTAAATTTCTAAATCCATGTTACAATCAACATATATTGTAACATTATATTATCATCCTTGCCATAGCATTCAGAGATGGTGAGAATGTGAATTATTACAGCCAATCAGGCGTCACACTTCACCATCTAACAGGGGACCAGTGTTTTTTTTATTTTTTTTTATTTACTGCATTAAAATCTTCAGTTGGCTCCAGTAAATTAGATGAACTGAATGTCTTTTAACATTTGCACATTTGTAGATCCAACTGAAAATTCTCAATGCAACAATCAATAAATAATTTTGAGTTTTGACCTCCATGTGTGTATTAGTGTCAGGTGTTGTATGGACAGCTACAATAAAATACTTTAAGCATTGGCACTTTAGTCGTTTAACACACTGATATTTTTCAGAGCAGCACTTGATTTAGGGGCTCCATTTTTATTATCAACATTGCCATTACATTCAGAAATAGGCAGAATATTCTAAACATTCATGTGAAATGTAAATTGTTAAATGTAAAGGCAAGAAAACAGATAACCATTTGGATCTTTGGAGGTAATACATACATACATATACATACATATACATACATACATACATACATACATACATACATATATATATATATATATATATATATATATATATATATATATATATATATATATATATATATATATATATATATGCAGACTTCCTGCATTGAAAAGGATATTGTGAAAAAACAAAACAGCATTTTGAATGAAATCAAGTCAAACTTTATTCTCATAATCTCTCTAAAAATAGCTCTCAGGGTTTATGAGCTCAGTACTGTTGACCCAAACTTCTCTTAACTGAAATTATTCTATTGAGCACAAAGTATTTAACTGTTTTCCAGTCTCTTCCATTATCCTTTAGAATCCTGTTTGCATTCATGCATCTTTCACAGTCCACTTTTCCAGGAGCCTTCATTTCCTCAAAGTAGATCTTGAAACAGTGTTCTATGACTTTCCTCTCTGTTTCTGACCAGGGCTTTCTGGCTCTTGCTATTTAACAAAATTAAAAGATAAAAAATATATATAGTGAATAAATATATGAATGAATGAAAAAAATGTAATGTCAGTAATACATACTTTACAAAGTTGAAAACATGAAAAGACAATGATCTTCAGATCTTCTGTATTGTTTATGGTGAATGGAACATACCGTTTTGATTTAATGGCACTAGTGATTTACTGATGTGTCCAAGACTGAAGACTGAAGTCTTTTCTGAGCTGGCAGCCCTTATTTCAGAAAGATCATCATTTGTGTCACTATTTCCTGAAACCACATGGACATTGCTGTAGCTGTTTTTGGTTCATATTTGATAAGACCAGTGATCAAATTCACACCAGTATTTATATCTAATCATTTTAATGCTTATTGTAAACTCTACAATAAGTCTTTGCACATAGTTTTGACTTCCTGAAGGCTTTCCTCAATAGTAGGATGCTCTTCCACTGATTTGCTCAGCATTCTGCTTAAGATATTTTTTGTCTTTTATCCCATTGAAGACTGAAGTTACTCGTTCTGACATGTAGAGACAGACCAAGTGGATCCTGGGTGTAGGGTGTAGTTGTCTGATAAGGGTGTTGTCCATCCGTCAGGATGTAATGGACCAAGCATCCTGCTACCTGTAATATAGAAGATTAATTTATAACAATGTCTAGTAATGGCCACCTGACTAAGCTGTACAGAATTAATAATGATATTGTTATGAACGCTGAAAGTGACATGCAGAACATTTCAACAAGTGCTCTTTTTTGTAAAACTGATTTTAATTAATGCTTTAATTGATTATTTTAATCATATTTGTTACAGACTAAAATTTTATTATTCCATACATTAAACTTTTTGACTTGCATCCCCTTTTATACTCAAACCCAGACCCAAATTAAAAGATGTAATTCATGTAATAACACACTAGTAATTCATGATTAACCTAACATTTTAAGGATCCAGAATTGTGCATTAGTTAAGAATAAACAAACCAGTAATTAATTATTAACTTTTTCACAATTATTGAGTGGCACTTACTAAGTGATATTCAAGTTTATTGACCAGAATAAGCCAATAATTATTGATTAACTAATGCATTATTCTGGATTACTAATGCATTATTCCCTTAAAATAAAGTGTTTTTTGTTAAGTGTAAAGTTTCACTTTACAATAAGTCGGGTCAATTCAATTTCTATTTATAGAGCACAACATTAACACAACCATCATTGATCCAACGTGCTTTACAAGAAAAGTTTACTTTAAAAGCAACAGAGATCAAAAATTAAAATAAAAAATATGTATATATACACATTTAAAAAAATAAAAACATACATCAAAAGAACCGTACACCGCATCACTCAAATGCAAGGGTGTAAAAATGAGTCTTTAAGTTTGATTTAAAAACACTGAGCGATGGACAGGACACATTAACTAACAATGAGAAATACATTTGTTTAAATATTTAAGCTTTGTTAACATTAAAAAAAATTCAACTGTTTATTTTTTGTTAATGTTAGCTCAACTACATTAAATAATATTTATTAATACATTATTAAAATCAAACATTGTATTTGTTAATGATGAAAGTAATGTTTACTAACATTAATAAACACTTTAAAAGTGATTTTCATGTTAACTAGTGTTAACCAATGACATCTTATGGGAAAGTGGTACTATTTTATGAAATATAGTAAAGACCATACCAATGCGGATAGTTTTTTCTTCACTTTGATCAATAATCTCTATTGTGTTGTAGTGCTATCTGCCCTGTTCATGCTCTCTCTCTCTCCCCCACAAACATCACACCTCTCACAGGATCAACACACCTGACCAGTGAGTCTGGGATCAGGAAGACTGGTTTAATGTTTTTAAAAGAAGACTTTTCTGCTAATCAAGGCTGCATTTACCTGATCAGAAATATTGTAAAATGAATTTAAAATTGTGAAATAGTATTACAATTTGAAATAACTGTTTTCTTATCGAATGTTCTTTAAACTGTAATGTATTTCTGTGAAGTGCAGCTGTATTTTCAGCATCATTACTCCACTCTTCAGTGTCAAATGATCTTCAGAAATAATTTGAATTAGCTGAATTGATGTTCTTTTATGATCAATTATTATTGGTTCTCAATCATTAATAAGGATTCTTATATTATCAGTGTTGAAAGCATCTTTTCCTGCTTCATAGTTTTGTGGAAACTGTGATATATAGTACTTTTTAGGATTATTTAATTAAAATAAAGTTCAAAATTACAGCATTTATTTAAAATAAACTGAATAGACCTATATAGAGATATCTATAGATATATTGTCTATATATACAGTATACGTATAGAGAGAGAGAGAGAGAGAGAGAGAGAGAGAGAACTGTTACTTTAAACTGTGATAATATATCACTATTATATAGTTTTCACTGTACTTTTTATTATTAAATAAATGAAGACTTGGTGAGCAGAATATTCTTTTAAAGACATTTAAAAAAATCGTACTGATCCCAAACTGATTTAACATTGTTTGTAACAAGTTTGCCAGGTTAATTCCATTATTTTACATTAAAACTCAAAGGAAGTTTGACTACTACAAATAAATAACAATTCATGAAATAACTCAGAAATATGAGCTAAAGTTATTGAAATAGAAATGTACCTGTCTCCATGAGCTGTCAGGATCTCCGCAGTCGAACATCATTTATTCTCCTGCAGTGATGTTTGTGGTCACAAATGCACACAAATGTGCTCTTTTCTGTTCATCAACGATCTGTTGGTCACAAACACATACAAACGCACATATTAGCTTTAGAGAATACATACATTTATGATACAAGTTTAATATGTGTCCCAGTTGTTTTCGAGTTCCAGTGATTATCAATATTTTATATTTTATCAAGTATGATTATCAGTACATTACAATCTTTATAACTGTGCATCAAAATTAAAATACACATAATATTCAAGCCACTGATCATCTATAATTTCTGTTGTTATTTTTTCACACTGCACACTATGAACTAGTAATAACATTGCACAGTGCATTTCTTGAAATTCATAAGCTACCATGCCAAGTATTTAATTAATATTTGCAGTCATACAGTATTGGAGACAGAGTCATAAATGATAACTTACCTTTCTCTTGACTCTTGACTGAAATATGTCTTTATCTTTCCCAGATGCGATGAATTTCAAAGCTTCCTTTTCAGGACAGACTCTTCTGGGTCTCATTTTCCTGTGAAATATTCAAGATTTTTTTAGGGTACACTGCATTTGCCAAAATGAAAAACAATATTTAGAAACAACCACAAAAAAAATCTATCAACAAATGAACAAATATATTCAGTAAATAGAGATTAAACAGCACTAACATTTACTAAGAGACTACATACAAATTTTAACAGTCTGCATGCATTTTTGGCAGACATTTATTTTTTAAGGCTACCATTTACATATTATCAGAATCTAAATTCAGAATATATAACTTACCTTTTCAGTGTTGAATGGAAAAAAGAGATGAGAAATGGCCTTAGTAGGCTTTGTTGTATGTGGTCCCTTGTAGGCAATGTAGGAATCTCAAGAAGCAGTTTGTCCTTTAAGGTTTTGGAATTTTATTTCACAAAAAAACTAAAAAATTCAATGTAGATTCTGTCAGGAAAACAGTATATATACAACCCAACCCAGATATCTGGTCCGTGATTGGATGAGACTCAGTTAGCCCGGATACTGTTGGTACTGTTGCTGTGTAGGGCCAGGTGATAATGTGGAGACATTAGTGTTATTAGCATAAGAAGAGAGAACAATCAGTTTACCAGACACTACTGGGGGAACTGGGGGATGTGGGGATTCTTTAAAACAAGTCACTTTGACTGGGATTGGTTTGCTTTTAGATTATGTAGCTTGAAAAATAATCAGGGATTTTTTTTTTTTTTTTTACACTCAAGGGCATTTAGTGCTAGAAAGATTATAAAAGTATTAAAAACTATTTGTGTTGTATTCAAAGTCTTCTGAAGTCATACAATAAGTTTGTGAAAAGTTTCAACATTGAGGTATTAATAACTTAAAATGATTCCACTCCATAAACACAGTCATCATAAAATACAGCTGAATTTGAGTTTGAGATAAAAGACATCAAAACTGACGTAATAAATGTCCCTGTCCACAGCGTTTGTCTGTTGATGCAAAGGTATCTTAATGAAACCAGTGAAATACCCTGCACATGGAAAACCTGCACTAAATGGACAAACTAAATATTTACGCCAAGGGCTCCTGACCAAGAGTCCACGATTGAGAAAGTGTAAAAATGGTCCCCAATGAGACTGTGAATTGTGACGCCTGTTTGGTTGCCTTTACATTTATCAATATTTCATATTCTGTTTATCTATGAAACAACAATGTTGATAATAACACTAAAACAGCCATTCTTGCCATCAGAAAAAGTTAAACTTAAGTAAAAACATAAGACATAGAGTGACTCGTCAGGTCTAGATGCAATGCATAAGAGAATGGCCAGCATGCTGATGACTGGTCAAACAGAAGCTGATCATACAGATGACCGGTCATACAGACCGCATCATACAGACAGTGATCATATCCTGATGTAACCCATCGCTCTCCAGCTGGAGGAAGTGCTGCTTTATAATCACAGAACCTTCACTCACTATTAAAATGATTCTGGCTGCTAGAAGGGAGAACATATCCTACAACATGAGTAAGTTCTAAATTTTCTAATCACTTATTCTACAAATGTTGCAACTATGTTTAAACATGTTTAACAAAACTGTCTTTCCTTTTTTCTTTTAAGAAAAGTCAAGTCAACAGTTCACATTGTTCACTCTAAACAATAATTTCACTTCATCAGAAAGTTCAGTCCTCAAAAAAAGGTATGTTGCTAATGCTACTCAATATATTTTGAGTATAAAATGTTCTGAATACAAAAATATATACTCCCAAAAATGGAATTGCCACAATCAACAAGAATAATAGATGTCAATCTCATTTCAAGACAAGTAAACCTCTTAGTGTTAGTGTATATTGATTTGAATATCTTTCAGTTTAACGTTTAAACCTGTGAGTTTTGGCTGTCCATGTTAAAGACTGGAAATGTAACAATAAAATAAACATCCTATAAACACATTTTCAGCAATTATGGAACCTCCAAAGATTTGAGCCATAATTAATAATTTGTATTGTATATTTTCTATCAGCTGCATGCAGAATCTGGATTGTAGGGACAGCTACATTGGACGTGGTGAAAAGCAAGCAAGGGAAACCATGGGCACGAATCTCAGTGTGTCCTCCCAGGTCCAGTGTTTGGGCTGACCTCCTTCCTTTCTTCCAACAGTGTCTTAAAGAAAGAACTGAACAAATGAAGATTATGCTTTCTTCAATCGACCCGAGGCACCACTGGAGGAAAGGTGGACAAAGTCAGGAAGTTTGTGAACAATGTGATGGCCAAGTTTGTTCTCTGTGTTAATGGGAGCATTGTCCATCATCCACACATAGTGTTTGACAAACCTGAGCTATATTTAAATGATGAGGTTCATTTAAGCCCTAAGGGAAATTATATATATTTTTTAACTGATATTATCCAGTGTTTGAGAGACCAGAGACCATAAACCTGATAATGAACTGGTGCATGTTATGGGAAAGAAGGTCTCCTGTATTTTTAAAAAGTACCCAGCAGTGTGTTCAACAAATGCCTGACTTAATAAAAGTGTTCCCCTGACTTACTGCTATGATCTTATTTTATTTATCTAGCATTTAAAAATAAAATAATATACAATGCCTAAAATATAAACAGCTTCTTTGCAAAAATGTTGAGTTTCAACCTAAATTGAATAATAATAAATTAATATCTGGTATAATTAAATACTATTTGTATCATTTCATTTATAAAATACACTTAAATGGACCTGCTTTCTTTTCTGGGCTTTGCTTGTATGTCCAAATACCTGCTCGCTGTGAGAGGGCAGGTGATAATGTGGAGGCATTAGTGTTATTAGCATATGAAGAGAGGAGACCATCAGTTTAGCAGACACTGCTGGGGGAACTGGGGATGTGGGGATTCTTTAAAACAAGTCACTTTGATTCGGATTGATCTGCTTTAAGATTATGTAGCTTGAAAAATAATCTGATTTTATTTTACTTTTTTATAATGCACTAGCCAGGAAAGACCATCATACACATTGTAGAACACCGCATTTAAAGTCTTTTAAATCATTGATGCAACTTATAAAAATTACATTTTCTGAATGAGGAATTGTTTTATTTTTTTGTGTGGCTTAACGTCGGGTTTTGAGTAGACTTTTCTATTGAAATTATTAATTTTAAGTTTACTCCGTGACGTCACGTTGTTGTTCTAATCGACGTTCAGAAGAATCCATTCAACACGGCGGACAATCACAAGCGACCGGAGCAAACTTATGGAACAACTTGTAAGTACATCAAAACAATTGTGAAAATGTCTTATTGAATATCACGATAAAGGGATGTTTTTATTTTTGGGAAATGCTGTTTTTACAGACCGCCCAAGTGATTTTGAATGCGCATTGATTTGGATTCTATTTTAGCATCACTGCTTACAGTATGATGTTAACGTCAAAGAAGGACACTAATCTTAACGTTAGCTGGCATTTCATCACTAAACGATTTGAATGTCACTGGTGTTAACTGTGATGTTCAGGACTGCGTTTCTCAAAAGCATTATGAGCAAGTCGATTGTTGAGACCATTTGGTGTCAAATGTTTCTGCGCTCATCTTAGCCATACAGTGCTTTTTTTGGGGGAAATGCCCTGATAAACGTGTGTTTGTTTGGTCTGTTTTTAAACAACTAGCTTCTAAGAGTACTAATCCAGAATTAGTTTTAAGCTTATACACAGACATGAATATTGTAATATATCAAAATTACAAAAGAAATGTACAAACTTGTAGTAAACCTTTACAAATCTTTCTTAAACTGCAGGCTGAGCTGGATGCTTAAAATATCAGAGTGAGCCTCAACACTTCAGGTAACTTCTATTGAGCTGAAGAGCAAACCTAACATAACAGGACACAGACTTGGCTTTCTCTTTTCCAATGTCGGTTAAACACTTTACGTTTTTGTGGTTTTCTAGGTTTCACCATATCAGAGACCTGCAGGATTTCACAGACATTCATCACATTCTTAACGTCTGATCTTCATGTGAAGGCAAATCACAAACACTAACTGCCTTTATCACCGTTTTTTTATTATTATAGTTTTTTTTTTTTACATGATGTCAACATGAAAGGAGCTCTTCATGCTTTCCCAGTGTACATGTGTGAGAATAAATGTTCTTTAGGACATAAAATGTAAGAATTAAGTGCCATAATAGATCTGGAATAAGAGTGGTGGAACTATGACGTCAGAGCTGCGGGTTGCTTTTTAGATTTTCATATGTTTTTTTTTTATGGAGTTTTTCAATTTATGAATAAAATAGTGCCTGTGGTAAAAATAACTTGACGATGCTTCTATTTATTTTCTACAGTGTAAACTGCACACACTCACAGCCTAAAACTTTCTTATTTAAATTAAAATTAAATTAAAAATTTAATTTATGCATTTAGCAGACGCTTTTATCCAAAGCGATTTACAGTGCATTCAGGCTATCAATTTTTACATATCATGTGTTCCAGGGGAATCAAACCCCCAAACTTGCGATTGCTTGCTTATTTTTATTATTTTTTTGCTTATTTAGCTATTTATTAAAAACATCGTTTTTCAAAAATGAACATAACTGCTTCAATATTTGTCTCTGATGTTGTCTACACTGGATGTGACACGATCCCCATCAGTGAAATGATGCTCATTCTGTTTATGATCAAATTTACTGACACTACGTTCAGATGATGTGACACTATAGTGTGATGTCATCAAGTCTAGACGCACTTTCAGCTCAGCGGGGCACGGCACAACTCTCACGTTCGCTGTAGACATGGTTAGACAGTGTCTGCTCTATTACAAATAATTTATATTTAAATCAATCAATAAATAACCTAAACCTGTGGCATTACAAGACGGAAAATATAGCCTAGAAAATATATTTCCACTTGCTCTGTCTTCTGTCCATGACACTGTTTCACTGCGGAGCTGCAGTTTAATCTGAACAGCTCTGAACGCTGAGTGGATGGTTAGATGCATGATGGGCTAGTATTAAAAACAATAAGGTCTTTCCAGCTTTAAGATAATTCTGCCTTTATATATATATATATATATATATATATATATAATCTTGTCTCAGTTTTAAATTTGACTGTTAAATTATAAAGAATGAAATTTTAACTTCTTTTGAACTACTTCTTTGTCATCTGAATATTGATTTTAAGTAGGGGGAAAATCAATTAAAATTGTAAATCAGATTTTTTTATGAAAAAATTTGTTTTTTGTTTGTTTGTTTTTTAGGCCATATCGCCCAGCTCTAGAACGATCCCATGGTGAATTACTCTTCTGGGTTCTGATGTTAAAGTTCACCCCACTCTGTTGGCATTACATATAAATGTCTACTTTAGTCTCTGACGGATGAATTGAGCGAGACATCACTGACACAAGCCCCTCTCCTGCTGATTGTGTTATCATGGACAATGAAATGTCCTTCAAGCACTGCAGCTGTGATGAGATGATCTTCCAGTGTTTCACATTCAGAAATACACAGATCGTGCGGTTTAAAAAAGGCAGAATATTTTTTTGAGTTTTTGATTCTTTTTTTAGTTAGTATTTGTAATTTATAAAGTACCAAAATAATTGCTAAATGAAAAACATTATGTATGATAAACAGTTTTAAGTACACTGCACTTAAACATTAAGCAAAAAGAAAGCTTTTTAGCTTGACTTGACTAAATTAATTCATGTAATTATTATAATGTATAAGTAAATAAAAAAATTTGCTTAAGAGTTGCTTAATTATTCTTTTTTTTTTTTTTTTTTTAGATAATTGGTGTCCACAAAAAAATTGAGTATTTAGAACTTATGGGTTTTTAGAGCGTAGAAGTGATGTGACTAAAATAAAGCACACTGGTCCCCTGTTAGATGGTCAAGTGTGATGCTGGTTGACCTTACATTTAGCATCTTCACTATCTGTGTATGCAACGCCAATGTTGATCATAACACTAAAATACCCGTTCAACAAACACTGTAAAAAGATTTTAGGGTAAAAAAATAAAACCATATTAATACTACTAGTGAACAATCAAAAGTAATTTAAGTAATTTTTAGTAATATAAGTAATATACTAATATACATTACAGTCAAAATTGTGTATAAAGACAGATAATATGTGTAACTCATATGTCATTATTACATTCAGAAATAATGTAAAAAATGGCTAAATAGAATTAAGCTTAGTAGGCTTCTCATGGCAAAATCAGCCAAATAGACGTCACAATTCACCATCTAACTGGGGACCAAAGTCATTCTAACAAAATCTCTTGTGTGTCTATTTCCACACTGCTTAAACTCTACAAGCGTTCTCAACCGGTCACATATTGACAGAAAACACTGTTTCTCCACATGCAGGTGCTGTGAATGAGAAACCTTTAGCATCAATATGCAGAATCTATGGGCAAATGTTATTTCCTGATGAAATAATATATTGGGGTACACATACTCATGGACATTTAGTGAAAGAAAGATTATAAAAGTATTAAAAACTATTTGTGTTGTATTCAAAGTCTTCTGAAGTCATACAATAAGTTTATGTGAAAAGTTTCAACATTGAGGTATTAATTGCTGAAAATAATTCCACTCCATAAACACAGTCATCATAAAATACAGCTGAATTTGAGTTTGAGATAAAAGACATCAAAACTGACGTAATAAATGTCTCTGTCCTGTAAGATTTTTTTCAAGCATTTTTTACAACATCTGCTGAATAGTTAGTAAAATATGCTACTCATGTCAAACAAAATTGTTTTTGACAGAAAAAACGTTGTGTTTCATTAAACTCGAAATAATGTAAAATTTGCGTATTAAACGACACATCACCATCTAACTGGGGACCAAACTCATTTTATCAAACAAATGCACTCTTTACTATTAAACGTACTGACCTGCAATTGTTACCTTAAAGAGCTCTTTCTGCTGGTTTTTACCCATACAATGTCAAAAGATTTGTTGGTGAAATCTGAAGTGTAAATTTGGTTCAATGATGTTCAATAATTTTTTTCACTTGAAAAAAATCAGTTAATTTCAATGTTTCCATGTTTAGGTCACCATTTTGTTCACTACTGCATGGTCATTTCTACACAGACTAAACTGTACATACTAAACGTACACAGCAACAGATCTGTGCATGTAGTGGTGATTTCTCTAGAGTAAAGCACACTGGTCCCGTTAGATGGTGAAGTGTGACGCCTGATTGGCTGTAATAATTCACATTCTCACCATCTCTGAATGTTATGGCAAGGATGATAATGTAATGTTACAATATATGTTGATTGTAACATTGATTTAGAAATTTAGCCAATTGAATATTTTCAAAGTTAACATGAAATTGGCAAGAAATGTCAAAGCAACCAAAGAGACGTCGCAGTTTACCATTTAACAGGGGACCTAAGTGTTCAGATCAACATTAGCACTATTCCATCTATCTGTTCTATCTATCCATCCATCCATCTGTCTATCTATCTATCTGTCTGATCAAATTATCATCACTGATAGGACCTTCTCAGGAATGGGTTTTGATTGCATTCATACGTTGAGAAGTGTATTGGGGTTAAGCCAAGAAAATGTCAAATAAATGTAAAAAAAATAATAATAATTGTATATATATATATATATATATATATATATATATATATATATATATATATAGTTAATTATAAGAGGCATTACCTCTGCCCTTGAACTTTTGAAAGCTGGCTGACTCATTATATTACTACTTTTTATTACTATAATTATTATTTGAAAAATAAAGAAACTAAGTACTAACAAACTAACTATAATGACACTTCTCAATGTATCAGTATTATAAGTACATATATGTATATTGTGTATGTATGCAGTAAAAACTACATTTATTCAGACACCTTGAATATTTCAAACGCTATCACAGTTTATTTGCTATAGTTTAGATAATGGTAATAAAAGATGACAAGAAATCAGAGTTAACCTGTCAGAACAAATTCATCTTGATAATATCAGATAGCACTTAAACAAAAAATGGTCAGGTCTATTGTCAGAATAATTTTTATCAAATTTACTGGTAGTCTACTTTATGAGGAATTTTTGGTTATAATATGTCAGTTTTTCAAAATTATATATTGATTGTTGCATAAAAAAAAAGCACACTGGTCCCCTGTTAGATGGTGAAGTGTGACGCCTGATTGGCTGACCTTACATTTAACAATATTTCACATTCTCACCATCTCTGAATGCTATGGCAAGGATGATAATATAATGTTACAATATATGTTGATTGTAACATGGATTTAGAAATTTAGCCAATTGAATATTTTCAAAGTCAACATGAAATTCTGAAGAAATGTCAAAGCAACCAAAGAGATGTCGCAATTTACCATTTAACAGGGGACCTAAGTGTTCAGATCAACATTAGCACTATTCCATCCATCCATCCATCCATCCATCCATCCATCTATCTATTAAAAAAATGCACAAATTGGCCTCCAAGATCAAACCGGTCCCCAGTTAGATGGTGAAGTATGACGTGAGCTGTTTGGTTGCCTTTACATTTAACAAATTACATTTATTTATTTATTTATTCATTTCTGAATATAATGGCAATGTTGATAATACCATACAAAAAAATGGAGCCTCTGAAAAATGTCAGTGTTAAACAGCTAAAGTGGCATAGTTAAAAGGTGTTTTACTGAACTCAATTGAAATTTTTCAATGCAGCAAGCTAACATATAATATTGTTTAAGTTAACATATAATGTAGTTTCTTAAGTTAACATATAATATTGTTTCTTAAGTTAACATATAATGTAGTTTCTTAAGTTAACATATAATGTTGTTTTTTAACTTAACATATAATGTTAATGTGTCTGTGATGTAAGAAGAGGTGATTCAGTCTAACAGGCGTCACACGTCACCATCTAACTGGGGACCAAACTCATTTTATCAAACACATGCACTCTTTACTGTCAGAAGTATTGACATGCAATTGTTATCTTAAAGAGCTCTTTCTGCTTTTTTTAACCCATAAATTTGTTTTGTTTATGTAAATTAAACAAACTAATAATGCTTTACTTGAGAAATTAATGTAATTATTTTTCTTCTTTGTCGCATCTTCCTCTTTATGATGCACCAAATGTTTTCTAGGGGTGAAAGATCTGGACTGCAGGCTGGCCATTTCAGTCCCAGGATCCTTCTTCTATGCAGCCATGATGTTGTAATTGATGCAGTATGTGGTCTGGCATTGTCATGTTGGAAAATGCAAGATCTTCCCTGAAAGAGATGACGTCTGGATGGGAGCATATGTTGTTCTAGAACTTGGATATACCTTACAGCATTGATGGTGCCTTTCTAGATGTGTAAGCTGCCCAATGCCACACACCCCCCTGTACAACCCTATACTGATCTTCTTTCATAACAGCCAGTAAAAGAGACACGGCATTAGATCTGGCTTTTGTTCACACAGAGCTTGTCTTGGGTTGAACCCGGCAATGTTACTAGGTCCCCGACCCGGGTTCAATGCCAGAATCAATCCCGGGACGTGGTTGCTTTCACACAGAAGGCGACTCGGCAATGTTCCGGCAATTTGCCGGGTCCGACATGCAGTGTGAAAGGGGCTTATGTGATGCAGTGCCGTCTAAGGGCCCGAAAATCATGGGCATCCAGTATGTTTTTCCAGCCTTGACCCTTATGCACAGAGATTGTTCCAGATTCTCTGAATCTCTGGATGATATTATGCACTGTAGATGATGATGATAACTTCAAACTCTTTGCAATTTTTCTCTGAGAAACTCCTTTCTGATATTGCTCCAGTATTTTTCGCCGCAGCATTGGGGGAATTGGTGATCCTCTGCTCATCTTGATTCTGAGAGACACTGACACTCTGAGAAGCTCTTTTTATACTGTTGCCAATTTACCTAATAAGTTGCTCTCATGAAATCCAAAATGAGCCAATATTTGGCATGACATTTCAAAATGTCTCACTTTCAACATTTGATATGTTATCTATATTCTATTGTGAATAAACTATAAGTTTATGAGATTTGTAAATTATTCTATTCCTTTTTTATTCACAATTTGTACAGTGTCCCAATTTTATTTGGAATCGGGTTTGTAGATAATTCAAGTAAGGCCTTATTTATTAATTTACCATTTATATTAATCATAAATCTATACATAATAAATCATCGTAATTGTCACATACAATGTAGTCCTAATTTAAGCAATTTTTTAAAAAAATATAATAATAATAATAATTATCAGCATTCAGTGTTCCAATGTCCACCCCAAGAATTGTGTTAACAAAAGTGGCTCTATCCAATTAACATTAAACAAACATGCAGATTTGAGTATTTCTGATATCAGAGTTGTGGGTGGGATGTAAAGAACATTCAAGTTTATTTGCTCACATTACAATAAGTTACTCAGTATTACTTGTTTATAAAACTTTTGTAAGATAAAAAAAGAGTTACTTATGTGCTTGTATATCTGCTTTTATATGCTTACATACAGTATGTGTGTATTGATCAATTTATTGATTTAACCTTCATGATCAATGATACAATTAATTTGTCATTCCTTTACATGTCCTTTGAGTTGCCATTTCTTGGTGTGCATGTTTGTGTGTGTGTGTGTTTGGAACTTGTGAAAGTTTTCCTATTCTACATAATAGACCAGCTGTTTTGGCTAAAATGTTTCCCATTCACTGAAATATTTTAGCATGGAGCCCATTCAACAAAGAGCCCATTTGAAGGTCCATCCACTTCAGTTAACCACAAACCACATAATAGTGTAGTGTAAAGAGACATTGATTGTCAGATTGTCATCATTATAAACAAAATTTTCCTTACATACAATTTTCATTCTGCTCCCTACATCAAGGTTGATGAAAGGTTACTACCCCAGTAATAGTTTGTAACTTTTTCTTAGAGTGTAGCAACACTTTACTAAGGTTAAGGTTAGGGTGTATGTTAGGATTATTTGTTTTCATTACTGCATAGACAAATTTTAATTTCAAATCCTGCATTTCAGTCAGAGCACCATTAAGCAAAAACTTTACACCATTTCACTTTCCTCAGCACAGTGAAGTACTATATAGTCAATTATGCTGATCACAACTGTGCAGAAAAAAAAAAGTTTGTTCATATACCAATTACTTTTGCCATATTTCATCAAGACTGATGACCTACACAGTACAATTTTGCTCACAAAACATTTGAAGGACTACAATGCATAGCTGGTCCTAATATGAACATCATTTCTGGACATAATGCTTTCAGACTTCTTATAAATTCTATGTTGTGTCTGCTGATACATAAAGGTTTTTATTGCTAAAGTGGCCATGTTTTACAGCATCTCGTTGGAAACAAACAACAGATTCTCTAGGGGCAGTAATTATTTAAAGACAGTAGGGGTGCTCGATCACAATCGGCCGATCGTTAATGCGCATCTCGTCAGTAAAGCCGGTTCTCTAATCAGCCGTTAATTCCATCAGGTGCGTGATTTCACATAGAGCAGCTGTTACTACACAGAGCTGTTGTTAACTGAGAAGATGCACCAAAAAACGCTGAAAATGAAGTGGATTTGCGCATCTACTCTATTAACAATGGCTATGTGTAGTAACAGCTGCTCTATTTGAAATCACGCACCTGATGGAATTAACCGCTGATTAGAGAACCGGCTTTACTGACTAGATGCGCATAACGATCGGCCAATCGTGATCGGAGCACCCCTAAAAGACAGTGTCAAATACACTCAAATACTCACATATTAAGATGCATTAACAGACACTCTCTGTGCTACCACAACAAGAAAGCATGATAGATGCACCAAACACACATTGCTTCTAAGTGCCAAGTCTGTTCTATTACACTTCTGTGCTGACTACAGGACTAAGACATGTCTTTGATTTCTTTTTGTTACATGCAGATAAACCATTTTGGTTTCTCACACAACACAGCACTGGGTGGATAGCAGGAGCACTGTAAAGATGCAAAAAATGTGTTGCATCAACAAATAGGCAATTATTATAACTGGATGCAGTGCATTAGAATGCCAGAAAAGTATGTGTGCAGATTCAGAGGGATGTGAAAGAGATTAAAAAAAAAAAGGACATACATATTTCTGATGCATGAACTACAGTATTCATATATATCATGATTTGGGTGTAACATCTGCCTGAAAATGTAAAAAAAAAAGGCTTTTAAAGAACCGAAAGATGAATACTGTAGTGAACATCATGCATTAGAGAGTTGAAGTGGTATGAATATAAACTACAGGCTTTAACTTATAAATAGTGACAAATGAAAAAGCTATCCATTTAAACTATTAATTAAAGTACTACATGATCACAATCAATAAATAAATAAATGCATCTGCTTTAATTGCAGCCTGCTTGAAAAATAATGTTCTTCTTTCTTAGGCAGGTGCATCTTAAGTCAGACTTGAACGCTGATGGATAGTTGATGAATGGTTGGATGGGAGGATGCAGGAGGTTTTTTGAGGGCCCGTATCCATAGTGCTCTGGTGGAGATAAGGTGAGATGGAAAATGCCGATGCCTGCATTACCTTACACCTGCGTTCGGCCCTTTCACGCGAGTGCCTTCGTTTCTCACAAGCTTTCTCCAATGCTTTCAAATCGTTTGAAATTCTAACACTCATGGGTGCTTTTGAGTGGTTTCAATTAGGTATATCCAAAAACAGGAATGCTGGAGTAATAAAATAAAAATAGGGAACAAGGGTTTGTGAGGATGTCTACTGAAGAACAGTCACCGTGGATAGATGGATTACTCTGCGCCAGGCTAAAAGTAGTACACTGTGATTACACACACACACGCGCGCGCATGCATGCACGCACACACACACAAACACTGAGATGCTTGCAGGAAAAAAAAAAATCCTTAGAGGATTAAGTGGCTAGAATTAGTGGAGTCTTCAACTGACCCAGAATCAGATCTTAGTACAGGTATGTGACAAAAAAGCCCTAAGGGAAGTACACACACCATCTCAAAAGGCGATGTCCAATGTCCAAACTATCAGTGCAGAGGGGCATATTCACACCATTTAGCCCTTAACGCTAAAACAAAATGCCTAACTAGAAAACCACTGAAAATATATATTTTTGAAAAGCCAGTTTTTAAAAAAACATCGAAAATAATACTCCTCCCCCACTCCGCTACCGCTCGCTTCGTCCTGCCGAAAAGAATTATGGGATAGGTAGGACGCGAAAGGATCCATCACACCCATCCTTCCAATTCGGGGAAAAGGAGGATGCATTTGTGGGCCGCATTTGAAGGATCCTACGAATTTGGACAGCCTTCGTCGCGGCGCTGTGACGTAACATCCTTCAAATGCGTCCTCCGAAGGATGTAGACCCTGAATTTGGACACAGCTTGAGTCCATCACAAAGCACACACACACACTTAAATAGCGGAAAGGTGTCGGTCTTTATAGGGTTCCAATTTAACTTCATAATAAAAGTCCTTTAACTGCACCATACAAAAAAAGGTCAATGCAATAAAGACTTCATTTATTTGATTTAACAAATTTGTTACAACAGTTCATAATTGTCATCTCAGACCTTATTTCTCAAAGCCACACACAAAGGGAATTCCTCAACAATGCCATGTTACAGTATATTTCCCTATGAAACAAGCATACTGTGTACCATTAAAATTATTGACAATGGGGTGGGACATGATTTTAAGCTCATTTCAATGTGTTTATTTATTATTTTGCAATAAAAGGGATGTGACATCACAGTTTGGAGTTTATTAAGGTCTCTAAAGGGAGTCAATTTCGAAGCGGTGTGGGGAAAACCAATGGAAATCCTATACAGAGATCCTCCTACAGATTCTATTAGCCTGTGTCGTTTTGTAAGCTTGGAGCAAAATCAATAACAGCCGAGGGGACGAACTGTGCTGTTGAACAGACCAGAGCCTTATGCAACTCTTTACAGCTTGTTTCCAACTCCATTCCAAATAGCTACATGATGAATTTATTAAACTATATATACAATAATATGTAGTATGTGATTATGGACAAATCAAAACTTATTAGCATTATCAATGTGTACAATGTTCTGAAATGCTCTGAACCTTTGTGTGTGGAATAGACAGAATTTAAAGATGTTATTTACTGAAAACCATGCCTGACAGCTGTGTTCACTGTTTACTATCATTGTATAGAAAAGAGCATTCTGCTAAGGTATCAAAAATCATAAGGGTCTGTACATGATGACAGAATTTTTGTTTTGGGGGTAACTATATTGCTTTCTGCCTGCCAAAAAGCAGACAGGTTTGTTTAAAGCATCAGACAGGAAATCACCAAAACTTAGTGAAAGCGAATCACCATCTGAAAAGTATTCAAACGCATTTGTGGAAAATCAATCAGCAAAATGTCATCTGCTCCACCACACAGGTCAGTTCTCTCCCTAACAATCAGACACAAATAGTAAACCAACCGAATTCTCTTTCTCTCATGAATAATTGATAAAATCCTAAAGGGGTAGATTGGTCCATTATTCAGTACAGCCTGAAGCTCACAAAGGCATGGTTCATTAAATTTGGATATGATTTTTATATTTTCAACTTTTGTTTTTTATACTGATAACAAGAACATAAAGAACATAAAAAGAAAAAAAAAATTAACTAATGTGGAGACATTGTGTGGCATGGTTGAACAAAAAAGAATATGGAGGGAATGGAAAAGACTTGAGGAGACATTAGGAGAAAGTTTCCAGGATCTTGGTCAAAGATTCCAGTCTGACACTTTTGTAACTGTTTCAGCTTCCATAGCTCTTCCTTAGATAACAGAAAGTTCATAATTGATTATTTAACAGTAAATAGAGTCTCTGTTTATCATACTCTCTCTCTCTCTCTCCTTTCCACCCAACCCCCCAAATCTACATCCTCTCCAAAACTGTTTCATCTTTATTTTTTCCTTATTCACACCCCCATATGCACACATAAACTTGACTGTGTGACTTACATTACCTTTTTAATTAAATTAGTGTATTTTTCCTTTAAGTGAAAGTATCACATTTAAGGCAATACAAATTTACTAGGCCTATCATTGTTGATTCTACTGTGATTTTTGCACAATGTTCACTTTGTCTTTGTTTCTGGGTGGCTTTGATAGGTAACTGGATTTTCCTCTATCTACAAGATTTTGTGGTAAAAGCAGTGGGCTTTCCTGGCCACAGACGGACACAGCGAGAGAACGACACCTGGAAAAGGAGTAAAAATTATGGTGAAGCTGTAGCCAGCTCGACAAATATCTGGTCGTGCCTCCATCTGAACTTTCCATCAGCCAGGCTAGCTTGACATGATTGACAACACATGTTCAAGGCTTGCCAGTTGTTCCAAAAATACTCCTTCATGTGATGTTGTCATCAAACTGCACTTTCCACATGTACACCTTAAAAAAAAAAAAAAAAAAAAAACGACGACATAAAGTGGAGCTTAGTCATTCTCGAAAACCGCTAAGCAAATATATACAGTTTCAATACATACTACATAGAGACGTCCTGCTGTAGTCGTTGCTGCTGCTACACTTGTTCAATTTCAGCCTCTGGATCTGATTCTGGTTCATAAATATACGGCTGAATCTGACTGTTAGCCATGGTTTGTTTTGGACGATGTTTTTTTCCTCACGGTAATGTCACAGCTTCCAGACTTTCAACGCAAAAGCCTACTCGCGCTTGTGATTCTTTAGCTCCGCCCATTCTTTAACTTCCGAGAAAAAACGGTACAGACTTTCTTTCTCTTCTAAATATAATAAAACTAAAGACTTTTTGGAGTTATGAAGGATGCAGTATTACTCTATAGGTACTCAAGATTAACAGGATATTGAGGGAAACGAGCATTTCACACCCGCTTTAAAATAAGATTTACCCCCCCAAAAAAATCAGTCCAAAACAAAATCTGTCCGGCTCACTCATTAGTATAGTCAGCAAAGAAACAGATGCCTGCTTAACAAATTCCTGCTTAGAATAAACTTCAGTCAGCCTACATCGCTCTTTGCCACCCCATCCAGCACCACCCGAGTGGAGCTGGGTTAGAAGGGGAGACAGTCTATCAATAATGCAAACATCATTGATCTTGCATGAGCCCTCATTGCCTTCCTGAGTTCAAGCATGAAAGCCAAACCACATTGCTGAAGCGCTGCTACGTCAGCTCAAAGGCCCTTTTTGACAGTGCTACAATACCATATTTAACAAAAAAATTCACTGAATTGTGGGTAAATTAAATTTTGTATCATTATTTGCTTTATTTTAACATTATTTAGTATGTTTATTTAGCTATTTTCCTCATGAGGACTATTGATTGGTGCCCCCAATGTAGGTTGTACTTGTGGAGACAAACACACACACACACACTTTCATTTTAAGGTTCGCTAAAAATATTGTGGTAAATAATAATATTGTTTATTTTATTGGACAGATATGTGTAGAGCATACCCAAGCATACACAAAGGGCAGCAGACTCACCCCTCTCTCAATGTCAGACACATGGAACAAAGGTGTTGCTTAATGCTTTTGAAATGATTACACTCACAACAGTTGCACACGATCACTCACAACAGTCTTAATTCTACACTATTTAAAAAGGCCCTCCATATGTTCTGTATGTTGTATTTTTGATAATTTTTGTATGTAATTGTTGTGAGTAGCAATACAACATCTATACTGTATCATTTGGAAATCAAATGTTTTGAAAGTCTGACTAAACATGAACCTGATTCAAAGGAAAATAACAATGGAAGAAACAAAAGACAGATTGGTTGGGCACCTGTCAGTCAAATCACTGTAATCAGCGGATGAGCAGTCCTTGTACGGACTTCTCAAGGAGTGGAGTGAGAGAGAGATTTCCATGTAACAATACAAATCTAGAGGAGAAACCGGCTCAGCACTTCTCTTGAACGCACACACCCATCTTCACCTCAACACACAGACCTCGTAAAATCAAAACCATTCAGCATGCCTTTGCAAAATCAAGGAACCAGCCCACGGGAAAAAACAGACAGACATAAAAACACTATATATGTTACGTAACACAGAGACAGGATGTAATCGCAAGGCATGTTTATCGACCAAGCTCAAAAAGTCAGAAAGTCACAGAAATAAACAGGGTAACACAGGGGCGGACACAAGGCTGATGGCACGGTGACACAGGGACCTCGGTGGGCAACGATGACGGTGCTTGCTTCGGTGATGATCCCTCGAATCCCGGTGAGTGTGCAATCCTCGTGAAGGTGAACGAATAATCCAGAGAAGGTGAAGATCCAAGACGACGACACAGGAAGACTCAGGCAGGAACTAGGACACAGGAAACAGGTACGGGAGCACACCGGGGCGAAACAATGATCTGGCAGCATGAAACACCAGTTACTGAACTTATATAGGACACAAACAATTGAAACCAGCTGGCGCTGCTGATTATCGCTGATCAGTGACCAAACCATAGACACACACATAACAACACGATAGACGAGAGAGAGAGAGAGAGTGAATTCATGAACGGTGACAGTACCCCCTCCCCTAAGAACGCCTCTTGGCGTTCCCTGACGATTGTAAACATCGATCAGAGAGTGATCCAGAATGTCTCTAGCAGGAACCCAACTTCTCTCCTCCGGACCGTAACCCTCCCAGTTCACCAGGTACTGAAATCTGCCAAATAAGTGGGTTCCCTATCAACGAGACGCGGCGGGGAAGGAACCGGGACAGGCGGATTAATGGGTGCCCAAAACACAGGCTTGATTTTAGATACATGGAAGGCGGGGTGAATTCTCCTGTACGTTTGAGGCAGACTGCCACCGGACTAATGATCTTGGTGACAGGAAACAGGCCAATAAATTTGGGAGCAAGTTTATTAGAGACGGAGCGGAGAGGAATGTTCTTAGTTGAAAGCCACACTTTTTGACCAACGACGTATACGGGAGGCTTTGACCGGTGGTGATCGGCCTTGGCGCGCGCCCCCACTTGGAGAAGAGTCTCACGGGCTCTAGTCCAAGTGTGGTGACACCTCTGGACGAAGGCGTGAGCGGAGATGACCGCGACTTCGGATTCCGTACTGGCAAAATCTGGTGGCTGGTAACCTAAACTACACTCAAACGGAGTAAGGCCCGTAGCTGACACTGGTAACGAGTTGTGTGCGTACTCCACCATAGAAAGTTGTTGGCTCCAAGAGGAAGGATTCTTGGAAACCAAACATCGCAATACTCTCTCCAGATCTTGGTTGGGCCTTTCTGATTGACCATTGCTTATGGGATAAACCCCGAAGAGAGACTAACCATCGCCCCCAATAATCTACAAAATTCTTGCCAAAATTTGGACACAAATTGGGGACCCCTGTCGGAGACCACGTCCATCGGGAGGCCATGTAAACGAAAGACGTGATCTATGACAGCAACCGCTGTCTCCTTGGCTGACGGTAATTTGGGTAAGGCGATAAAATGAGCCGCCTTCGAGAACCGGTCAACCGTCAAAACGACAGTCTTGCCCTGGGGGGGCGGTAACATAATCTAGAGCGATGTGGGACCAGGGTCTCGAAGGGACTGACAGCGGTTGTAGTAACCCATCAGGGGGTCGGTTGGACATCTTACCAGTGGCACAAACAGAGCAAGCCAAAACAAAACTACGGATATCACGAGCCATTAACGGCCACCAGAATCGTTGCTTAACCAAAAAACTGGTACGATTAACTCCTGGATGACAAGCTATACTGGAGCAATGACCCCACTGAATGACTTCGGACCGATAATCCTCAGGCACAAATAACCGGTTCGGTGGGCAATCGGGCGGAGGCGTTACCCCTTCTAAGGCCTTCATGACCTTCGATTCGATCTCCCATCTGAGAGTGGAGACCACTAATGTCTCAGGTAAAATACATTCGGGAGTGGACGGGCATTCAGAATGGTCAAAAATGCGAGATAAAGAATCGGGTTTGATGTTCTTGGAACCCGGGCGGTACGAAAGAGAAAAGTCAAAACGGCCGAAAAAAAGTGCCCACCGAGCCTGCCTAGAGTTGAGTCTTTTAGCAGTTCTGATATATTCTAAGTTCTTATGATCAGTCCAAATGATAAAAGGTACCCCTGACCCTTCTAGCCAGTGCCGCCATTCCTCCAGTGCTAACTTGACTGCCAATAACTCTCTGTTACCAATGTCATAATTGCGTTCAGCAGGTGATAAACGATGAGAAAAGAACACGCAAGGGTGAATCTTATCGTCTGTGGAAGAACGTTGGGAAAGAACTGCTCCTACCCCCACCTCTGACGCATCGACCTCCACCACGAACTGACATGATGGATCAGGGGCAACGAGGATGGGAGCCGAAACGAAGCGACTCTTGAGTTTGGCAAATACAGCCTCCGCTGTATCGGACCACCTGAACGTCGTTCTGGGGGAGGTCAAGGCGGTCAGAGGAGCGACTAGTTGGCTGAAGTTACGAATAAAACCTCGATAAAAATTGGCGAATCCCAGAAACCTCTGTAGGGCCTTACGGGAATCTGGACTTGGCCAATCTATCACAGCCTTAACCTTGTCAGGATCTATACGCACTCCCTCAGATGAGACGATGTACCCTAAAAACGGGACGGACTGTGCATGAAAAACGCATTTCTCCGCCTTGACAAAAAGCCCATTCTCTAGCAACCTCTGAAGCACTCGTCTGACATGCTGAATGTGTTCCTGGAGAGAAGAGGAAAAGATCAATATATCATCCAGGTAAACATATATGAATTGATCAACCATATCTCTCAGCACATCATTGACGAGTGCTTGGAAGACCGCGGGCGAGTTGGATAGCCTGAAGGGCATAACCAAGTATTCAAAGTGCCCTCTGGGGGTATTAAATGTAGTCTTCCATTCATCTCCCTTTCTTATGCGGACCAAATGATAAGCGTTACGTAAATCCAGTTTAGTGAAGATGGATGCTCCCTGCAACCGTTCGAAAGCTGAAGACATCAACGGTAATGGATAAGTATTCTTTACCGTGATGTTGTTCAACCCTCGATAATCAATGCACGGTCGCAGAGACCCATCCTTCTTCCCCACAAAAAAGAACCCTGCCCCCGCTGGAGATGGAAGGTCTAATGAATTTGGATGCTAGAGAATCAGAAATATATTTCTCCATAGCCTCCCTCTCTGGAACAGAAAGTGAATATAACTGTCACAGTCATAGGGACGATGAGGAGGAAGAGAAGCAGCACAAGACTTACTGAACACTTCTCTCAGGTCCTGGTACTCCCTGGGCACGTTAGACAAATTCACCTCCTCCTCCTGGAACACAGACACAGGTACAGACGAACAAGCAGACACTAGACAGGACTTATGACAATCGTTACTCCACATGGAGATGGAATTGTGCCCCCAATCAACTCTGGGATTGTGACGTGTAAACCAAGGATGTCTGAGTACAATAGGTGCCAGGGGTGAATGCATGAGTAGGAATGTTATTGTCTCAGTGTGGTTGCCAGACGTGATGAGGGTGATGGGTTCTGTAGTTTGAGTAATGTTAGGAAGTTGTTGTCCATTAAGAGCACTGACAGAAATCTGGTGTGTAAGGGGGGTGATAGGAACGTGGAGGTGGTGAGCCAGTTCAACATCAATAAAATTACCTTCCGCCCCTGAATCCAATAAAGCCCGGGGGTCATGAGTGTTGGTTGCCCACCTTAGTCTTACCGGAAGGAGAGTAGCTGATGATGGTGAGGATGAGGTCTTCCTGTGGAGATCCCACCCGATAGTAGCCTCATTGTTACTACCGGGCTTGGTCCTTTAAACAGGCACGAGTGAACGAAGTGGCCCGCCCCCCCCCCCCCCAGTACAGGCATAGTCCTTGGGATCTCTGCTGTTCCTTCTCCTCCCGGGAAAGCCGAGCTCTCCCCACCTGCATGGGCTCCGGATCGTAAGAGGAACTGACCATATCCAGGACTTCAGGACGTCTGGTCTCCATGTCGCGAACCGGAAGGTCTTGTTGGAAACGACCCATCTTGCTAAGGCGAGCATCCACTCGAAGTGCTAATTCAATAAGTCCATTGAGACTAGTAGGAAGGTCCAGCATGTATATCTCCCTCTGGATACGGTCAGCTAACCCATGCAGGAATCTGTCCCACTGCGCCTCCTCGTTCCATTGGCACTCTGCAGCCAGGGTGCGGAACTGGATGGAATATTCCGACACCAAACCGTGACCTTGGCGGAGATCGGCGAGTAGTCTGGCCGCCTCCCTACCCGCCGCCGCCCGATCGAAAACCCTCCTCATCTCCTCGGAGAGTGCCTGGAACGAGGCGCAGCATGGGTCTTGGTTCTCCCACACCGCCGTTCCCCAGAGAGCCGCCCTCCCGGATAATAGCGTTAGTACGAACGCCACCTTGGATCGTTCTTGGTTGAACATAGAGCACAGAGTAAGAAATGCTCTACAAAATTCTGGTTCACCTGAATAACCCTCTGGTGTAGGCAGTCTCGGTTCTCGCCGCGGCTGTGGCTCTGGAGGGGAGGGTGGGTTCGGCAGTGTGGGTGGCGCAGTGGAGACTCGTAGCTGTTGGATCTGCTGGGTGAGCTCGGACACCTGCGTGTCCATCCTTGCGATACTTCGGGCTGCAAACTCGTTCCATGTAGAAGCGCCTGCTACATCCATGATGGGTCAGATCGTTCTGTTACGTAACACAGAGACAGGATGTAATCGCAAGGCATGTTTATCGACCAAGCTCAAAAAGTCAGAAAGTCACAGAAATAAACAGGGTAACACAGGGGCGGACACTGGGCTGATGGCACGGTGACACAGGGACCTCGGTGGGCAACGATGACGGTGCTTGCTTCGGTGATGATCCCTCGAATCCCGGTGAGTGTGCAATCCTCGTGAAGGTGAACGAATAATCTAGAGAAGGTGAAGATCCAAGACGACGACACAGGAAGACTCAGGCAGGAACTAGGACACAGGAAACAGGTACGGGAGCATACCGGGAAGAAACAACGATCTGACAACATGAAACACCAGTTACTGAACTTATATAGGACACAAACAATTGAAACCAGCTGGCGCTGTTGATCATCGCTGATCAGTGACCATGCCCATAGACACACACATAACAACACGATAGACGAGAGAGAGAGTGAATTCATGAACCGTGACAATATACATACACAAGACCTGCCACTTGTCCATTAGCCAGCCTCTTGAAAATTAAGTCATTAAAAACACTAACACCTTTATGTTGTTTTTCAAACGTACTAAAATGCTTGGGTATCTAAGCCGGTTTATTTAAAATAAATCATCAACAACTACAGCTCACTCAATTCCAAACTCTATTTAAGACACACATTTATCAAACAAACTGTATTGAATTAATACTGAAATTTTTACATAAACAGCTCACATCAGGAACTTCCACAAATACTTAAATCCTCTGATACTACATTAAGACAGAGCAGGTCCTTAAAGTGAAGCCCATGTTTACCTTCTTTGGCCGCCTCCTCCTCCCTCCAAGCCCGTTAAGTTTGTCTGTAGCCTCCATCCTAAGATGGGACTAAATGTCTTCATTCATTACCTTTTAAAGAAGTCAGAGTATCCCTCTTGTTGTCTTTTCTTAAAAGTTAAATATTCAATAAGTCCTTGGTTCAACCATCCAAAAGAGATCCCCTCCACTCTCTGTAGTCATCTAGTTCACAGTGATGGTAGTAACAAATAAAGAGCGAGGGACTGGAAAGGGGGAGTGGCCAAGAGAGGGGGAGAGAGAGGGAGAGAGAGAGAGCGACAGAAGCTGGCCCCTAAAATAAGGAGGGTAATGGGTTTGGAGGGAGGACGGAAATACTGTGGTATAACCATGGTAACATCTCCCACCAGTGTTTACTGGGGAGCACAGCAAGTCCCATTTGCCACCCATTTGTGTGTGCATCTCTATTTTTTGTATCTTCATGGCTAGGAATGGAATAATAGGCATTAAAAAGGTAAAGGATGAATGTCATTTTTTTTTATTTATGTTAAACTATTTATGTATGGTACACCAGTCTTAGTTGTACTGTGTTTACTGTATTTGTATTTTAATAAGTCATTATATTACTGAAAACATAGTACATATAAACTTTATTACAGTAAGGTGAATATTACACTACTTCTATTCAAAATAAGACGTACTTCAAAAAAGGGAAAATGTGCAGATGTATTAAACAAAAGCATTTCCACAATAACAAACAGTAAAAACTGTGAAGGGTGGATGTGTAGATAAATATCAACAATTTTTTTTTTTTTTTCAATTCAGAACAGTGTAGTTTTAGCATACTGGCTGCAATGTTTTTCTTACCCAGTGAAAAGAGCTGTGTGTGATTCTATACAGAAGAGATGCTACTCATTTTAATGATTGCCCCTGGTCATGTCCCACTGCAACACTACTGACAGAACATCATTACAAATCACAGCTGCTGCTTTAACAACAGTGGTGTTGAGGAAATTATTATATTACAATTCTAAATTCAATTTAAATTAGACCAAAAGTTAAACTGTCATCATACAACACTTTTTGCCACATTTAATTTTTGTAAAAATTAAAAATGATGTAAATAAATAAATAATGCTCATGCGAATGGTTCTGCTCAGCCTGCCTGATCAGGGTTCGACCCCATTTAAACACCAGCAGAGGAGGTAGGTGCTCTAACAAGGAAGTTAAAGACCGCAGCCTCTAGCGTCAGTACTAGCATTCCTCCTCAAGAGGAATTTAGGTTTACATGCACACCTCTTAGCTGGCCTCCGTTATATACATTTTGACTGTTTTCAAATTGAATTAAGTTATACCACACTGGGAATTGGAAACGGATAAAAAAGCCATGTTGTATTTTCTGTCCCCTTCTATTTTCAATATACATGTTGCCCCTTGGTAATATTATTAGAAAATACGGAATTAGCTTCCACTGTTATGCTGATGATACTCAGCTATATATCTCAGCGAGACCAGATGAAACTTCTCAATTATCTAAGCTAACAGAGTGTGTTAAAAATGTAAAAGATTGGATGACAAATAATTTTCAGAGATATTAATTATTGGACCAAAAAACACTAATCTTGTAGATTACAATCTGCAACTAGACGGATGTAGCCTACTGTTACTTCCTCTACAGTCAGAAATCTGGGTGTCATATTAGACAGCAATTTGTCTTTTGAAAATCATGTTTCCAATGTTACAAAAACTGCATTCTTACATCTTACATGTTATCTGTTTCTGATGCAGAAAAGCTAGTTCATGCATTCATGACCTCCAGACTGGACTATTGTAATGCACTTCTAGGTGGTTGTCCTGCTTCTTCAATAAACAAGCTACAGGTAGTCCAAAATGCAGCAGCTAGAGTCCTTGCCAGGTCAAGAAAATATGATCATATTACCCCAATTTTACAGTCTCTGCACTGGCTACCTATTAAGTTCCGTATCAGTTACAAATTATCATTACTTACCTATAAGGTCCTAAATGGTTTAGCTCCTTCATACCTAACTAGCCTTCTACCACGCTACAACCTATCACCCACCCTAAGGTCACAAAACGCTGGACTTTTGGTAGTTCCTAGGATAGCAAAGTCCACTAAAGGAAGTAGAGCTTTTTCACATTTGGCTCTTAAACTCTGGAATAGCCTTCTTGATAATGTTCAGGATTCAGACACACTCTCTGTTAAAATCTATATTAAAAATGCATCTCTTTCGCCAAGCATTCAAATAATGTATCCCTTAAATTGTGAGTGTAGTTGCATCTGATCAAATGTGCATTTTTATTCATTAGGTTGGGTTAATTTTTAGTTTGTTGGATCAGCAGCTACGCTAATGATGTCTCTATTTTGTTTCTATGTTTTGCCATGGGTTTTACATCCTGTGCTAACTAGGATTTACACAAGCTACAGTCTGGATCCAGAACACCTGAGAAGAGATGATGCTGACCATCAGAGGACCTCAGATGATGCTAACCCTGAATCAACAAACAGAACTAAAAATTATTGCTACATGTGTGACTGCATCATATAATAATTATTAATTAATAATATTAATAATGTTCATCATCTAGCCGACTATGTCTTGTATTAATTTTTTCTAAAAATCCTGTCAAACGTGCACAAACTGACAGTCGTGGTGACAGTCATAAGCTACTACTAAATATTGTAGAAACATAATTTTCTGTAAAGTTGCTTTGTAACGATTTGTATTGTAAAAAGCGCTATACAAATATACTTGAATTGAAAAGTCTGTAAACTTTAAACATTCTGTAAACTAGACACATTCAGTGAACCGTGGTTTTATGGATCATTAGAATAAAAGTCATATTTATAATGTGTAAATTAAAGCAAAATGAGGGGAAAACATTTATATTTGCCTTTCATTTGGGGGGGGGGGGGGTGAAATGCTCATTTTCACTCAATCTCCTGTTAATCTTGAGTACCTATAGAGCAGTACTGCATCCTTCATATCTCCAAAAAGTCTTTAGTTTTATTATATTTATGAGAGAAAAATAGTCTGTGCAGATTTTTTTTCGGAAAAACACAAGCGGCTGTAGGCGTGACGTGTGGGCAGAGCTAAAGAATCAAAGCGTTTGGAAGTTGTGACATTACCGTGAGAAAAAAAAAACATCATCCAAAACAAACCATGGTTAACAGTAAGATTCAGCCGTTTATTTATGATCCAGAATCAGATCCCGAGTCTGAAACTGAACGAGAGCAGAAGCAGCAATGACTACAGCAGGACGTCTCTATGTGGTATGTATTGAAACTGTATATATTTATTTAGGGGTTTTGTAAAATTACTAAGTTCCACTTTATGTCGTGTTTTTTTTTTCTTTAAAGGTGAACAAGGTTTACTTGATGTGCTTACGCACCGATAGCTAAGTTAACAACACAGAGATATTTGAAGCAGTTTTACTCACCGCATGTGGTTCCAACACACGATCGTGACCCTTTTTCGTTAGGATTGCATCATCCTTAAGAAATAAACGATACGCCAATCTGGCGTCAAACTCGGCCTTGTTTGTAAAACAAGCATCTTCGAAATGCAGGGAACAAACAAAAACACTTGCACAACTCCGTCTATGCTCTGTAAAAATAAAGTCTGTCCACTGGTCCCTTAATGTTTTTTTTTTTTTTTTTTTTTTGGTAATCTGTGCAGGGTTGTCTTGCCCTCGCAACCAAAATTGTGCAAGTTCTCCAATTTAAGAAGACTAGAGAGGCCTGTAATTGAGTGGAGCCACTGCAGCGGAGCGTGGTCCGAACAGAGGGTGAACTCCTGTCCCAGGAGATAATAGCGGAGGGTGAGGACGGCCCACCTGATGGCCAGGCATTCTTTCTCAATGGTGCTGTACTTAGCCTCTCTCTTTGAGAGCTTGCGGCTAATGTACAGTACCGGCCGTTCCTCCCCCTCTATTTCCTGGGACAGGACCGCCCCCAGCCCCCTGTCCGACGCATCTGTCTGCAACAGAAAAGGGAGAGAAAAATCAGGAGAGTGTAATAATGGCCCGCCACATAGAGCAGCCTTGACCTGGGTTAAAGCCTGCTGACACGGCTCCGTCCACTGGACCGTAACTGGCACCTCCTTTTTAGTAAGGTCAGTCAAGGGGCTGGTGAGGTCCGAATAATAAGGAATAAATCGCCTATAATATCCCGCCAGCCCCAAGAACTGCCTCACCTCCTTTTTGGTCTTGGGACGTGGGCAGGTCGCAATATCGGCTGTCTTATCAATTTGGGGACGCACCTGTCCATGCCCCAAGTGGAAGCCCAGACCTTACCTCCACACGCCCAATCGCACACTTCTTTGGGTTGGCCGTGAGCAACGCTCCCCTCAGCACCTCAGAACAGCCCTCAGATGCTGCATATGCCGCTGCCAATCATTACTGAATATAATGATATCATCCAGGTAGGCAGCCGCATATGCAGCATACAGCTGTTTTTTCTCGGGATAATGGAGACAAGGGGATCTGCCAATAACCCATCGTAAAGTCCAATGTCGAATAGAAGCGAGCCGTGCCTAACCGATCAAGCAACTCGTCAACCCGCGGCATTGGATACTCGTCGAATTTCGACACAGCATTCACCTTGCGATAATCCACACAGAACCGGACTGAGCCGTCCGTTTTCGGAACTAAAACTATCGGGCTCGCCCAGTTACTGTTGGATTCTTCTATTACCCCCATGTCAAGCATAGCACCTAATTCAGCCTGAACTACTTTTTTCTTGTGCTCAGGTAAGCGATACGGCCCACTGCGAACTACCACGCCCGGCTCAGTCTCGATATGGTGCTGAATTAGGTTAGTACGGCCCGGTAGGGGCGAAAAGACATCGGTAAACTCTGCCTGTAATTTCGTTAAATCAGTGAGTTGGCACGGCGAGAGGTGATCTCCACCTGGAGCCAGGGCGAGGGATTGTGGTTTGACATTCGCCTCTGGACCGAGATCATCCTCCCCCCCAATCACCGTTGCCAACATCACTGATTCCGCCTCATTCCATTTTTTAAGGAGATTGAGGTGGTAAACCTGACGAGACCCGTTCCTATCGGACCGTATTACCTCATAACCGAGATCCCCGACTTGGCGTGCGACCTCAAACGGCCCCTGCCACTTAGCCAATAATTTAGAGCTCGACGTTGGGAGTAATACAAGTACTTTCTCTCCCGGTGCAAATTTGCGTAACCTAGTTCCCCTGTTATACAGCCGACTCTGGCGGTCCTGGGCTTGTAACAAATTCTCCATGGATAGCCGCCGCAATGTGTGGAGTTTTGTTCTCAAGTCCAGTACGTATTGAATTTCGTTTTTGCCCTGAGATGGTCCCTCCTCCCAAGTTTCTCTCAGAACGTCAAGCACCCCCCGGGGCTGGCGTCCATAGAGAAGCTCGAAGGGGGAAAACCCCGTGGAGGCTTGTGGGACCTCTCGCACAGCGAATAACAAGGGCTCTAGCCACTTATCCCAAGTTTTGGCGTCCTCCTGAACGAACTTACGGATCATGGATTTAAGAGTGCGATTAAATCGTTCGACCGGGCCGTCAGTTTGTGGGTGATAGACGCTAGTTCGAATCGATTTAATGCCCAACAATCCGTATAGTTTGCGTAGCGTACGTGACATAAACGCCGTGCCCTGATCAGTAAGGATTTCTTTCGGAACCCCCACCCGGGAGATAAGACGAAACGGGGCATCCGCAACACTTTTAGCGGAAATGTTGCGGAGGGCCTCTGCTTCAGGATATTGTGTTGCATAATCAACTATGACTAATGCAAAGCGATGTCCTCGTGCCGATCGCTCTAATGGCCTGATGAGGTCCATACCAATTCTTTCGAAGGGGGCCTGCATTAATGGGAGAGGGCACAAAGGCACTTTTGGGGCGGCCGGTGGGTTCACCAACTGACATTCCGGACAAGACGCGCACCACCTGCACACGTTGTCATGAATGCCCGGCCAGAAGAATCGGGTCATGAGGCGATTTAGTGTTGCTGCCTGTCCCAAATGGCCTGCCATAGGATTAGAATTAGAATTCTTTGGAATTAACAACTGGGTTGTATTTACTTTTGTCTGAGCGTCTTGGGTCACTCGATACAACCGGTCTTTTAAAATGGCAAAATATGGATAGGAGAGCGGGAGGGCAGGTTGGAGAGACTGTTCTCCAGAGGAAAGTCATCTGGCTCCGAGAGAATTAGTCTCCCAATTCCGCTCGGTTCCCCTGAAGCAGACCTCAGCGGTCCTGGCTCAGTTTCCCCACCTGAATCCGCGCGGTCTCCTTCCGTGCCTTATTTCCCCAAGAGGCATCCGCACATAACGACCCCAATAAAACCGTAAACGCGGGCCAATTCGTCCCCAAAATTATTGGATGCCGGAGGTGGGGACTAACTGCCACCTCCACACTATGCTTTTGTCCCCGAAATTGAATCAAAATTGGGACGACCGGATATTCCACCACATCCCCGTGTACGCACCGCACCTTAACCACGCGGCTTGTATCCAATGCCCCCGGTTGAACCAGGCTTTGATGGATTGAGGTTTGGTTGCATCCTGAATCCACCAAGGCCGGATATGTACCCCCCTTGATACTCACAGGAATTTGGTACTCGCCAGCCTGACCGGGGGTGGCCTGTGGGTCATCCGGGACCCGGATCATCATCTCCACCTCCATCACTGGACACCTGTCCACAAAATGCTCCGGGTCCCCGCAACGCCAACAGGCCAGCCCAGACCTACCCGCCGCCCCAATGGCAGGGAGTGGAGAGGGGAATTGGCGCGGAGAGAGCGGAGAAACGGAAGCACTGTCCCCTCCGGCAGCCACAAGCTTCGCTAAACCACGCCCCCCCTGCCACACAGTGCTTTGGTAAATGAAAGATGGTATGAGACAGACTGTTCATATGTGTATAAGAACTTGTCTAGGCACCTTGATCCCTGCTGGGAAACTTTCAGGTCTCGGGAAGTTGTTGCCATAGAGACACATCTAAGTTAATACCCATAGCAACTGCCATGGAAATGCATGGTCAATGTCATAATATTAGCAATATTAGGGAAATATGGCAGGGGAGCAAAGCACTGTGTGTTTTAGGAAAAGAAGAAAGCATGAAAGTTTTTATCTGATATGTTGTTTTAAACCAAAGTATAGAATTACGTGTGTGTGTGTGTGTGTCTTCTGTTATGCCACAACTGCATAAACCATAATCCAATCCAATTCACTTTATTTATATAGCACAATTTAAACAAACAGCAAGGTTACCAAAGTGCTTTACAGAGATAAAAATCTAACACAAAAACACACAACATAAATAAAATAGCATCAACAGTAACAGCGACAAAGAAGACCACGACAGCTCTTATGGTAAGTCAAAAGCCAGGGAATAAAAATGTGTTTTTAAACGAGATTTAAAAATGTGGAGGGTGGGCGCAACTTTAATATTCAGTGGTAAATCATTCCACAATTTGGGAGCAACTGCTGAAAAAGAGCACTTGCCTCTGGTCTTTAGCCTGGTCCTGGGCACGTTCAGCCGCAGCTGATCACCAGACCTCAGTGACCTTGACGGGGTGTAAATTTGCAGGAGCTCTGAGATGCACTGAGGTGCTAACCCATTTAGGGACTTAAAAACAAACATTAAAATCTTAAAATGTATTCTAAAATATACAGGTAGCCAGTGGAGCGAGGCCAAAATAGGAGTAATGTGTTTCTTGTTTCCGGGTTCCTGTTAACAGACTAGCACCTGATATTTGGACCAATTGTAGTTGTGGAAGGGAAATTTGGTTCACGCCAATGTAAAGTGCATTACAGTAGTCCAAACGAGTCGAAATAAAAGCATGAATCACTTGCTCAAAAATATTAAAAGATAAAACAGGTTTAATTTTGGATAAAAGCCTCAATTGATAAAAGCAGGATCTAACCACCCTGTTTATCTGCTTGTCAAGCCTAAATTCACTATCCATTTTAATGCCTAAGTTTGTCATTACTGGCTTTACATATTGCTGCAAGGACCCAAGGTTTACGGATGTAGAGTCACAATCCCTGCTGGGTCCAAACACAATGATCTCAGTTTTTTCTTCATTTAAATAAATTAAAAAAAAGACATCCAGGTTTTAATATCCTTGAGACATTCAAGTAACTGAGTCAGAGAACCGTTTGCATCTCTTCTCAGTGGTAAATAGATTTGCGAGTCATCCGCATAAAAATGGTAAGAAATACCATGTCTTTTAAAAATATTTCCAAGAGGGTGAAGGTACAAAGAAAACAGTAGTGTTCCAAGAACTGAACCTTGAGGGACTCCACAAAGAAGGGGGGCGATAGATGATGTAGAGTCACCAAGTTTTACAAGATCGGTCAGATAATACCTCGAATGCCTACACAGTGCTCTAGTCGAGAGATAAGAATAGCGTGATCAATACACTCTATGCACGAACTCTGCTTACGTATTTCCGGTAGAATCTCAGACCGGGTCTTTACTTCCGTTTAGCACATTCTACAACGAAGTGTACTACCGGCAAAACTCATTCATAATTTTTCATTCATAAAACGGCGATTTATAATTTAAGTATTATATTATATTATATTAATATTATATTATATTATAGTATCATATAGTTAAGCATTACTAATGGCTTTCAGAAAGTTTAAATATCAACGTCGTGAGGACAGTAGTTCGACTGACCATTGTTGTGTCCCGTTATGTGTGGCCTCCTCAAAGTTCAACTCTGTACTAAGTTTCCGCACTTTTCCTGTGGACGAAGAAATACGCAGAAAGTGGATTCACAGCATTCGACGTGAGCGATTTAACATCACTTCTCATACAAGGGTCTGCAGTCGTCACTTTATAAGTGAAGACTTGATCGAGCCATCGACCCCTAAAGGGCGCCGCTTGCTGAGGAAGGGAGCTGTACCAACCTTATTCCAGTGGAACGGCTACTCCGTTGCTGAACCAAGGCGCACCGGGGTATGTCAAAGAAGGGAGGATTACACTCCAGTGGATGAGGATCCTATGCCAATGGATGCCCAGCATCTGGAACATGATTATTGTTCAGTTCCAGAACCCGCGGCAGTTGATCATGCACTGGATCAAACTGAGGATCTCCGTAAAGAGGTGGACCGACTAAGGAGACAGGTGGAGGTGTTGTCGGTCAGTCAAAGGTTTTGTTTGGGGCGATTTGCTGCTTCCGACGATGATGTAAGGTTCTACACTAGGTACGATTTAAACCCTATATATATATATATATATATATATATATATATATATATGTGTGTGTGTTTGTGTGTGTGTTTAAGTAATTAATTTTAGTTTGTGATTTATATGATATAACTATATATGACGCATGACGTGTATGTATATATGTGTGTGTGTGTATACGTGTATATATGTATGTGTCTATATATATATATATATATATATATATATATATATATATATATATATATATATATATATATATATATATATATATACATACATATATACATGTGTCACTATTTTACAGTGTCGTTACGTTACATGTACTTACCATAGTAAAAACAGTAAATTATGCAGTATTTAAGTACTATAGTAAGTACATGTTGTTAATTAATATTACTATTAATATTGTATAATTACACTGTAACAATGACACCTTAAAATAAAGTGTAACCATATATATGTGTGTGTGTGTGTGTGTGTTTTCCTTCAAGTAATTCATTTTAGTTTGTGATTTTATGATTTATATTCATGTAAAAAAAAAAGTCCTACATCTCATTTAGGTTCGTGACTTACAGCCATTTAATGGCTTTCTGGAAACTCATTGAGCCTGCATCCCACAACATGATTCGTGTGTCAAGAGCAAGAGCAATAAGGAGTGAAGCTGGAACAACAGGCAGTGCATGGGTAAAGAAATAGAAGAACAAAACTTAACTTTACATTTTCAGTGGAAGCCAACACATTATATGTAAATAAATTGCAAATCTTGTTATTTTTACAGGGTCAGTCTCTGCAGCCCATTGATGAGTTCTTCCTCTTCATGGTCCACCTCTCTGTTGGCTTAAAACAGCAGGATCTGGCCCACAGATTCAACATCCATCAGTCCACTGTTAGCCGAATTATTACAACCTGGGCCAATTTTTTGTACACCATTCTTGGGTCTGTCCGCATCTGGATGTCTGAGGTGGAAGTCAAGGCTCATCTTCCCAATGAGTTCCAGGACTACCCAGACACACAAGTGGTGATCGACTGCACAGAGTTGCGTTGCCAAACTCCATCCTCTCTCCTGCTTCAAAGTGAAGTCTTCTACACTTACAAGTCCCACTGCACCTTCAAGGGATTAATCGGCATGGCACCACATGGTGCAATCACCTTTGTTTCATCCCTGTATGCAGGTTCTGTCAGTGACAAAGAGCTTTTTAAGCAGTCTGGGATTGTGTCGCTGTTGAAACATGGAATGGCGATAATGGTCGACAAAGGTTTTCTTGTTGATGACTGTGTGCCATGCAAAGTTTACAGACCTGCTTACCTGTCGAAGTGGGAACAGATGTCAGCCGATGAAGTGAGGGAGACACAGTCCATTGCTCGGCTAAGGGTCCACGTTGAGCGTCTCATCCGCAGGGTGAAGCAACACAAGCTGTTCGACACAGTCATCCCTCTTTCCATCACAGGGAGTATCAACCAGCTGTACACTGTTGCTTGCCTCCTTGTAAATTACCAAAATGGCCCCTTAGTAAAAGCATGGGCAAAGGATTAAAGATGAGATAACATTGGTTGGGGATCGAATTTGGATTTATTCTTGTTCAAATAGTAACATGTAAATATATACAACTTTGATCATTTGCATTGCAGTAATGTACACATGTAAATATAAATAACTTTTGTACAGTGATGCCTGCAATGCAGTAATGACTGGGGGAAGTCGTGGCCTAATGGTTAGAGGGTTGGACTCCCAATCGAAGGGTTGTGGGTTCTTGTCTCGGGCCGGACGGAATTGTGGGTGGGGTGAGTGCTTGTACAGTTCTCTCTCCACCTTCAATACCACGACTTAGGTGCCCTTGAGCAAGGCATTGAACCCCCAACTGCTCCCCGGGCGCCGCAGCATAAATGGCTGCCCACTGCTCCGGGTGTGTGCTCACAGTGTGTGTGTGTGTGTGTTCACTGCTCTGTGTGTGTGCATTTCGGATGGGTTAAATGCAGAGCACAAATTCTGAGTATGGGTCACCATACTTGGCTGAATGTCACTTCACTTCACTTTCACTAAACATGTAAATATAAATAACTTTTGTACAGTGATGCTGGCAATGCAGTAATGTAAACATGTAAATATAAATAACTTTTGTACAGTGATGCCTGCAATGCAGTAATGTAAACATGTAAATATAAATAACTTTTGTACAGTGATGCCTGCAATGCAGTAATGTAAACATGTAAATATAAATAACTTTTGTACAGTGATGCCGGCAATGCAGTAATGTAAACATGTAAATATAAATAACTTTTGTACAGTGATGCCTGCAATGCAGTAATGTAAACATGTAAATATAAATAACTTTTGTACAGTGATGCCTGCAATGCAGTAATGTAAACATGTAAATATAAATAACTTTTGTACAGTGATGCCTGCAATGCAGTAATGTAAACATGTAAATATAAATAACTTTGATAAACATTTCCTGTACAGTGATTTGGTGTTAATACAAAAAACTTTGATACATATTAAAACACAATTAAATGATTGTCAGATTTTTTTTGTTTGTTTGTTTACATCTGTAGGCATCTTGGCAGGTAAAAGTAAAAAAGAAATGGTCGGCTTTCTCTCGAATGTTCTGAAACATTTTGAGGTCTTTGTAGATGCGCTGGACCATCATGTCATCCTGTGCATAAATGACAAAATCACACCAGTCCAATCGTGAGATCAGCATTTGTCCTTGAACTTGCCAATAGTATGCATGTTGTTGTTTCAGTTCTGGTGTGCCATTGTTAAATTTAAGGTAAGGACAGTCCACGTAACTTTTGACATTTGGACATTTGATTTCTAAAAGACCAAAAACATGGTGCTCTTTAGGGTCAAAAATAATCCCATCAGGAGAGGCCCCCAGCCAAGGTGCATCGGGGTGAATTAAGAATCCACAAGGGTGTAGTTTACTTCTCGCAGCAGACAGTATTCCTCAATTGCAGCAGATTCCATTTCAAGACCTCTCTTCATGTCTGCTGTCTGGCGAGTTCCCTTGTAGATTCTTTCAGCCAGGTGTTCAGCTGAGCTCTGGCCACGCACATGACAAACCTCCCTAAAACGTGACGCTGTTACCCAGGGCTTTCGGACAGAGTGCCAATCAAGTGATGCACTTTGTTCTTTGGTGGCATGCTCTATCTTATGTGCCATATCCAAGCTTACTGCCAGTGACTTCATGTGTAGTTGTCCATGTTCACTATGGACAAACAAGCAAACAGATGTGTCAAAGCTGTGACCAACTAGTGGCAGAGGTGGCGGTGGTGGGGCATCCTGATGGTGAGTAATGTTGGGTGTTGTTGCTGCTGGCTGCTGGTATGACAGCACACTTCCATACTGAACTTTGCCAAAGGCAGAATCAACCAAAGGATCATCATTCGACATCTCCATAGTGGTGACCAAAGGGGCTACAGCACTGGCAAAGTCCTTATATGCCTCTGCTATTTGGAGGACTGAGAGGTCAGGCAGCTCACTGGTGAAATTAAAAAATAAGTATTAAGCAAAAAATACATTTCCTTAGTTTTAATCAGTCTAATCTTTCATATTTTTCTTTTTAAATTAAAATTTTTCAAATGTTTCATTTTATATTAATCTTCTTTAGTATGAGCTGATGAATTTGACATGAATAGATGTAAGTGTTTTTTATACGATTAAAAAAACATGCCCTTAAAATGCTGTTAAAAATAAATTCTAAGCAAATATTGCAATACTTAATTCTAATATAATAATATAGTTGCTGTAATAGTAAAAGATTTCAACAAAAATCAATTTGCGTCCAATGGTTTAATTATTGTTTACACTTTTTGAAGTGTAAACGTGTAAAAAAAATAAATAAATAAGTAAAATACTACATTGAAGAATTTTTGTGTTGTACCTTAACCCCTCAGCAAGCTTCCTCTCTTTAGGTCTTGCAGACAGAACCAGCATTCTGTTGACAGGACCAGGCTTGAAGCCCTAGAAAACACACAGGGGCCATAAAATTAATAAAATCATTATTACAACAAAATTTGTAATACTAGATTACAGGATTTCTAAATAATCACTGTCCACAGAAATGCTGTTAGTGACTAGTTATGTAGAAAAAGTATGTTTCCTAAAAAGCAGTGTTTATGTTATCTCCATAGTAGTACCTACAAAGCTAATAAAAAAAATCAACTTAATGCTCAGTGCATTTATTAATGTATTGCATTTCCAGTAGTTCAGTTTTTATATAATTTGTATATGCATATTCAATTTAGATTACCATTGTTCTGGGTTTGTGCCAGCTCTGCTCCATTTCAGTACAGCTGTGAACTGGAGGAACTGCACTGATGCCAAGCTGTGAGTAGTGGGCTGCTTGGAAGAGTAATGCAACAATGTGGTTGCACAGTGCTGTCCCAGCAACACAAGAACAACAGCTCTGTGACAGTATTACAGGACGAGAGTCCTTTAATACAATCTGTGAATATAATTAAATTAAACAAAAACAAGAATTAGGAATTAATGTTATATGTAAATAGATTCTAAACCCATATACTGTAATTACTACTATCTTTAAATTGAAGCACGTATGAACCCATTTACTGACTATGCCTGTCTTTGTACAGCTGTAGAACCCACAAACAACTTCTGTTTAAAAATTGCATTTCATTTAGAGTTCAGCTGTCTTTTGTGTTCTCCTACTCTCAATCTATGGGGCTTCTCTGACTTCCTCATCGACCTGAAACATGTCGCCCTCACGCTGACTTCTCCTGTGAACTGATCCTTACTGGAAACTGAGAAATTACTAAAAGTCAGTAACAATTCGTTTTCCATAATTTGTATGTACACTGCACAAACAAGCACTTTAGGCATAAGGGAAAACACGTAAAACTATAAATTTACGTTTAACAAAATATATAAATAATACAAAGACCGCTATGACAGGTCAGGAACGGAGACGCTAAAGTTAGTCGGATTAAGCATGAAATGAGAGAATACTCACCTTCAAAGTTGTCGATGTAGCTCGAAATATATAATTTGAAGCCCTTCTCCTTCTTACTGTTGGGTGTGACAGCTGACTGCCTCACAATACGATTAACATCATTCACCGTAATCGCGGGAAGCTCTTGTAAACACCGAGTGTAATTTGCCATCGTCTCCACAGAATTCTTCACACAGGCGCAGCACCGGATGTAGATGAGCGGACTGAGACAAAATGCGGAAGTAATCGTGCATAGAGTCTATTGTGTCGAAAGCAGCAGTAAGGTCTAAAAGCACAATAATAACTGAGTCTCCATGGTCTGTAGTTAATAAAAGATCATTAAAAACTCTTAAAAGTGCAGTCTCGGTACTATGAAAAGCTTTAAAACCAGATTGAAAAATACCATTTGTATCTAAATAGGATTGTAGTTGTGCAAAAACTATTTTTTCTAAGATTTTAGAAATAAAAGGAAGCTTTGATATCGATCAGTAGTTAGCTAAAATAGTAGTGTCCAGATTTTTCTTTTTAATTAGAGGTACAACAGTTGCCTCCTTGCAGTACGCAGGAACTATTCCTGAAATCAAACTGCTGTTAATAATGTTTAGGACATTTGGCCCTATAGTGGTCCAAACCTCCTTAAAAAGGCAAGGGGGACAATGTCCGTAGGACATACTGAAGGATTGAGCATCCTGTGTCTGAATATTCAAAATGGGCAGACCATAGGATAACACGAGATCTAACGTGTGTCCCTGTTCCTGAGTGGGTCCACTGACATGTTGAAAAAAGTAAAAAAGTATCAATCATATCTAAAAAATCCTTTGTAAGTGGTTTGGAGGGACAACAAACATGTACATTAAAATCACCAACAATTAGAACTCTTTCATAGTCTGTCATAATACTGGCCAAGAAGTCTGAGAACTCTTTTTTAAAATGTTTGTTATATTTCGGCGGGCGATATATCACCGCTAGGGCTGGGATAAACGATTATTTTTTAAACGATTAATCTAGCGATTATTTTTCCGATGCATCGATTAGTCTAACGATTAATTTTTTCAGACCGATTCGATTTCGATCTCCCCATTAATTGACTAATAACAATTTATACATGTTGATTTTCATATCAGAATGAAAAAAACATGAATTCCTTAACATTGCAATATATGTTTATTGCTCTTAAAATTACAATATAAAAGACTGACTAAGAATGCATTACTTTGCACTTGTATAGAGATAGCATTCAATAAAACCTTGAAGCCTTGACAACACATAGCTTACTGAAACAAGCTTACTGAACACATAGGGCCTAGCTTACTGAAAAAAAGTTCTTCTTTCAGATGAAAATAACATCAACTTGATGTCTAGCATTCAATAAAAATGTCACCCAAAATACTTGTTTAGAGCAATTGAAAGAATACAGTAACCAATGTAAACTTGAGGGCTTTAAGCTAGTACAGAGAGTGCTTTTCCCAAAAAAATAAATAAATAAAAATTAACAGTGGGAGCCAGCAGCCTGTCATGGAGAAAAAAAAAAATATCCGAATGCTCCACGTGAAACTTTGGCATTACGCACTTTTTCTATTGTGTCTAATGACTTTGGTTATGCACGAGGGAGAGAAAGAGAGAGAGAGAGTGAGCAAGACAGCGCTTGTGTAGTTTGAAGACTGTGAGTGCGCGAGCGCGCCTGCAACTGGTGTTTCCCTTTTTTCTATCGTGTTTAATGATTTTGATTATGCACAAGGGAGAGAGAGAGAACAAGAAGCGCTCGTGTTGTTTGAAGACTGTGAGTGTGCGCGCGCAGCCGGGGCTCTCTCTCGTACGTGCCCTGTCAGGTACAGCGATCAAATAAGGCTTTGACAGCCGCCAAAAAAAAACAAAAAACAAAAAAAAAGATCAATGCAGAAAAAACCCTGGATTGGTTATATAACGTTGGACAGAATGTTGATCCGGCCATCGCGTATATTCAGCGCACATAAGGTAAACGTTTTGCAAACGTTTTTTAGGGAAATAAAAACAAGTACATATTTTGCAGCCACGTATTTTTTGCGTCGACGTCATCGATGACCTCGATGCGTTGTCCCAGCCCAGTACGGGATCCAAACGGCCTAAAACAAACAAGCTCAATTCAAATGATGAGAAAAGAGATGGTGCCAAAAGCTTACAATATAAGCTGCTCTTAAGACAGTCGCTATTCCTCCTCCACGTCCAGTGGTCCTTGGGGAATTTAAAAAAGTACAGTCAGGAGGTAAGAGGTCTGTAAAAGCATCTGACTCACCCACAGCAATCCATGTTTCTGTTAAAAACAGTACATCCACAGCTTGTGTGGTGAAGAAGTCCTTAAGGATGAAAGTTTTGTTTATTACCGACCTTGCATTTATAAGTGCACATTTGGTTGGTAGAGTCGAGATGTCAGCCGCATGCTGAGCATTATCAATAATGTATAAACAGTGGATAAACAGGCTTTGAGGCTGGTAATTCTGCTTAGCATACAAGCTCTATGGTACAAAAGATTATAATATATATATATATGTACTTATATTACTTTACAAAAATATTTAAGAATGAGACATGTTTATCTATAAATATTAACAACTGTGAAGAAAAAAAATATCCTTTCTTTTATTATACAACGAAATACTGTTGAACTCATACCAATAACATAATAAATCAAAGGCTTTTCTGTCTAAACATTAAGCACAGTTTTATTATTTCCTCCAAACATCAGTCTAATTAAATCAATATTTTACAAACAGGGTCAGTGGGCATGTCTCATTTGTGTAACATTTGTGATTGTATTTAAAATCCAAAAGAGGGCAGCACGTTTTTCTTTCTACTTGCATCATTATTCAAATATTTCACAGTTATGCCACTGTTCACAAAAGAAGCAGTGAGTTTTGTTTATATATATATATATATATATATATATATATATATATATATATATATATATATATGTATATACAAAACTATAAACAAAATACTATTACAAAATAATAAAAATTAACAAAAATTAATAAAAATTAACAAAATAATTACTGTTAACCTAACTGAGACTTGTTATAACACATATATATCATTGCTCTTTTTGTTGTTTTTGATTGCTTCCACTGTCCTCTTCTGTAAGTCGCTTTGAATAAAAGCGTCTGCTAAATTAATAAATTAAAAGCAAAGATTTTTAGCCCATATAATGCAAGGGCATAGGACCACTTAAGAAACCACACAAAGTGAACATAACGGTCGTTTAAGTTAAGAAGACAGTGATTTATTACTAGGGGTTGCATGAGTTACTGTCATATTATTTTTGTGTATAGTTTTTGAAGTGTCATTTTTGGATGTCCCATACACTTGTATTATATAAAGATTTTTTTTTTTTTCTAAAACTCTTAGTTTGTGTTCATCTGATAAATGAAAGTCATATAGAATGGCATGAATATTTTTTTTTTCGTTCTCTCCCTTTAACCATTCTTCTGCATTGTGTGTCAGAAAAAAAAGTACTTCTACTTTTTAAATACTTGAGTACAATTTAAAGGGAAAAAAGGTAGTATGATCTGCCACTAGAGGGCACACTACCAAAACAATAACAATCGCATGGTTTGATGACACTAAGAAACGTGGAATGATGGGATTTGTTGTCTTCTACCCAACCATGATGACCATTAATCAGACGGAAAGATAAATCATGGATTTAACGGATGAGGTAAAGTTTTATAAATGTTGTGTTTGATGTCATAATTTTATTATATTGAATTAGACCAGAGTAATGGAAGGTTTGCAACTAAATTTTTAGTCATAGATATTAGAATATTTGTCCAATTTGATGGTGTGATAAAACAGCACAGTTTCAAGTGTTCAAGTCAATAATACTAAATGTTATTTACTTACCAATATCAGTTGAAATAATGATTGATTCATATTTCTGTAATTAAAAACTTTTTTTTACATTGTTTAACTTGTCATGTTAAATAAGGCAGTTTAAGTAAAGCAGTAAATAACAAAATGCAGTAACACTGCACCTACAAAAATTGGGCACACATAGCAAACGCGAGTTCAGCGATTTGCACGATTACAAAGTCAATGCAAAGACGTGATCAGACTATGGATCAGACGCATAGTTACAAACAGTAATTATGTTCCATAAATAAGTAATACAATCCACCCTAAAACATGCAAGAAGAAGTAAATAAGGAACTGCTTGAAGCAAGCTAGGGGTTTGCTGGACGATAGACACTACTTCTGCATTTGTACAGACACTGTTGTCATGTGGTTTCTACATCAGTAAAGGCGGTAACAAAGGGTAACTAATGTCATTGACAGGCGACTACACTGCCCCGTGTCACTGTTTAGAATGTGAATTTTCTCATGATTTACAAGTAGTCGAAAACATTAGCGATATTGTTTGTAATCAGCTGGACAAAATATATAACACTAATTTTACTACAAATATCTTACAAATTGTACCTTTAAATTTGTACTTTTTTACTTTTTACAAAAGTATGATTTTGACCAGATACTTGTACTTTTAATTGAGTAAAATTTTGAATGAGTACTTGTACTCTCACATGAATAAAATTTTAAAGTACTTTTTACACCTCTGGATACCAGATGCACATGCCAACACCAGCAGTGGTGTTTGTCGAAATCATACTCTAGATTTAATACTGTCATGTGGAATTGATATTGATAGTGTTGAAATTATGCAGCCAAGTGATGATATCTCAGATCATTATTTAGTTTTGTGCAAACTTCATATTGCCAAAATTGTAAATTCTACTTCTTGTTACAAGTATGGAAGAACCATCACTTCTACCACAAAAGACTGCTTTTTAAGTTACCTTCCTGATGTATCCGAATTCCTTAGCATATTCAAAACCTCAGAACAACTTGATGATGTAACAGAAACTATGGACTCTCTCTTTTCTAGCACTTTAAATACAGTTGTTCCTTTACGCTTAAGGAAGGTTAAGGAAAACAGTTTGACACCATGGTTATAATGAGCATACTCGCACCCTAAAGAGAGCAGGCCGAAAAATGGAGCGCAGCTGGAGGAAAACAAAAATAGAGGTATTTCGTATTGCTTGGCGGCAAAGTAACCTATCCTACAGAAAATCATTAAAAACTGCTAGGTCCGATTACTTTTCTTCTCTTTTAGAAGAAAACAAACATAACCCCAGGTATTTATTCAATACAGTGGCTAAATTAACTAAAAATAAAGCCTCAACAAGTGTTGACATTTCCCAACACCACAGCAGTAATGACTTTATGAACTACTTTACTTCTCAAATCGATACTATTAGAGATAAAATTGTAACCATTCAGCTGTCAGCTACAGTATCGCATCAGACAGTGCACTATAGACCCCTGAGGAACAGTTCCTCTCATTCTCTACTATAGGAGAGGAAGAATTGTTTAAAGTTGTTAAATCATCTAAACCAACAACATGTATGTTAGACTCTATACCATCTAAGCTCCTAAAAGATGTGCTTACAGAAGTCATAGATCCTCTTCTGACTATTATTAATTCCTCATTGTCATTAGGATATGTCCCCAAAACCTTCAAACTGGCTGTTATTAAGCCTCTCATAAAAAAGCCACAACTTGACCCCAGAGAACTTGTTAATTATAGACCAATCTCAAATCTCCCTTTTCTGTCCAAGATACTAGAAAAGGTGGTATCCTCACAATTATATTCCTTCAGAGAAAAATATTATATGTGAGGATTTCCAGTCGGGATTTAGGCCACATCATAGTACTGAGACTGCTCTCCTTAGAGTTACAAATGATCTGCTCTTATCATCTGATCGTGGGTGTATCTCTCTATTAGTTTTTTTGGATCTTAGTGCTGCGTTTGACACAATTGATCAGAAAATTATTTTGCATAGACTTGAACACTTTTTGTGGCATTAATGGAAGTGCATTAGCATGGTTTAAATCTTACTTATATGACCGTACTAAGGACGCTACTCTTCACGATTTATATGTTACCCTTGGGAGATATCATCAGGAAACACGGTGTTAGCTTTCACTGTTATGCTGATGATACTCAGCTCGTGGCCCGCTGAAACACACCAATTTGAAAAACGAATGGAATGCATAGTCGATATAAAAAACTGGATAACGAGTAATTTCTTACTGCTAAATTCTGAAAAAACAGAGGTGTTAATTATAGGACCTAAAAACTCTGCTTGTAATAACCTAGAACACTGTCTAAAACTTGATGGTTCCTCTGTCAATTCTTCGTCATCAGTTAGGAACCTAGGTGTGCTATTTGATCGCAATCTTTCCTTAGAAAGCCACGTTTCTAGCATTTGTAAAACTGAATTTTTCCATCTCAAAAATATATCTAAATTACGGCCTATGCTCTCAATGTCAAATGCAGAAATGTTAATCCATGCATTTATGACCTCAAGGTTAGATTATTGTAGTGCTTTATTGGGTGGTTGTTCTGGATGCTTTGTAAACAAACTACAGCTAGTCCAAAATGCAGCAGCAAAAGTTCTTTCTAGAACCAGGAAGTATGACCATATTAGCCCTGTCCTATCAACACTGCACTGGCTCCCTATCAAACATCGTATAGATTTTAAAATATTGCTTATTACTTATAAACCCCTGAATGGTTTAGCACCTCAGTATTTGAATGAGCTCCTTTTACATTATAATCCTCTACGTCCACTACGTTCTCAAAACTAATACCTAGAATATCAAAATCAACTGCGGGCGGCAGATCCTTTTCCTATTTGGTGCCTAAACTCTGGAATAACCTACCTAACATTGTTCGGGAGGCAGACACACTCTGGCAGTTTAAATCTAGTTTAAAGGCCCATCTCTTTAACCTGGCTTACACATAACATACTAATATGCTTTTAATATCCAAATCCGTTAAAGGATTTATAGGCTGACTTAATTAGGTCAACCGGAACCGGGAACACTTCCCATAACACCCTATGTCCTTGCTACATCATTAGAAGAGTGGAATCTACATTAATATTTGTCTGTTTCTCTCTTATTCCCGAGGTCACCGTAGCCACCAGATCCAGTCTGTATCCAGATCCAGTACGTATCGAGACCAGATGGTGGGCACACCTCCGCCGGGTATGACACATTATCCGCATTATTCTTTTATCATTATTCTTTTGTTTTTATTCCACCTCTATTAGCCTTTATTGTGGTTTTTCAGGCTTTACAAAGACACAAAGCAGCGATCTCACTTCAGTCTCTGTTTGCATTTAGCCCTTATTTATCAAAAGTCTTACTATTAAAATACAACAAAACATTTTCCTACGACCTTACGTGAATTATTGAGACAAAAATGCATTATGAAGAAGAAATGCACCTGCTATTAGTAGCACTGGAGCTAACGTTAGCATCAAGCTACATCAGACAATTTATGAAATTATTAGTACACCTTTACTCAAAACTCACTTTAAACCCCGATCGAGTGTTTATAATAACTTCCTTTAGCGATCAGGGGTGGAATTTGGTCGTTTACTGTTGTAAAAATATTTTATTTGTAGCCTTTTTCATCGCTGCACAAGTTAGCATTTCCGATGTACATTTTCGATTTATTTTGATAAAAACACCCCAGATCTCAAGAAAATCTCATACCAAGCTTTACTATCGTAATCGCGGGTTTATTATTCGGATATTTCGTGTGTACAGAGGTGTTTCAGTGTTGTTGTGAGCAGATATGAACCAGGAACTGTTCACGAACCATGTGACACGATCTGACGCTGTCCGGTTTTGGGACTGTCAGATTGACAAGCCGAAGGTCCAATCAGAGTCTTTCTGGGTCACAGCTCGAGTACACGGAAGCAAACACACAGAGATGGCACTGGGAGAGGCTATTTATCATCAGATCGCATAAATCAGTGGAAAATGAATAGAAATGATGATTCTGTCTGAAGAAATATGAAGTAAACATCAGTAAATATATCCATATATCTCCGCGGATATGCATCTTTGGTCTATAAATCCTTATTGACGCTGTTCAGTGAGTCTATGTAAACACAAATAAACCGCTGCTGGCGTGACTGAATATGAATGAGTGGTGAATTTCTATTCAAAATGTGGCATAATACGGATTTATTATTTTGCACTCCTGACATAAATCACTAAATATCTGTCACTGCAACAATGTTTTATAAAAATATTGGTCAAATATCGAAGCTTGAGTCTTTAAACTTCCAATTGATGCACAGTTTGTCCAGATCAAGTAAGAGAGTGATGTTTAACGTGCTGTGAAAGTGAAACAATAATAAACTGGGGCCGTCTGCAATGTTTGCCCGTAAAGGGGTTAAATTAGCAAATTTAGCCAATCTTGCATACTCACGCATTGCTAATTTTGCAATGCATCCAGCAGGCCGATCTACGATGTTACCCTTGTGATGGCAGACTCGCCTATTTCTTCTTCCTCAGAATCTCTCCAAAGGAACCTGTTAATGTGCACTTCTTGCTCTTCCAGTCACATGGATTTATACATTTTTTTAATGTCTCCAAGAGCAGCAAAAACTCCCTTCCTGAGTCAAAGCAAGACAGCCCTTATAGGGTTGAGCACATCTGGTCCCTTTAACAGAAGATCATTCATGCTCACTCCCTTGAATTTTTGGCTGCTATTCCAGACCAGTCACACTGAAGTGGTAGTTGAGTGGGGATTTGGTGCCACCAAGTAGCTGACATACCAAATTGGACCATTCCAACTATCAATCACTTTTCCCTCCTTCAATCATCTTGGCAATACTCAGGGCTTCAGCCTTCTCAAAGACTTCCTAGTACTTGACTGCTGCTGCCCTCATGGACAGAGCAAAATGCATCCTAGGCTCATATGCTGACATATCCACCATCTCAAACAGATCAGGGTGCACTCCAGCAACAGATTTCCCCAATGGGCTGTCCAACAGGACGAGATCTCCCACAATTTTCAATCTTTGAGGTGCGAGTCTACCCTCTCGATGACTGATAACAAGTTCAATCTTGTCTGGTCTTTTCAGTTCATCAAGGTCTGCTTCTGGAAATAATTTATTAAGTTGCTCTGGAGTTATATTTCTGTGCACTTTGACAATTTCGTCCAAACCATTGCAAATCAACTGGTGAGCTTTCTCTGTCCCCTTTGGAGTTTTGAATCTAATCCCGAGGAGGTATCTCTTTGTGCTCACTCTAATGGCCATCTTGCCAACTCCGTGAACCACCAGAGTAATTTTCTCTCCTCTCAGCTTGAGTCGATCAGCAGCTTTATGCGTGATATAATTTGTGTCTGAAGCCAGATCTATCAGGGTGCCAATTTTCTGCCCTGCATTTGTGGTTACCTCCATCAACATCATGATAACAGGGAATTAATTTAATCCACTTTCAACCAACAATCCACTCTTGTCTTTCTCTGAGCAGTTTACCATTTTAACTTTGTTGGTGAAAGCCTTTTTACATCTCTCTGCTAGTTCTGGTGAGAGTTCAGACACAAATTCCTCATGCTCATCTGCCAGCCAGTTTCCTCTCTTGAAGTCTTTGCTGATGGCTTTACCTTCACCTATGTCTTTGAGTTCCACAATTTACGTTGAGTTCTTTTACAGTCTTTGTTCCTGCAAAAATATTTTTTGCTGAATCTGTCACCATCGTCATGACACCCTAAGCACTTTCTACATGCACCCAGTTTTTACACAATGGACCTCTTCTCTGCCAGTCTTAGTTCTTTGAACTTTTTGCAAAAGAAAATCGCCTCTATGTTTTTCTGCTCCACACACAATGCATCCATTTTCTGTTTAAACTTTCTTTGGCGTCCTGGTGAAAGCATACCTCTCAGACTTCCTTTCAGGGACTTTCTTCTTTCTCTGAGATTTTTAGCTGGTCAAGCTTTTCAAGAGTATCTTCTTCTTTCTTTAAAGAACTTTAATCGTGTATCGAAGTGGTTCTCTGGTGTGATGCTATTGGCAGGATCTGTCATGTAGACTAACCATTCTCTTTTCACAAACTCTGGTAACTTGCTCTTAATGGACTTCGTTACAAATGGGTTCTTGAGTGCACTGATATTTCCAAGATCTGTGAGGTCCACCAGGGCTTTTTCCACTGTTTGGATTAATTCTATAACTCTCCTTGGCTGATTTCCTCTCACAGCAGGAATCTTCTCTAACTCCTCAGTAATTTCCATGGCAATTGTGATTTTATTACCATACGGATTCTCTAACACCCTGAAGATGTCAGCAGCAGTGTTGTAGGAAGATAGCCTGAGCTCTTTAGCAATCTTGTCATCAATGTTGTCCACCAGCTGAATATTTTTAACCTTAACTGACTCAGTGGGTTCCCCTTGTTTCTGGATATTTTCCCAGTCCCTTTTCTAGCAGTAAAAATCCCTCTTATTACTACTAAACTTGGGCAAGCTTGTAGGTTTGATTCTGTCTACTGGCATGATCTGTGCTGCAGATGCTGTCACATCCATTTTTTCTCCCATATTATTTCCTGATGCTTGTGCTTGCTCAGCAGCTCATCGAGCCCATGCAAATACAACTTTCCTTGCTTCAAGCTCAGTGCTAAACTCTTTCATCTTCCGTACATGACCCTCAAGCTCTGCTCTTTCAGTTGTTGGTGTCCATAAGCCGATGGCATCGACAGGTACGGTGGCTGTGTGTTCACAGGCTTTTTCTGCTGCGGAGACAGCAGCTATCACCTCTGTTTGTCCATATTTTTTCCAGAGATTAGCTTGCACTAGCTCATTAACTTCCTCAAACCCTGTGTCACATTCCTCCACAGCTTTCCTAAGATCAGCTTCTTGCTGTACTGAAAGCAATGCTTCTGCACCGTCTTTTCCAATTTCTTCCAATAACCCAGCCTTGTAATCATCATTTGTTTCAAAAACTTTCCTTGCTTCAGAGGAGAGATTTTGAATTCTTCTGTGAGCTCGGATTCTAACAATCTATGTGCTTCTCTACAAAGAAAGTTAGTTTGCTTGGTGAAGCTGCTTTTTGCATAAGTTCTCTCCTTTTTCAACTTATTAACTGTTTTGCCTAAAGTTTCCTCTGCCATTTTGCTTGGATGTTATTCTCTTAACTTGTGTCAGCAGCACTTTTATGGACTTTTCAGCTCTTGTATTTGGTAGTTTGGCAGGTTAGACAATAGTTTAAATTTGGCTCAAGTAGATTCAATTAGGTTGATAACCTTAAATGAAGAAAAACAACAACAAAAAAGAAAAGAATACACCATTACTTCTGATAAAATGTTAACAACTGTGAAAAAAATACAATTTAAATAAACTTTACAATTTACAATTGTCTCTGTTTGCTCATTTATACATTAAGCTAATCCTCTCTACTTATGCAAGCATAACAATTATAAAATTTACATTAACAGTTTAAGAAAACGTGAGATCTATGGCATTTTACTGCATTTGTGCACTTATGAATACACAAACGTTGTGCGTCATACCCTTATTAATAATTGCAGCATAATACAAATTACGGTTTTCCTTCATATTATACAATCGTTCATATTATGGCATTCTCAGCCATTCTTCTTCACATTCTGCCATTCTCCGTCACTCTTTGCTGTTCGGCATTCTCTGGCAGTCTCCTTTGTTTCATTTGTTTTCATTGACAGTGCAGAGATCACACATACATATCTGCTTTTTAGCTTCACAATAAGCCATTCTAAGTGCTTAGTAAAGCAACAATTTTGGATCCACTTATAATTAATTAATAATAATTATAATTCCTTACATTTATATAGCGCTTTTCTAGCACTCAAAGCGCTTTACATAGACAGGGGGTATCTCCTCATCCACCACCAGTGTGCAGCATCCACCTGGATGATGCGACGGCAGCCATAGTGCGCCAGAACGCCCACCACACACCAGCCTACTTGTGGAGAGGAGACGGAATGATGAAGCCAATCAGCAGATATGGGGACTGTTAGGAGGCCATGATGGTCAGAGGCTAATGGGCGAATTTAGCCAGGATGCCGAGGTCACACCTCTACTCTTTTCGAAAGACATCCTGGGATTTTTAATGACCACAGAGAGTCAGGACCTCGGTTTAATGCTTATGGCTTGGGACATTCACGATTTTGTTTTGGCCTGCTCGGTTTATGCCAGTGGTAAGACATCTAACTGCCCTCCAGATGGGTTACTTCAACCGCTGTCTGTCCCTTCGAGACCCTGCTCCCACATCACACTAAATTTTGTTACCGCCCTCCCACCCTCTAATGGCATGACAGTTGTTTTGACCGTAGTGGACCGATTCTCGAAGGTGGCACATTTCATTCCTTTGCCCAAATTACCTTCAGCCAAGGAGACAGTGGTTACTGTAATTGATTATGGCTTTTGGTTACATGGCCTCCTGATGGATGTAGTCTCTGACAGGGGTTCCCAATTTGTGTCCAAATTTTGGCAAGAAATTTGCAAATTATTGGGAGCTACGGTTAAACTGTCTTTGGGTAATCACCCCCAGAGCAACGGTCAGTCCAAGCGTGCCAACCAAGATTTGGAGAGAACGTTCCGATGCTTGGTCTCCAAGAATCCTTCATCCTGGAGCCAACAACTCTCTGTGGTTGAGTACGCACACAACTCATTACCAGTGACATCCACGGGCCTCTGCCTGTTTGAGTGCAGTATAGGTTACTAGTAGGGGTGGCATGGTTCAACTTTCTCATGGTTCGGTTTGTTTTACGGTTTTAGAGTCACGGTTTTTGTTATGGTTTGGCGTGTGCTATGTTTATGGAGAAACTATTCTTATTAAAAAAATCTATCTTACTATGAGCAACAGCACAAACAACACAACAGAGTAAAGATACAAATAAAATAAACATTGTTTTTCTGTTGTTTTTAGGGAGGTCTAGCATAAATTTTTAGGTACAGAAATTGAATAAAATAATAAAATGTAAAACAGCACCACATATTTGACTGTATAAATTAAAGATTACCACGACTCAATACCACGACTTAGGTGCCCTTGAGCAAGGCATCGAACCCCCAACTGCTCCCCGGGCGCCGCAGCATAAATGGCTGCCCACTGCTCCGGGTGTGTGCTCACAGTGTGTGTGTGTGTGTGTGTGTGTTCACTGCTCTGTGTGTGTGCATTTCGGATGGGTTAAATGCAGAGCACAAATTCTGAGTATGGGTCACCATACTTGGCTGAATGTCACTTCACTCACTTCACACTTCACTTGTTGCTGTTCGATTAATATAACGACTGTCACTTTAAGAGAATGAACTGATCTAGTTGGTCTACGTTCAGCCGGCAATGTCTGCAGTAGGATACTTACCAAGACGGGCATTTTAACATAATTTTTGTCAGAATTTGTCCATTTAAACACAATACTTCAGAGAGAGCTTATATTTGCATGCGTTCTGAGGCACAGGTTTGCGCACAACGCACAAATCTTCACAGTGCACGTGCAAACTCATGTCCTCTGGCTCTCAAATGTTTAAACTGACTTAAATGAGTTCAGGTCTCATTTGTGTGCGCATGCGCTATCGGCATTTGGGTGATGACGGAATAAATGACTGCTCATATTCCAGCATAAAAGGCATTCGCATTGAACAAGAGTGCATGGTTTTGTCTGGGAATTCAGAAAGCGCATCCGTCAACAAAAACATATATTAGCTGAACCCTATTTGTTTTATGTGCTATTTATAGCAAATCATATTACAGATGCTTTGTCAGATTTAAGTTGAACCACGGTCCCAGCGCGTGCCGAGTCATGTGTGGTGAACTGAATGGTTCAGGTTTTTTTTTTAAGCAAACCGTGCCATCCCTAGTTACCAGCCACCAGTTTTTCCTAGTCTGGAATCTGAAGTCGCGTTCCCCATCCGCTCACGCCTTTGTCCAGAGGTGCCACCGCACATGGACCAGAGCCCGTGAGATTCTGCAGGTGAGGGCGCGCACTAAGGCTAAGGGCGATTGCCACGGGTCAAAGCCTCCCGTACACGTTGTGGGTCAAAAAGTGTGGCTTTCTACCACCAACATTCCGCTTCGCTCCGTTTACAACAAGTTAGCTCCTAAATTTATTGACCCGTTCCCTGTCACCAAGATTATTAGTCCGTTGACAGTCTGCCTCAAACTTCCTCCGGCGTACAGGAGGATTCATCCCGACTTCCATGTTGCCAAAATTAAACCCGTGTTTTACTCCCATATTATTCCGCCTACCCCGGTTCCTCCCCCACCGCGACTCTTCTACAATTCTATTAATTGCATTCTGGACTCAAGATGGAGGGGACAAGGATTCCAGTACTTGGTTGACTGGGAAGGTTACGATTCGGAGGAGAGGAGTTGGGTACCTGCTAGGGACATACTGGATCACTCCCTTATTGATGATTACAATCGACAAGTAGGGTCATCAGGGAATGCCAGGAGACATTCCTAGAGGGGAGGGTACTGTCACGGTTGGTAAAACCGTCGTCTCTGCTATGTGGGTGGAGTTTTGTGTGTCTCTCATCAGCACTGATTGTTTCATGTGGTTCATCAGCCACAGCTGCCTCTCATTACCTGCTCCCTACAACATCGGATCGCTCATCTCGGTTCCAGCGTCACGCTCTCCTGCTGCCTCACCTCATCGCCACTTCGTGGACACCTGTGACATCATCTCTCTACATTTCGTTTGTCCCTGCTGTTCACTTGTGTGCCTCTTAATAAATCTACTATCATTTCTTGCAATTGCTTCCTCACCCTCATTGCCATTACAATTACCTTAGTGGTAGGCCTACTTGAGGAGATTCTTTTTTTCTTCATGATTTTTTTTTTTATGTCTACCAACACCAAGGATCTCTGGCCTTTGTGCATTTTACATTTTACAAAAAAACTTTTTACAAACCCACTTCAATTGTTTTATTGTTAATATTATTAATAATAAATTGTTTAATACATTAAATGCAACAAAAATAATAAAATAGTCAACTTTATTGCCATACTGTTTTGTCAATGAATGTTTCAGTTAAGATGTCATGTGACTGCAGTAAACCGAGAGTGAAAGTAAACATGCATTGTGCTTTATCTTCCTGTGCCATTTTACACCCGTGTTTAAGTTTCAACTTTAACTCATTAGAAATAGTCAGTATCCAAAACCAAGTGATTTATGTATGTGTATGTTATGTGGGAATTTACGTGATGTTGTTGAGAAAACTCAAGCTGTTTAGTAACCTTACATTTTGATCGAGTGTTAAAGTGAAGCGAGAAGAAAAGTTATTGACTTCCTCAATAAGTAAGTAACCATGAAATGTAACTTAAACATGAAGTATGTTATATGCATTTTTGATCTTATAAATGATGTCTTTATTATTAATTACCTTTGGACATAGGCCTATGTAGAACCTATGTTAAAATATTAATATTATATATATATATATATATATATATATATATATATATATATATATAGTCATGTAGGCCTGATCATAAAAGCCTGAGTTATAAATCACATCCTTGCAACTATCTTCGCTTTAACATCTTTATTTATTTTTTATTTAGCTGCGTGTCTCCAAATTTTAACTAAATTCAATATCTAATTAAAAAAGAATATCTTAAGATTCAGATGATTCCAGTTCTTAACATATACAATAATATTATGGAAAATATTCAAGCCAGAAGTGAAATCTTGATTACTGATTAGAAATCAGAAATCAGATCTTTTGTTTTCTATAAACACATACTTCATGTATTTTGTTGTATCTGAGTGTTTCTGTCTCATCAGATGTATCTGTGCAGCTTCGTGAAGACTGAATGAATCATGGAGGACACACAAGCATTGAGAGATGGAGATGTTTCTCCAGGAGGCGGGTATTTCAAAGTCTTCATATGATCTTAATGTTCAATAGAAGATACACTGTACACCACATAACCGGGGTCTTTAGGTCTTTAAATACCAACCCCAAAAAACTAAAGACAGCACAGACAGATAGACAGGTGGATGGATAGATGACATTATCCTTGGACAGTGTCATCACTTCAGCTTCATTTATTTATGGATATTTACTTTTTGGATAGACAACATCCTTGTGTTGTATTTATTTTCATGTAAAATCAACCAGTTGGATTCTTGTCTCTACTATATTATCTATTTTCCAATATCGCTATTCTGTTAAAGTAAATTTCAGGGGGACAGATCAAACTCATCAGAGCCCAGCTGTGTGTCCATGAAGAGTAATCGGTCTATGGATAAACCAGTAAAATTTGAGGGAAGACACACATCACCTGATCTGAGGTACAACATCTCTTTTTAAATAGATTAATGTGAGAATGTGAGAACAGATTATATAGACTGCTTTTGATTCTTCTGTATGAGAGGTTTGGGTTAGGTTAGGGCTATTTATAAGGTAATTCTGTGCCTTTTGAACAAAAACTGCTTTTCACTCCTCAATTGTATTGTCTCTTATATGTCCATATTTGTCCACAATTAGTGAGCAGTTAGCCGACACTCAAGGAATATTAAGGAGAAAACACATGCCATCTAATCTGAGGTAAAATATTTCTGTCTATGCTGTCAAGAGATTTTATTACTATCAGTTTTACTCATCTAATGTTTTATACTTTCAGTCATGACACTCAACTGTCATTCAGCAGATTCAAATCAAATCTGCTGAAGAAGTTTGAGCATCTGTATGAAGTAACAGTGACGCAGGGAAACCCAACTCTCCTGAAAAAGCTCTACACAGAGCTCTACATCACAGAGAGTGAGAGTGGAGAGATCAGTAGTGAGCATGAGGTGAGACAGATTGAGACACAGTCCAGGAGAGCAGCAACAGAGGACACAGCCATCAAATGCAATGACATCTTTAGACCTTTACCTGGACAAGACAAAGCCATCAGAACTGTGCTGACAAAAGGAGTCGCTGGCATTGGAAAAACAGTCTCTGTGCAGAAGTTGATCCTGGACTGGGCTGAAGGGAAAGAGAATCAGGACGTCCAGCTCATATTTCCACTTCCTTTCAGAGAAATCAATCTGATGAAGCACAAAACACTCAGTCTTTCAGATCTGCTTCATGTCTTTTTCCCTGAAACAAAAGAAATAGAAATATCTTGTGATGAATATAAAGTGCTGTTCATCTTTGATGGTCTTGATCAGTGTCGTCTGTCTTTGGACTTTAAGAGTAAAGTGAAACTGTATAATATATCTGAATCAGTCTCAGTGGACGTGCTGCTGGTGAACCTCATTGTGGGGAATCTGCTTCCTTCTGCTCTCATCTGGATCACCTCCAGACCAGCTGCAGCTGATCTTATCCCCTCTGAGTGTGTCCATCGAGTGACAGAAGTACGAGGCTTCAATGATCCAGAGAAGGAGAAATACTTCAGAAAGAGAATCCGTGATCAGAGTCTGGCCAATACAATCATCTCACACCTGAAGTCATCAAGGAGCCTCTACATCATGTGCCACATCCCAATGTTCTGCTGGATCTCAGCCGCTGTTCTGGAGAAGATTTTGAGTCAAGCAGAGAGTGGAGAGATTCCCAAAACTCTCACTCAAATGTACACACACTTCCTGATCCTTCAGACCAACATCAAACATCAGAAGGACTATGACAAGACAGTCAAAGATGAAGATATAATTGTCAAACTGGGGAAACTGGCTTTTAAACAGCTTGTGAAAGGTAACATAATCTTCTATGAGGAGGACCTGAGAGAGTGTGGCATTGATGAGACAGAAGCAGCAGTGTACTCAGGATTGTGCACTCAGATCTTCAGAGAAGAGTCAGGCTTGTATCAGGGGGAAGTCTTCTGCTTTGTTCATCTTAGCATCCAGGAACATCTAGCAGCCCTATATGCACATGTCTCCTTTACAAAGAACTGTATAAATGTGTTTGACCAAACTGATCATAGTCTCTTCACCAAAGTTTTAAACCAGAAGAAATATGTTTCATTATCTGAGCTGCATAAGAGAGCTGTAGATGAAGCTTTACAAAGTAAAAATGGACATCTGGATCTTTTCCTGCGTTTTCTTCTGGGTTTTTCATTGGAGTTCAATCAGACTCTCCTACGAGTACTACTGACACAGACAGGAAGCTGCTCCTACAACAAAGAGGAGACAGTCGAGTTAATCAAACAGAAGATCAGGGCGAATTACTCTTCAGAGAGATCCATCAATCTGTTCCACTGTCTGAATGAACTTGGAGATGATTCACTGATGCAAGAGATCCAGGGTTATCTGAGATCTGGACAAATAGCAGAAACCAAACTCTTCTCTTCACAGTGGTCAGCTCTGGTTTATGTGCTGCTGACATCAGAGCAGAAGATTGATGAATTTAATCTGGAACAGTTTACTGGAGCTCAAAATACAGCAGATGAAGTTCTTCAGAAGCTGCTGCCTGTGATTAAAGAATCCAGATCAGTTCAGTAAGTTACTCTGACAACAATCACTACACTGATAAAACATGATCACATTTAGCACTTTAGCATGTACTTTCTTATCAAAGCAGTAAAATGAGGATTTCCAGTGGCCGAGAGAGCTCAACGCGCTGCAATTTAAGAAAACACATGCAAATTGAAAAAACACCAGCAAATAATAAAAAAACATCTTCATCTTCAAACATCTTCTTTTGACAAAACAAGTGCTTCAAATCCTCACGAAACATGCATATAGGTAAACGCGCTGCAAAATCTCACAACACATGCATGTAACGAAACGCACTGCAAATCCTTTTAAACACATGCATATAACGAAAAGCGCTGCAAATCCTTCACAACACATGCACATTAAGAAATACTGCAAATCCTCACAGCACTTATGCAACAAAAAGCACTTATGCAATTAACAAAAGCGCTGCAAACTGACCACAATGGAAATGTTTCAAAGAGATCTCAAAAAGTGTCGGACCCGGGTTGAATTTGCTTATTGTGTAGTGGCTAGTTAGTGGAGTTGTTGGTGAACTGAAAGGTGAGGTTTTTTTTTTGTCATGGTATTTTTTTTTTTATGATATCACCATGATTCCTTTATCTTTTGGATATTATTAGCCTAAATAAGCTGAATAATTACATGATTAAATGTAAAACGTTACTTAAGATGGGTAACTTTAATATTCTCAGCTAAATATTTCAAGGTTAATGTTAATGAAAATAAATTTGCAATGCTTCATTAATTGTTTCTTAATGTTTATGTGCTGTGAGGATTTGCAGCGTTTCTTCATTTGCATGTGTTGTGAAGTATTAGCAGCGCGCTTCATTATATGCATGTGCTGTGAGGATTTGCAGCACGTTTCGTTATATGCATATGTCGTGATGATTTGCAGCACGTTTCGCTGTATGCATGTGTTGTGATAATTTGCAGCGCGTTTTGCTATATGCATGTGTTGTGAT